>NW_008795695.1:135506-206886 GCF_000699145.1 Aptenodytes forsteri
CCTTGTTCTGTTGCAACAGGCCCTGCTAAAAAGTTTGCTGCCATCTTTTTTATAAGCCCCCTTTCAGTACTGATAGGCTGCAATAAGGTCTTCCCAAAGCCTTCTCTTCTCTAGGCTGAACAATCCCAACTCTCTCAGCCTTTCTTCATAAGAGAGGTGTTCCATCCCCCAGATCATTTTCGTGGCCCTTTTCTGGACCCACTCCAATAGGTCTGTGTCTTTCTTCTGCTGAGGGGTCCAGAGCTGGACGCAGTACTCCAGGTGGGGTCTCACCAGAGCAGAGTAGAGGGGCAGAATCACCTCCCTTGACCTGCTGGCCACGCTTCTTTTCATGCAGCCCAGGATACAACTGGCCTTCTGGGCTGCAAGCGCACATTGCTGGCTCATGTCCAGCTTTTCATCCACCAGTACCCCCAAGTCCTTCTCGGCAGGGCTGCTCTCAATCCCTTCATCCCCCAGCCTGTATTGATACCAGGGATTGCCCCGACCCAGGTGCAGGACCTTGCACTTGGCCTTGTTAAACCTCATGAGGTTCACATGGGCCCACTTCTTGAGCTTGTCCAGGTCCCTCTGGATGGCATCCCGTCCCTCTGGCGTGTCGACCGCACCACTCAGCTTGGTGTCATCTGCAAACTTGCTGAGGTTGCTCTCGATCCCACTGTCTATGTCATTGATGAAGATATTAAACAGCACCGGTCCCAATACAGACCCCTGCGGGACGCCACTCGTCACCAGTCTCCATCTGGACATTGAGTTGTTGACCACTACTCTCTGGATGCGACCATCTAACCAATTCTGCCTTGGCTATCTCACTCTTAAAACAGTTTATCTGGTTGACACTTAAGGACTTGACTGTATATCTTAAGGTCTCTGGATAGTTCTGAAGAATTCATCTCACTCTGGAAGGAGAGTGAGTAACAGTAAAATTACCTAAAATTTCATTGGATTATTTTTCATTGCAAATAAATAAAAAGATGCGTACATGTTTACTTCAGATGAAAAAAACCTAAGTTGTATTATGGGTACAATTGCATGAATTGAACTCATAGGATTATAAAGGACATTGCTCTTGATTACAGATTCGTGCTTGTTTTATCCAGTAAGTCTGAAAATGAATCTAAAA
Source organism: Aptenodytes forsteri (assembly GCF_000699145.1). Classification (NCBI taxonomy): domain Eukaryota; kingdom Metazoa; phylum Chordata; class Aves; order Sphenisciformes; family Spheniscidae; genus Aptenodytes; species Aptenodytes forsteri. Next base: position 136,630 of record NW_008795695.1, read on the forward strand.
TCGGAAACTGAAAAGAACTGTTCTGTGACGTTAGAGGAAAATAGAAAAGGGACTGACCCAAAGTCCATTGCAGCTGATGATAATTTTATCATAGATATATAATGTAATACAGCTTGAAAGGGACCTCCTGAGATCAGCTAGTCCAACCATCTGCTCAAAGAAGGGCCAAATCCTGCTTTTTTGTTTAATTTTAGCAAAAATTCAAGACAATCTCAGAATCTGTCTATGAAAAATCATTTTTAACAGATTCAGAAAGATTGCTGATAATGTTCTGCCACAGTTCAAAGTTAGAATAAAAATTTTCAAATATGACTAGCCTCTTTTGTAATGAAGGGGTTCAAAACAATTGCATAGATTTGGGGGGTTTCTTGTGGTTGTGGTGTAAATGAACACAATCCATTGCCAGAGTCGAATCTACCATTCATGTCTTGATAATAGGTGCCGTTAAATAAGGTAGACTTTTTCAGCTGTAGATTTATTTTAAAATGCTTTGTCTACTGTTGGGGAGGGAGTGATATTGCAGATACATCAAAATGCAGAACAACCAGTGTTGGAGTTGAGTACTGTCTTTATTCACACTGAGTAATGCTTTTCTCTTCAATAAGCTCATGCTGACTCAGGAAGAACTATGGGTAAGCTAAGGCTTTTACACAGACCTCTAGGCCTTCCTGTGTAGTGAAATGTCTTTACAGATTGCTACGAACATTAAGGATAAGAGCATTTGGTGAAGCACTGGCACAGGTTGCCCAGAGAGGTGGTGGATGCCCCATCCCTGGAAACATTCAAGGTCAGGCTGGACGGGGCTCTGAGCAACCTGATCTAGTTGAAGATGTCCCTGCCCACGAGAAGGGGGTTGGACTAGATGGCCTTTAGAGGTCCCTTCCAACCCAAACTATTCTATGATTCTATGATTTGATTTCAATCCAACAAAACACTTAAGTTTTCGTGTGCTTAAGTGCTCTAGTTGTCTCTTTCAGGAGAAAATACATTATGAGCAGTTTCGAAATGTTTCGGACAAACTAGGTCTCAGAGCCACTCCACAACGTGACACTCTTGTAGCATTTAGAATTGGTTTCATGAGACTAGGAAGAGGAGAATCGTGTCTATACCCAGCAGTCTGAATAAGAAATGACTGTCATATTTTTTGATTGTACGTGGAGTAAATTATACCATTATGCACTTGTTAGTAGATAGAGGCTGTCTCATTTCCTCCTTTGCTATAGTTATAAAAGTTATACAAGGGTCTCTGAATAAATCCTTTTCCACTGGTAGTCACCTGAACTTGTTCTCTCACATCCTTGATTTCAGTGTAATCCACAAAAAGTTTACTTCTCTTCTTTTAGGTATTCACCCACTAGTTCATTCAAAAGGAAGATCAGCTTGCAATACCTCTTGAAACTTTAACTCTTCAGGTTCCATTAAGTTCCTTTTACTTTTAGTTTTTAATTTTATTTATTTATTTTACAAAGGTTGGGTATGGTGTCAAGGACAAATGGAAAAGCAATGAGATTTTTAAGATACTCCCTAGATGCAATTTAGAACAACATACATACTTATATACACCAATTGCTGTTCAAGGCTTGCTGTTCTTATTCAGTTAAGCCCATTAAGGCTTCTGGACTTGATTCCTGAACTTTCGCATGAGCTGTCTTTTCAGGCAAAAGATCTTTGATTTCTCAGGTGAAGCCAGTAGGCAGAAGATAATAAAACAAATTCATCGAATTCATCCAGTGGTACCAGTAGTTGTTAGATTTTGAAATATCTTTTCCTTTCAATAGGTGGCTTATTTTTAATTAAATTGGCAAGACTTCAATTATCTTAAGTAACTAAATACATTATGTATTCATTTAGAGAGCCTATATTGAGGCTTAGTACCAGTTGCCCTCATTTTGACAAATTTTAGGCAGAAAATTTCTCAGGGGAGTCCTGCTTTCTGTCATTTAAAAAGCTTTTATAATCACTTAGTCCAAAATGGTGATGTAGGCCGAAGTTTGAATCCCTGGCATATTGCTATAATGCTGCATTAGCTTAATCCTTCATTTTCTTGTCAATTAAGGACTTATCTTTATTCACAGATTCACTTATCTGTTATTCTTAGTGTATTTTAATGCTAGTAGTTAAAATCCCTTTGTTTATGGCAATAAGGCACCATTCAGTTTGTGAACTTTATAAAACCAACCTCTGCCAATTTTGCTGTTTGAGAATTGCTGTAAAGAAGTGTTCCCACAGTAATTACTTATTCCAGAGATGTTCACTAAAGAATGAAATAAGGGGAAAGTGTATAAAACAATTGTACACTGAGGCAAGTTTTACCAAGCACCTTCCCAGCAACTACAGGGCATTAAAAAAAAAAAATCCTTGCAAAACAGTACACAAAAATCTGTTGTCTTTAATGCAGTTGCATATACTGACTTTACAAATATTGGCAATTACTTAAGGTATTCACATTTAAATTAGATCTGGCCAAAAGGTTGGGAAAAAGTGAAGGAGGAGAAGCAGGGGGGGTTGGCAACGGCTTTTCAACATGGGGCTCAGCTGCCCATCATTACTTCTTTCAATGGTTTGGGTCATGGGTAGTGTCACTCATTTTAATACCCACTTAGTCACATTGAAGTAGGAATGGTGATGCTGAGATAAAGAAATATGTGATAAACAAAAACCTTAGCAAAATCTTTCCAGTTGGGTATTTCTTATGGCACACTTTTTTTTTTTTTTTTACTTTGTTACTTTTGAAAATGTATTTTAAGTTAAAGTGTGGGGTAGGAAGGAAGAGAGCATGCTATTAATATTCAATACTGATTTGGAAATTAGTGGAAAATGTGGAAAACAGCCATGAGTGTGTACTTTGAGCATTTTATTTTAGCGGTACTCGTAGAACACGCTTAGACCAGCAAACCATTGTGGAAAGCTTTGCGAAAACTGTAATGAGGCCAGAAGTTTACCCATGGCAACTGCCCCAGTCCCTTGAAGCATCACTTCTGAGTAACAACTAGCAAATCTTGAAGCTTCTGTTTTTATGCTATCTCAGCGCATCTGATCAACAAAAAGTATAAAACTACTTTTTACTTTAAAAATGGAGTAAATTCTGCCTTGGAGACCCTCAGTGGAAATATGTCACCTTTAGTGTGACATAGAAAAGACAGAAAGAAAAGAAAAGAAGTGTGTAAATTTTTATTCACATCTAATTTTTAGTACTAATAATGTAAGAGTTAGATGTGTTCTGCTTCTCAGACTTCAAGGGCCATGTGTCTTCATGGGCAATAAGGCAGATGTTGGTTTGACAGAGAAGAGTTCTTAAAGAACGTTTCTTCTGCTTTCTAAGAAAAGAGATATGGCCCATTTTTCAGATGCCAGAACTATTAGAAGCCTTACACTATTTTCAGATCACTTCACCTGCATAGACAAACTTTACTTTGACAGGACCTTATACAGTGGTCTGATTTTTAGATGCTAGGTAGGCTTTCTTTTCTGAAGACAAAGACCAGTTGAAATTGTCACATTTCTGGCCATGCATACTGTCATGGTTTCGGCAGGGATAGAGTTAATTTCCTTCCTAGTAGCTGGTACAGTGCTGTGTGTTGGATTTAGGAGGAGAACAATGTTGATAACACACCGATGTTTTAGTTGTTGCTAAGCAGTGCTTACACTAGCCAAGGACTTTTCAGCTTCCCATGCTCTACCGACTGGGAGGGCTGCAGGTGCATGGGGGGCTGGATGGGGGGGCACAGCCAGGACAGCTGATCCCAGCTGGCCAAAGGGATATTCCATACCATATGACGTCATGCTCAGCATATAAAGCTGGGGGAAGAAGGAAGGGGGGGACATTTGGAGTGATGGCATTTGTCTTCCCAAGTAACCATTACGTGTGATGGAGCCCTGCTGTCCTGGGGATGGCTGAACACCTGCCTGCCCATGGGAAGCAGTGAATGAATTCCTTGTTTTGCTTTGCTTGCGTGCGCGGCTTTTGCTTTACCTATTAAACTGTCTTTATCTCAACCCATGAGTTTTCTCACTTTTACCCTTCCAATTCTCTCCCCCATCCCACCGGGGGGGAGTGAGCGAGCGGCTGCGTGGTGCTTAGTTGCTGGCTGAGGTTAAACCACAACACATACATACAAGTTGGTGTCTCACTTACAAATGCAGAGAAGGTTTGACTTCCTTTGAGATCAGCAATGAATCGGTCAGAGAGAATTCAGGTGATAACTGAAATGGGTCTGTGCTCAGTCATCCTACTGGTGCAGAATGTCTCCAGCACCAGGCAATCAACATCCTGCCACAAATAGAAATGTAAAAAAAATTCTAAATCTATTCAACTGTTAAAAAATTGTAAATCTCTCTCTAGCATTTAAAATAGTAATTTCATTCTTACTGTACAATATTAAGCATTTCTCATTGGCTTTAAAGGATATGTAATATTTCATTTCAATTTTTATAACACAAATAGATGAGTGTTCTTGGTGGAGGGGGGGAGTAATGCAGGAGTTACTGAATTCAGTGGAGAGTGATGAAAAGCAACTGAAGCTGAAATTTTGGTGTCTAATCCTTTAAGTTTTACCATAATCAAGTCCCAGCCATTAAATGAGGAGCTTGTCTTTCAAGCTCCTGAGGTGATTCAATCCTCTTGCTTTTAACTAGAAGAAGAAGAAAAAAGAAAAAAAAGGAAAAGCATGCCTGTTCTAGTGACTTTGTTCAGCTGAAGAAACTTGATGATCTTAAAGGTCCTTTCCAACCTAAATGATTCTATGATTCTATGAAGAAGTTGATGAAGATTTCTCCTGATAAACTGCAACAGTCCCTTTCAGGGTGCTTCTTATCTTTTCATTCCTTATGGCTGCTTCAGGAATAAAGCTAGAATAATTGACTAAGCAAAAAAAAAATTATTGCTTTGTAAATAGCCAAATATTAGGCTGAAGCCTTGCAAGAAAGGATTCAAAGATCCCTTTTTAATAGGAACTTTCTTCAGGGAAAAACTTTGCATACTAGTTTTAAAGACCAAGCTTAATAGATGTCTTCTACTTTTCAAAGTATTCCAGAACTGGGTTAGTATTTGGACTTTAACCTAGAAAACCAGGTTCTCTCATTATTGGTTTTTGCAAATGATGAATCATTATTCTGCCATTCACTTTTTTGCCTACAGCTTAATGGCATAGGATGACCTGATGCTACTTTTTCTGCAAGATGGCAATTGTCAGCAGAAAGATCACAATTCAAAACTGATTCTTTCTTTCTGACTATCTGGTATGCTGCATTAGACTGAATTAATATATTTTTTGAGAGTGCCTGGTTTTGAGAGCTGTTATATACCTGTCATACCAGACAGACAGACGTTCTGTCTTTGTTGTGAACCACAGTGATCTCTTTAATCAATAGAGATTACCGAGAAAACATATGACTGCTGGTTCCAACTGACCTGTATACTAAACCCTGAGCCCTGTGCTCGTCTTCCTGGGTGAACTCTGACTCCGACTCTGCATTCCTCCTGTGTTATTTAAAAATGACATTTGCCTGCCAGAAGCACAGCATGAGCAATAGCTGTAAAATGTTGCCTAAGGATGGAAATGCTACTTGAGATAGTTTCACAACTGGGTTAACTTTTCTCTTGCAAGGGAAATACTTTGCATAGCATTTGCTTGAAAACAGGCACTGTCTGTTTCCATTGCCCTTGCCTGTTTTTTATTTTTAACTGCTTTTGTAAAATTTGGATTCATGTGAACTGTTCTCCTTCTTTTTTAATTATTGAACGTCTCAGTATGTATATTGCTTCACAGGTTTGAATCCCTGGCTTGTTTTGGAAGGCAATAACATACATTTGGTTTAGGTTACATAATGCCAGTACTGAGTAAAAGCAGGTGATCTTGTACATATGCAACTATATAATTTTGCAGTATTTTCTACGCCATTACTTCTGTGGAATATTATGTTAAAATGCTATTCTAGTAATGAAAGTGTAGATTGTAAACTGTAATCTCCTTAGCCATGTCATGCTTCAGATTCCATTAAATGATCCCCATCTTATCTTTTAAATGATCAGCACAGCAAATACTTAACTCTAAACTTCTGGATAATTCGGTTGTCATAAACAATCATTTATAAACTGATTCTTCTCCAGACTGCTGCCAGCTTGTGGAACAGTGAATCCAGCTGTATCCTGCTATTAAGCTCTGTACTGTAATCCAGATGATGGGACAGGAGATAACCTGAGCAAAACTTGATAAGTCAATTCACCAACAGTGCATCTTACCTCCCTGTATTGAAGGTGTTTTTTATTCCTTTATTGAATGATAAGCGGTCAGTAAAAACAAGTTGCTGTTTAATGAAATTTCCTTCTGACAAGGTAAGTGGTGTATGTACTAAAAATTCATATTGATTATCTGTTAGATCACCCAAGAATCTGTATCAACCATGGCAAAAGTCAAATGAGCAATAATTGAACCCAGGTGCTGATGTCAGTGAGTGGGAAGAAGATCACTAATCAGTTTATGCAGTGCAGTCAAAGAGTAGCCGTGTGGAAGGGGCAAGCGTCGGGCCTCAGAACTTGACTAAGAGGATCTGCAGTTTGTAAGTCTTTCATTACTGAACAGCTTTCAGCAAGTTGCAGAAACTAGGCGTGAATGAAACCTACCTACCTGAAACTGTAAGGTGCAGGTTATCTTAGAATTGTAGTATCTGCTCCCTCAGATAGCATGGGCAAATCTGGCAGTCGAAGGAGATGATAATTTTTCTTTCTCCACTCTGAATCTCACAAACAGAAATCTGTTGCGTGGGTGCACCAGTTTTGAGAGTCCAAGGAAGATCATCTGATGTATCCTATTTGTCTCTCATAACACCTATCTGCTAAGTAGTTTCCAAAAGATCTAGTAGACTAAGTGAACCATTAAAAAAGCAACTAGTGATTTTATATCTCATATTAAAAAAAAAAAAAAAAGGAGATATGGTCTCAATGTCTTTTAGTGAAAACGTGTAGAACCTGAATTTGAGAGGATGTTATTGATGCTTTGAAAAGCCCTTAAACACATACCCTTCAAACTCATAAATATGCTTTTCTATGCTTCTCCTGACACCTCTGCACCTTATGAATTGTAAGCAGCCACAAGGATAATATCCCTGATGAGAGCATCTAAAGGGCGTTATTCCACATCTTTTATGTATGCTTTCCGCAGACATACTTTGGAGCCACAGATATCCGTGGCTAGATCTTTTGACTGCATGTGAATGTGAGAAATGCGATAGGTTTCCTGTTCGTCTGTCTTTGTCAGACCTCAGTATAACTTGCAAATATAACGACATTAGTTCTGATACAGGTAATGTCTTTGTCCAATGCTTTACGGTTCGTAAATTTAAATTAACATCATGAAATGCAGACGCATTTAGAATAAATATAATTCCTTGGTAACATGTTAAAATAAAATTTTCTATATAAAGCACTTGCTCTAAAATGAAACCATTGTATAAAGGGTTTTTTAATATTATTTTAATATTTTTAATTCATTACAGTTTGTATTTCCTCCATTTTATGACAAAAAATATGTTTCTCAATGAGGTAAGGCAGTTTTTTTGTCAGCAGTTTCTTGATGAAAGCTACTCTACCTTCACTTTCTGTTCCCTTGCAATACAAATAAACTTAAGATAGAGTATCTAGTTTTATTTTAATCAGTTTTAGAGGCATGTTGCTCTCCTGTCATGAAGGATGTGAGATTTGCCAGATATGATTGGCATAGTTCAGCCTGAACTACAACTGTAGAACTTGGACTTTTCCCTGCTAAAACTTTTCCTTCAGGTGTAATCTTCTTGTGGATTTTGTTACACCTACATAAACATATCAGATATAGGCAGTATAATATCTAGCCAATTAGTAAGATTATTCTTCTGAATAGAAAATGACATGGTAGCAAGTTTGTGTAGATTTCCCAAATTAGTAAAATTGCACTGTAAAAATTATGGATATTTTAACACATTATATTCTGAAAACATGCAATGGTTTTGTAAGCTTTTGAAGAATGTTTCCACTTCCCAAATGTTTTAGCATATCTTCTATGAAAGTATTTTACTACTTGTTTCTTTAAACAGAATAATTTGAATGAGTTTTTAATTTGGGCCCAAGTCAAATTTGCTATGTTGTAGGTAAGAAAAAAAACCTTCACCAAACAAACGAAAACAAAAGCTTGTAAGCCCTGTCTTATTTCTGATCTAGGTAAATATACGAAGACTAATATGTAATGTCTTCTACTGTGAAAGGCTTGTAATTGAACATCCCCCTGCGGTAAAGATAGGAGAACCTGTAGATGATCCGGTCCATCTAAGTGGGTTTATTTAAGATAATATTGGCCTTGTGAAGGCAGGGTCATAGCACATCAGTGAAAGCCGAGGTAATTTGGAGGCAGGGGGAGGTGTTCGTTAACAAAGGCCAAGCTGTACAGCTTTCATTACTTTCAGTGAAGACACAGAACACTTATTTGCTGTTTAACAAAATTTCCAATCACAGTACCTAGACCACGGCACACCTCTGCAGTCTTGAATAATCTGTAAACTGCTCTACTAAGTCAATGAAATACTCGTACATTTGGGAAAGTTTCTTCCGGTGTGAAGAACTAAAGCAGATGGGACATGAGATGGGACCATGTAAACTTCAATATAATGTCTATTCATGAACAGGCTGAATTAGTTTGCTGTTAGTATTCATAGTACTGACTGTTTTCTGAGTGATTTAATATACAGATGCTTTTTGTTGTTGTTGTTGTTGTTGCAGAATATGGGGTAAAATTTCCTGTGTCAAAGAAGGTAGCATGTGCACCATGTCTAATATTTGCTAGGCAGCAACAAAGCATGTCAGCTTGTATGCTGTATATAGTCAGTAGGAACTCAAGCGCTTGTTCTCCTCCATGAACACTCCATTTTATGCTGTAAATTTTATACTTAAAATTTTCTTGACTTCACCAGACCGGCATAAAATCATTATCAAGTCTGTTACAAAGCACAATTTTATTAAGCATCCTTTTATTGAAAGAGTGAGTTTGTCCAGTCTTTGTCAAACTTTGAGAAAGTAGGTAACAGAATTCTATCTCCACTGATAAAACCCAGATGTTAATTTAAGGTATCTGTATTTTTGCACTTGGAAAATAACATTTTGAAGGTATTTGATCCCTGCCTATGAAAAGGTAACAGTTTGTTTTCGGGGGACTATTATGTTCACAACATGTTTATGTGAACAAAAAGAAATAATAATATTTCAATGATCATTGACCATGTTTGGTTTAATAGTGGATTGCAGTCATGGCTACGATGTCCTCTGTAGGTAATGGAGTAATGAGTCTTTCTGTGTGTAGGCATGAGTTATCGCTTTATGATTTGTTTGTTTTTTTTTTTTCCTTGATCTACTAGTTATGGTAGTGATGTGCCTGCTGTTCTGTAATGTTCTGGTAGCAGTTAGAAACCTCAACCATAGAGGTTTAAACTCCACTCTAGTAAAGGCCTTACAAATTTCAGCTAGGAATCCTTTTTAAGGTTATATGATTTCTTAATCTGTGTGGAGCTTGCAAGAACTCTAATGAATAGTGCTTAGCTCTGCTCTGGTTAGCTGGCAAAGTCGCAGAAACATGGGCTTGAATTTAGAGCAGTTTTAACTTTTTGAAAGACAATCCAAACCCGTCTTTGGCCATCTGTGAACTTTTCCTGGGAGTATGTTTATTTTGGCAGTGTCATGTCATGCCTAGCACGGTGACACTGCGAGCGCAGGCAGCTCAGAATTTGCCTTTACCCCGGAGCCTGTCCCTGCAAGGCAAAGACAGCCTGCCTGGCTGTCCTGTCTGTCCAACAGGCTCGAGAAAGGCCAAACTTCTGAGCACCCATCCTTCAAAGGAAAGGAAGTCAACAGTTGCTATTGAAACTGGGTTATGCAGTTTAAACTAATTTATGGCCAACCAACTCTACCTTTCTTCTGTATACTCATACAAACTTTGTTTAAATGTGGTGGAATGTAATTGCACACACACCCCTCCAAGCATTTTAAAGAACACAATTTTCAGTCTTTTTCTTTTCTCCTCTATTTGCTCAATTGCAGAGTGGCCTGAATTCGAAATGTAACAGTTTAGAACTTAAGTCTGAAAGTTTCAAAACGCTTTCCGTCCTCTCTCCTGCTTCCTTTTCTGCCCCCTCTCTTTTCTCATCTGGCTTCAAAGAATGTGTTGGGGACTGTAGACTAGTGCAGAGTTTTCAACTGACAATAACAAAGTTAACATTGGATATTTGTGTTTTCAGAATAAAAAATACATTTTTCAAAGTTACAAAATTATTGTGAACCAAAACTGAAAGCCAACTACATGTGAAAATGTGTTTTATTATGTATTTTTCTCTTCATTTTAATTTATTCTCTTTGGTCTATTTATACTGAAGGAATAATAGGTCACGGTATCAGTAGCATTAATAGAGTTTTTATAATTTGTTAACAATCAATCTTTAAATGTTTTTTTCAGCACACAAGTGTAAACAAGATAAAGCAATCGTTATCAAGGGCTGTTCAATTCTTCATTTCATTGCTATGTGTATAGGATGATTATAGGACTATGTATAAGTTGTGCTTTTTTCATGTCTCCATTTCTAAAAGTCTTAGAAGTTCAGAATTGCAAGGTGAAATATAAAGATAATGAGAAAATGTAAAATCTACTGGGTTAAAGTGAATGAGTAATTCAGAAAGGAATAAATACAAACACTTCTCTTCTTGGATTACTCTGGGATGCTGAAAGTATATCACTGAGTTTTGTAGCAGTTGGCAGGTTAAAAAGAATGCTGTGGACGTGTGACGATCACAGCAGTAGTAAGTATCTATAGTAAAGTATGATGCATTCATGATGGGTAAAGCAGTTGGTAGGCTACAGACATAAGCTTACATGGAGAAAGAAAGTAAAACAAAACCTTACAGAGCTTAAGAATGGAAAATGTGGGAAAACATGAAGAACAGGTCAAATAAATTATGATGCTTCCTCACTATATTCTCTCATCCTTTAGTGGATCAAGCAGTTGACTGTCCTAAGCCAGAGGTTATATCTGTATCTTTGTGTTAATAGGCTATGATTTACCTTCTTGTGTATATTTTCAAACTTTTTTTTTTTTTTTTTTTGAACATTTACACTTAATGAAGTCTTCTGTGTTCTGTGGCAATGAGTTCCAGGATCTCGATATGAGCTGTGTGGAAACATACTTCTCTTGTATGTTTTAAAGCTGCTGCCTGATAATTGTATTTGAAGCTCCTGAATGGGAAAGAGTGAATAATCATTACCCCTCACATTCTCTATCCTGTTAGTGATTTTATAGCTTTCTAATTTATCCCGGTACAGAAATGTTCTTACACCATAGGTCATCCTCTTCGCTCTTCTCTTGTAGAGTTCTGGTACATCTTTTTTTGGCAAGGTTGCCAGAATTGTGCCTGGACTTAATCTTTATCACAACGGCTTTATATCTTTTGTTCTTCATTCTTTTTCTGTTAAGTTTCTAATATTTTATTTGTCTTTTTGACTACCACTGAACATAAAATTGGTGTTCTTATAGGGTTACAGACAATAACTGTCCTAAATTGTAATAGCCAATTAAGTGTATGTATAATTATTACACAAATCATTATTATATATGCACACATCATTATGTATGTATAATTACGTACACAGGGTATGTATACACTTACGTACAGCTATAGATGCATATATATATATGGATATTTGAGTCAATTTTTCTCAAGCACACAACCTTACATTTACCAACAATGAATTTCACTTGCTGTTTTACAAGCTGATGATTTGATATGACAAGATCTTCTATAACTCTCCCTACCCTTTTGGCTACACAAATCATTTTGTATTCGTAACAGAGTCTTTTCACTATTCCTTCTGCTTTTATTATTTCCTATAACAAAAACTGTATCATGAACAAAACAAGGCTTGGCATAGATCTGCAATACGATTGCTCTGGTAGATTTCCCTTATTGTCAAAACCAAACATTAATTTCCTACTCTTTGTTTCCTTGCTTTTAACCAGCTCATAATTGTTCTATTTTATCTCAAGAGCCATGCTGGAAGCCAAAGTAACCAACACGAGAGGGCAAACAGTGCTCCTCTGTCCTCAGATCTTCTCTTTGTGTAATAAAAGCTTGAATTTTTCCTTATTTTGCTTTTCTCATGTCACAAACCTTCAAATCAACTTGGAAGCTTCAGAACAGTTTTGTATAACTTTGCAACATAGGAGAGCATAGTGCAAACTAATATAACCTTATTTTTCTGTGTAGTTGATTTGTAGCTATTGCTACTTAAAAGCATAACCTGAATGACATTTGGACAATTTAAAAGAAAATTTTTAAAATCACAGCAAGAGAAAACAAAAGGTTTTGGCATAATTTCCTCATTAAGAAGACCTACAGAGTCATTAGCTATTAAAACTTCAGCATTCACTTTGTACTGCAGATAAAACAAGCTATAACTTCTCAAGTCTTGCTGAGTGATTATTTCAGTACATTTATAGTAGCTGCATGTTTAGTAAGAGACTCCAGATTTCTTTAGGTGTTTGACCTATAAACCACAATGGGGCCGACAAAAGTTAATTTTCCTATTTGTACACCAACTTCTTTAAAGACATCTGTATGTCACTTTGGTCCGTGTTTCTCTGCTGGATCAAACATTATATTTTGGTCGCATAATGTGAATTTCAGAAGTCCTCAGAATTAGCTTACAGTTAAATGTCATAGACAGCAACAGAAGAGTTTTGAATCACCTTATCATCTGCCTGTATTTTTTTTTTAATCAGACCTAAATTTACATTGGCCCAGCCAGGTTCCAGGTCAGTGAAAGAAAGAGAGGGAGCAGAGCAATGCTTTATCACTCAGCCTTCTCTAATATTTTTACAAAAGCATGAAAAACAGAAAGGACTGGCAAATTTGCCACTTGCAAATATCTGTGCCATGCCATGACCTGATTTGAAGTCTGACTGAGATTTAAGAATGTATATTTGGTCCCCCGCTACGTTGCATATTTACCAGAAAGGTCTCTTGGTTTCCACTGCACTGAAATATAAAAGATGGTTTGTAAGACTGCATCAGCAATGCCTATGGTCTGTGCTGTATGCTTAAAAATTAGTCACTAGGATTCCTTGATAGGAGCACAGGTTACTACCTGAAGGATAGTCGTCACTGCCAGAAGCCATTTTGTTTGTTTTCCTGTGAATTTTTTTGTTTGGTCAATCTACAGCAGTGTGGCAGACACACTGCTCTCAACACACTGCGCTTGGTGTGAGTCTTGTGGGTCTAGTGAACATTAGGAATTCTCGAATTTCTTTATCTACTTCTCTTTGGTGATGGGTATATTAGGGCCAGCACCCTTGGGCAGCAGAGTCTGGTTGAGATTGCTGGAGTGCAGGTTACATATGCACCACTCACGGTGCCCAGGTCATGGCTAACCCACAAAGACACATGGTGGCTTAGTCATTGCTCCTGTCATGGTGCTCTCCCCTGTTTCTAACTGCATCCAGTCAGAAATGGAAGAAAACTGAGTCATACTTTCCTTTCCTGAGAAGACAGGCAAATACAGTCTGCTTTAAAACATGGCAAAGTTTCACTAAAATGATCCTCAGTAGAAACCTAAGGTAAATAAGCAAATTTTATTTCAAAATATTAGCCATTAGGACATGACTCATTTTAAGCTTTGCCTGGAAGTCAGGCATAGTCATTTTTATAAATATACTGTCTGCACTTGTCCATATTGCTGTCATACCTGTCAAATGACAGGTACCCTATGCTACCTATTTTCCTAATCCAGGCATGGCCAGAATGTGTTAGAACATTAAGAGTAGTCCAGGTGAATGTGCCGGGTTTTGATGTGCTTGGAGGGCAAATGCTGCCTGAGAGAAAGCAGCCGATCAAAGCAAAAGAGAAAAGAGCGCAGTTGTGAGGCTGGGAGCCTCACGAGAGCCAGCATCGCTACCAAACCCCAGTGTGCTCTCGGTCGTGTTCCTCATGCTGCAACTCTCAACGTGGCCATTTCTGATCCCAGATGCAATCCTCATGGCCTGTAAGATATTAGGCACTTGTGCTTTGCCTTCTAGTTGCTTGACCTTGCTGTGTGATTTATGCCCTAACAAACTAATTTATGTTTTCAGCCAGTGTGTGCCCACCGTAGGCTTTTTACTTGCCTTAATCCTAAATCATAATAGTAGTATAGAGAGCCAAACTTCAGTCCACATCTGTGCCAAAATCTGTAAAGTTCCCAAGCAGTTAAATTGAGGAAGTCTTACTGGGCAATTTTTTATTTTTATTTTTTTAACCACAATGAGATTGTTTTATGGGCTGGGGAAATGGCAAGCACATGTGATTGCTCTTTTTTCTGTCTTTCACATTTGGCCCCTATTTTGCACCGTATGCTGATTAGAATCTAATGTGGCTGTTGTTTAACTGAAGTGGCTACAAAATTAATGCAAATGTAACACACCACACCATTTTGTACACAGTTCCCACCTATATCTCTCAGCACATGTCTTATCTTCATTCTTATAGGACTTTACAACTGATTGGGTTTCTGGGGTGTCTTGGTTTGGTTTGATTTTGATTTTTTTTTTTTTTTGTGGGGGTTTGGGGAGTGTTTTTTGGTTGGGTTTTTTGTTGTTTTTTTTTCTTTTTTTTTTTTTCTTTTGTTGTTGTTTTCTTACATGCCGAAGCACTGCTGAGCTGGTTCCTTGATGGTGAGGGTTTTCCAGAGCAGAGAGGGAAAGGTGTCTCTGTGCTACTCGGGGTCCAGAAGAGAACTGTCTCTCGTTTAGTCTGATATGAGGGCATAAATGAGACCAGGAAAAATATCCTTCATCTTGCGAGTACCCTTCTGGCTTCTGGCCGTTCCCCTCGGTTGCTGATTCCTCTCCGTCTTCCAGAAGATTCTCGTTTCTGGGGGACGCAGGGACTTCCCGAGGCGCTGGCCGCTAGAGGATGCTCCTGGTCCGGCGTTGGAGAGCAGCGTGCCCGGGGCCGGGCATCCTCCTCCCCGACACAGACCCCAGCCCAGCTCCCCGAAGAGGAGATCGCCTGTCGGGCAATACCCGCATAGCCTGGGGTATATAAAATGCAACTTTGTGCTGGGGAGAGCCGGGATATTTTCCAGAGTCTAAATGGAAAAGAAATTCCATCCAATTCACAGACAAAAATGCAAAATGCTAATGACGATAAGAGAAACACATGGTAGGAATTCTAATGCGTTTCTTCTGGTGAAGTCCTTGGGCTTATTTAGGTGACACTTTTAATGGCATATTGGCAATGTGCCCCACAGTATCGGAGTCCTGCTGTGGATGGTCACACCTTGGTTATTCAGATGTTCAGCTAGCTTTCATTTTTTGTCCAATCTTTTTAAGTGATCCAAATCTCAGTGCTAAAATGAGACTTCGGTTTTTTTCTTCAATAAATATAATGGAAAAGACATTCTTAATTAAATAAGGGACTATTTAGCATGTACAGTTTGTCATGAAAGGCACACATATGAAATTAGTTCCATATTTTAAATAAGAAACAACAAATGCCCCCAAAACCAACAATGCCTTAAGTAAAAAGCAAAGCATAAAGTTAAAAAAAGTTACGTGTGGAAATATCATTCTTCTAGTCCTCTGTTGCCCTTCCAAAATTCTATTGCAGCATAAGCAAGTTCTCTGACATATAGAGCACAGGATTTCGTATGGCAATAGCATGAAAAAAAAATGTAGAAAGAGTATTTTTAAAGTAGCAAAGTGGAGTACTTAGAAGTTATAAAATGGCAGATTTGAGGCCATTTAAGATAGCTCATTTGTTCACGTGCATTAGAACACAGTCTTTAACTATGTAATCACATATTGCCTCTTTCTCTCTCCTTGTGTCCTCACCTCCCGTGGGATTTCTGCCTTATCCAGACTACAAGTTAGACCTGCCCAGAGATACATAGGCTTGTGCAGCGGAAGAGACTGTTCATTTCTTGCAGTTGGATGGCGTGTAGTAGATAAATCAAAGACTACAGGAAAGCAAATATATAGGTGAGAAGTTAGATAAGACTCTGAAAAATAGGACAGTAGTCTTGTCTCTGCCACCGATGTTTAGCAAAGTCAGTAAATTTTTCATATCATGCGTGTATTCCCCAGCTTCTGCGTGCTGACTGTGAGATCCTACACTCTGATTAATCAGAAGTGTCGAACACCCACATCTACTCCTGAAGTCACTAGAGAGTTGTTTTGAGTCTACAGAATAATGAATCATGCTATCTACTATTCCAGCTCATGTGCCAGATGTCTCAGATTTTGTGTACATGTATCTCTCTGACTGTAATCTCAGTGCACATCTTTTGTCATCTGTAGAAGACAAATGCAGACTTTTTCAGGGCTGCAGTAAAAATAATACGTCTGGATCACTTGTACCCTCTAATGATGAGCACCAAACAAGTGCCTGGACAAAATAAATAAATTTGTCTTCAGAGCAGGTTTTGAGCCACATATAGGAAATAAAGCCCACTACAAAGGATTACAATATGAGCAATGGAACAAAAGAAAATACTGCAGAGCGAGCTGCTCTTAAAATGAGCATTGTCTATCTTGTGCGTTAAGTAAAGCAACATTAGTGCTATGTATTAAAGACTGTATCATAAACTATTTATTAATCAAGCCTAGATAAGCATTTAGGCGGAGTTTAGATTGCACATTAATTCTGCAATTTTCTAACACGTATGTACTGGATTCTGTAACCTGACTGATACTGCTTAACGTGTGTGTGTGTGTGTGTGTGTAGAGTAAATAAAAAGGAAACAATCCCAGTACCCTCAGTAATAGCAGGCTAGCGTTGTTCAGTAAGGAAGGCTGTACAGTTCCAGGTAAGGTTCTAAAATACGGTTTAATTCTGATTTTTTTCCTGTTCTATTTAGTTCCTTGAGTAAATTGTATAAAAGTGAAGTCCACTTCCTGTCACAAGGAGCAAGGAACTTAGCTGTTTGAGAGCAAAAACTCATGTAGGAATGGGTCTGTTTTCTCTGGTTGGAGGTTCATATGCCTTCTACAGTCACTATTCTTAACATGATCTCCCCTTTCCTATGAAGAAGAATGGAATTCCTGTGTTTCTGTCCCTTATTTCTGCATTTCACCGCAAGTAAACAAAAAAATTTTATGGCGTATGCTGAGTGAGTTTGCTTCGTGATGCTCAGGAAGCATCAGACTTATTGCACATGCTCTGCAAAGCCAGATGGGGTGATGAGCTGCATCTTTCCAGAAACATTAGGCTCAACAGTAAGTACACAGTGATGCTATGTGGATAGCTACTCCACCTTTTCCCTTTTGCCTTTCTATGCAACTTATTTTGTGTGCAGAATTTTGTGAGCTTGCAGTTAAGCAAATTGCTCTCTAAACTATTGAAAAGAGACACTGGAAGATTTGCAGATGGTGTTGTGTGGGTGTGATAAGCTAAGAAACCTCCTTTAGATCAGCCAGCAAACTCAGCTGCCTTCTTGCCTCTGCAACTTGTTTTCCTGCTTGTCAGATGTTTAAACACCCAAATCCAGCAAAGTAACCCAGAAAAAAAGGTTGAAGATGTAATTCATAAACCAGAATAATTCACCCCATTTGTATGTGTTAGGAAGCAAAAGATGTCTATTTTTGACTTTGTAATTTGGCCTGGAATATACTTGCAGGATAGAGAATACAAGCTGTGATTTTTATCTGTAGCATCCCTTTTTTTCATTGTTCAGCTGTGTTTTATTTTCTCCCCAGTATAGTTGTAACGGGAGTTTGAAAGAAAAGGAACCTTAGAAATACTAATTTTAATATGTGTTCTGGAGTCTGCGTTACAGCTTCTGTCTTTTGCTATGAAAATAAACTGGCATATACCTTCAATCTAAATAGACATAGGGAGATAAATAAAAATGTTAGGAGACCAAATTACCAAGAAGCTTAATTTATATTCTCAAGTGATTTAGGAACCATACTCTAATTCACTGCTCAAATTGTGTTTACAAAGATGTTTAGCTCCTAATTCACTCCCACATGTCAGGAAACCTTCCCAAGAGGGGTAAAAGAATGGTGGCAGCTGTGGAGGTTATTAAAGTATTGTCGTTATTTAAGGTAATTTTTCAACAAATGATAGATTCATTTCTTCAACTTCATCTTGGAATTAGAAAAATTGCTGGAGGCTTTTGAAATTTCATCTCACAGAGGGGAAAAAAAGGAGGTTGCAGAGCAGAATAGATTTCTTAAATCAGGTTAGAAAATTTCCATCAGTACCTAACACTTTGAAAGCTACTAAGGTCGAAGTTACTTTTATTACTTTTGTGTTTTTCTGCAGTGATAGCATTTTGTTACACTATTGAGCGAGTTACAGTGTGTTTTCCTGGTCTTTTATGTTTGGTTTGATTTCAGTGTCTTGGCTTGAGGATGAATATCTCTTTAATAATGTCTTTTTCAGTATGTCCGTTTTTATGAGTAAAGGTATTTGAACAATCTTAACTAATCAAGTGAAACTTCTTGTGAAAGAATATATAAAACTGGAATTTGGTCCTGTTTATGGTCTGGAAGGTTGTGCTGTGAGAGGTAGTGAGGCGGGAGGGGATCATGGAGCCCTGTTTGCACCCTGGGGGAACGGAGGTACTTTTCTAGGCTGTGTCCTCCACTGCTGCTGCTGGCAGGGAAACCCACACTGCTGTGGGCACCAAATTCCTGTAGCCACATCAGGCCCTCCCTGCCATGCCCTGACACAGTGTTCCTGATCCACGGTGTCCTTGGTCTTTTCTTCCCAAAATCCCCTGTTTTCCTGTGGGGTCAAACACAGATACTACCGTCTTATACCTCCCAGTCCGTAAGGCAGTCAGGTGTTAGTGCTGGTGCTTTACAAACGAGTTGTTTGGGGAGCTCGGGCAAGGTGATTTCAAAAAGATGGGAGAATGGCTCCATCCTGTTGGCGGATGGGCAGTGTGGATGGGCAGCCTGCCGCTCTGGCCAGCAGATCGAAACACGATGGACTGACAAGCCACTTGTCCATGCAGCAGTGGTGGCTGGTCTGGCAGAGGTGAGCGACTGCTCCCAGGGGCGGAGGCCTGGCTGGGGGACCGGGAGTGTCAGCTCATCGTGGTGATGTCTATTGATAGGCAGTGGTGACAGTGGGAACACTGTTTCCCCATTTTTTTCATGGTTAATTTCAGTGAAAACTTGTTGGTCAGAATAGTCCTGTTGGTAATTTATGATGTGACGTGCAACCAAATATGCACTTCGGCCATTTTTCACGCATTTTGCTAATGATGGGTCACACAGTTTCACTGGAAGGTTTCAAAGATTAAAGCCATCAGAAAAGGTAGCCCTGGTGACTGATATTCTCTGACCCCGTGACCTACCAAAGGCTATAGTGCCACACTAAATAAAGCTGTCTCAAGCTCATCACTTCTGTTGGGCTTTAACACAGATTTTAAAGATGATCAGGCTTGACTTAAAGACTTTTAGGATTTATCTGCCATGTCCATAAATAGGCAGTTTTAATTAACATTTATTCTTTGTGTTAAAAATGTCATTCCTCTAATAGAAAGTTTTCCAGCTTCGTCTTACAACAAGTTATTTTCTGTAAGTAGTCTCTTCCCACCTGCCTACCAGAAGGTACTCGTTGACTTGATTTAATTTATTTTTTAATAGATACAGCTCTGCATTATACATAGAATGTGATCTGGTAGCAAGAGGCCCCTTTTTGTTGTGATACTGTGAAGTCCTCCTTGTAAAGTACAAATATCCAGGAACGTAGGTGGGCTTCTCCCATCCATGCAAGTAAAGACCAGTCCTGAAGTCTGCAACTGAGCATGATAATTGCTGTGTCTTCTTTCTGTATAAAAAGCATTGGAGCACCTCTCCTCAGCTCAGTCTTCAAGAAACATGAATAATAGAGAGAATCCTTTTGATTTTCATTCTTTGTTGTCTGATAGCTTACTGTAGGCATTTGAACCTGAGCAAAGTAGATGTAAAATGCTGGGATAGCAGCACAAGTCATCAGCAAAGTGGCTACGTTAGGTGCCACAAAGTGCAGACTCAGCTCCACTTGTAAAGTCCAGGACTCCCAGCAATCACGTCGTGCCAAAATGGACAGGACTACAGCAAAGGTGATGTTGCAGTTTTCATGCGTCCCTTTGAGTTGTCTGTAACCTGGCCCCAATACCAGCAGGAAGCAGCTCCCATTTTCACTTGGCTGTGGGGTGCTCTGAGTGCTGGGAGCAAGGGGAACACAAAAGTCCCCAGCTGCTTTCTCATGCCCTTCTACATATGGCCCACACTACAGAAAACTGTTTTTTTTTTTACTAGCTTAGCCAACTTAACTCTTCAATATAAAGCTTTACTGTACAGCTGTTCTCCAGTAGGAGATCCACTATATTATGACTCTTCATGCAATATACCATATATATTTAGCCCTAAAGATTGCACTTCTTGTCATGCTAGTTTTTTAATTTACTGTGTTTCTTCCTGCTAGTGCCTTTGAAACTCAGTGGAGCCCTGCGGGGGTGTCTCAGTCTCCTGTTTCCTATCTCCTTTGAGCTATTGCATTACAATCATCTGTCAAAGATGAGCAGGAGTCAAGGAAATGGAGCACCTCAAGTGGCTGACACTGCTGAGCAGATATCCTTCTATTTTTGCTGAGTGTTTACATACCTCCAGAGTACAGATGTGTCTGAGCTGGATTAGATACACAGAAAGTTTGTAACACCTTCATCTTATAATAACAGCAGCCCTGATGATTGCATATGAAAATGATCCAATTTTAGCAACTGCTGTGACCTATAAATACAGTTCCTTTGCCATGGATGCAGTCATGATGTTGCCTTATGCCAGACATAATTGCATGTACACTGCGGTTGTACTCATGTAATGTTGTGGTTAAAAAAATTATTTCTCCTCTTGCAAATTGGCTAAGGCAGTGAAGTTCTTGAAAGAAATCAGTCTGAGGTGGAGGAGCTTTGTTCGTGATGCGTGATTAGATGTTCTTCTCCTTCCTAAAGTCTCCAGACTGCACATGCTGTCTGCAACCCACTTCCATTCCACAGCAGCGTTAGGAATGAGAATGTAAGGAAAAGAAACCATCACAGGGTGGTTGTCCCAGTGGTAGTGACTGGCACTGGAATAAACTATGTAAAATCTATAATACGTATTTGGCAGAAGTTTAGCTAGTAAAATTGATGATCGCAGCTTAAAGAATATATACGTCGTTGTACTACAGAATACACTTTATGCTACTAACAGCAGTGAACGTTTAACTACTGCAGGTATCCTATGCCCTAAATTAATACGTACTTTTCAAATAAGACTCTCCCACTCCTTTTTCTTACAGTTTTCTAGAAGTGGGTTTGTTACAATAGAGTGTAGATGGCTTTATAATTATGTGTTTTTTCTTATTCTAAACCAAAATACGAATTTCCCATTCGTGTCTTAAAAATTTTGAAGTGGCTAAATGTTTGTTGACTCCCTGGTTCTAAAACCAGTATTGTATTGGAATCCCCAATTAAGCCAATTTCTTCCATGATTCATTTCACTTAGCAACAGAAATGTAAGCTACAGCCTCTGGCCCTAATGAAATCCTTTAAATGCAGTCTACATAGCAAAAGGTTAAGGGGGCAAGGCACAGTTTAATTTCCCAATAACACTTTATGGGAGTCTTTTTAAATGTACTTGCTTCTGGAGTTTTCTAATGCCCTTCTCTCTGAAACTGTAGTCAATTTGCGGCCTAGAAGTTGCTATATTAAAATTACATACATGAGAGGTTGGAGGGCAGTGGGATACAGGACCTTCCTGCTGAATTGCTAATCCAAATTGGGCCTTAGTCAATCTCTTACAAAGTTGTCAACATCCAATGACCTATATGAAATGAGTTGGTAGCTTCCATCCGGTTCCTAGAGAGGTGTGCACATCAGAAGAGCAATCAGCTGGCACTAATTGGCACCCTGGCTAGCAGCCTCAGCAGAGCGCCAAAGGTCTGTAGAAGAATGAAAACTGAAGTGCTCTCTCAACCTTAAAGATGGTCCCTCTGGGCTGGAGTTTAGGGCACGTTTGTAATGTCATATGTGGAATTTTGCTGTTCATCTTGCAAGGCTAGACCGGAGCCATGGCTAGGGAATTGCACTCGTCAGGGCTTTCGTAGGGCATTTCAAATGCCACAGGGCATTTTAAACTCTGAAATCACTTCAGCTTTCCTTCAGACATAAACACGAAGAGAACATTCACTAAGCAATAACCTGATATCCTGAGGTGTTGGATGAGAAATAACCACTCCAGTTGAGCGACTGCACTGGAAAAGAGAAAGAAAGGGAGCATGTATTCCTTAAAGACAAAACTTTCTCAGGTCCATGCCGAGCGTGCCTAAGTGCCTTTGCTCTGCCAATTTTTCCACCTGTTTGGCTCAGAAAGGGTATAAATTAGTGCTGCTTAAATATTAAAAATACACTGTTTTGTGAGTAGGTTTGTGAAGTTCTGTTCATTATAAAAGCATAGTAACACATGGTCTTCCTACACTTGGAATTGTTCCCAGACCATAATAATTTCAGAAAGTTTATTACAGGTTATTATCTTCCCCAAAGCCTCGCATTTAAGAAGTTTATTTCTTGTTTTGTTGTTGTGTTTGCAAAATTTCTGCTATTCAGGCAGGGTGGAAATAACGTCATGAACTTGAAGCCATCAGCCCATTCAGCATGAATAGGGTCAGTGAAGTAGCACTAAATTAAGAAATGAGTAATGTACCTACCTAGTATTTTAAGCCAGGCAGTCAAAGGTGATAAAATATACTGTCCAAATCAGAAGTTGAGCAAATTTTCTTTACCTCCATTTACCCTTGAACATACAAATGAATAAGGAGCAACAATGACAAATGTTTGGTTGTCTGTGGTTGTCTGCTAAGCAGAAAAAATACGTTCATTTGATGGAGTTTAGTCTGTTTCACAAAACGTTTGGTGGCTTCAGAAAGCAGTTTTTGTCCACCTATGTATTGTCCTTACTGATGAAGATGAAATGGAGGTCCTGCATAGAGCACGCATACTTCCAGAAATCAGAGCATACTTTTTTTTTTTCTCCATAGCTTTGCATTACTGGAGTTACCAATGACCTGCTGCGATTCCACCCCCTCCCAAATCAGATAAGAAAAGAAGCCAGGATCACAGCCGTAACTGAAATTATGGAGTTCTGAAAGTAACACCTTTTTCCACTCATCCAGCAGTCCCCTTTCATTGCCTCCACGCTCTCTCACCGGATGATGTGGTGCACATTTATCTGACAGACTAAAATTGGAACAGCACAGAAAGTAAGGCAGTATTTGCATCCCTGAGCATGGGATCATCAGCTGCTGCGAAAAATTGCGGAGTTTGGAGATAGGCTCTGCTCTCAACATTGCTACGGCCCAATGCAAAAAATCACCCTGAATAATGCTGTATGCTTGTGTTTTAATGGCTTGCACTGAAACACAGTGGTGCCCTACATGTATAAAGTGTTACCATTTGCAAATTCCCACCTGTCATTTGTGTTTCCGGAAATAGTATCCCTCGCTGCAGTCTGGACGTTGCCCCAGGTGGTGTCTGACTCTTAACCCAAATCAAACAGTAATTGTTCAGACACTGTCTGGCTCACATGCAGTGGACAGGGAAAGCACAACAGCCTTCTAGTTACCTCTTAGTAAGCCCGGGCAAGGATTTCCCTCAGGAGCTCTTCAGCCTGTTTTCCTTATAGGCCTTTAGGGTAAGGTTTCAGGGTCGCAGTCCCCATTGCCCTCCCTATTGCTGCAGGGTCCAGCACACTTGATGAGCAGACTGCACGCTATGAAAGGGTGTGATGTAAGAGTGGTACTGCGAAGAGGATGAGCACAAGCTTTCATTTCTCCTTTTGCTGGCAGTACCCTGGTAATGTAACTTAACCTAGGAGTGGCCAGACCACAAGTCTGGAGCTGTAAAGGGTTTGCCAGCAGTTGCGATGTGGTTGCCAATCCAGCTCTTAAGACCACTGGCAGGATTTGGGTATTGCAGGGTAACTCAGATCCCTGGCTGCTGAAAGAAAAAAGCCAGCAGGTTCCTCTGAGGCTGCCATCAGAATGGCTGCAGGTCCCAGCTGTTGGCTCCCCTTGGCTCACTCTGCAGCAGCATTCCTGCAAGTTGTGATCATACCCTGCTCACGAGCTGCCCCTGGAGCCCCCCGTCCCATCAGTTCCTTAAGGCATGGGGCATGGATTCAGCCTGGCTTGCAGAATCCGGAATTCTCCTCCAAAGGTATTAAACGAACCTGTTAAACACTGATAATTTCTTGAGAACTGCTGGCTTAACTCCGGTAGCCCTGCGCCTAGGACTGCAGCTCCTGATACTGCAAGAGGTGACAGCCTCCATGCTTAGAGAAGGAAAAGACTGAAAATACGACACAGTGCTTGAAGGGGTATGCAGACAGCAACAAGCGCTCTAGGCAGTATGGACTGCCCTGCTTGACTTAACCAAAATGTATCACTGCCTTCCAAGGGCAGGATGTGGTATGGGGTTTATGCCTGAGACCCCCATTTATTTGATCCTGACTTGAACCTATTTATTTGGCCTTTTAGCCTGAACTTGCACTGTTGTCATCTCTGGACCCAATGAAAATGGCGACGTATATATTGTGGACCTGAGCAACAACCAGTGTCTTCTGTGAAAGGGGCAGAGAAGTAACTGCTCTTTAAAAAATAAATAAATGGTTCAGTGTTATGAAAACCAAAGAACAATAATGCTTTTACATTCAATGAAAAATAGTTACAGTTATAACTAGTAATTTGATTAAGTTAAGAAAAGAAATTATATGTTCATTTTGGAGAAAGATTTTTGGTATTAAGAACTGTTAGAGTGAGAACTCTGGTGATGGTGTATTGTCTGGAAGAGGGAACCAGCTAATGAGAGAGATCTCTAATACCTGTGATTATGAATTTTTACTCTATTCTGTAACAGTTTACAGTCTTATTTTTGAATGCAAGGTAGTTCAGCTGTTCTAGTTCACTTTCCTGGGTGACTAAACTAAGCAATATAGCTTTGTACTTTCAGATTTTTCTATGAACCCCATGCCACCTCTGGAAACTCATGTTAATCCTAGGAAGGACCAAAAGAATCTACTAATATATGCACACTGCCAAAATAAATGATGGCTGGATTCCTGAGCTAATCTTTGCCTTTGATCTTGTGTATCAGAAAATTTATTTGGTAAAGTAGCGATGAAAAGATTTCTGATCATTCTGAAGTATCAGCTGCAAATAGCCTAGATTTTTTGATTTTCAAGATAAATCAGGAAATGTTGTGGGTTTTTTTTTCCTCCTGTTCCAATCCTTGGTAATCTCCATAGAAAGCTTTATAATAAAGCAATTCAGAAAGTAGCAATAGCCATTCTTTTTCTGGCACTTATAACCTTGTATGTGAAATTGCATGACATGTTCTGTCAGTGTGTGGAAATCTGACTGTATTGTTACCTCTGAAAGTAACGGCAGAAAGAGACGACAACTTTTGTCTTACAGTTTTCCTCGTTGGCTATGTATTTTCCTTCTTTCCTTGATCTACATGAAAGTTCACAATTCATGGTGTTTCTGTGCTCACAGAAAATAACATAAAAGCATAGTAATGACACATGGTCACGTCTTTCTTGCAGTGGATCTCCAGCATGGAACTTGGTCTATTTTTTTCTACATTTTCACAAAAGAACCCTCAAATAGCACTGTTTTGTGCTCTGGTTATTACTGATCTTGCTTTGATGGTTCCCTCACTTGCTTTTTTGTTGTATGGAACCTTCCTTTTCTTGCATTGTCCATTCACTTCATATTTTCAAATGTTTTTATGGTTTCATATTTTAACTGATTTATCATGGATTTTTCAGTGCTGTAGAACATGCCCTTCCATTTTTAACACATAGGTATATTTTGGTGTAACTGCAGAAATCACTGAAACTTGATCTTTGAGTCTGTTTTAGATCCTTTCTAAGAAAGGGTTGTTTTTTGATTTTTTGGTTGTTGCAGGGTTTTTTGAGGTAAAATACAGCCTACTTCTTGCAAAACACCTGCTTCTTTACACTGAATAGCACTTTCTTGTTTCAGGACTTTCTGATGTTTATAGCCACATGTGAGAACAAAACTTAAAGGCTTTTACTAATTACTGCGTAAAACCTATATGATAATGAAGTCCATGCTTGAAACAACTTATACTCGACAGAGATTTTACAGATCAGAAACTGGGGTACCGAAAGATTAAGTTGTCTCACTGAAGATTAAGGAGATTTGGGGTGGAGCCCTGCTCAAATCTGGAGCATGTTTCAAGACTTTTCTTTTTTCTTACAAGTATAGATCATTGTGGCCTCATCTACTAGGGTAGGAAACACATCTATAGAAGGAAAAGTCCAAGTTGTCATTATCTTGGGGGGGATGGGGAGAGCTCACTGTAACAGTTGTCACTGCTATATTATTCCTTTTTGTTGGTGTGTTCTGTCTCTGTCCTGTTTTGATCAATGGTATCCAGGAGTGTGGTATAGGCCTGAACTAAACCCACCAAACAGTCCCATCCCTTTTTCCAGAGGTGGAGGAGTGACTGCAGGCAGAATGGCCAGATGGGGAAGGTCGCCTTGCCTGCCCACACACCATCCAGCCAGACCCTGTACTTTGCACTGCAGTGGGTGTGGAGGCAGTTTCCAGCATGTCAGACTGCTGCCGGGTGGAGGCAGGGACGCCTTAGGAAGGCAGAAGGGTGTTAGCAGTTTCCACAGGTACCACAAGGCAAGAAGAAGAGAAGGCAAGAACTTCCAGCTGTGGTTTCTAACCTTGCTCAGGCCTTGAGGGGAGAAGGAGAAAAGGGCATGACTGCTGCACATCTGTAGGCAGCGATGGCTTGAGTCGTTTGTGCAGTTGTTGGAGTTTGTGATGATGTCCCCAAGCTGGAAAACTGATTTCCTTGTTACCGAGTGTGGATCACCTTCAAATTGCAAATCTGAGTTGATGGAGTCCCAAACTGCTCCTTGTTGCCAAGCTGTATGGAGAAGGTATGCTTTTGCACGCACTTGAACAAAACAGTAATGAAAATCTTTCAAAAAACTGATAGCAATTAAAATAATATTAAGCATAATCAGTAATCTATGGGTTCTTATTATTTCTTCTGTACTAGTGGGCTTGATAGATATCAGGTGGATAAAATATATCTGCTTGTGGTGTCTTTGTCCCCTTTCTAGTTTTTTTCATTTAGCTCATGATTTTATTTAATAGAAGAGCCACTTCTCACATATTGGCCTGACAATTTACAAGTATTTGTTTGTGCTGAATTAAGCACATTTCTAAACTTTGTATGTTGCTGCTGACAGTTTGGGGATTGATTTTCATCCCTAGAGAGATGCCTTTTTGTCTTTAAGGCAAATTGAAGTTGACTGCTGGAGCATTCTCTGGTAAGAGAGGGAATCTACTTTAGGGATATTTTTCTACTGAGAATTCATTTTTAACTGAGAAGCTTCAGCAAGGTCATGCTGGTTTCATGACACACACACACACACAAAAGTTTACAGACAAAGAAGTAGCATTAACTTTAGAGAAAACAAATAGGAGCAAATATTACCAAGCTTTTTTCCCCTGTAACTCTCTGTCAGGGAAGTGTGCCAAGATATGCAGTAGGCAACAATTTTCCAGTCTTTTTTTCTGAAAGCACATGTTAAATGCTGGTGTGGGCAATGGCAGAAAAATATTTTACCCATCCAAGTTTTTTCATATATATTATGAGTTTAATTTTTAAAACTTCTGTAACATTTTTAGGACATTCAGATTCTTTCAAGAACAGATTCACTGCTTGTCCGTATTGGCAATGTGGGGCGGGGTTTGCAGACATGAATGGATTAATGTCATGACCTGTGTGTGAGGATGCAGGATCTCCACCAAACAGGTGCTTTAGGAAGTCTTCATTCACATCAAGTAGAGCTAGATACTCTCTTTTTTACAGTAGGCTCTGTGGCTGGACATGCAGGGCTAGAGTTACTTTCTAAAAATTCTCTAACCTATATCCACCCACCCCTTGCTCCCTTCCCCCCAGTCAGCCTGGCATAGTTTTTGGATACAAACATTATATTGTTGCTATATTGACAGGGATGCTGGGATTCATTTATGCATCTCTCCCTTCAAGGTCTTTTTCGCACAAATTTATGTTTTATAGGAATATTTTTTACAAATTTAAATACTGCTAAAATAAAATAGTATCTATGCATATATCTGGTCTGTTTTATGTGGTCAAAATGAATGTTACCTCACATCTGAACAATGAAGATGAATCCAACCATCTTGGCCAATGGGCAAGTCTAGTGAGTGTTTTTGTGGTGGTAACTGGCAGATTACTGGTGAGTTGATGGACAGACCTCATTAAATTCTCATTTAATGCTTGTCTCTGGAATGACTGCATTATCTTTAATCTCCGTCTTTGTATTCACTCATACTTCTAAGTCCCAAGTGACTTAAAAAAAGGAAATAAATAACAACCTTAGTCCTTCAATGAGGTACCAGATGACAAACTCAAACCCACTTGTTTTCATTTCCTGGAAATCACACCAGCTGAAGCAAGTTTTTCACCACAGTGCACCTGAACAAGTTGTAAGAACCAATTTCTTCAGGAAAGTGAACCTTTTATAACCTGCTGGTTATAAAATCTTCTTCAAAGGAGCTGCAGGTCTCTGCAGTCTTCCTTTAAACCTTCTTTGGGATCTTCTCATTGGATTTTTCACACATTTGAGTCCTAAAAATTTGAGTTGTCTCAGTATGTTTCTGGAGACTTGGCTATCAATTGCCAGAATTTTCATTTGCCTCTTTGATCTTTGTTTTCCCTTCTCAGATTCCTCCTGTAATATTTGTGACAGTTCTCTCTTAGTAGCTACCGGACTAAGACATTTGCGAACTCCAAGAAACAAAACTTACAATATTCATTGTACTAAAAAGAAAAAAAAAAGCACCCTCAAACTTATTCAAGTGTCTTGTATATGCAAAAAACCCACTTGGCTGGTGTTTAGGATGGGGTAGGTGGGGGATGAGAGGAAGCAGGGACTGATGTTGCTTGGTAGCAGCTGGTGAGCAACACCCCAGAGCTACCACACCACTAGATCCAGGGGGAAGGCCAAACAGCAAAGAACTCACATTTTTTGCCGTGTTCTCAATTCCACAGTTTTGTTAATTAATTTTTAAAGTTTTTACTCAACTTCACCTTGGAGCTTGGATGTCTTCTTGAAAGGAAGTTATCTTTAAATTAGATCATAGCATTTATTAATAATATTAAAGTCCAAGTAATCATATTATCTCACTTTCTCCTCCTACTTTTTGTTGCAGCTAGGCCAGTTAGAAGTTGATTTTTGTGAACTGTACCTTTTCTACCTTAATCAAGCTTGTTTCTGTTTTGTCCTTTTGCCTGAAGAGTTCTGGTGTTTAGAATTAACTTTGTTCTCAGTCCTTTTCCATTTTGTGTACGACTATGCACCTAATTAGAGGTAATTGTTTCCTTGTTCCTACAGCATCAGCCAAGCAAGTGGATCTCAGCTACATCTGCCTATATGGGGGGGCTTCATCCTAGCAAAAGTGTGGCAAAGACTTTGGTGATTTAGTAGTTCTCTCTAGCTCTTTCATTTTTCCTTAGCTGTAACAAACTTGCCTGAGATGCGTTTCACTTACTTCACCAAGCTGTGGAAAATCATGGAAACCTGTGTATTCCGAGTGGTCAAGGAATGGTAGCATGAATGTTATAACACTGTCACAAAGGTTTTCAATCAGGATTTTTTTTTTTAAAAAGACTTTGAATATTTGTTAGCTTTGTATAGGATTCTCTCTTGCTTTTTATTTGTAATTAAGAATAAATGCATAATTTTTCTGATTTTGCTACAAATTTTTCAAACATTAGAGTTCCAGGAATTAATTCTTATACATTATCCAGGACTCAGACGAGACATTTAACTGGTCTAATAATGACAGAAAGCAAATTTCCATTCATTAAGTTTGTAATTGTGGAGCAGGAGGGAGAAAAATTTATAGAGGTGGGGGTAGGAGGAGAACTTTAAGTAGCAGTGCATGGCGAATGAGATGCACAGCTTCCATTATCAATAGGAGCTGCATGTCTAATCCACCAGACTCGGTACTGAAGAAAATGTACCCTGGGATGTCAGGTGTTAAGGGGAAGAATGGGCCTCTCACGTTCTTTGCACTTACAAGCCGGCTGTAACCTTTTGACTCTCTCTCTCTTTCTCTTCTTGAGTTTTGTTTCCTGAAAGGAAAAGGGGGTGGGGGAAGGCAGGGGAAGAAGGCTTAAAGAGTGGAAGATCTGTTTCAAAGTACTGTAGTGTATTTGCAAGCTTTTCTTTTTTTCCTGGAATTAGTTTTGTTTTGATTTCTTAAAGAAGCGGTTGCTTTTAATGTAGAGTGTTTAGAGCATGACTTAAGATATTAATATCTTACTGAGTACCACTATCAACACTATAAACTTTACACATTCTACCCCAAGTGTTTTGCACATAGCTTTTTTAATCTTTCTAACTAAAATGAATATAATTTCATTTAAGAGCATAACAGAGGAGGAGAGCTAGTTCTGTGAATTAATGTTACAGGTATTGCTTTTTATATTGACCAGTGTTATGCAGAAAAACAACCCCCCAATTAACAAGAAATCTCTTTTATTCTCAAAGGATCCCCTACTGTAGCATGATCATATATGGATCACATTGAACTTGGGTGTATTCCAGGCCTGAAGATCTGCATATGCAAAGAAAAAGTTTGTGTAATATTTGCACATTTCATCTCCTTGCTACCTCTGAGTTAGTAAGTGTGAAAATATCTCAGTGCAAGGAGGAAGATGCATGCACCCTAGGTGAACATTTACTTGTTAGTATGAAAAAAACATGTGACAGATACAAGGAAAAAAAAAAAGGTGGCTAATTAAGGTAGGTCTCTCCAAAATTCATGACTTTGGAGGAGAAAGAGCAGAATGTGGAAAAATGTGTGAAAACTTACATTACCCTTCCTTGAAATACAGTCTGTTCTGGGCTGATCCTTATTAGAATGTAAAAATGGAAACACTAAGGTGGTGTTTACGTTCATTAATTAAAAAGAGCCTCACTCATAGGATAGTGCCCCGAGAATGCTAAAGGAGTTTTATATATTTCTGGATACCATCTTTGGTTTGAGGACAATGTCCCCCTTCTAGCTTTGCGTCTTTCTTCATTAGAGATTATTTGGAAATGGCTCACGTTGCCTTTGCTTGGCTGAAATGTGGCAGCGATGGAGTGGAGCCAATGGAGGGGTAATTTTACAGCCAGCAATCAGGAAAAGGAAGAGCCCTTAGCCAGGGGACTCAACAGTGCCAGGAGGAGCCATTATTCTATTATTATTTCCAGTGTGGAAGCATTGTTTTAAGTTACATTAAAAACATCCTTTAAATTTCTTTGTTATTTGTGTTGTAAATTTTCCATATCAACCTTTCCAAAAGAAAGGTGTGTGAATCTGTAATGTATATCCAAATGGAGTGCTTGGGGTGTGTCTTGCTTTAGAAATTGTAGGTTAAAGGGAAACCTGAAATTAACAGTAATTCCTCTGATTTAGCCTGGAAGTTCACGGAGATCGGCATACACGCAGTGAGTTCTCCATTTCTTAACACTTGCTGGGAACAACGCTCTAGACAGCCTGTCTCCAACAGGCACTGTCTTCCCATTTTTTTCTACTGTTAGGGACTCCAACCCCTTGCAATTTAAGGGCCCAACCCTGTAAGCTTTCCAGGAACCTTACATTTAGATGACTAAAGGAGAGAGAATGAAGTGTATATCATTATTCATGTGCATGGATTTGCATTTATCTCCTGGAGATTGTGTGTATGTTGAAGCCCATAATGGATTTGCATGATGTTTCAGGAGATTTGGTGTAGATAGTTTCCTTGTTTTCAGTTACTCAGAAGTCCTATGGCAGTAAATATTTTATATTCAATACCGCTTTAATTCCACTATGTACAGCATGTGTTGTGAACCAGTATTGAAGGGATCCATATATTGAATATTATTATCACTTTTTTATTAATAGATTTTGGGGAGGTGAAGGCCTTACATCTGTAAGGCAAGTGATATTTGGCATAAATGCAAAAGATGAAACAATATCTCCCAAATAATTCGGGCAGTCTGAGACACGAATGGGAACAGAACCCAAATATCCTAAATCCCAGCCCAGCGTCTTAATCCTGAGCCCATTTTTTTCATTCAAAATTAAAGTTTCCATGATTATTATTTCTAGTGCCAGAGCTTTCCAAGGATTTAAATGTGACCTAATTTATTAAATGCTGTCTTATGTGCAAGACAGAAGCAAAATCCTTACCCCAGGGCACTTACTCAGTGGCCCTGATCCTGCAATCCGATCTCTGGAATGAATGTCTGAACTAACACAAGCCATGCTGCCTGTTCAGAGAGTTTGACTGGGATTTTAATGGAGAAGAGACATGCAGATTGCAGGTTGTCTACAACACGCTCAATAAATTTCAATACATTACCACTACTTTCCTATGTTATTATGTGTTTCCCTGAGTCCTCTGTGAGCTTTTGTGTAGCTGTTGCTCAGTTACCTTAAGTAGAGGGTGAAGTTTGGGCTGAACTGTTTTTTTCCACTATGTATAAGCCTTGATCTGTGGCACTACTTAAAGACGCTTTGCGATGCACCTTGAGATTAAAGTGCATTGCCCCTGCAGTGCATTAATCTTGTCTGGCCCAGAAAGGGGTTGTCATAGATCTGCTTTTGAAATCAGGACTCCCTCATGGGTTTTTCCAAGGCATCATCTCCATGTCATTGGGTTGGCAGGATATGAAGCCGAGGGTCTTTTTGAAGTTTTCCTTCACACCAAGGGGTGTAAACTTGTCGTGTGAGAATCGTGGTAAGTTACACCCTCTTCTCCCCGTGTGTTCAATGCAGGATAACTTACTGCAGTATTTAAATATTCCAGACCTTTTTGAAAAGTAAATTGTTTGATTTGTTATGTTGGAGTATTAAAGTGAAGAATGGAATCCAAATGCTCAGAACATGTTTCTTGCAGAGGACTGAAATACGTGGGCTGAACTTCATGAATTAATTAAACAGTCCTATAAACATCTATTCCTTTGCAGCTACAGACAATAGTCTTATTTTAGGAAACACGATCATGTGGTTCGTCAAATATCACTCATGCCGGTATTATTTAGTTTTTGCATAATTGTAAAGCAAATATCGCTTTAAACTCTGCTTGTGTATCTCACATTTCAATCTCTTTTTTTTTTAAATACAAAAAAGTTAGTTTCTTGCATCAAATGATTTGTTATTGGAAAAGCAAAGTAACATTTCTTTACTCAAAACTCTTCTTCCTGCAAAACCGTGGTACATGGAAAATATTTTCCAGCTTTCAGAGTTTATTTGATTTTGAACACTTTTGGTTATGTAAGTTTTAATAAGTAGCTTTGGTGTACCCCTAAAGGCACACCCCACACACTTATGTTGTGTGACCTAGGGTCACAAGTAATGGCTGCAAGCTAATTGATTGAGAAAGGCTTGTCTGACTGGGCCCCTTTGAGTCCTCCCTTTACATTCCTAAATTTCTGTAAAGGAGGCACTGGCAGCTTCGCCTGGCGAGAGGAGGGGTTGGGGGAAAGGGAGGAAGTTTCTCAGTTTCTGATTATGCGCAGAGTTTCCTTGTACTGAGCTTATGTTCTCCACCCACTACTTAGTAAGAACTCCTTAACAACTTAAAGCTTTATCCCTGTGA
Source organism: Aptenodytes forsteri (assembly GCF_000699145.1). NCBI lineage: Eukaryota > Metazoa > Chordata > Aves > Sphenisciformes > Spheniscidae > Aptenodytes > Aptenodytes forsteri. Next base: position 170,361 of record NW_008795695.1, read on the forward strand.
GTACCAGAAAAGTGATTTGAGTATTTATTGAGCAGGGAGAACAAACTGCTTGCTCCAGGCAGGGAGAAAGCTTATGGAAATGATATTAGACCTTCAGCAAAGTGCACAGCTGCATCATACAGAAGCTGAGACTCAAACTGACAGGCAAATAAGCCAGATCACGGAAGGGGCCTCTGTGTGGCAGCTCTGAGCTACCAAGTGTTGGACAACTAGGCAAAAAGTGCAATGGAACAGGGCAGAAAATAACACACTAACTTCAGGCAACTGTTGCTTTTTCATGGTGAGTCCAGATTTCCAATGTTGTTTGAAATGTAGCTATTTTTGTTGTTTCTAAAAACCCTTCCGTTTTACCACAGCAATCCTTTTGCGAAGCTCATTGTGTTACAGATTATTTGTCCGGATGTGCACTTCAATTCTGAACGATACAGAAACGTACAGGGATAGTCCTTTCCTTGCTGCTTGCTCTCTCTTTTGCTTTTGCTTGCTTCAGGAGACAGGTCCCATTTCTAAAAACACGCTGCATGGCTTCTGATTTGGAGAGAAATAATTTTGCAGCTAGCACTTGGTGTGCGGCTGCATATAGGTGAATAAGTGAACATAATTTCTATGCACAGTTTTCTGCAGTTTGAGCTTTGTGGCACCTCTCCATTGCTCCTTATTTCGCTGCCTTATCTTGAGAATGTATGGCACGGTCACTATGAAAAGAGCTTTGTGTTTGAATTCCTAGTGAGTCGAAGGGTCAGGGCCTATGAGTTATCTGCCTGCCAGCAAGACTCATTGCTGTGTCCCTTTATTTTTCAAGCTGAAATAGAAAAAACATGTGTCCTCATCCCTTTTTTATAAAAGTATTTTGAATTCAGGTTTTACATGCTGTTTTTGTGTGCTTTGTTCTTTTGACAAACTTGGGTTTTGGGGGGAAGCCAGTTTTATTCTCTCCATATTTATTTTATTTACTCAAGCTTTCCTGCAGCTTTTTTGCATTCCTTTGTTGTGATGCACTGAAATTTTTCTTAAAACAACATTCAGTGATTCTGATTTCTGCTAAGAGAAAAAGGATTTATACTTGGATACATATTTCCAAAAATACCAGGGAGCTATCTAAATTTTTGGTAAGTTGCAAAATTGTACAGAAGATAAGGCTTTTGTAACTTTTTTCTCGCTTAAGGAGGGAAACACAATACTTCTGGATAAGTTCTTGAACAGATTGTGTTAGATACACTAGTCATCTAGTATAATAGTAATAAATATGATCTGAGCCATAATGTTATTTCAGCTACTGACTTAGTTTGAAAAAGCTACTATATTAGCACAGCAAGAGAATTAAACATTGCATGTTGACAGTAACATTAGAAATATGTTTGCAAAAACTGCTGAGTGGATGAAATTTAGAGCAATAAATCATCAAGGCATGTCAAAGTTACTCTGTATGTGATGTTTTAAGATGCCTGTGATTTAGAGGAGAAAAGAGTCTGTTTTTCTTCCAGCAGAAGTGTGGTTCTGTACAAAATGATCTTCATTGTATCTTTCTTTAAATGAATAGCTTTCTTTTCAAAAAATAAATAACCAAAGTCAGAAGGTGCAGGAAAAGTCTCAGAATTATGTAGCGGTTATTTGGAGCTAAAGGGAAAATGCTCATTTGAGAGAATAATTCTACTACGCAATGTAAGAAGTTGGTTAGATGAACTCTACGCAGAGGGTATGTTACTACTTGTTTCTTGACCTAAGTTTGTATGCTCATCTGAAACTTGCTAACAATTAGCAGAATGCTTGTTTTTACAAAAAAGATGATGCTTCAGATCTGAGTTGATCTGACGTTGCAGTCCCTTTCAAGTGCAGAAGTTCATGTTGTTCACCTATTGTGTCCGTTTTTATTTGCCAGTCTGAGACCTTGAGTTTGCCCATCAATTTTGAAAATGGTTTTTAAAAAAAAAAGAGGGAGGGAAGATTGTTTCAAAGAAATGTTAACAAATACGGAGTTGAAGTTGATGCTGCAATGTAAGATGATCTAAATGGACTTCATACTTCTGGTTTTCTTATTGTGAATTGGATTCCTATCTATTTTGACTTGGGCTAAGCCTTAGATTTTCTACAAGAAAATTCTTGGCTGTGTCCTTAGTGCAGTTAAGGGTATGCTTTTCTTTTAAGGGTTTCAGGGTTCACTTTGAAGGAAAGAAATGTGTCCTCTTACATAACATAAATGTATGATTTTCTTCTTGGCTATGCTGTAATGGAAGAATACCTGCTGAAGTGCTCTTTACACCTTAAAAACTGAAAGTAAAAGAAACTTTGAGGAGGTGGTCTCCTTCCAGCTTTGGTGGCCTGAACTGCTGGAGAGCCAGTCACCTCCTGGTGGTCACAAGGCACTTGGGGAGCAGGCGATGGTGGGTGCTCACATGCGGCCACCTCCTCCGTAGGCACACAAACAGAGGACCAGCACTTTCTGTGCCGTGGGTTTTCCATTGGCAAAATAAGGCACCAGTGGTGTTGTGACACCAGATTACAGGATTATGAAACGTTTCTTCATGCTCTGATGACCAGCCTGATGAAGGGAAAAGGGCTTAATGAGGAGGAGAAGAATTTACTGAGGATTTTATGCCTATATCTATCATTAAAGGGAGAATATCTGCCCCCAGTAGCTGTGTTCTGTGATTCATGGAAACCCCGACAATAATGATGCGAATGATGGTGCTGTTCTTACTGACCGTCTCAGGACTGACACAATATAATGTGACTGGCAGGAAGTTTAAACATCAATAGTATATATACAAATACTACTACTTTCTCTTAGAGAAAGTCAAAGAATCATGAACTCAGACTAAAATAATTATACTGGCTTTTTACATTCTCTCTGACACCAGTTAGAGAAAAAAGTAGTTTTGAAAAGGGTAAAACACAATTGCTTTATAGCTTTCATTTCTTTGAAAGGTTTGTATTTAACATCTTTAATGTTTAGTCAAGGAAGAACTAGATTTGTTTTGCAAATTACATAGAAAAGTGATTTTGAAAGTTCACTTTTAGGTTTGTTCTGTTGTTCTGTGTGGAAGAAGGAAAAACTTTATTTACTAGACGTTCATTTTATTGACATCTGCATATTACAGAAACAAGTCTCCATGGATATCCATATCCTATGGATATTTTTACTGTCACATGAGAAAGGATGGAAATTCAAGACTAACAGTTGATTTTTCTGTCAAAGAGAGGAACTAGTTAGTGCTGTCACGACAAGGTGATGTCTATACCAAGAGATGAAGGAAAATTGACAGGAACAGGAGTATTGCAGCACTCATGCTGTCAGTGAATTACAGTGTTGGTGATACAAATTAAAAATAAAAAAAACCCCACCTATTTTATATCCTAGCAATTTTGAAAGAGTTTATTTTTTAAAGAATTTTAAAAAAGAAAGACAAAGAAAAATTTCTTTCATCTTCTCAGCTACAACGCATGATCACATTTTAAAGTTCTTTTGCGACTATAATTACTTGGGCCTTAAAATTCTTTGATCTCCAAGCTTTATGGATCCAGGCACCATAGATCTGTCAAAAAAACCCCAAACAAACAAAAAAAAAAAGTAAGAATTGCCAGCATTGGAGTTCAGTAAAAAGTTGAGGGAGCAAGAAGCAGAAGATGTACACATGCTTGTCCATGCAACACAAAGAAAGAGAGCAGAGGCCTGATTTTGGAATGCCCAAGTTGACTTTCAGTCCATTTTTACCCTCCTGAAATATATTCAAACCATCAGCAGAAGACTTTCCCAAAAGGTGATGATGAAGGTGAAAGAAGAACAGATAAAAGGAGAAACATTTGTCTCGTGAAGTGATTTAAGTGATTATAGTATGTGGGTAAAAACAAATAGACACAGAGAACACGCAGAAGTAATCGGTTATGAGGATAGGAGCAGTGATAAGGGAGGCAGGACCTTAAGGAGCAAAACAGAAGAGATCTAAAAGTAGAAGAAACATGGCATGAGAGAGGAAACCCACCCTATCTAAAATGGTCTGTCAGTCACTGATATGAGCCTGTGCCTTGTCAACTGATGTGCGGTCATCTGGCTTCAGTAAAGCAAGAGGCAAAACACTGAAGAAAAAAGTTGGAAAAACAAAGACAAAAGTGCTGTCTTTCTCCTGGTTTGTCCAGGAGCATTTCCACTGCTGGCATTCAGTTTCATACCTGAAGTAATAAATTCACCCAAGAAAAAAGGCTGTTCCTTCCAAAATTATGGTCACAGCATTTCAGAGAGGGGGGATGTGTGAGAGAAGGAACCTCTCTTTTCCACCTCTTATATTTACTTTGCTCTGTCTAGCAGCGAAGGTAGGGGTGAGGACAGATGGTTACATCTGTTGTGACAGGTTGTTTTCTGAGCACAGGTTAAGTTTCTTTTTCAGCTCCAACAGGATTCCAGTAACTTTTTAAAAAGTCTTGTAAAACCCTTTGGAAGGTCTTTTGGCAATTCTGATTCTTGGGTCTGGGAAAGATGCAAGCCATTTGCAGCATGAAACATGAGACAACAGAAAATAGGAAATCAGTGGAGTGAAGGGCAAGAGAAATGGCAATGGATTTTTCTCTACCTCTCCTCTGACCAGACCATCCACTTCTATATTTTTTTTTTTAACACTCAGGGCTTTATCTATGACTCCGTCAAAGATCCTACTGACTTTGGTAGGGACTGGGTGAGGCCTTATATTCAAATCACTCATCCATCAGTTCAAAACAGTATTCACAATGATTTGCAATATACGTATGTGGTACCCGTAACGGTTTAAGATTTCTCAGTAATGGAAACTGGAAATGAGACCCATACCACACGACCAAGGTAGTACACTGTAGTGCTACCTCCAGTTACTGAAATACCTACCTCTCCTTTAGAGAAACGTCCAGTGATTCAAACAATAACTAGATGAGTTTTCTAATTCCAATGTTACCTTTAAAGCCCAAATGTGATATTTTAGTGTTAATTATATAATCCCAGTTTATTTAGCGATATGATAGAAGTAGGTAAGAAATACAACTTCAAGTACTGCAGAAAGCACCTTCTTCCTCTTCTAAGCCATTTTGAGTGAAAGTGTTCCATTCATATCACGAACTCTCCACATCTCCTCTTAACCCAAAAAATGTTCTATGGACCATAAATGTCCTGTGGAAGACGTGCAGGCCCTTTAATCGGTCCTGTTTTGAACAGTGCATGCTTAATGGTGTCAATGATAAAGCAAAATATAAATTAAAGAGAAGGCCCTACCCTGAAGTACATGTCCCATCACTGTTGGTAATTTTCATTATTTCCAAAAAGCAGCACCAGCTAAAGACATCCTTCCAAGAGTAGTCCTTTGTGACAGAGCTGGCTGAAGGTACCCCAGTGCTCTTTCACTGCCTCTTCTCCCACTTCTCAGCTGCCCCTGTAATGGTATACGTCCTTGGAAGGCTACTCAGAGAAATGGATCAGAATTGACCCTGGTTAAAAATAATGCTGAAAAAGAAGATTGTTTTTAACCTGGATTGATCTGATTCATCATATACCCCACTGGCATTTGTACTAGATCCAGGGCTGTGCAAGCAAAAGAGTAAAGCTGCAGGGAGGGACACATAGTAATTTCCTTCACTGCTAACCAAAAATGTCTAGGTCATTACGGGCAGGCTAGTGGAAGTGCCTTCGAATAGCTATGTTTCCTAAGGCAACTTGACTTTGCTGTGCCTACAGAGCGAGGATCAGTGTCCCCTGAAAATATCGACTCTGGTTTTGGTGTATATTTTATAAGTTACTCATGATTGTGACCTGGTTGCCACTGAGCATCTGTTATTTCAGCCTGTGCGTAATAAATTCCTGAAATAAAAAAATCTGTGTACCTAGTAGGGGAGAGTAAGTTATAAAGAGTAAATGTGGAAAATGCAGGAGAAAGTGATCAGCAAGGAACTTTATTCATAAAACATACAAAATGTGACACAGCAGAGTGACAGAATCAGTCTGTGTTGAAAATACCTTTGTATTTATCGTGTGGAAATCAGACTGCACTCTGTATTGGCCCCATAAAACTTCTTTCAAGCTCTGGCTGGAAATTCACAAGGAAAGTTTTTCCAGAAGTACCCAGTGTAGGCCCAGCTATCCTTCCACTGAAATCAATGGGAATTACGTCAGTATAAAGCAAAAACTGTACAAAGTGATAGTTCGTGCTAAAGGAAAAGGTAGGACTCTTCAAATTCTTTCCTTTGTATTTTTTTCTTCTTCATTTACAATCTACTGCCAGCCTCTGGAAGAAAACACGAAATTTGGCAGGATCTGGCCTTAATCATGTTTTAAGTTATATTAAACCCTTCACTTTCTATCACTTTGCTGGTTTTTTAACTGTATTTTTTGGCCTGAAATGTTCCATTGTATAGTCCCAAACCACAGGTGATTTTTTTTTTTTTTTTTTTCTATTTTTTTTTGGTTAAAGGAAATATGTTAAAATTATTTTAAGCAGCAGAAGTGGGAATAAATTATATTTTTCCTGTTAAAGTGAAGTAAACAAAACAAACTCAACAAAAGTCTTTGAACAACAATTTTTGAAACAATGTGATCAACAAGTGGTTTGTGGACTATTTTTAAAGGGTTTGAGGTAAAAAAGAATCTAAATTGTTATATACTGGAGATGTTACAGCTATTTATTACATGTCTTTTGGCAGTAAGTGTTAGGGTACACACATTTTTTTTATTTGCTATGAGGATCATATGACAAATTGGGCATTGCATAGGTATAGAACTGAGTCTCCTGACCTTAGAGACCACGATGCTGAAAGAGCTTGGTGTGAGCACGTATACAAGGTTAATTTAGCTGGGTACTGAGAAGTAAAAGCACAGGAAGCTAGATTGCCATCTTGGGGCATCTCACATGGAGAAGGAATGAACCCTCTCTCCATCTTCCAGGTTCTTCAAGTATTATTAATACTCAGTTTTGATGCAGATTATTCATTTTAATGCTGCTTTTGGCTCTGTTTCCAAGAACTGTTTTGATTTCATTACTGAACCAGAAGTTAAGAATTACAATCAATTTTTACTAGAGTTTTTTTTCACAAAAAGAAGGAATGCTGCTATGAGGCATTCTGAGTGAATAGGGCTTGTTCAAGTTTCATATGGATGGTGCTGTATAAATTCGTATGGCTAATAATACAAGGAGATAGTTTTTTTCATGAAGCCTTCCTAGACTATAATTTGAGCAGCAGCAGGCTGCATTAATTCAAAATCTACAGATGTGTTGGGGGTTTTTTTTCCCCCCTTTATCTTCTGCCCCATATAGATCATTGCAATAATTCAACAACTTCTGCTTCTTTCCTGACATTACCACCAGGCAATTGACAACAGTGCTGTGACTAGGTGGTAGACACAACTCAGCTAATTGGCCGTCTGGCTGCTCTCTGGCAGGACAGGCAGTGGCCACCTCCCCCGTCTTACCTCAAAGCTAGCACGATTTTAAGTTTCTTTCTTTAATTCAGCCATTTATATTCAAAAACCTGTTATTTTTTAAATAGCATCATGCCATATACTACTAGATTATGGAGTGTATAAAAATTTTATTTTTGCCGTAATATAGAAAATTCCATAGGAAACCACTGAACCATTACTTAATTATTCTGGTTAATATTTAGGTGTCAGGGAACAGTGTGATTGTGACACACAGAATCTTGACTTTGTTCCATCTATTACATCTTTTATTTTATATTGTTAAGACTTCAGTTGTATTACTTTTTTTTTTAATGGCACGCTTAATTTCATGTATTGAATCCACAATACTTTTGCCTAAAATTTGGCCAAAACTGCCCTCCCCCCCCCTCCCCCCCCCACATCTGCTTTTCTTGGGGGGGGGGGGGAAGATGATGAGCAAAAGCAATACATGACAGTCTGTAGGGAAATACATATGTTTGTAGGGGAAAGGGAATTTAACTACACTTACTTTATTTTAAATTTAGTAATATTTATTAAACCAAATTATGCTATTACTGTAAACATAATTTCCTTGTGCCTCAATCTTCTCAGCGATAAATTGAAATTAGTAAAATGGTTTATACATGGTCTGATATTGTGACTGCAAAGAACTCTTCAGTCATTGCGGATGAACTCCAAAAGGGAAAATGTGACAGCAGTTGTTTTAACCTGGCCCAAACTGAAACATCAAAAACTTTAGATGGAAATTTGACTCTTTTACCTGAATTGAGCAACATATGATATCTAGGTATAGTTGCACATCAGCCTGATTTTCAGGTAGGGGAATTTGTTCTTAAGACAGTCTAGTTGTGAACTGTTGGAAAGAACTTCCAACTTCAGACATCGGCTTGGTTGAACACCTTGATTTCAGTTTAAATATTTGAAAAGGTAACCATTTTATGGGGGTTTAGAAACAGAAATGTAGTAAACAGTGGCATTGACATTGTGTCCATTTCTGTCATTCTGGGTTTACTCTGAGTTTACTACAGCATTAAGAAGTTCTAAAAGTTTCAGTCTACATCTGGATTTAGAATTCTCAAGGTGTCATCTAACTTCTTTGTACCTTTGGGCAAATCACTTTAAACATGTAATTTCTTACTGCTAAAATATTTTTAGTATTTCTATTTATTTTATAAGTTAATGTGTTCCTTTTTACCTCCAAGTACATTATTTTGATAATATATATATAGAAGTGAGGGTTCTTTTGTTTTTAACTTTGCAGGTCTAATCTTCTGTGTTCTCTGTGTAATTATTTACATCTGGTTGGATGTGTTTGTAGGTGTTCATTGGTTTGTCTAAAGTCAGAAAGTGAGTCTACTGTATTTTAAGGTGCTAAGTTTGGTGCATGTCACACTTAAAGTAAGATGCTAGATTCATGCCGTATTGAAAGCAGGGTCACTCATCACAGTTCCTAAAAATGGATTTAAGAGCCTAATCTTAGAGTCTATTAAAAAACCCCAAACAACCCAAACCGTGGCCTGGCATTTCACAGAGCTAGTGAACTGTCACATTATCAACAGTACTATTCTTAAATATTTGTTATTACTCTCACATTCTAAGAAAGTGAGACTTCTACTAAGGTTTGTCTGTTCCCTTTTTTCCTTTCCCTCCTCCATGGGTTTCGAACCCTTTTGTCTCTCTCAGTTAAATTTGAAAGGTGAAATTCTCAATGAATATCATGTTTTATGAAAATCTGTGACTGTATGGAGGAAAGAAACCCAGATCAGTGCCAATTTTGAGGAAAAGGCAGGCAGAACATAGCTGTTATACATTCTGTTTGGCAGTGGCTCAGTGGCCAAACAAAATGTGCACAGTCCCAGACTAGTCACAGCACAGTTTCTCCTGCCAGGTGATAGTGTAATAGGCAATGTGGAGAGATCTGGCCATTTGCAGTGAGAAGAAAGAATGTGGAGTTACAGAGCAAAGAGCATAAATCTGTAGGAAAGCAGGTTTCATTCAATCTGTTGCTTACAGGACACCTTGGGTTTGCTATTGCAAAAGAATAAAGGACCAAATGCCAGAAGATCTTAAAAGGATGTAAATTGCTTGCTATAGGCAAACAAGAACATCTTGTTTGCTGTTTTTTCTATTTACTGAGCATTTTATCCTGTATGGAAAAAACCTCACATACTATTTCAGTCATCACAAGCTGCACTGAACACATGAGATTCGTACTAATCTTTCATATGAGATGCCCAGCTGCAGTTAAATTCTGTATAAATAATAAGAAAGGGATGCCGAGATACTAAATATGATAATAAAAGTTAAGTTACAGGAATCCTACTTTTTCCAACTGGGAATTTAGCCAGAACTTTGTTCTTTTCTTGGCTCTGTTGAAGTCAGCATAAACATGTTTAGATGAGGATAAAAGCTTGATTTTAAAGCAGTTCAGTATTTTCTGTTTGTTTACATTTAAAATGTCTGTGTATCCCATCTTACCTTGGACAAATTGCCTGCTTCTGTAGATTTGGGATTACCTTTCTAAAGATGAGAATGATAATACTGAAAATTTTAATGCTTGCCTATTCTTTTAATTAAAATAATATTTATAAAGAGCATTTTAATTCTCAGCCAAACAAGCTGCATCAATGGAAATGAATCACCGTTGCCTTTTATGATTTCATTGATTATATGGATACAGTTTTCTAAAATGTTGGAGCTAGTGTCTAAGATAATTTTCCTTCTCCTAAAGTCATTCAAGATAAGGGAAAACACCAACTGATTTTCGTTAGTGTGCTTTTCTTTTATAAGATGAATGAGTGCCAGATTATGATCATCAGCCATCACTCATTTATTTATTAGAGGAAATAGAAACCTGTGACATGTGAATACCAGTTGCCTTTTATGGACTGTTTTAGAAAGGTAGTACTTCTAAATATTCTCCCAGGTATTTTTCAAGATAGGAATGTTACCACTAGCAACAGGAAATCTTAATGATTCAGGTCGCTGCAGACAGAAGTCCATTCAGCAACAAGTTTTGGATGGAATTTGTAGCTGAATTTAAAAAGTTATTAGGAATTAGGATGTAGTCTGTACTTTGAAACGCTGAATAACAGAGGGAACACTATATACATGCTTTTTAAAGCAAAAAAAAGTGAAATGTTAAAATCCTGTGTTTCAGCAACAGTGCAGATTTGTGTGTGTTTAATATAGTAAGAAGTTTATGCTGGACCCCTTTTTGCCCCAGTAGCCCTCTCCTCCTTATTCATTTTAAGTGATATTATATGCAGTTATAATCCTGAAGTTTGTCTAAGGACTTTGTTTTTAAGGAACTGTACTTCTAATTTGGTGTGAATTCTTTGTGGTAGGGGTAATAGACATGAAATTTGATGGTTTTGTGTGATAGTTTTGGTTCTGTCTAGGAGCAAGTTTTGCAGAAGCCTCATTGTCCGTCACAGAGTACGCTATGGGCACCAGCATGAAGAAACAAACAAACAAACAAAACAAATTAAAGCAAACAAAAACACTCCAGCTGATCATGATAAAGCTATTTTAAATTAATGATAAATTGATAGAACAATAATGTGAGAACCAAAAATACAAAATTCTGTTTAGAAGATGGAAAATTTGATTTAATTCTTTTGAAGTAAGATTTAATTATGTGTTTAGTTAGATTTCACAAGATGGAAGCATGTGCAAATGGGGATAGATTTTCCTAACAGCTCAATGTGATGGTAGACACTAAGGCAAGCAGTCAGATTTTAAAATGTACTTGGACCTCTTTAATATACAGACAAATAATATATAAAATATGTTTTAAAATAGCTCTTACATGTCTTCATGGGAAGTGTTGAGGGCACAGCGCTTCCAAAAATGGCTATTGCATAGGTGTCTGAGACTGTCATTTGGCAATACATTTGCAAACTGTTGTGCATCTGAACCTAACTGCCAGCAAGAGACTTCTCTGGCATTTACGCACGGTAGCTGTTCTCCGATATCTGCTGTGCATACAAGTTCAGTGCTCAGGATGCCGGTCTTTTCCTCTCTTCAGGGCATTTAGAGTTTAAGGGACTTCCTAAAGCTGGTAAAGCAGAGCATAAAGGCTACTGTGGAAGTGGCATATGAAGGTCTTATTGTTGCTCCTTTTTGTGTATTTCTGAACACCCTTTTTGGTGGGTAAACCATGGGGATTCTCTGAGGGAAAAGATTCTTCGGTAAATGCAATAGCAAATTATTGCTTCCAAGCAAGGGATTTTTTTCCCCGTCAGGGCTCTCCCATTTCATGTCCGTCCAGTAACCAGGGACCAGACCAGTAGTGTGCTTTTCCTTTTAGCAGCATGTTGTGATGTTAGAACTTCCTGCAAAATCATGTGTTTCATATGGTTTTTATATTTTAATTACATTTTTTAAAGTGCTTCCAGATGTAAGCATATATTTGGTTACAGTTTACTGCACATGCTTACGCACTGATAAACTAGTAAGGCCTGCATCCAGCAGCCTTTAAATCAATATGTGACTTTTCATTGACTTCCAAAAGCTCTGGTTTGGGCTGTTGGACTCCTGTTGTTGGTATAGTCAATGGATTCAGGTCGCCAATTTTCTCAGAGGTGTTCAGTAACAGTTAGTGCAACAGTTACAGTAGCTTAGTAATGTGGAGAGTCCTATTGCAAGAGGAAATGTTTTTCCTTTTCCTCCCTTCTCCATGAATCAGACATCTACTCATGCTTCAGTTGGCTCTTGCTAAAGACAGGCGAAGCACCCAGTCAAACAGAGAGGCTGGGTATGTGCTTAGGACTCCCATACATCCATGCAGGAAATACTAATGCATGCACAGCAAGACTAATGTGTTCTGGACTTAGGAAATCCTCATGCAAATGCACTGTACGTGCTAATATAGGAGGTAAAATGACTTTATTAATTTTCCTTTTTTCCCCTTCTCTGATTGGGAAATTCATGTCTGTTCATGGCATCTCTTCACTGGAGGCCCTTGCTGCTTTCCCACCAGGCAGTCCTTCTGGGCACAAGGAATACCCCTAAGAGAAGCAGGCCACAGGAAAAGGATGAGATAAGTTTCCTACATAACGCAGTAAGTGACTGGAAGCGCATGTGAGGTAAGTGAAGCACATGTTGCCTTTGTAGAAGGCTCAGTCCTACTTGTGCTTCACCCATTTTTCCTTTCCAAGCAGGAATCATTAGCAAAGGTCCCCTGTTGCTAAAGCAGGTTCTGTAGGAGCTCAAGCAGACATGTATGGAAAGCTGAAAAACATAAAGCAGCTCTATGTAGCACCCCTTAAGTGTGGGTGGTGGGAGGTAGGTGAAGCTGCTTATTTCATTGCACAGAACTCCTCTTGAAAGTCTCCTGGTTTGGGGTGGGGGCGGGTACCTTGAAAATCTAGTGTCCTAAACAAGAGGAAAGCCGTGGGATAGGTACCTAATTGCCATGGAATAGATTTCCTGGAAGAACTGGAGTCTTTGGGACAGATAGAAGTTCTCAGCCCATAGGTAGAAAAATCAAGAACTTGGAAGCTTGTTACAAAGGTAAAATTGGAGTATTTCGCAAAGGCTCAGTGAGTGAAAGCTGAGAAAAAGAAACTTTACTTGATATATTTATTCACAGTCAACAATAAATTGGGAGAATCGGGAAGAGATTGATGCTGAAGTCTGTTCAGGTTATGCCATGCAGGGGCATTTGTTGGTAGCTTGAGGAAAATCTTCGAGAAAAAGATTGTGCAAGAGATGCACAGAAATGTTCGTCATTTATCTGAACTGCTTCAAATGTGGTAGAGTGAACACAGTCTTGGCTTAGAGGCTGCATGCTGCTGGAGTTTTACAAAAAACAGATTTTATTTGGTTCACTTGGGGCACCCCAAATGCTGATAAACTGGGAAGGACTGTGCCAGTACTTCTGTCATATGGTGACAGAGGAAAACACGTACAACAGAAATGTACTGTGCAATGAATCAAATAACACAGTTTCTATTCAGATCACAGCCCTGCGGGTAGATTATATAGAGAGTAATTTTAGCCCTCTTAGAAGTGTGTTGCTAGAATTGCTCTATAAAGAGCAGAAATAACAGAAGCCTGGTAATTAAACATGCTGAATTAAAAAAATTTGGAGGGAAAATATTTATTGCAATAAGATTGAAACACTTAAAATCTTTTCCGTTAGAGTCTTATACTAGCCTTTGTGCACCAGTGGCATTTAAATTAAAACCAGTACATTTCCATAAATAGAAAAGTTGGTTTTGATGAAGGGAGAATTTTTGATGAAAACAGCTTCCATTTGAAATCCCTGATTGCATCTATAAAGAAACTCCTTTGAACAGTATCCTGCTGGCATACTGTTGATGACAATAAAGCTAAATATAAGTACAGAGAGATATCTGCAAATGTGTGCGTGCATATATATATATTTATATATGTAACTGAAAATTGTAACTAATTGGGAAACTTGGCTTATCTAATTCAAATGCAGATGCGATCTTATGATCCCTTTCCCCCAAATCTGGTCAAACAGATACATTTACAGTTCCTTGACGGTGTAGACAATAAGCAGTGCCCACTGTACCACACCCGTAATGATCAGATTATAAATGCAACCCTGCCACAGTACGCATGCTTGTATGAAGACCTACACACAATTGCTGAGAATGGACATCTTGGATGATATGTAGTGCTAACATAGGCTGGAAATCTAAAATTTTCACAAGAGGAGGTTATTTTTTAACGTTTTTTAACCTTTTTTGCTGTTTCTTGTAAGAAGTATGTCTTGGCAGGTATTGTGAAACAATGACTCCTTTAAAAAAGAAAAACTACTGCTTTTTAGTATATATTTAGTCACTACTTTTTATTATATAATTATTCATGTAACGAAGATTAGGACGGTTTTGACCCATTGACTTGTTCCTGCTGTATCTGTTTTTCAAATTCTACAGCGAGGAAGTAAAGTTGATTTGCTTACGTGTGCATTTAAAATGAATGCCGAGGCAATCTTCCATCAGAATACTTGTAATAGAGAAGGAAACATTGCTGTATGAAACTTCATCTTTTTTAAAGGTGAATTCTGGTAAAATAACAAAGACAAACATAAACTGCAAGTCTGAATTCATCACTGACGTTGCCTACTTGTTTAGTATGTATTCAGAGAAACCTATAAGGTCCTTCTTTTAGTGCTTTCAGTCAGTTGTAGTTGATGGCAAGATCCATTAGAGGCTTTATTTTCAGATTTTTTTTTCATTATTCTGCTTTCACTCTCTTGTAGTTACGAACATATCTTATTGTGTATTCATAAGGAGCGTGAATTTTAGTCCAGTGTATGATGTCTTTGATAGAAGCCATAGAGCATCTACTATTCTATAAAGGGGCTGTATTTAGACCGTGAAAGCAAGTATTTACTATTACTCATCTTGTATATTTTTAAGCATGTTAATATTTTCTATGCTTCTGAACTTGGAAGTAAAATATAACTTGGGTCAAAGAGGTTTTGCTTACCTTTTATTTTCTTTACCTTTTAATTCCAATAGTAATAATTTTCTAAATTTTAAATACTTTAGTTATTAAGCAATATAATTTTTTGCAAGTGATTTACTGATTGCAGCAAATGGCTAAATGTTCTCCTGCATCGACACTACTGCAGGTGTACAGCAGGTGGGAAAAACATCCTGAAAGACCAGCACTAGGAATCACTGGATCCTTTAACACAGCTCTCCCTAATGCAAGGAACTTTTAAGGGCAGCATTGGCAACTTGGAGGGTACATTGAGGTTTTTAAGTCCTGAGCTTGTGAGATTAGGTAAAAATCTTAATTGTCATTAAAAAAAAAAAAAGAAGGGTGCATAGTCCAAATTATTATAGAAAGAACTATAAAACATGACTTTAGTATGAATTCAAGTCATCAGTAGAAGGTAAAGTTTAAAAATCCACCATGCGTTTTAATTTAATTTAATTTAAATTTTTAATATCACATTCCTTTTAAGCCTTACTCTGAGTTTGTACATGCCAGAGTTTTAGCTTCTGTAGAGGCATACAATATGTATGTGTGAGTATATATATAGAAAAGCAAGAGATCACCTCAAAATGTCATCTGATTTCTCTGGTCCTTGCTAGCTGAAGGTAGCTGAGCACATGATAAATGGAGCAGAAATCAGAGAGCAGAAAATAGTAATTGGCAATTTAATCAATAAATAGATAGGCCACAGTGTAAATACCTGTTGATGTTTGTAGTGCCTGGGATAACGGGGAAAGGGTTCAGTGCTTCTGCTTTGTAATGCCTTAGCAATGCTTGTAGCCATAAACCTGCCCTAAAATGCCAATTAAACAGGGTTTATGACTGCTTTGTGTTACTGAAATGATGCAACAGATCAGCATGTATCAACAAAACTAGCCTATTTTTTCGCCTTTTTTAAAAAACAAACCTGAATAACATAAAGTAATCTGAGTTCCTTGTGTCTAAAAGCAACACGTCCCACATGCTGTATGGTCCTCTCCCTCCCTGTTAATTAACCACAAAAGAAGTCATTTGAATGAACTAATTGGTTATAGGCTGTTTGCTCCATAAGGTCCATTTGAATCATCTAGCAGCCAGAGCGTATAGATGCTGGAGACTCAGACCACCATCCTAGCCAGGATGAGAAGTAGTGCATAGCTGGGGAAGGCCCTGGGCTGAGGGCTGGCAAGGAAGGTAGGCAGCAGCTGGAGGGTAGAAGCATCGGGGACCTCACAGTGAAGATTTAGATGAGGAGAAAACCTGCAGCTGAGAACAGGTTTGTGAGGATTTACCTGTGTGGTAGCTGCTCCTACACAGACCTTTTCCCCAAAAGCTTATATCTGGTCACTTTTAAATCTTCTCATCCACCTCTTTTCCGCATCTGTATGTACCAGTCTAAACTGTGCAGTGTATGCCATGTTTCGTAGGCTGTAATTTTACTATATATGTTATTCTTTGCTGTTCCATTAATTCAATATATAAGAAGAAAAAAGGTGTCTTTAATAAGTGACTTGCCAATATGGGAATCACATCATATTAAGGAACCAGTATTTCCATGAACAATACTTTGCAACTGTGACTTCTCATCAGAGCTTTTAAGACTGTTTTACAAAGTCTATTGAATTATATAAGCCTAAACCATTGTTACGGGTAGCGGGTGCTTGTAGATTAAAAAGAAAAAGCAGAACAAAAAAGTTGTGATCATTCAGGCCTTCTATGTGTAATCTGAATGAATTCCTATTTGAAGTCTGATTTTCAGAATGCAAGATGCAATCTTGATTTAAAAGGGTCAAGGACAGAGAACCTGTCATCACCCTTGGGAAGGTGTTCAAGTGGTGAAGTACTGTTCCCTGTGTATCTGCATCATATATCTGATCTGAACTTGTCTGCTGGAGCTTGTTTGTAGCGTTGCCTGTTACCTGTAAGAGCCTCCTGTCAAAACTCTTTTAGACAATGATCAAGTCAGACATAATTTTCGTGGGATGAATGGAGCTGCATTAAAGAGTTTCTTCCAGTCCTTTATGAGGCTCTTTAGTGAGTTTCTTGAATTGCACACACCAGACATCGAAACAGCCTTCCAACACTAGATGCTTGAGTGCCAAGTATACAGTTAATCCAAGCTCTCCAGTCCTGTTCAGGCTTCTTCCACAGAGGCCTCCGGGAACGCATTTTTCCCTTCATCCCCGACAGCACATCAGGGGCTCATGTTCGGCAGAGTCATGTCCACTCTTAGTGCCAAGTCTTTTTAAGAATTGTTGCCCCCAGCATAAACTCTCTTGCTTTGCCAAGAGGACCCTGCTCTCTTGTTTAATTTATAGATATATAAATTCGTTCTCAGAGTGAAGTGACTTGCCCAGATGCTCACAGTGGCAGAGCCGGGGAGGAACAATCAAACTCCTAAATATCATACTATGTCCTTGCCAATGGAGTATTAATTTACTTGTTTCTTCCCCTGTACTTTATGTTCTGTATGACTGAATATTTTCCTGGTTTCCCTGCATGGGCTGAGGCTGTACATGCTCGCTCTTTTAGATTTGGTCTAGTTTCATCTGAAGAACAGAGTATACTTTAGGGATTACAAGGTGATAATGCTATTTCTAATCACGTTTATTATTATTACTACAAAATCTTATCTATAGGGTTAATTGTTTCCTGTAGTTGTGTGATGAATAAAATATTCATCTCAAGTATATTATGAAATGCCTCCCATTTCATTTAACTTGGGATTAAATTTCTTTCATTGCTGCTGGGCCCTGTTCAGGGCGGTACTCTTCCCCTGCTTCCTCTGGAGAGCTGATATCATGCTGGTTTGTAACATTCATTAGCAGCCCAACCCTTTTTCCAGGGATAACCCATGGTTATGCCCATTTCAAATGCTTCTGCTTTTAAAAAGTGCATCAAGAAATGAATTATTTCAAGAAAAAGGAGCTTAAACCTGAAATCTACTTCATGGGCTGAATACAGAGGAGGAAGAGGGAGCCCCTGTCTTCTTGAAATAGATTAACATTACCAGCATGACAGCCTTGCACCAAGGGCAGAATCTATCGTTTCCCTTCTCAGATGGTAGAAGGCTATTCCCTGGTGCTAAGTAGAAGAGTAAGACTACTTTTTTAGGAATACTCTGTCTTTAAATACTTCCATTTGAATGGAGCAAGTGCTTTATTAAAAAAAAAACCCACCCCTTCGTTCCTTAGGATATCAAACGGTATATGAAACTAAAAATGAATCCCATGAAAACCTGAACCAACTTGAAGTTAGCAAACGGTATAAAACTAAAAATGAATCCCATGAAAACCTGAACCAACTTGAAGTTAGCAGGTATTCTTAACAATTTCTTGAACAGTTGTTCATCTTCCTTGCAATGAAGGTGGCATCTTCTTTTATTTTTAGTCATCATTTTCTCTTGAAATCCTTTGCTAAAGCAGTTGTCTGGTGTAAGTTATACAGATTGTAGGTCTGCAGTCAAGCGCAGCCCTGCTGGGTCCGACCAAAGGCCCAGGCAGTGCAGCGAGCTGCCAGTGGTGGCAGAGAGCGCTGCCTCTTTCATGGCAGGCAGCGGTGTGGTTGATGTGATGTGGGTGGAGATGGCAGTGGCTCCCTGTTTCTGGTCACCTGCCATCCGCGATGAACTTTAATGTCTCCCGCTGCTGAAGGGGACACTTTGTTGCATGTGGCTACGCACTGTCTGGCAGCAGGAGGGTTGAAACATCACCAGGGCTACTAGCTTGCACCATGAAGGAGAATATCGGCATGGACAGGGAGAGCTACCGTGTTGAGGGGAAGCAGACAGTACAGACAAGTCTTCAGGGATGTGAGGCTCCTGGGCCATCACGCAGTGCCCTGGAGCAGTGTGGCATGGATGCCCATCATCAGGAGTTCAGATCATTTCCTCTGTGTCCTTCGGGTGGTGACTGACAGGGCCAGTGGAGAGGTGACAGTGCTCTCTTGGGGCTAAGGCACATGCCATGCTGGGTCTGGAGGAGACCCCTGGGGCCAGGCCCAGCGCAAGCTGCTGCACCCCTGTGCTACATCCCCTCCGAGGGTGCTAGGCTTCTGGGGGTGGCAAGGCACCCATCAACCTTGTGATCGGCATCAGGCCTGCAGCGCTGTGGACCAGACTGCAAGTGGCTTCAGCAGCCTCAGTGGGTGGCCAGAGGTGGTCACAGCACGTGCTGGCATATGCTGGTTCCGCTTGGCCACAATGTGGGGAGCAGGAATGGGACATGGTCTCCCTCTCCCCCCTGCAGTGCTGTGGGCCAAGCCCCCATGTCCTTCCTCCTGCTCTGTCCTGGACCCCTCTCAGAGGGGGAACACAGTGACCAACACAAGGTATTTTAGGAAGAGCAAGACCAGCAGACAGACTCTTCCTCTTGTAAAATCTCTCAGTTTCTGGGCTGGCTGGTGTGAAATGCTTTCCTGTGGCAGTTCTTGAGTTAAAAAGCAGATGGTGTCTATGTGCAACAGTGTAAGTGCATCAGAAGCACTTGGAGGATTAAAATGACGACTCATTGGAGCAAAGCAGGACAGGGAGATGAACGACCAAAAAAGATGTCTTTAGTCATTACAAAGTTGTTGGCTTTTTGGAGGCATGTAGAGATGTATTTTACACTATTCAGAAGTGCTAAGTTTTCAAAGTTTTAAATCTGCCCTCCACTTTATATGTTAAGCTAAGTAAAAGACAACCTCAATTATTTTAATACTTTAGCTTTTTGTTTTGTTTTTCACCTACCATGTAATGAGTCCTTATGAAATTAGAAAAGCAATCCTTGTCTGGCTTGGGTAAATAGAAAGATTGGCTTGTCCTTAAGTGGTTGATTACTTTTAAATTACTGTGAAAGCTCCTTTTAAATAGGTCAATGTAAGTGACAAAGTAAGCAAAGCTACTCCTTTTCCCCTCTTTGTTAGGGGTAGCTTTAAAATTTTTGGCATACACTTACGGTGTGGAACTTAAGATAAGCACCTCTAACACACTTCCTAAATGATACACAGTTACTGTGAATGGAGTAGACGTGATACATGCAATGAAGTTTAACAAGTTTTCCAGTTTTCCTTTTAGATACTTTTTTTTTTTTTTTTGGCATTGTAACCTCTGTGAAGCTCAGAAGCCGAAGTGCTTTCTGCTTTAGAAAGTGGGGGGTTTTTTTGGTTTGGTTTGGTTTGATTTTAGGGAGGAAAGTAGATGTTAATGATAGCATCTCCGATTCTGAGACAAGGGAGAAAAATACAATACTTTAACAGCTTTTTTTTTGACCCACTTTTTGAAAATTTCTGCAGCTGAAACAGCTGGGGAGAGGTGAACCAATTTTGGCAGGGAATTCTGTAACAGTTCACAAAGAGGCCGAGTCTGATTTTAGTGCATTGTAAACTATTAAGCATGGACAGTGCAGTTTAATAATAAGCACTCAAGCTGCTCAGCTAAAAAGTCTGCTGAGCATGCTCATAGACTAAGTTAGCTGCATGTTGGAAAGTCAGAACTTGAGATATCACTAGGAATTAGAAAGATAACTGGAAGGAGGCATCAGCAGATAATGTAAAGCATACCAGGGCTCAGCTAAAGGTTTTGCTTTTTAAAACTGAGCATTGGCCTCCTCCCTACAGTGTATCATAGAATAGTAAGTGGTCATATTACACTGCCTATCAGCAAGGTCCTAGCTCTGCAGGACAGCCTATGTAGTGACTTGATTTATGAAGCCAACATTTAATAGAAGAGTCAAGTATATCTATTCATACAACCTAAAGTTTCTTCACCATTTGACTACGTACTGTTCACATTCTGTAACAGAGATTTGCTGCTATGGAATAATTTGCACCACTTAAAGTAATCTGTATAGTAACCTGCCCTTACATCTAAGGATAGCACAAAGTTACTGTTTTAAAACTAAGGAAAAGTGTTTTCTGGAACGAATGTTCTAAGGTCTGTTTTCTGAGCCTGTGTGTGTTTGAATTCTGTCGTAACACCAATGAAGTAGAGGAGCTAGGCCCACCCATAGACCTCATGATATGAAAGCAAATTTTACTGTGCTGGTGTACCATAAAAGTTTGATATCTCTGGAGAAGAACTGTCTGACAACTCTAGTGTAATAGAAAATATACATGTACTACCAATCATCAGAAATGCGAGGGGAGCTAAAGCTGCCGAGACTGAGATAAAAATCAGTACAGTTGGTTAACCTCACTGTAGGATCAGAAACCTTGTTCCTTTGCCATGTATTTCTTTTCTTCTAAATAAACCCTAGCACAACTTCCTCCCTGGTCTCCCACCAAGTCTCTCTGTTGTTCCTGTCCATCCTGTTTTGTGGGCAACACAGGTGCCTAGCGGCATTTCTTCAGAACTGCCTCTTTGGTCATTGGTGTTTCTTCTCCAGAGCAAAACCTGCTGACCCCTGAGTCGCCCAGTACCTTTCCAGAAGACGTACCATGTCAGAAGGAACTTGTACAACTTGCGTCTTCACTTGTTGCTGCAGAGGAGAGCTTAAATCCGCGCTGTGGGAGCACTTACAAAGGGCATGGATGGGGACAGCTCAGCCCAAAGCTCAGAAGGCATTTTGTCAGGCCAAAAGAAAAATAAAGTGGCTGCAGCTCATGTGGGCCTCCCAGAGGCAGCTGAGGCCTGACATCTTTGGCCCTGCAGCTTGCCAAAGAGCAATTGGATGCAGAATGAGGATTTAGGAGAATGAAGAAATATTTGGGGAGTGCAGGAGTGGAATGAGTCTACTTTACTGTGTAACTTGTTTAAAGGACACAGTTTGGCAGCTGGAACTGTTTGCAGCATGCCCAGTGGGGAGTCCAGGGTACCTGTCAATGCATTTAGTGGTTCTCTGCCTGGCTGAAATCCTAGGTTGGTTACAGATGTTTGGTATACAGATACCTTTACAAATTACTTATATAAAGTTCAAGCTGTAATGCTGGCTAGCAGAAAAGAAACACTTTAAAAAATGTGTTTGTAAAAAGCTAGGAAACCACTGAATATTAGTTTCAAAAATCTCACATCTGTACGGTTTGACTCACACAGCTGATGGTCCCAGGTTTTTTGTTCGTATTCATGTGGCTGGTGTTGCAGCGGACTATGCCAGAAACATGGCACCAAGAAGTACCACTGGATCCTGCTGACAGTTCAGGTCAAATCACCCTTGAGTAAACAGTAGTAAAGGTCCATTTGTTTGAACCTCTTATGTTTGCTTCGTATGTCTGAAACCAAACTAAAGATTTGGCACTACAGTTTCATTATATCTTTATGAGAACAGCTGCACTATGCTGAAAGCTTATCAAGATTTTAAAACTTTAAATGTAGCTCTTCAGAGTTAACCATAATTAGAATTTAATGCATCAGTTTGCTTGTTTACATTAGCAAATATTAGAGTGCAATAGAAGCAAATCTGAAAAGCAAAACATTTGGTGCTGAGGACCTGATGTCCACACCTGGGGACACTTTTGGGGGCTTTACTTCAGATTAGGTCCAGTCTGCTTCTGTAGACTGAGTGTTCATTGATGATCAGAGAGTATATTGTTCATAAACAAGCAGCCCCACTCTTTTTTTATTCTTATTTTTATTTAACATGTGTTTTTTTTCCTCTGGCAGGAGATGCATATGATGTTCTGATATAGGTTTGGGTTATGTGCCTGACATATAGTAAGTAGCACAATGAAATACAAATTAAACTTATGTTGATTCAAGAGGGTTTTAAAATGAGATTCTACTTTACAAATACCACACATTTTGATGAGATTTCACTACATATTTTACTGAAATTAATGTTTTAGGGCCATGGAGATTGCAGGCTGAAACAGGTTGCAGGCCATCTGTTCAATATGTTTTCTGTGATGGCAGCCAGTTCCAGGTGCTTTGGAGTTTAGAAGTCCCTATATTAGATGGCTGTGGAATAAAATAGCCCCAGGGCAATGTCTTTGAGGTCCATTTCATGTTCTCTGTTTGTTATATTACCTTAAGCAAAAATATTTTGAAAACATTTTAGTCTGAAAACAAATACGGTTTACTTCATACATACCAAGACATTGGCAATACAAAGGACCTCTCTATGGCTGAGCTTTAGGTACAGACAACTTACAAGCTTCACCACAATATCTTCAAATGTCTTAGAGCACACTCTACAGAGATGATCTACAAGTTATAAGTTTACTGAAATTGATTTCTAATTTCTGTAGATCAGTTGAATCAATTTGGAAGCCGCCTTGTCTGATTAAAATACTTGTATTTTGATAATGATGAAACAAGTTTCTATTCATCTAAATTTTTTTCATTTTGCAAGTAGACATGTCCCTCAGCAAGTTATTTGAGCTATTGGGCCCAAACCAACTATGCAAACACAGTATCGCTCCTTTACCTCTCAAAATGTTTTCTCATCTGTAGATATTCGTAAAATAAAGATTTGCGCTCTATGCCTGACTAGAATTTTTGTAGCTTTTTGCAGTCCTTCTGCATCAGAAGCTATCTTGAATCTTTTGGATTATGCTTTCTAAAGTTGCAGCTAGGGCATTTGAAAATAATATTTAATACTTGGGGAAAAATACCCCATATCTCCAGTGAGATGAGCTTGTAAGCAAGTGCAGTGTTAATTTTTTTCTATATTTTTTTACTATATATAATATTTCACAGTACACTGAGACTTTCTATATTTAAACGTTATTTGTATACCTTCCTTTGCCACTGGCAACATTTTTTTTACTCCTGTTCACTTCAGCATGCATTTATGAACACGCACATTTCATTAGATTTCCCTTTGACATTTATATATTTTTTAAAATCTCGAAATGCAGTAACTTGTTACTCAAACCCCTGCAGAAGACCTGGTTTTGCTCCATCTGTTCCTCCCAGGTTGATAGGGAAGGGCAGGATGGCTGGCTGCAGGGATCGCTTAGGCAACCTAAGTCAGCAGTCACGAAACGTGATGCCCAAGACAGTAGTGAAACTTTGCACTCGGAGCACAGGGGTGTCATTTTTCCTTTCTCCTCCTTCCTCTGCCTTGTGAAAGTATTGGACAGCATTCACAGCTGGCTTAGCTGTTGACAGGGAAGAGCTGTGGAAAACTAAAGCAGCTGTTTTTTTGGAAGCCATTTTTTTTGTGAAAATGGGGCTGAATGCAAAGAGTTTACATTGTGTTGTGAGTACGGTGTATATAAACCAGAATGAAGCTGAAAGTTGTGTGTATGGCAGAACTGCGTACATCTCCACCCATCTTCCTGTTCCTATTCTCCAGGCTCAACATGAGAACATCCTGACAAAATCCAGTTCTACCCAAACCTTACATTTTTGTGTTCTGTTTGAGTCTAGTTGATGTTTGTGCCTTCAGTAAAATACTCTGCACGTCATCTAGCTGGGCCATTTGTTTCCTTGATCTGTATTCCTTCCCACTCTTCTCCCAGAAGTACCCTCAGACTGTCCTGAAACTGTTTCAAACTTTTGCTTTCTCAGAAAATCACTCCAGTGGTTCTTATTTCAATAATATTAACAAAGCTGTGTTTGAAGAAAGGCAAAACCTGTAATAAGGAGCAATGCCAGGAGTCTTGCTAGTTTCAGTACTGAAACCAATGTGAAAATGAAATTACTTTACTTTGGGACAAGATGGAAGAATAAGTTTTTGCAGTGTGAATACGTAAGTAAAATGTGTGGGAGATATATCATTTCATTCAATTAAACAAATAAACCAAAAAGCTCCACCTTCTTGTCAAGTGACTTTTTCAACAACTGACACTTTGAAATTCAAGACAGTGGATTTGTATTCACGTGTCTCTTACCAAGCTTGTATATTTTGAATTCTCAAAAGCAATAATACAAAGGTGAGAAATTAATAGCTTGCTTTGGGACCTTTGCTGTGGGTTTCTCGCAGTGGATTTTGATTTCTTTTTGATATATTCAGGAATGGTAGGAGGCAGCAATTGGTAGAGAGAGACTTGAACAGACAAGAGGACCTCTCCTGTCCCTTCCACAAACTTTTAGCCTGCTTCTCTTTGGGAGCAGATAGTTGATTCATGCCCATGTCATGTACTGTCTAATGCTGAGCTGATGACCCTGACTGCCTCTACATGCTCCCTTTTAAGGAGACTGCACTTCTTAAGGGCAGCGTTGAATTGGAAACAACTTTATGGACTTGCTTTTTGTTATGCGAATTAACTACTTGAATTACTTGTCTTTCTACTGTGTTTATGGACTTGCCTGTTTCTTATATGAACCAGTTTAATTAGCTGTGTCAGTTCCAGTGCTTGCAGAAAGATTTACAATGGTTGATCTTTGCTGATATTTCCACTCCACAGTCTGCATTATACGTAGCGTTAGCACTCCACAAGGGAACATACCTAATTGGAGATCATGCTGTGATGATTTAAGGACTCTGGCATTTGTGTGCATGTGTGTTGGTGTGTGTGTCTTCCTTTTGCTTATAATTAAATGCTATCTATAAAGACTATAGCTATATAAGAAGTACTGTAGCTGTATTGGAAGTGATGCTATTTCAGATTAACTCTCCTTCAATTTATTTGGCTTTACTTGTTGGTTATACATAGCTTCTTATTTAGTGGGAATAACATCTGAATATCATAAGAAAAATGCTGATTTAAGAAATACATAGAATATTGTGAAATATTAGATGTTACAGTTACTGCTTTATTAATCTTTTATGTTTCTAGCAATATTAAAAGTCCAGATTGTTGTTTAAAAGCTCTTATAGGTTACTTGAAATATACCCTCAGTTTAAAAAATCAAACAGAAACACTGGGTTTGTATTATGTTTTCCATCAGAATTATAAATATTTTTCTCACTTTTGATTTTTCTTCCCCTTTGGCCTTTTGTATGCTCCTAGTGTCAGCTTTCCTGCTGAGTGTGTCCCAAAACAAAGAGTTTTGTTTTTGAAGGTACTTGAGGAAAAATGGTTATATTGTAGCTTCTTATTTTGGAGTCTGATTTCTCTGCATTCTGCAAGACTCATTAGCTTAGACTACGAATTGGTTGAAAGAGATGCTCTGATACGTTGTAGAAAGATTGTAGGCCAATTTATTTATCTTGTAACTAAAGAGATTTAATAATCAGAATCTGTAACGGAGACAATCTTAATCATTATTTCAAGTGATAATGTAAGTATTGTTCTCCTTAGTGTAAAGGAGTAAGTTAGGGAATTCTTCAATATTAAATTAGGCAAGACCTTAAACAACATGGACTTTTAAAACTATTTTTTTGCACTGAGGAGAACGTTGCTTTTTTTCTGACCTATCATAACTGCTATTAATTTTGGGGTAGCACATCTCACCTACTTTGACATGTAAGTTTACAAAAAGATATATGAGGAATCTGTGTGTTAATTGACCAAGTAGATATGGGATATTTTAACATTCAAATTAATTGTACTCTAGTAGCCTTAGAACTATCTGTGCTATGAGAAGGAAAATGAATAAATAGATGCAAAGGAATATTATCTGTGTTTTCCCAAAAAGAGGGATTTTGAAGCAATGTGAAAATGCCTCATTCCTAAACAACATGGTCAGGTGAGTTCAGCCCAAGGACTTGAAGGTAGTTATGAACGCAACATTTGGCATGTAACTTAATAATTTAATGTTGCCAAGTTAGCCTTTATGGGCACAATAGTGTTGAAAATTCTGAAGGCCTCAATTCCAGTATCATTTAAATTAGCCTCCCACTAATGTGTTCACCTAGATCTCAAAACAGAAATCATACAAAATTAACAGACCTCCAGTCAAACTTAGTAAAACACATGCTTTTCTAACTGCTTTTTGTTGCCTTCCTTTTCTAGGTCTTTAGGGATTTTACACTGCGTATCTGCAAAAACAAGTCACCGTTTAAACACTAAGTCTACAGTTTGAATGGTAAGGGGTAGCTGCATTACTGTGTTGTTATTACTCATTTAGTGTGAAGCTGATGACTTGGATGAAGGAAGTGCAATTCCAGTTTCTTTGCTTGGAACTTTCATGCTTTAAGTCAATATACACCTGAAAGAACTACTTTTTTTAAAAGTTACATAAGTAAAGTACACAGTTTTTAAACACTTCCACACTTATAACTATGCGCTTGTTGCTAAAAGCTGTAGAGACTCTTCAGCTCCCATTGACCTCATTGCTATTCCTTGGACTTTGTACATAGGCCTTCTGTTGTATAGATTTCTATTTTTTTACATATCTAACGTTTTAAAATATTCAGTATTTGGTTGCTTAGAACTCCTATTTTGTATCGTCCAGGTTTACAGTGGTTTTGCCTTCAGGCTGGCAAGTGTTGTCTATGAATGGTGCCTAGCATTATCTACTCTAAGATCCTGCTTTCAATCAATTTCTGGCAAACTGTAATTTTTTAAGTTAAAATTATTCATCATCTTCACTATTGCCTTTCCCTTTCTGCCAAAAGGATTCAGAAATTTAGAGGAAACCCTTCCTTCCACTAATATTCAGGCAACCTCTTCAAGAAAGTGTCTTCTGCCCTTCAGTTAACGTAGCAGGGCAGAAGGGAAGGTGCCTTTTACAGTACTACAAAAATTGTTCAAATTTGGCCAGGTTGCAAGCTTTCAGAATGCTTCGGTTTTTACATGCTCAGTGGAGAGCTCTAGACCTTCACAGCTGAAGAGTTTGTATTCTTTCCACATCAAATATACACCAACTTAGGACCGAGCGGAATATTATTTGCTGCTTCAATCAGGAGCTGCTTCAGGCAAATTTGGATTTTGGTATAGAAGCCCCAAACCAAAAGCAGGTTGACTGTATCTTCCCTGGGCTCTCAGTGACTGTGCTTCTGGGTCTGACTCGAGTGCAAACTAGACACAGAAGGAGGTTAATCAGGTTGGTATCCTTTGAGAGATATTTATACATGGAAAGCGGGCCCAGAACTGGAGGTATGTT
Source organism: Aptenodytes forsteri (assembly GCF_000699145.1). Lineage (NCBI taxonomy): Eukaryota > Metazoa > Chordata > Aves > Sphenisciformes > Spheniscidae > Aptenodytes > Aptenodytes forsteri. The sequence goes on from NW_008795695.1 coordinate 198,089, forward strand.
TAAGAACTTGACAAGTACGAGAGTGCATCAAATTAAAGTTGCCCTTAGAAAAAGAAATTTATATTTATTACCGTTACTCTGAACCAAAAATCAGATTGTTTTCTACACAATTAATTGTAATTATTTATAGCACAAAATTAATTGTAATTATTTATAGCACACATTGAGTGTATATTTTTGTTTTGGGGTGGTGATAATTAATGACAACATTGGAATAAAATAGTACAGCTTCAATACACTGAAGTTTGAACAACTAAAAAGCAATAATGTCCATGAGGAGTACAGATTGTTCCTCACTGTGTTTCAGACCCATTAGGAATTCACTGAAGGAAAAGTAGTCCCTGGATTTCCAAGGGGCTCTCCGCCAGTGCTTCATAAAAGTGCTCTAGGCTTTTTTATTTCGCATTTCAGTAGGTCTCGGAAGGGCTCAGTTGGTCTCTTTTAGGTTTCAGTGGGTTTCTGAAGACTTCAGAGACACTGGCGTTTTTCATATCCACATTTTGGCCTGAGCATACTAATGGTGAACTCTGACACCGGTTCTCCAGTCTCTCCAGTGTACCCAGTATACCAGTCAGGGGGAAACTGAAGAAACAAGGTTCAGAACCTTCAACTATGTGTTGAACTTATGCCTAAGTGAAAGGATGAGCAAAAGATAGAATAGAAAGGATAGCAGAGATAGGCAATGGCAAAATTGTTGCATAAGTGATTGCAGTCGATTTATTCACATCTGTTACTGCATAAATTAGCAGTATGAGTAAGGGACCATATTAGAGGTTTAGAGTGGAATGAATCAAATGAGAAAACTTCACAAAAGTATCCTAAAAATATTATTAAACATCCATAGATAGTAGAGGCTTTCAATTGATTTTCAATCTGACCTTTGGGTTGCTTGTATATGAAGCCTCTGGCTACCCAATTTATCTTTGGATCCTGTTTCAGGACAAGCTGGCCCTTTCAAAGCAGGTTTCTGAGATATTAAAGATAGTCTGAAACATGCAATTTCCTAGAGAAGTAGCCTGGGAATACAAGCCCAGTAGAAAGCAAACAAGGAAGGCTGAAAATTAATCTTTCGGAGGAAAAGCCCAGTAGGAAAGAATGAAGATGCCCATCTTAACTCCCTAGTAAAAGATGTGCAGGATGATGCCTGCAAGGGATTGCTAGGCAGAGGAAAGCACATGGATGATATTTGGAATGTATTTCTCTCAAACAAAAAATGTAACCTAAAACTCATGCCCTGAAGAAAATTAACTTAACTCCTATAGCTCATAGGAACTCTCTGAAACACTAGCCAGTGAATTAAACCACCGATTTAGAGGTTTCTCGGGTAGCTAAAAAATATATGAAGTCTTCAGGGCAGGGAAATCTTTTCTAATACATTTGTATGTCATCAAGCACGGTGCCAAGAAGTGCTGGTTCCATTTATGCCAGTAAGAGTGTAGTATGAAAACTACTTTGGAAATCTGTAGTTTAATTTCCTTTTAGGGTCATTTCTACCAAAAAAATGTTTTATTATGTAATTGGTTGTTTTTTTATTTTTATGTGGTTTTGGCCCTTGAATTTGTTGGAGAAAGTGCATGATGGTAGCACCAAAGTAACAGTTCATATAGCATCTAGAATCCAATGTAAAGAGATACAGCACTTCTGTCTAGCTGGCATCTAGAGCTCAAAGGATCAGTAAACAGTTAAAAATCCCTTTTGTGTGGGGGAGTGTTCATTGCCAATATTTGTCTAGGGAAAGGGCCCGGAACAGACGAGGGGTCTAGAAGAGGATTCAAGGAATGGGGAACTTCAAGGAAAAATAGAGAAGCATGTGAATCTATTTTCAGACCTGTTTGTTCCAAATTTTTTCCTCTGTGAACAAGTAGCAGAGCACTCTGAGGGGTTTGTTCTGGTCACTGACTGCTCTGTCATCAGTCCCAGTGGGAACAAACCTGAACCTAACTGGAACCAGTTGAGGTGCTCATGGAGACAGTAACCCCAGGTCTAGTCTGAGGGGAGGAGGTCCAAGCATGTCCAGCCAGAGGTAGATGTCAATTTGAGGTCCAAATCCTGGGGTTGCAGGGCATGTCTGTACTGTGGAATTGGTTAAGGCGCAAAGGAGGCACTGCTGCCAGTATGTTATCCACCCAGCGCAGTGCCGTGCAGGCTTCCTAGCATGCTTGTGGGAGAAGGGAAGCTCTGTTTATATAGTGCCAAGGCTGAAGGGAGGAAAGCTTTTTTTCACATTGGCATTATATGTATGAATAAAGCCACAGCACAACAGCTGAGCTGATTTCAAATGTCTGCCCAGCACATCCCCTCGCCTTTTGGGTTCTGCCATTAGTCACGGTGGCCAGCATGGGGTTGTACCCGCTGGTGTTAGTATGCTTACTCAGAACAAATGTTAGAAGTATAGTGCAATAACCAGCTTCACGTTCTGCCCCTCCCCATGCCACTACCACACACACACGTATGTCTGCTAAATATTTTCAGGGTTCTTCTCTGGCATTAATACCTTTTTTGTTTTGGTTTGTTTTGGTTTGCTTTGTTGGTATAGGTTCTCTTAATATTACCGATGTCTTTTGTAGTACATCCAAGAACCTTCACCAGGAGTTAGATAACACTTGGTTCTGTACAAATACCTGTGAGAAAAAAACCCATTGCCTTGACAGGGTAACAATCAAAGGTATAAATGACAAGTAACTTCAGAAGTGAAAAGCTTGCCATCATATTTGTGTGATTTGTTATGTACTTAATAAAATAGATGTAAAGTAAATGTCAGTTATGTAAATCTTCCAAACCAGTCTTTGATGACAAAGGTAGCTTCTTGCTGATAGTTTTGCAGAGATGATTCTCAGTAACCAGTTTGAAAGAGGAGAGGTTCATTGTCTTTTATGACATGCATTTTTTTATTCTTTTAAGTTTCAAGAAAAAGCAGTTGCAAGCTCCTGTGTGTACTCCACATATGTATGCTTGTAAAGTTGCCTACAAGTTACATTCTTAGACTTTCTGCAATCATGGTGATCACAGCATCACAGTATAAATGAGGCTGGAAGGGACCTCTAGAGGTCTCTAGTCCAATGCCGTACTCAAAACAGATCTAATTAGATCTGGTTGTTCAGAGTTATGTCCAGTTGTGTCTTGAATTCCTCCATTGGATTCCTCCATGAGGAGATTCCACAGCCTGTCTGGAGACCCTGTACCAGCGTTTGACCACTCTCGTGGTAAAAGAAACAAGCAAACAAAGAAATAAAAGTCCTTATATCTAATCAGAATTTCCCGTGTTCTGACTTATGTTCGTTGCCTTTTGTCATTCTACTGTGAAGCTCCAAGAAGAGTCTGGCTCTGTCTTCTCTGTGTCCTCTGGTCAGGCAGTTGTAGACAGCAATAAGGTCTCCCCTGAGCCTTCTCTTCTGTGGGCTGACGAGGCCCAGCTCCCTCAGCCTCTCCTCCTACGTCCTGGGCTCCAGCCCTTCAGCAGCTTGGTGGCCTCTGCTGGATTCGCTCCAGTATGTGATTCAGATCAGAAGTCTACTTTCATTTTTGTATGTTGTTTTTTTTATGGATGAGTTGAGTCTGTCTTCACTTTACAGCTTTCTCTTGTAGCTGTGTATCCACTTGTCTATCTCCAAATTGGTTTTGATTTCTTTTTTTCACCAGCCTGGATAATTTAATAGAAATAGTTCTGGTGGCTGAAAACAGTGAACATGCAACTGTGTTGTGTTTTACCATGAAGTTTATCGTAGTGCCTAACGTACAAAATCAGAGACTGGCTGAGGCAGGAAGGCATCTCTAGAGATCACCTGATCCAATGCCCTGCTGAGAGCAGGGTCAGCCAGAGCAGGTTGCTCAGGTCCGTGTCCAGTTGAGTTTTGAATGTTTTCTAGGATGGAGACTCCACAACCTTTGTGGACAGCCTGTTCCAGTGTTCAACCACCCTGACAATCATAAAGTGTTTTCTTATGTTAAATGGAATTTCCTGTATTTCAGCTTGTGCCCATTGCCCCTCGTCCTGTCAAGAAGATTCTGGCTCCATCTTCTTTACTTCCCCCATCAGGTATTTATACATGTTGATAAGATGCCCCTGAGCCTTCTCTGCTCCAGGCTGAACAGTTCCAGCTCTCTCAGCATCTGCTCATATGACAGATGCTCCAGTCCCTTAATCGTCTTTGTGGTCCTTTGCTGGACTCACTCCAGTATGTCCCTGTCTCTCTTGTACTGGGGAGCCCAGCTTGGGACCCAGCACTCCAGATGTGTCTCACCAGGGCTTTGCAGAGGGGAAGGATCATCTCCCTCGACCTGCTAGCAATTCTTATTATTGACCCAGGATGGCAATGTGTTGCAAGGGCATGTTGCTGGCTCATGATCAGCTTGGTGTCCATCAGGACCCAAGGTCCTTTTCTGCAGAGCTGCTTTCAAACCGGTCAGCCCTCAGCATGTATTGGTTATTCCTCCCCAGGTTCGGGACTTTGCATTTCCCACTGTCGAAGTTCACGAGGTTCCTGTTGGCCCATTTCTCTGGCCTGTTGAAGTCCCTCTGAATGGCACAACTCTTTGGCATATCAGCCTCTCCTCCCAGTTTTGCATCATCAGCAAACTTGCTGAGTGTGCATCCTGTCCCATTGAGGAAGATGATTAAAAAATACTATCCTTGGCATCAACCCCAGGGGCAGACCACTAGGGACTGGCCTCCAGCTGGACTTTGTGCTGATCACAACCCTTTGAGCCTGGCAGTTCAGCCAGTTTTCAGTCTACCTTGCTGTCCACTTATCTAGTCTGTATTTCATTACTTTGTCTATGAGGATGTTATGGGATGCCATGTAAAATGTCTAAAATCAGGATAAAAGTTCACTGCTCATTTCATCGTAGACGGCTCTCAGGTTGGTTCAGCATGATTTTCCCTTTGCAGTCCCTGTGCTGACTACTCCTATCATTTCCTTGTCTTTAATATGTTTGGAATGTTTTTCTGGAGGATTTGTCCCAACACCTTCTCCAGGGCCTGAGGGGGGCTGACTGGCCTGTAGTTTCCTGGATCCTCCTTCTGGCCCTTCTTGAAGATGGGGGTGACATTTGCTTTCTACCAGTCCTCAGGAACATGTCCCAGTTACCACAACCTTTCAGAGAATATTGAGAGTGGCCTTGCAGGGACATCAGCCCACTCTCTCAGCACTCATGGGTAGAACCCGTCAGGTCCCAGGGACTTGTTTATGTCTACTTCAGTTCGTTTAAAAGTTCCCTAACCTGATCCTCCTCCACTGAGGCTAAGACTTGCTTGCTCCATGTTTCCCCTCATGTCTCAGGGGCCTGGGATTCCTATCCTACCAGTAAAGACAAAGATGAAGAAGGCATTGAGCACCTTGGCATTTTCCATGTCCCCCATCACCATGTCCCCCACTCCATTTTAGCAGCAGGCCCACATTTTCCCTTGTCTTTCTTTTGCTGCTGAAATATCTGTAGGAGCCCTTCTTGCTGCCCTTCACATTCCTCACCAGATTCAACTCCAGGCAGGCTTTGGCTTTCCCAGCCCCGTCCCTGCACACTTAGACAGTTTCTCTATTTATACCTTCAATCAGAAAATATAAACTTGGACTGTCGGGAATATATGATGTGAACAGCATCTATGCAGGAATATATGATGTGAACAGATGACTTAGGTTAAAACTGAGCACCCCAAACCCCTCAATAACATAAATATGCAACACAACAAAAATAGCAGTAATGACTGTGATCTAGAAACAAAAGTTTTTTTCCTAGGAAAAATTTTATATAAATATTTTTTCTGTTCTGTATGCAACATGCCTGACCTGCCGGTGATAGGCAGCATGTTTTGTTTGTTATGCATTTGCCTTTGTTTCCCTCTTTGTCCTACTGTGTTGAGGAAGATAAGATTAACTTATGTTCCATAGCTCCTTAAGTAAAGTTTCTAGCTTTCCTTGATTATTAACAGTTAACGTTTTTTAGTCATGTGTTATATAAACAATGGCCAGATATTGGAGAAGGTACTAAGTGCACTTCCTTATTTCTTAAATATATTTGAACCATTTACAAATAGTCCTAACACATTTTGTTCGATAAATAAAAACGTCTCTCTTCTAGCCCCAGACTTTGTAGGCAAAAATATAACCCAGATCACCTTTGGAAAAGGCTTTATCTCACTTTTCTAGAGTATAAGTATATGCTAAGAAGTGTATCCCTGGCGTACAGAAGTAGTCTCAAGTTTACAGCTATCTTTATCTGTTGTGCTTATATAAACAAATGTTGAAACATAGGTAGGTCTCTTGGCGGTCCTTCTGTAAGTGACAGAAGCTTTTAATCTTTATCTCAGTTTAATTTGTGTCCAGTATTCTGCGTGGTTGTTTGATATTGTCAGCCCAATGCTGACGTTAAAGTTTGGTAATTCCTGTTTACTCATTATCCTCTTGAATGCTCTTAAGTGAATGTGGTTTCGCTGTACTTATGGAGAGGATCAATTAAGATAATCTTGGATTAATCCCATTACACTCTTTGGTCTTGTTTATGGCTTTCTTTGTCATCAAATTCACACAAACTGTGAAAAGGCAGTATTCTGTTTGTGGTGCTGTCATTATCATTCATTAGAGAATTTCCTCCCCTATAAAAATGTAAATGTATCCTTCATTGAATCCTACTGCTCACAGATACGCAAAACAGAGACATACCAAAGATTTTGTATTATGTTACTTTAAAAATACTGTCTTTTAGGTACTGCTCTTACACATATTAATATGTATAAGGTCACCTTGATACGCTTCTGTGAAATCTGTGGTGCTGCTAACAAAAATACCTTTAGTTTCACGCTTAAGTTTTAGGAAGCTCAAGACTTTTAGTGGGACATCTAATTTAAAACTTTTCACTACTAATGGAGGTTAAAAAAATGGGGCTCTTACTCATCAGCTACTAGAGAGCTTATGAAATGAGTCTATGCAAAGCAACCTAATATAAGGTGCATTTACCCTTCTCAGTTCAAAACTATTAGCACAACATTTATGGGATCATAAAAAATACTTCTTGTTGAAAGTGCTTTGATGAGCAAACCTGCTAAGAGCATAGAGGTGTATGGTACGCACTGTAATTTCAAGTTGAGCTGTAATCATATTTTTGGTGTGTCAATATGTAGGGGAGTAATCTGTTTCATTTAAAGAAAAAGCGAGTCTGATTAATTTTCACTGGGTCAATTGCTGTCACTAATCCAGAGTCTTTGTCAGCTTGCAGGCTTTCTTGTGTGTTGTGTTTTTTACACTTTTGCTTAAAAGGCAGGTAAGGTGATACTGTTAGCACTTTCTGCTCTTGTTTTTTTACTTGGAACAATAATGTGATAGACTTTTAAAATAGCTGCTTTTAGCAAATTCTATTTTTCGCATGTGTATTTATGGGGAGACAGATGGCCGGAGAAGGATAGAATGACTTTGATTTATTTACATTAACCATTATTTTTCTTTTCTTTGCTTAAAAGGCAGGTAAGGTGATACTGTTAGCACTTTCTGCTCTTGTTTTTTTACTTGGAACAATAATGTGATAGACTTTTAAAATAGCTGCTTTTAGCAAATTCTATTTTTCGCATGTGTATTTATGGGGAGACAGATGGCCGGAGAAGGATAGAATGACTTTGATTTATTTACATTAACCATTATTTTTCTTTTCTGTTTATGGTGTTGTCTTTAGTGTCACACAACTAATAAGTCTCGAAATTCATTCATGAAATAAAAACTTTGATATTCCTGGAGAAAAAAAAATGAGTTGTACTCTCTGAAACATGGTACAAATGTTAAAGAAATGTAGTTTATTTTGCTAAGGTTTGAAGAAAAAAAAAGCGACTTTGTGCTCCGTGAATATTTAACCAAAGGAAAATCTCTCAGGACTGTGTCATGTCCACAGTATGAGCTCATCTCCTGTGTTTTATATTTGGACTGCAGGAAAGATTCTCTCTCCCAACTTTGTGCATATTTCCTAGTGGAGTATTTTTGCTGCATTTCTTCTTACTCATATCACGTGTTTTTAAATTTTGCATTCTATTTCTCACTATTTCAGCCTAGTATTTTGTTGATATTTCTTAGCAAAATTTCATACAGAGTGAAGTAATAAGTCTGTGGTGGTGAGCGGGCATGTTGTCCTGAGGTATACAAGGAGGTAACTCTACCGAGTGGCTTAGACTTGCAGTGAATCCACATTTAGCAATATTGTTGTAAGTACCTGGCATGCAGGAATATTTCAGGATTGCGTCCTGCAGGCAGTCAACACGATAAAGAGCATTAATTCCAGTAAATGAACACAGACACGAGGACTAAAGGCTCTGGAAGTTGTGTACCGCGTGTGTGTGTGTATGAACACATTAGAATGATTTTATTTCCTAGACTTTCTCTTCAGTATTTCAAACTACTGCAGCAGCGGGAACTATTTTGTGAATTCTAACTCCAGTATATAAAATAGGCGAAGTCCTCCGAGAACTAATATTGCAGAGTCCATAGAGTCTGGCACGGCTTATTTGTAGATGGAATATTTTAAAAATAATTAAAGCTGCTCTTTTTCTTCGTTTCAGTAAGAAGGTTTTGATATTTTTGCGAAGCTTGAATTTTGACGAAGAGGCAAAACCCAAATTGTACATTGCTTGTCAAAGGATTTAAAAAAAAAAAAAAAAAAGTGTAGTGGCAAGAGCAACTCGGTCTAATCCCACGGGGAAAAAAAAAAACCCAACCGAAAACCAAGCAACCAAGAATTGCTTTCTCCCTCCTCCTCCTCCTCCTCCTCCTCCCTCGCCAGCCAGAGCAGGCCGAAGTATCCCCTCCCACGATTTCCCCAACCTC
>NW_008795695.1:207150-208533 GCF_000699145.1 Aptenodytes forsteri
GTGGGCCCCTCCTCGCAGCCAGCGGGTACCGGGCTTTCTCCTCCACCGCTCGCCTTTCTCCTCAGCGCACGGGGGGCTAGAAAATCGGAAATGATCTTAATTAAATGTTTTCTATACGGAAACAACCGGGCCCTTTTTGTGTGAGGCGAAGGCAGCAGACCTTATCACAAAAGACAAAGGCAAATATTTATCAGGGAACAAAAGGTGTCCACGGTTGCTTGCAACGGGGGGGGCGTGGGGGGGTGGGGGGGAGAGGTTTTCCTCTCTCTCCTGGTGAAGACGTTTAACAGTGTAAGATGTTTATCGGGAGTCCTTGTCGAATTTCTTTGTTTCCCTGTAAGATCTACCCATGAAACTGGTTTTCTTTCTGCGAAGCAGACAATGAAACCCGTGAGTTAAACTGCAGAGAATGCAAACACCTGCTTGTCCCCCTGTTGACTTTGCGTTTCAAGAAGAGCTTTGCTGTTTCACATGATAATGGTTAGGGGGTTTGGTTTTGTTTGGGTTTTTCTGTTCTGTGAGGAGAGAAATGGTCATCTTGTCCGTCTTCCCTTTATGTCGCTTCTGATGCAGCGTTTGTCTCCGTTAAAGGACTACCAGGTTGTCAAATAAAAGTGTTCCTTCTCCCACAGAATGGTATGCGTCATCGAGGGAATAAGCTACTAGATTTTACCGCTTTGCCTGTCCGGTGACTGCTTATTTTTGTATGCTTATTTTTTTCAATGCTCTGGCTGATGAGCTACGTGTTTGACAACTTTACCTTTTAAGCTATGAACGAGGGGGAGGAAACATTAGAATCTGTGTAACTCTACAGCGCTTTTGCCGGTTCCCCTTAACTGTTTCAGACATGGGAACACAGTATTTCAGATGTACTTGAACGCCGATTAGTCAGTGATTTCACATACGTGTGTCCTTAATACACAATGATGTTAGGTGGTATTTGAAATGTACAAACGCTTACTTTTATGAGTATTCATCCCCAAAAGCTAGGTCGTCAGTTGCCTACAAAATCCTGTACCAAAGTTTAAGATTTTATGATACAGAAAAACACTTTCTCCAAGTTGTGAAGAGACTAGTTGTGATTAAATGTATTCACATGGCAAATGTTCAGCCTCGTAGTAAGTGTTATAAGCCGATGTTATTGCACAGATTTCTAACACTGAACAACATAATTCATAGCCGTGTTTGTGATCCAGTACTTGGGTTTTTATTGTAGTTCACAGGATTTCAGGAATACTTTAAAATACTTTTCCATGGAAATTTACAATAGAGCTTTACAACGATGTAGGCTTTTAAGTACAATGCTGTAGAGGAAACATACTGCGTCATAACAGAAGTGTTACACCCAGTCAGGGCTTGTCTGCTGTTTTAGTATATTTCATA
>NW_008795695.1:208545-210757 GCF_000699145.1 Aptenodytes forsteri
GGAGGGGGGTGTCTGGTTCTTCAAATGACTGCACTTGTAGATAGTCCTGTTTATCTGAGAAAATGTATTCGAGCCGGTGGGACTCCTGGAAGCAAGCACTTGCAGAATCGACACCTATCTATTTCATATACATAATTAAATTTTAAGTTAGTAATGTAAAATAAAGCTTTCTAACGTGACACAGATTGAAGTATTGTTTGTTGTTTCTTCATTCATGACATGAATATTTTTCTCAAACTTCTCCATCTCTGAAACTTCACCCAACTGCCTGCTTTTGAAGAACACTTCCTGGGTGTGTTTGTGAATTATTTACCTTTGTACAGAAGTTAAAGGTATCAGTTTTAAGGAAAGCAAATTATTTTAGTTCAAATGTAACTGAAGAGTTCTAAGATAAAGATGCTGTATGATTCTTTGTTTTCATGTATCTATTTTTATTCTGATTATAGAGTTTGCATTCTATTGTTCTTGAATTACTGAGTCCAGATAGTTTGATACAGTTTCTCTTTCCTTAAAGTTGTATAGAGAAGCAGTAAATTAGATGGTCTCAGGATGTTCTTAAAACAGATAGAATTACCCTTTTTTATTTTTGCTTGGCTTTCTCAATTCAGAGTTTTTGTCTTTACTTTCCCACAGGTAAAACTTGTTCTATGACAACTTGAAAAATTTCTCTGTTATACTAAAGCTTTTTGTATTTCTGATAATATTAGAGTGCGTGCCTGGAAACTAACACATAAATATAACAAAGTATATAGTATTATGATTTTTCCATTTAATTGAACAAAGTGATTATCTAGGCTACCTTGGCTTGAACTACTATCATTTTCTCAGGCTCTCTGACAAGACGCAAGTACTCTAGCAGAGAGAGGTTTATTCTTCAGAAACACAGAGTATATTCTGTAGAAATATATTCTGTAAAATATTAAACGGCATATACTTTTGGACTGCCTTTGATCTCAAGATAAGTTTTCTTCTTAAAAAATAAACTGGGGCTGCTCCAGTTTTCTTTTCTAGCAGCATATGCGTTATTTGAGAATTTTATTATTTTGAGTTTTATAAATACTGTACTGAATTGGTATTGCCACAGAAGCAGGAGAGTAAAAAAGAAGGTGGGGGGGGCAAGAGGAAAAAACTCTGAGAATATGCCCAAGTTCATAGAAAAAGCGCAACTTTTAAGATAACTTACCTTCCTGTTTGCTTCTATCCGATAGCATATTCGTAATATTTCTTTTATCTATAGATAAAAAAATTCATAATGGTTAACATGGTCAACATCTCGAAAGTAATGAAAACTGTACTGTTGTTGAAGTGAATTCGCTCCAACATTGGGAAGTAGTTAATGCATTGTTGCTTGTGATAGCAATGCTGACCATTCGATAGGGTGGTTGGTGGTGAAGAACCAGCTTTTTTAATTTATTTTTTAATGCGAGCAAAGTATTTGGAGATGAAAGGGAAAGGTATTAAGAGTATTTTTGGTACAGTTTTGTACAGATGGGCCTGTAATTGGTGACATGGGAATAGTATATATACAGAAATATTTGAAATGCTAATTCGTTTTTGCTTCAGTTTTCCAACTGCCAGCTGTAATTATGGATCTCATTTAACAGATGCTAACACAGGGAGTAACTTCACTCCTGGAGTAATCCCACTGAGACATGGAAGTAAAGTTAAGGCTCAGGTACTTAGGCATTGGTGTAGATACAGTTCTAGGAATTTGCTGGATGCTGCTATTAATGATTTTCTGGTACCTAGGTTATAAACCATTTGCATTCTGAATATATTTTGTTATGCGTAAGCTAGGTCATTCACTAATATTCTTTATCAAGGTTAATGGAAGCCGTTTATCACTGTTTACAATCCCTAACATTTCATTATTTTTTGAGAGAAGGGGATGAATCGGAAATCTTTTCTAGCTCCACAGAGCTCTCGTAAAATTTGAGATGTATGTGGAATGGCTTATGAAACTATTTCAGTTAGTTTTATATTATTTTCCAATAGGATATATTATATACATAAAATGTTCTAATAACAGTAATAATGTCTCTAAAATTCCTCAAATCTACTTTTTGAATTTTTTAAAATGTCTGAATAAAATATCTGTTTAAAATAAGTTCTATACAAGCTAGGGTTCAATTGGCAGAGTAAACTGAAATAATAACTTGAGGCTTCCGTCAGCATCTTCCTTCTGTGAAAATGATACATACCCATTAAAAAG
>NW_008795695.1:211468-212833 GCF_000699145.1 Aptenodytes forsteri
GGGGGGGGCAAGAGGAAAAAACTCTGAGAATATGCCCAAGTTCATAGAAAAAGCGCAACTTTTAAGATAACTTACCTTCCTGTTTGCTTCTATCCGATAGCATATTCATAATATTTCTTTTATCTATAGATAAAAAAATTCATAATGGTTAACATGGTCAACATCTCGAAAGTAATGAAAACTGTACTGTTGTTGAAGTGAATTCGCTCCAACATTGGGAAGTAGTTAATGCATTGTTGCTTGTGATAGCAATGCTGACCATTCGATAGGGTGGTTGGTGGTGAAGAACCAGCTTTTTTAATTTATTTTTTAATGCGAGCAAAGTATTTGGAGATGAAAGGGAAAGGTATTAAGAGTATTTTTGGTACAGTTTTGTACAGATGGGCCTGTAATTGGTGACATGGGAATAGTATATATACAGAAATATTTGAAATGCTAATTCGTTTTTGCTTCAGTTTTCCAACTGCCAGCTGTAATTATGGATCTCATTTAACAGATGCTAACACAGGGAGTAACTTCACTCCTGGAGTAATCCCACTGAGACATGGAAGTAAAGTTAAGGCTCAGGTACTTAGGCATTGGTGTAGATACAGTTCTAGGAATTTGCTGGATGCTGCTATTAATGACTTTCTGGTACCTAGGTTATAAACCATTTGCATTCTGAATATATTTTGTTATGCGTAAGCTAGGTCATTCACTAATATTCTTTATCAAGGTTAATGGAAGCCGTTTATCACTGTTTACAATCCCTAACATTTCATTATTTTTTGAGAGAAGGGGATGAATCGGAAATCTTTTCTAGCTCCACAGAGCTCTCGTAAAATTTGAGATGTATGTGGAATGGCTTATGAAACTATTTCAGTTAGTTTTATATTATTTTCCAATAGGATATATTATATACATAAAATGTTCTAATAACAGTAATAATGTCTCTAAAATTCCTCAAATCTACTTTTTGAATTTTTTAAAATGTCTGAATAAAATATCTGTTTAAAATAAGTTCTATACAAGCTAGGGTTCAATTGGCAGAGTAAACTGAAATAATAACTTGAGGCTTCCGTCAGCATCTTCCTTCTGTGAAAATGATACATACCCATTAAAAAGGAAATCTGTTTTAGCCTATCTTTATTTATTGTTAAAATATAAAATCAACTAAATACATAAAGTTGTTTTTTTTTCTTTAATTAATATTTAAATAGATGTACCGTTTATCTGTTTTAGCCTATCTTTATTTATTGTTAAAATATAAAATCAACTAAATACATAAAGTTGTTTTTTTTTCTTTAATTAATATTTAAATAGATGTACCGTTTATAGTTCCATTTTTATTTAATGGAAAAATTGCATTTCGCTTCAACGAGAAAC
>NW_008795695.1:213321-217971 GCF_000699145.1 Aptenodytes forsteri
AACAGGCTGATTCTGTGCTTCCTTTTGAAACTTAAACTTAGACAAAAATTTTTTTGAATTTCTTCACATGCCTTTTTTTCTCCTTGATTTGAAAGCACTGCAATTGAGTAGTGATTTGTTTTGATAAGAACTAATATAAGTGTAATTATAAAAGGGTGAGTAGGGAAGACAAAAGATTGTATTGATTCAATATTTTAGAAAATCTGAAACATTGTTTTCTTTACATTTATGCTATCCTTATGTCAACGCAAAAAATGAGGATGTGATTAATGCAGTACTTAGAAGGTTAAGGTGAAGTTTCAGGCTGGATTCGAAAGCAATAAAAAGTGTAACAGGAAACTTGATATTGCTTCACGTTAATGTTCAGGGCCAGATCATAACTACTGGAAGGATAAGAGAGTGTGAAGTCATTTGCTGTCTGGGTTTATGTGAACTTGTCTAAAATAGCATCTGGGGGAAGGAATGAATGCTGTACACATTGCTAAGGGCTTACACATTAAAAACAAAAACAAAACCCCAAAACTTTATTCATCTCATTAGTTAGATCAACACAGCAAAAATGTGCTAGGTACTGTACAAACAGAGATACTACCAATGTTGGCTATCTGCTGGGAAGCAGTTGAGTACATGTTTATTTCCATTTATAGGAATAATTTGATTCTTATAAGGGACTGTCCATGAATCAGCAAGATCACAAATTAGCAAAATCAAGAGTATATGATTTAGTTAAACTTAACTATATAAAGGAAGGAGCATGCCATATATTCATTAAATCTGTAAAACATAGAATGAGTGCTCAATAATATTGCTGTCTTAATTGGTAGGTGCCTGGTGGTTGGTTTTTTTGAAAGCACCATGGAAGAAAAAACATGCTATTTTTTAGAAGTTAATAGGGATTGATTTAAAAAAAAAAAAAAAGGCTCCTTGCTTTGTCAACCAATACAATTTATTTGCTCTACTTTTTGATGCATTTTTCAAGACTGTTTCCTGTGCAAATTCAGAGATGGAGACTGGGACTGAGGTGGCTGATTATTCACACAGTTTTATGGAAGATAGAAAAACTTCATTGTCAACCTTTTGTCCCTCACATCTCTTACTATTGCATGTTCTTATTTTGACACTTAGTTATTAGAGCCATACAAATACATGAGAGGTCTCCATCTTGCCACAAATGTACTGTGCTTCACTTTATACAGCCATATTTGTTTTCTTGATGTGAGTGGAAGGTGGCAGCAGTTTAATCAAATCAGTGTATGATGGGCTCTGAGAGGTTTTGACCTTTCACATATTCCTTGAAAAGAGGTACCCTTCCCATCCCTGTGCGATGCATGACGTGGTTAATGCAATACCTGCACCGAGTATGCTGTGCCGACGTCTGGAGGCTTGCTGGAGTAGAGTGATTTTTTTGTCAGGCTTATCATTAACTTCACAGAACAAAACAAGAGTAATAGCTATATGTACACAGCATGCATATGATGGATGTGATAACATTTAAAAATAATGACAAGTGAGACATTAATAAAGCATATATGTGTGTGTCTATATACATATACACGTATGTATAAACATGCCAATTGCTAGGTTAAAAAGCTGTTAAAAATCAGACTATAATTCTGTTTTCCATTACAATTAATGCCTAAGGAACCAGGCTGCGTTGAACAATTTTGCTTAGTGATGGGCAACGTAGCTGCCTTTTTTAATGGCAAAGCTCAGGTTTTGAGCTATGCAATCTTCCAGCAGAGGAATAGTATTTACCTATAGCATAATATTAGAGTGCTGGGCTAGGGTGTCGTTGGTCGTTTGTTGGGGTAGTAGGAACAAGTGTAAAACTGTCTAGGAAGCAGCTCTTCTGGGACACAGAGTAAAAAATGTCTTTTGAGTGAAAGGAGAAGGGGAGTGAGACCTGTTCTGTGTCTCCCGCCTGGGCTGCTCTGCGCCCCGGCCATGTGGGCTGCCTCTCAGCTACCTTCAGCCACTTTCAACAAGTCTCTGTCTCTCTCTTCCTTCCTACCCCGTATCAGCAGCACCTGGATACAAAATGCAAGAGAATACACGTCTTTTTGGTGAGATTTCAAACCGGTCTTGACCTATTTAGGTAGGAAGGGAAGAGACTCTGTGTGAGGAGCCTTGGTGTGACCTTAAAACTGCAGGTGAGAGAGAGGATGGTTTTGATGAATAGGCAAGAAATCAGGGCAGGAGAAATTCCAAGGTGTTTGTCTAGCTGTGAGGTGGACTTTGTTTTTAATGGTGGGAATGAGACAACAGAAGAGGAAGGATTCAGGCATTCATTTTCCCTGTAGTCTGAGTAGTACCAGAAAGGTGTTCGTCTTCTGTATGCAACATCAGGAACAGAATAAATGTATTGGGTTTAAGGATGTTGCTAGTATCTCTGTTGTAGTGAAAGATGTTTGTTAAAAAACTGCATGTTGTGGATAAAATTAGTTTTAAATTGATTTGTTTTCAAATTGGTTTAGCCATTCAGATTCAATTTTATCTAAGACATTGAGGGGTTTCTAGACAACTCTTTCCTGAGTATCACTACGGATCTTTTTGGCATTATACCCAAATTAACAGCATGCTGCGTCATTAAAAAATAAAAAAGCTGCAAGTTTTTTTCTTGGTGTAGATTTCTGCAAAGCGATAAAAGTCTCCCTATGTTGATTACAAATATTGTAAAATGTTTACTTTGCTCTATAAACTTGGGGCATTTCATGCTTGGATATATTATATGTTGCCTCTTAAGACCTTTTCCATTTTTCTGCTTGTATCTTGTTTGACCGGGGTTTCAGTTCTCACGTGCAAGAGAAATTTTTGAAGGACAAAACCAATGTGCCCTGCAGAGAAAGTAAAGGCAACGAAGGCAGTTTTAGGCACATTAGTTAGGAATCTTGGATTTAGTTAACGCCTACTCTTTTAGTCATGGAAAATTGCACAGTTTCCCAGTGCCCTCATTTCTCCATATTTAAAACGAATAAAATTGACCTGGCATGCAAACAAGTAATGCTGTTCTTTATTTCTGCACTGAAATACTAGAATTTCTTTGCTATTAGGTATTTGTTCATTATTAAGCCAAACACAAGTCTCTCTTTCTCCAGTTCTAATGCTTATACAGAGAAATCCCCAAGCCTCATACATTGTAGATATTCCCAGCTCTGGAAAGTATCATCTGAAGAACCACATGCAACTTCCCAGTGAGGTCTGTGCACCCCAAATCTCTTCCTGCATAATCCCATATGAGCACAAACCCTTCCCAACCAGAAGGTGCAGTCTTCAGATTTTATGAATTGTAAAAAAAGGATTACAGCTGGCTAAAAGCTTCTCAGAAGTGTTGATAAAATTGCCTTTTGCTGTGTCTGTAATAAAGAGTCAAGGATGGGCTACTTCTGCCTTGGGCAGGAGAGGAGCTGGCATTGGACTTGTTCTGTGGGACAGCGCAGACATCATTTCTCAAGTGTTAGACTTTAGCTACTCATGTGATTGCAGGTCACACCCTAACCCCTAGAGCTGGCTGAAAGCCAAGAATTTCGTTTCATAAAATGGTTTTGTGTTGTTTAATTTTGCTTTTGCATTTCATTGCAACAGAAGCATGGCTTTTCATGCCTTTTGGTGTAGCACATGGATAAAGGGTGTAGCACATGGGAATATGAGAGCCCATCCTGGAATAGCTGGTGGACTGGAATCCTGAATGCCTCTTGCTGTGCTTGAGCAGAACAGGGGTACGAATCTCCAACTTTGTTTTCTGTTCTGAAAATGAAGAAGTTCTACTTTATAAAATGTGTTCTTATGAAAGGCTCATATTTTTGCTTGTTTAGCTAAATTTTTTGCTGGTTCATTGTTGGTAGCATTCAGTGGATAGCTTTTACGCCGTAGCCTACTGCTATGCAGGATTATTTTCCAGATATCTTCCATGTTGAGTAATACACAATGTCAGACGGAATTGACATTTATGAAAAATAGAAATATGAGTGCTAATGTTCCTAGTGTGAAATTCTGGAGGCAGTTAGTAAGAAATTTTAATCAGCCATTAAATAATCAATAGTTACTTGTTCACAGAAGGTTTTTAAAAATTTTAATTTCTTTGGATTCAGGATATTGGAAGTTACAGATATCATTTTCAACAGGTCTTAAGGAGTTAGCAGTCTGACTCCCACTGAGTTTAAAAGTAATTTGAACACTTTATGGCTCAGGCTTCCTTGAAAATCCCAGCATGCATGGGTTGGATCAGTTGTTCCTTTACTACTGAAAGCAGTGAATTGTGGATTCTAAATTTCTAGTCCTTCAGGAATGTGTGGATCTGAATGAGCAAAAATGAAACATCCTCAGTTAAACTTTGAATTCTTAGAAGACTTTGTAGAGGGACTTTTAAATACCTCATAATGAGTAAATTCAGTTTCATTGTTCTTCTTGTTTACCTTTAGCATCCATCTAATTCTGTGAAAAAGACCATGTGTTCTCAAAGATTTCATAATGTTGTGGTTTAACCTTAGTCGGCAACTGAGCACCACCCAGCTGCTTGCTCACTCCCCCCCCCAGCCTCAGTGGGATGGGGGAGAGAATTGGAAGAGTAGAAGTGAGAAAAACTCGTGGGTTGAGATAAAAACAGCTTAATAATTGAAATAAAATAATAATAATAATAATAATAATGTAATA
>NW_008795695.1:218017-289516 GCF_000699145.1 Aptenodytes forsteri
TGACGTCACATGGTATGGAATGTCCCTTTGGCCAGTTTGGCTGTGCCCCCTCCCAGCTTCTTGTGCACCTCCAGCCTTCTCAGTCGGTAGAGCATGGGAAGCTGAAAAGTCCTTGGCTGGTGTAAGCATTACCTAGCAACAACTAAAACATCGGTGCGTTATCAACTTTGTTCTCATCCTAAATCCAACACACAGCACTGTACCAGCTACTAGGAAGGAAATTAACTCTATCCCTGCCGAAACCAGGACACATAACTTTTTCCTTTTTGCTAGTTGCATTTTTTAAATGAGAACTCCTCTGCACTGGGAAAGATTCGTGGTGTGAAGACTGTTTTCTTTACTGAAAAGCACTTTTATTTTTTTCTATTCATAGTGCCAACAGAAAAAATGTACTTGCCGTCTCTTGTCTCTCTCTAGATATCTAAATTTATCCTTGGGCTGTTATCTTGAATTGCTCTGGAAAATATTCAGACTAACTTACTAGCCAGTTACTGTTTAGTTTATTTTTATACTTTTAAGTTAATCAGTCTAAATTTTCTGGGGGAAATGTTTTAAGTGAATAAGCTTTTCTGAGTATACTTGTTACCTTCTCTTTTAGTATCGTCTGTTCAATAATTCAGCCACCCATCTCAACTCCTTGGCTCACACTGCTTCTAGGTTATATATATAGTCTCCATTAACTTCAGAAGAGGTTTCTGTGGATGCATGTGAAACAGACTTGCAGAAAAAAATTATCTCTATTTATTGTGCATCGGGTCTTGGAGCACATGAACCAATTTCATTTCACATGAAGCTAATGTCGGAGATGCTCTCCAGTTGTGCATTCAAACCGCAGAAGCAAACTAGAGTTGAAATGTTCGTAGCTGTGGAAAAGTACTGTGGACTTCTGGTCCTCAGTACCAAGTTGTAGCCAGAATCACCTGTAGCCTGGCGGTTAGGGCATTTTCTTGAAAAGGGGCTTGTGTGTATTGACCCTTTCATGCACAGAAAAGAAATGGCTCAACTTTCATACTGTCTGAGCAACTGGTCTAATAATTATATTTCTGTATTTAAAATAAGAAAAAAGAGTTGGAGGAACTAGCCAACAGCGTTGCCTTTCCTCTTCCATGGTTGGCATGACTTTTAAAGAAAAAAAGATAAGCTGGAAGGAAACACTGCTGAAATCTAGCCTCAAGAGAGGTCTCTACAGGCATCTTCTCATTGATAAAGGTGCCCTTCTACAGTTCTGAATAAAACATATGAGAAGTGGGATTAAGTCCTGTCCTTAGTATTCCCTATTGCCTAACTTGAGACAGTGGTCTGATAAGCATGCCAAGGACTTTTGTAAAAAAAAACCTCCCTCCCCCCTCCATCCCGCCCTCTGTCCCTCCCTCCCATCCAGCCTTTACTTCAGTTTAGGGCAGAGCTGAAGGACAGCAAGGCGAAGGAGGAGGAGGAGTCCTCCTTTTCCCTGGGCTGATACAATCTTTTCCATCCCTGGACTTGGGAGCATTTGAGCTAGTGGCTACCACTTGCTGTACAGCAGCCTCCCAGCTCTGGCTTGCTTGGCCTCCCGTGAGTCCAAGTGACAGGTGTGAGTTAGCCCAGCCTGCAGTGCCAGGAGGAGACCTGAGATTTTAGGATATTTGTACTGGGTGGCTCCTACAGATTGAGTGCGAGGCGAATTGAGGGTCAAACTTCAGGTTTAGAAATGCATAGTCCTAGGCTGGACACAGCCTTGGTCTCTGTAGGGTATAAAGGCTCCTGACTAATGGTAAAATAGGAGCAGCCCATTATTACCGGGCAGTAGGATGAGAACTGCAGGTAGGGCAGTTTTCTCCACTTCAGAAGCATGGGATGTATTTAGCATGGTTAGGGAACAGTTGTGTTAGGCTTTGAATCTGCTGTGGTAAGCCATATGTTCCCTTGCTAGATTCTATCATGTAACCTCTTAAAAAGTTGTTGAATGTCCTTTCTTCCTTTTGTTCTACTCCACAGTTCAAACTAAAACATGCTGCAGAAGGCTGTCCATTTTGCCAGAAGTTGGCATTTTTAAAAGCAAAAAGTGGTAATATAAGAGTGATTCATCTCTGAAGACACATTTCCTTTTGATAGTTAGATAACAGTAGAATAATGGAGCTCTTTCAAAGTATTTATGCAAAGCAGCATATTATTAAGCCACAAATATAGTCTAAATTCAAAAGACAAAATTAGGGTGCTTAACTTCCTCTGTTTGTAGTCTGTTTTGTATATCACAAGACGACAGCTGTAGATCAGCAGACAGACATGCTCCTGGCAAGTGATGGGTATATGTGAGCAAGAACTTCCTGTGAGATATTGACCTGGTCACGGTCAGCTGCTCTGAAATTTGTTAAGTAATCTATCTAATATGTCTAAGGAGTAGCATATCAGAAGCAATCCATCCAAATGGCTCAGGAAGATCAATAAAAGGATAATAAATCCGATAATTCTCTGTGATCTGCTCTGGTGTGAAGCTACTGGGAAAGCCTTGTACAGTATGAAGATTAATTCTAGTACACATTTGTTAGGGTGACAAATGCTCTGCGCCAGAACTGTGGCTGGTGCAAAATTCATTTGAAATTCATTTTCAAACTTTATTTTCTGCGGTAATCTGCTGTCATGAAACTGAATGTCAACAAATGGCAATTGCTGAGGACATTTTCAAAAGGGAAATAGACCCAAAGTTTACAGAAGGAGTTTTCCAGCTTTTTTTTTGCTTTTGTGAATCTCCCACTTAATTTCTGTTTAGCAAGAGAAACATCTCTGTCTTTGATATTGTTCTAATTTTTAAACCATAGTAATTATAACAATAAACCATTCTTTAAGTATAATACAGTAAATACAAAAGCAGAAGGGGTAATAAATGTGTTTAGATAGTTAATATCCTTACCAGATTAGGAACATTAGTTATCAGTCCTTTATGAGAAGGGAAAAAAAACCCCACTGTTCAGGCACAGTCCTGGGAGTCAAAATTTTTTTTGTTTCATTAGTATGTGGTAGGTGTAGAATCAAGTATATAATCTAGATATGATGCCACATATAGTTTGTTCATTATTTGTCCAGTTGTTACACTGGCTCAAAAACCTTTAGGAAAGAATCCTAGCACTTCTGCTTCTGACTCAATGACATGACACTTCTCACATGAGAGAAGTGACCTTTCTCAGGGCAAATCAGCACATCTAGGAAATATTTTTGAATGTTTGACCACCTCAGAATTCTATTTGTGAGCTCCATTCTAAAAACGTTCAAAGGTTTGGGGACTAGCTGCATCTTTTCAAATCAACTCCAGAGGCTTTAAAGATCAAGAATAGTACTTTAGCCGTCTAGATCTTGGTCAGTGAAAGAAATTGGTATTTATTTGAAAATAAAGAACAGAAAGAAGGTGTTGAAGTTTCAGTTTATGAAAAAAAAAGCAGAGCAATTATTAAGTCACATAAAACACTATTTTCACAATCTGAGTCTGCTAAATTGCAGCATTTGAATTATAGACTTTTTAAAACTTTGTAGATTGTGATTTTTTTTCACATTCCTAAATTTTTGCTGCACAAAAATCTGACCATAAAATCAAACAGAATACACTTTGTCCTCTTTGTTCATATCGCCATACCATCATGGTATCTGCCTTTCATGAATCTAGCTAAGGAAAAATTTATGTTGAAAGCAAAGTAGATGATGGAATCCAAGCACCCCCTACCCCCAGTCAGTGACGTCTTGTTCCTCAGAAATACAGGCTCTGCTGATGCCAGCTCAAATTGTTGCATTGTTATAACTTCAAGTCAATGATGTCTCGTCTTGATGGGTGCCAGTTCTGGAATGCATCTCTGAAGAAGAGAATTCA
The DNA here is from genome assembly GCF_000699145.1 of Aptenodytes forsteri. Taxonomy (NCBI): domain Eukaryota; kingdom Metazoa; phylum Chordata; class Aves; order Sphenisciformes; family Spheniscidae; genus Aptenodytes; species Aptenodytes forsteri. The sequence goes on from NW_008795695.1 coordinate 221,856, forward strand.
GCCTTACTTTAAATGGCATCTTTAACCATAGACACTTAGTGTTGCACCCCTTCTGCTCCAATTAGTGATATTTCAGTGACGATAATAGGTATAATTTCATTAAGCCTTTGCCTGAAGGCTTCTTGGTGTCTAATGGAAGTCAGCTCAAAAGTTTAGGTGGCCAGTTTTAAGAAGTACAGGTATCTTTAAGCAAATTCAGCAGTAAAACATATGCTGGATGAAACCAAAATGGATTTCAGGCAGTAATACTGGTGAAATAAGGAAGTAAAGAAGAAGTCTTTATAAGCTTAGTGACTTGCTTCTTGGGTTAGCCATTAGTTATACTGTCAGAATTGTCTTCAGAAACACCAAAATGGCACTACCCAAGTAATTTTGGAGATTGTATTGGAGCACTGTCATCACTTGCATTACAAAAATGTCAAGATTATGGAGGAAGTGTTTCAGGTTCTGGTTTCTAGTGTTTCTTACTGTTGGGAAAGAAAAAAAAGACAATGGGAAAATAATACATGAAAAAGAGAAGTTAGAACTTAGCCTATTGCCATTTGAAAGGAGAAGGGAGAAGACACCACCTTGGTTCACTTTGTGTATTTCATAAGCTCTCAGCTCTTTTTCGTTCCCTTACTTTCATCACTGGAGTGTAAATTATCTGCCGTCAAGGCATTGAATTCTGAAGGAGTATTTTGGCAAAATGATGCATCAAGGAGGCTGTAACGGTGACACAAAAGCAAGGATAGGAACATTTCCTTTTATCCAGCAAAGAGATACTGGTTTAACATGTTCAAACTATTAACATAGCTACTTTTGGAAATAACCAAAGATGGCTCATAAAATATTGTCTTAGTTTGTCAATAGCAAATTCAGATGTTGTGTGTTTATTTTAGCATGGGGACAAAGCTAGGATAAAACCATGTTCAGACTAGTGCACTAGGAACTTTTTCGCCTGCTGTGCTTTTATTAGGCCACAGATTCATCCCAGGTCATTAGAGTTCATCTTATCTATACAAGTCTCTTAGAATAAGGTGGGGTAGCACTAATGCAAATTAAAATCAGCTATTTATGGCAGTGTAGAAATACAAGTTACTTTTGATTAGTGGCACAATGTTTCATTTCTGCTCAACCCCTCTCTGTGAGGATTATTTCCTAACTGGAACAGACAAATTCAGCTGCTGGGTTGCCTCATATGAAAAATGATGCAACATGGAGATGATACATTTGAGGGCTCATGTTTGTAGGCAGTATGTTTTTAATGCTTATAGGAAATACCAATAGATAAATAAGTAAACAAATAATGAGGCCAAAAGAAGAAAGGAAGGATGGTGCTTTCCATAACAAATTGATATTCAGAAGTGTCACCCCAAGTGGACAAAGATCAGGGATCAAGCAGACTAAATGAATGTTGTCATTTTCTGTCAACTCATTCAGAAGCTGGAATGGGAACACATTGCAATGTCTTGGAGTATTGAAAGTCCAAGGCACATTAATAGCACATAAAGCTTCCAGATTGTGTATGAAGAAAAAGCTAATTTCTACTTTTAACAGATTTTTTTTTCTTCTTTTCTGAGTAGGCTCTCTTCTGTTGAATTTTTTTAGTGCCAAAGCATTTGTAATTAATAGTCACGAAGGACTGCAGTTTGTACTCTCAATTTATGTATTTTGAGACAATAATCAAAGTGACAAACAATGTTCTTAGTTGTAAATGTCATAAAATCAGTCACCTTTGCTCAAGTAGTTTTGAACGTTGTCATTCTTCATAGTCATGGTCCCTTTGTCAAGACCCTTTGCTGGGTCTTTCACACCAATTCTTGGAAAAGGGGAAGAGCACTATAATGTCTGTTCAGCCAATGATGACTTTTCAGTACTGTACAGAATGTATCTTTCAGAATATCCACTTTTCCTGTTTGTACCAAATTTTTTGGACAGACCTGCAATCTTCTTTTCTTTTCTGCACACTTTGGAAAAAGAAGACCAGCCTCTAGTTCCTCAGGTGCTGCTCTGGTGATTGGTTGAGAAGATGCAGCCCTGAGAGCGTAGTGTTGAGGTTTCCCTTCTGAAAGAGAAGAGATAGTACAGGACTGGGTCACTAGCTTGTTTGAATTTAGGGCTTGGCTGTGAGCAGAAACATTGCATCTTTCCTTTAGAAAATGGTTCAATCCATAGAATTCTTAGGTGGGGCTTGAAGATTTTGTTTAACTGTTTATGTTTTACTCTTTTACCTTAATGTGGAAGGCAGGAGGACATTGATATGTCATGGTAATTTGTTCCTATTACACTTACCTTAAATAAGAGGTTATTCTCATTCCTTATCCAAGAGAAGAACTGTGATAGCATTTAGCGTATAATGTCTCAGTATCGTAAGATTTTGTTTTGGTATTTTTTTCCCCTCCCATAAGCTCTGTTGTCTCTCACAGAGTTCGGTTTGGTTTTGCTTTAGGAACAAAAATTTTGATTTCCATTATAGCTCTACTTCTGACCCTCCACAAGATGTTGATTTGAGACAGGTGTGCTATAGTCCCTTATTAAAAACTTACACTTTATAATTTTGAACATACCTTATAATTTCTTATTCTATGGACTTTGATATTTTGTCTTCATCATTTATATATTAAATGCCAAGTTTGCTCAGCTATGAAGTAAAGAGTGCTGGTGGGACCCTGTTTCAGCTTATTTAAAGTAGATCTGACCAGAGTTCCTTGACACAGATGAATTTGTATCAAGCATCCTGTGTAAATGTTTATCCCCTGAAAGCTCTGATTTTTTTTTAGGGCAGTAGTACATGTTTCAGGTTATTCTCCTATGCCTGTTACTAAGGTTGACTATCACTGTGAAAGTGAATAGGGACATCGTGTTATGCAAAGTAGTTGTAGAGGTATTCAGTATGTGTTTTTTTCTTTATGGTACATAGTTATACACTCTTTTCTCACCAGGTTGAAACTATGTGAAGTGAAGGAGGCTGCCATATTGTGGTACAACTATTGAGTTTTGTATTGAATGGCTGCCAGTTGAGGGACTGAAATTTCAATTTATTCCGTAAGCCGCATAACAAAACAACAATGCCAGCACCTGACTGCATTAAAATCTGTGTTTCAAGGGTTAACAATGTTATGCAAAAAGTAGCTGAAACCCAATAAATTTACCTGTGCATGGCTTCACCTGTGGGGATTTCTGTGTATGCTAGTAAAGAAAACCAATAAGAAGCATGCCAAGCTTGTTTTCTCCTTTGGACCTACTCATCTACAGTATACGCAAGGCTGACATTTTGAACCATGGGTCTTTTGAGGTTTAGTCTTGTAATCGTATATGTATCCTTATAAGTAGATACCCAGACATGATAAACACATAGACATAATTCAACACTTGAGGTTAGTGAAAGGGATGTATACTATATTGGGATCAATTGCTTTGTATATTTGCATACCTAAAATACATATTACTTTCAATTGAAAAAGAAACTTTCCTTGGAGAAATAATTATTTAATTATTGGATACATCAATTATAAGGAAAATATTTTATTTGCATTCTGCAGGTAGGCACTTGGTTTACAAACAACTTAGAACAAAATACTGAAAATATTTGTTTTCTGTCTTCAGTCACTAAAAGAACTTCAAACTAGAAAGACACTTTGTTACAAGACATATTCTTCTTGCCTTAATATGATATACCTTAACTGTGGTCTGCATACCTTTAGTTAAAACAGAGTGCTTGTGAGGTTCTGCTACTCCAAACAGAGAGGGTAAGGGATATATGAAGTCATTGGTACTTTATACAATAAAGGATTAAATTAGTCTCTTGTAAACTTGATTGCCACTCTATTGAAGTTGCGCATGTTTACAAACTGTCTTGAATTTGGCTCAAAATCTGCTGATGACTGTGAAAAGAGAATGCCTGAAAATAATGTTTATAAATTTTATAGATTTTTTTAACAGGGTTTGTATTCTTTGTGGTCTCAGCTTCTTCTTTAATAATCAACTCCTCCTCCATTTCCCCTTCCTATGCCTGTTCATATTGCTTGTATACAAGTCCATGGGGATTTAGGAGCAGAAGTTAGTTTCCACTTTGGGTGATGCATTATCAGAAAAATTAATGAAATTCCAATAATATGACCTTCAATTTGACATAGATAGACCTCTTTAGTTCACTTATGTCTAATACTACAATGCTTATCTTCACACTTCTACAATTACTGCATATTTTGAAACGGTTACCATGGTATTCGACATTCTATTGTATACTGGATATTTGGCAAATACAGGAAAGCTCATAAACCAAAGTAACAGGGTCTTTACTTCTAAATGGTGAAAATAAGTTTTTCAAAGAAAGGCACTTTGTTATATTTATAAACTGGATCAAGTTTACTGATGATGATGCATAACCCTTAAAAACATAGCTTGAACTCTAGATGTCAAGTTGAGTTTGCAAGATTGAGGAGTGGTGAAGTCTTTTTTTTTTTTCCCCTTGTAAAACATCAGACTTAATAGGGATGAATTGAACAACGATAATCTTTCTTAGAATTACACAGTACAATGTTTTTACAGAGTCATTGTTTCTGAAAGAACTGTGCATTGTCTTCATGTTACAGGCCTGGAAAGTAACATTTTCTGTAGATGTCAGCTTCTGTCTGGTGTGATGCCCTATTCTTCTGGTGATGCCACATGCAGCACTGAGTAGTACTGGCAAATGGAAGAGGTTTCTTGGAATAAGGTAGGTTTCTTTCTTTTCCACAAGGGCACGGCTTGATGAAGTTCTTCATAATTACCTTTCTATTTAATATAAATGAAGTCAAACAGGTATTTTTAGTCTTCTAAATTTTGGAGAAATGTTACCGACCTCACAGCTATTGCTGCTATTACTTGGTTGAACCTCTAAAATTACTGGCAGAAAGTATTTTCAAGGTATCACCATTGCACTGCAGCAAAACCCACCATTCAAGATCAGCAACAGAAACTAGGAAATAAAAGGATATATTTTAATTCCTATCATTGGTTGTGAGAAAAAATAGTGTCTGTAATATCAGTGATTTCTATAAAGGACAACAGTAATTACTTGTAGTTTTAAAGACTATTGAAATTGCAGCAGAAGAATCAAGTGCATACGGTCTTTCTTCAACATGGTGCTGCAAAAATGGGTTAGAGCAAACTGGAGCTAGGAAAGCAAAAAAGTGTATATGAAAAGCTTAGAACTGGGGAAACTGGGAAAGAGACTTTTGCTTGGAGAGGACTTCTATAAAGGACAACAGTAATTACTTGTAGTTTTAAAGACTATTGAAATTGCAGCAGAAGAATCAAGTGCATACGGTCTTTCTTCAACATGGTGCTGCAAAAATGGGTTAGAGCAAACTGGAGCTAGGAAAGCAAAAAAGTGTATATGAAAAGCTTAGAACTGGGGAAACTGGGAAAGAGACTTTTGCTTGGAGAGGACCCTTTGATTAGCAAACCCTGAAGAAGTGCTATAGGGTAATTGTAGAAGTATGACAATGGAGAGGTGCAGCTGTGAAAGTAGAGTATTGTGCTGGATCCATGTTTCACTTCACCTTGACTTGTCATTGGTTTTGGTGGCATCCTCTGTGTTAGTATCTACCGAACAGAGCTATTAATGCATCCAGGTGTTATACTGGGCTACAATGTTCTATGAGCTTTCATTAGTCTCACAGTTGTGTTCCAAAGCATTCTTGGGATGTTGTGACTGTTACCTGTGACTACAAGTATACTCTGTAGTCCCTGTGCATGTGTTGTCAGAAATAGCATATCTTAATTAGCGCTCTGTAGCCGAGGTTATTTCCTAATAGAATGGTTTAATGAGAGTGATTTTGAGAAACATTTGCATATTATTTATGCGCATCATCTCCGGTCAAAGTGCGGTGCAATGAATAGATACTGCCTAAAGGCATTGGTTCTCGTTTACTATTTTCTCACTGGTAAAAGACATATTGAGGTGAGAGTTTGTTACTTAAACATGGGACTGGTAAATATGACACAAAACCTGCAATAGACCCACAACCATCTGGAATGGCAGCTGAGCCCTTGGCAGGATACTGTAGGGTATGCAAAATGCACTAGTTGCCTAGCTTAGCAGTCCTACCCTTTACGTTAGATTTCTATTGCAGGGAACCGTACAACCTGACCTGATTCAGACTGATTATAATCCCAGATTCAGAGGTGATGTTGTAAGTGGGAGTACCTGGAGACCTGCAAGGAAAAAAGAGTTGAAATGAAGCAAGTAAGGCAACCGCTAGGAAGATGTAAGACAGTAGGGGGGCTTAATTTATCTTATTTTCCATTGATTGCTTTTCCTACTTCTACTTTTCATGGGCTAGCAACTCACCACTTTCGAGTGAGCGACATCTTTTCTGAGTTGTTCTGTCATGCATTATTTCACAAAAAGAAATGTATTAATTGCTGTATGCTGTACTGCATCCCCTCATTGTGTACCAAGTGTAAGGGAAAGTATTACGGTTGGTGTCTGACATGTGGAACTAATTTGCCTCCCTTGGAGTTCAGGGAGAGGTCTTGGCTATTACAGTGGAAGAAAACATTATGAATTATAGTCACCTCACTTCATGATGCTTCATTTGTAGTTTCCATTTGTGATGATACACTATGAATAAAATATGGGGACGATATCCCGGCCCCATTGAAATCAGTAGGAGTTTTTCTCTTAACTTCAGCTAGGCCATGACCCTGGGAATCTCTGCTGGCTCCTGGTGAAGGATTTGTTCTATTCATGCCTCTAACTAGACCTCCTCTGAGGACTTAGTTTTTAATATTACTACCAAATCTACTTCTTAGGTAATAATTCTCTCTTATTGAAGTTTATTTGTACTTGATTTGGGGGATCTGCTCAAAGAAAAACACATTTCTATACCTATATTTTTCTATCCTTATATTATATGACAGTATTGTTAGGGATAATTATAGACTGACTCTCAGGAAATACTATCTGATAAAAAGAGAGAAAGGACTTCAGAATAATTTCCCAAAGGATAGGGTGGCAATCCTACAGGTAAGATACAATATAAAACTATTCTGCTTGTTGAAGGCTATAAAATGGACTGCAAGAAACAAGGCTTAAGTCTGAGAGGAAAGACTAGATCACTTAATAGCTCTTTAATATCGCCAGTTTCTACGATTGCAAACTCTTGCCTTGAGCGTATTGTGGATTTCCCTTTACCAACTGTTTTGATTTGATAAGCTTATTTTTGCCCATGGGTGAAAAGTTGTTCTTAAGTATTATTCTTGCTTTAATAATAGACTCTTTCACACTCCTGCAGTTGGAGCGTGTATCGCCCACAGGTCATTCATACCTTACAAAACCTTCTACTAAAGGGCATCAGAATTCTTATTTTGTACATAATTTATCTTTCATATCAGCTGATGTGCTTTTTATCTGCTCTTTGCTCTACTGTATTCCACTCACTGTATAGAGTAAGCATAACTATATTAAAATTGGTATGTGACATATGGAGCTAAATTTTGATGGTCAAAAAGATGAATGCTACATCAAAGCTTTATCTAACTCTGGGATATTTTCTTAATGCAAGTATTAATTGTTTTGAAAAAAGGGACAGATGTAAATTGCTGGGTGTGCTCTCATCTGACATCTTATTTGATTTCTCCGTTTCAGTATCTCAGGTTCATTAAGCTCATTCATCAGCTCCTGTTGGAAGTTCCATTCTAGTGGTGGATGTTGTTTTAGGAAACTTACAATGTTTTTAATTAAAAATCCCTCCCAGTTTGGGCTGGGTCTTTAGAATTACAGCCGTAAAATGTTTGTGCAATGTACATGTGCATATGCGTATGTATGCACGTGTGTCTGCTTATGTTGGGGGTTTGAAGCTGATTGGTAGAGATATTTAAAAAATCTTCTCTTCTACACGTTCAGGCCAAAGTGTCCATAAGAATGCTCTTGTTATGCTTTGTTATACAAAGTTATGCCAGGAGGGAAGGCCGTGAAAGTATTAAGCTATTTATTGCCTAGTCCTATGGTGCTAATTTACCATTTCATGCTCCCTGCATTTCGCTTCATTCCTTTAAAACTATGTATAAACCATACTTTTCAGCTTGAAGTCCCTCGCTGAGACATTACCCCCATAGATAAGTATCCTTGCATTGGCACTTCGTCTTGTTTCAGATGGTTAGCATTGCAGTGGGGGTGGGGGGATAAGATTATTTTCACCAGGGAGGAAACATGATGTCTGTCTGCCATGGGTATTACTGCATTTAATTCTGCGTGTTCTTCCCGGTGTCATAGTTTGTTACCTTCTCTATTGAGTTGTTAGAGATCTTTAGGATAGTGATGTTGTATGCATGTCTATTATATAACTAATAAACCAAAATATTTAATCTTGCTAGTTCCTGTTACTTTTTGATCAACACACTGAGTCAGTATTAAGCCTTTGCTTTGTTAATTAACTTGCCAAAGCATACCACTTATTCAACTCGAATAATACCAAGAAAACAAGACCCTAGTGTTCTTTTCATCAGGGTTGTCCCAGATTTTCAAAGTATTTGAAGTACCCTGGAGGTAGATAATCTTAAACTAATTTGTAAAGGAGCCAATATAAATAAATCTATTTTTATACAAGATTTCATAGTGATAAGAATGTTTGATGGAGGGAAAATGATTCAGTGCAATTTGTAACTTGAAGAACATAATACATTTGACTCCTTTTTCTGTATAATATGAAGAGTTCATATGTTGCACAATGTTCATTTTTAATTAAACATTTTATCATCGCACAGCCTTTTATTGACATTCCTCATAATAGAGCTGATAAGATCTTGACCTACTCTTCAATAAAGCAATGTATAACTCAATATTCTGGCACACACTTTTCCCTTCAGAATTAACACAGGATTTTCTGATTTAATTTAAAAATGTTATGTACTTTTATTCACATTTATTTACTTTAACTTCTCAGATTTATGCCCTTGTTTGACTTATGCAATTTGGATGCAACCATTTCTTGAACTATTGCTCCTGTTTGCTTGAGCTTTTAGCTAGCTGGACCATTTTATTGAATTTTTCTTTCTTTCTTTCTTTTCCTTTTTAAAATTTGCAATAAAAAGTGATTTATCACCTAATCTTGCTTCTTACTGTACCTTTTGAATCCAATTTTGATTAGTTGCACTAACTTCACTCACTACTGCCTTAATCATAGGTTTGTAGAGCTTCTGCTATCACAGAAATTCCTTCAGATACTTCATGAGAAGAGATTCCTGAAGATGTCCCCAAAGATGAATTGCGAAGTTGATCCCTGCCAGTAACCTTAAAGAGCCCTGTGATAGAAAGCTGCCCAGGATCATGCGTTTAGCCATGATAAGCATCCCTGCAGCTTGGCAGGATTTTCTCACCTCCAGCGGAGCTGCGGCCAGGGAGCGGGAATCAATCCCTTCAATTGGTAGTGGCTGCTGTGGTGCCTGCTGACCCAGGAGGCAGCTGGAGACAAACCAGAAGTTGGCCATAGAGCAGCATCCAGCGGGAATAAGCCTAAGTCTCTTTTCCAGGGTCTGCTGTCTCCTATGTTAGGTTTATTGTGTCAGAAACTGTAGTATTCCTCTACATGTGAAAACCAGGACTCTAACATTTTGCTGCAGCAAGTCACCCCTTGTGAGCTGAGCACCCACCATATTCACCTAAATAGGAGTTATATGTAGAAGATATGATATCTGCTTACTTGCGGACCATCAGATGTTGCAGGACCCGCTTTCTCAGTAATCTCCTAACCTCTTGCTGTATCAGCTGTCTCAGATGATAACCACTCAACTGCCCTGTGCTTCTCTTTCATACTTTGGAAAACCAGCTCTGGGCATTTGCTGTTTGTCCTTTTCCTTGTATCCCAGATCTGTCACCATTCACTGTAAATGTATATTGATTTTAGCTGATAATTTTGAGATAATTTTGAGATAATTTAACGAACTAATTTGAAAATACTTTATGTAATACATCACAGAAAATGCAGAACTGCCTTGCACTTTGGAAAGAGTTTTAAAAACTGGGGAACACTAAGCTCCGCTATTGAGGATGTATTCCTTACACCCTCCCAGATTTCCAATCTTGCTTTGTCAGCATAGCAGAAGTTAAAAATCACATAGGGCCTCTGAGAGTAGGAAGTTATCATGTGCCAGATGTGTATCTTTCAAAATTAAACCTTTCAAGCTTTTTTGTTGTCAACAAGGTCCAGATCGTCAAGGATAAATAGGTATGTAATATATTGAACTAAGTAGTTATTAGATGCTTGAACTAAACTTAGATTTCTGATTTTGTTCCAATTTTTTTTTTCGTTGGGATGTTCTCCCCCCAAAACCTCCAGGAAAATATACTGCCATGTTATTGGAAATGTAGACCTTCGTATTCAGATTCTTTAGCTGTTGGGACACAGAAGTATTGGAGAGCCTGGAAAGTATGAAGGTGTGTGACTTGAAAGAAACAGTGCATTGTGTTTTGTCAATTGTTCTAGAAGGTAATTGTTTAGGGAAAAAGGAGTAAGTCTAACAGCTTATGTAGCAGACTCATGGCTAGCTACACCTAGCCAAGCTGGAGAACAGTATCAAGGGAAACACAATCAAGGTGTGCCTGGGACACCTCGGAAGCTGTCAGCACAGGTGCCAAAGCTATGCCTTTCTGTCTTTTCTGCCACTGCCATCCATGCTTGCTAGATTAAGCTAAAATAGGTAAATGCCAGCAGAAGCTTATGCCGTTGTTTGCTGTGCAAGCATATGATTGATAAATTAAAGTGTAGGGCCTCACCATCCGCAACAGAGGAGGGGGAAAGACATCTGAGAAAATGAAAAAGCCGATAAAGTTGTTAGTCGTATCCATCCCTGAAAGCTCACTTGTTAAACCAGACCTAAGTCATATCAGATGAAGCTGCCCATTACATCAGAGATACTGGACATCGCCACTGAAATAGAGATACCCAATTTTAATCAGATTGTTGGAGCAGAGAGGCTCAATTTATGCGTAGGAGGACCCTGCTCTTCAGAGGCAGTGATGAGAGAGCTCATGAGCAGGCTTGTTTGCTCTCCTTTGCTCCTCCTACCCTGGGCAGTCCTGCAGATGACAGGAAGAATAGGAAGGAGTAACATGGGTATTTTGCTTGCTCACTTTGGTTTTTTGGGTTTTCTTGGTTTATACCTCTGCAACTTTGGGCTGGCTGGCAGTGCTTGAGCTAGCTGAAGAGACTGTGCAAGCTAGGATGGTGACTGGCATCTTCACAGATGCATTGGTATTGGTTTTCCCCTGGCTTTTCACCACTAACTGTCCTCTAGGTATTTTAAAGGGCTTCTAGAATTAATAAAATAAGATCCTGGGTTTTGAACATACTTAAAACATGTTAGAAAAAAAAAAATTCTGTTGTATCTGCTGTTGAACATTTATCTAAATGCCCCCTTGTATGTAGGGGACTAATAGGAAGATCTTTTTTTTTCCATCTTTAAACAGAAAGTAAAGTAGAATATTTCTAGAAGAATGAAAAACCTTAAAATCTAATCCTAATTTCATCAATGTAAATTTTGGTAGGTGAAGTCTTTTAAAATGCACCATGTAGCATGTAAAAGTTTGTTTTCATGAGCACCACTTTAAAAGCAAAAGTTACTGTGTTTTTACTGACAGAACTCAAAGAAATGCAGATGTTATTTCTCTGATGAGAAATATTTTATATTGATTAATTAAATAAAACCAAAAAGCTTGTGTAGCTGTGGTTTTGATATTCAAAGATACACCCTTGCCAGAGGGAAGGTGGAAGTATGATTTAACTAAGTTTGTAATCTCATTTCAAGAGAACTGTGTTCAAATTTACATAAATTAGTATTTTAAATCCACTTCCTCCATCACATTGTTTACATTATATATATACAGCATATAATCTGGCACAGTTAGCAAGCCCATGTAAGTACAAGTTAGCAATGGGCCACACCAGTTGAGATCAGGATGACCTAGATAGGTAGTTCTGGCTTTGTGGCATGCTGAATTATCAGCTTTCTAAAACTCATAAAAATTCACAACCACTTCATGTAAAGTCTAATTTGCTTCTGTATACACTTGAGACAGGAAAAAAGTGTGCTTTAAGAAGAGAGGAGTTACGTAGCATTGTTGTTCCTGTGTATATTTGCTTAGAGCTTTAGATGTTGTTGAAAGGGAAGTCTGTTGACTATGTGCTTTGGTTACACTCAGTTCCTTAAGAATGGATGTGTTTTGTTTGTCAGCCTGATACCTGACAAAATAGCAGTTAATGTTAAGTTTAGAGAATGTTATTGGAATATTATAAGGGCATTATTTAAAATGAGTGAACAAGCCTTATCTTGTTGATGTTTTATTGGGGTATACCCATTGCAAATCTCACTATTTTATAGCAAACAGTTTAATGATTCATGAAGTACCAAAGTTAATTGTTAATATACTGATATCAGATTCCTATAAAGTAAAAAAACCCTATTAACTCTAATAATTCTATTACATTATTAATATGGACATTTAGGGTGTTCTATTAAATTTTAAAAAAAAGAACAAAACCACCTCAATATTCAGAACTTTTGAAGTTCACAGACTGTCATGTAGAGAATACATACTGTACGTAGAACATGTATATATAAGGTAAAGTAGAAATAGGTAGGTATTGAGGAAAGCTGGCTGTCTAGTCAAGGCATTTAGCTAGAACTTGGAAGATGCAAGTTTAGTTGCTGAATTTTACCATGCTTTTTCTTGATCTGCCACGCCAGATGCATGCTTTAATCTCCTAGGAGAAAATAAGTGAGAGTTTTACCGGATCATTTGGAGGAACCTGCATTTTACTCCAGCTTCCTTTTTTTATAGGATGAGGTTAATTTTCTACCATCTTTTCTCCTCCTTTCCTCTTAGCTTTATTTTATGGCAAAAGCCTATTACAACTGTTAAGATTTGTTATTTCAAATTGGGTAAAGACAACAGATTTTAGCCCTGCCATTCTTTTTGGGGAATAATGATGAGAGTATTTAAAAAAAGATGAAAATATTTATATTTACTGATGGGACTTCACATTCTTAGCTAGTTCCAAGGATATATATCATATGTAGGAAAGAAATGTCCAGAAAGTACAGGTATTTTGACAAAAAAAAAACCCTAATGAGAGGACTCTCTACTACTTTCACTACACTATTTCCATCGGTCTTGACAGAGGTTCCCTCAGAGTACAAAAGATTAAGCTGAGGTTATAGTTGGCATGTGTTTTAAATAGATAGAGGTAAAGAAAAATAGTGAGAAACGTACTCTACTTTGTACTGAGGTGTGTATATATATGCGATACGTCATTTTTATGCAACTTCCTGCTATGATGTTCTCCTCCCCCCTGCATCCATGTGCACACTGAATTGCAGTTCTGGTCTGGCTTTAATGAAAGGACATTCTTCTGCTCTGCAGTCGCTCTCAGTTGTATTTAGTGCTCTGATATGGCAGCTTTCACTGTATCCATAAAATATGAGTAAGCATCAATAAGCTGTCCAAGAGAAAGGAGTTTTAAGGAGGTATTTGAATGAGGAGGGGATGACCGTACAAAAAAGGAAGGGGAGTTCTCTGAGTTTATACTCAGGCACTGGAGAGAAAAGAAGGTCATTTGGGCAAGAAAGCCTGTAAGCATCCTGTCACAGGGTTAGATGATATGTTGAAATTGTAAATTGCATGCGGCAATTGGTGTGTTCTGTGAGTGTGCACATATTGGTGTAATGAAGGTATCCACTCATCCTCTGCTTCCTCTGCAGCTGTCCAGGTATTCACAGCGTGAAGTCAAAGCCACGTTCACCAGTCACAGATTCTGTGCGGAAAAAACCAACCTGCAACAAGTATTTGCAAGAACAGTTGCACTGGAAGTCCCATTTGAACAAAGCCTTTTAACTGATGTGCAAGTAGATTCCTTAGGCAGTTGCATGCATTTGTGGAGAATTAGCAAACAGAAAAGGCCTTCTTGTCTACATGGGTTGGGCTACCCAATCAGGGAAAGAGCACAATTTTGTGAATTAAGTGACCAGTCACGCATCGTGAATAACGAATAGTGATTGTTCGTATCGGTCAGTTAAAAATTGTGTCATAGGGTCAAATATGTTTGCATACACTGCTCAAGGACTTGTGACTAACAAAGTAATTAATAATACCCATGACCTATTTGCAGACACATGGTGAACAGATTTAAGGGCTCAATCCATCGGTTATGTTTCCCAAGGAGCGATTTCACCAGCTCTAGCTAAAAATGTGTAAAATCAAGACTAGAACAGAAACAGTTTCATCATGTACTAGCAATGTCCATCCTCAACACCTGCTGCGATATATCTTTTATTGATATGAATATAACATACGATGGATTCTGTGCCCGGTTCTGTGATCCCCCTCAGTCCAAATCAGCAGACCCCCAGGCCTCCAGAACCTTCAAATACCTGTATTGTTTTGTAATTAGCTTTCAAGTACGAGATACTGTCACAATAATGATATTCTTCTACTAATGATACTCAGTAATGATTCAGTCAAGCCCTGTTCAGAGGCAGGCAAAGGTCTAATCTGCTTTTCCAGGAGTTTGTACTTACTGCAAGGAGCAAGTCCTTAGAGGTCACCGGGCAGAAGCAGCAGCCTTGGTGAGTGAAGTGCTGGGCAGGATTGGTCCCAGAGACACAGCTTCCATAAAGCTTTTCTCATTCCAGCAACTACTGCAAACAGAAACATCTTCCCAATCGAGGAGGAGGAGGAGGGAGCGGAGGCCAGGGCTGGGAGCACGCAAAACTCAGAACCGCAAGATTTTAAATTCCATTGTATATTTAGTGCAGTTATTGTTCATCCGGGGCTGATGTGCTACTCTAAAAAACAAGTGAAAACTGCAGCAATCTCTCTGAGTCATTGCATTTCGCACAGGTTTTACTTGAATACTGTATTATACTTTGTCCCTAAAAAAAAAAAAAAAAATGTTTCTGAAGAAGGAGTAAAGGGGGGTACTTTGGTTAGAAAACAGGGTGTAAACTGTAAGACCTCTAGTTTGTAAAATCTTTAGTCTCTCTTGCTTTTTGTTCTGTAATTGGTTACTAGCACCCCCTTTAACCCACCTTAAAGGGCGAGCAGGAAATTCATGTTTTCGTTCATCAGCCCATCCCTCTGAAAAGCGTTCAATATTAAAACAGTTTGCGAGGAGCAAAGGCAGAAGAAACAAGAGGCCCAGTTAGACCGTGGCAAGGTTAGGAGATGCATGTCTGATGCCTGCAGCAAATATCGGCTCTTGTTCCTGTACAATTTTTGCATGGGGAGACCAAGTTAATTGGGGTATGGCTCTGTTCTTTCCTTTATGTGTGACCTTTTATTATCTCTGTGGCCCTGTAGTTCATGCAGTGTCATAAAGCTGTGGGAAAGTCTTGCAGCTAGTGTTATCAGCTGTTGGAAATTAACTTAAAAAATGAAATATCTGTGTTTCCTTTTGCCTGAAGGTGTCTGGGAGTCTGTAAACTGCTATGAAGGTGCAATTATTGTGGTTGTGATTTTGCTGTAGCTGAGCATTGTTTGTGCATCTTTTTCCCTTCTTTCTCTCCCCTTCTTTCCCCTCCCCTGCTTTTTAGTGCAAGCTGTGGGCTGGCAATCAGGTGTTGTGCTGGGGGAGGGGGTTACTTTAGGAAGGGGGTTACATGGCATAATTCCCACGAATGTAGGAGGAGGATGAAAAAGATAAAGAAATTTTGTTTTTCTGAGCTAGAGGATTCTCTGCATGACTTCCCCACTGATGGGATCATGTGCTTTCAGGCTGAGATTTTATTAACAATTCAAATGGAAATTGAGGGCACAGGAGGAGCAGATTCTCACATAAACTTGATCTGTCCATGAATGCAGTTCTCTGTTTGCCCTGACCCTGCATGGCTTAAGACACTGCCTGTGAGGCCTGAGTGCCAGACACAAAGACCGAAATGAAAAGCAAGCACATTCCACTAGTCTGCACAAAGGCAATGGAGCAGTTTCTAGCCGTCTCCCCAGGGAGAGATCTTATCTCCTTGGGGCTAAAACCCTTTAGAGTGTTTATTTGTACTCTAGCACCCGAGGTTTATGAATTGATATGGATGCTGATTAAACACTGTAAGTTTCCTCAACGAGTCTTTTTGGGGGACACGGAGGTGTTCTGCATGTATTTTCTTTCCCAAATACGTATCGATATTTATCAAAAGGTTGCTCCGGTTTCCTGACGAGTGAACGCAGACGAGTGCCGAGGGAGAAGGCACTCCAGAAAGTACATTAGTTAATAAAAGTCGTCACCAGCCTTAGAAGAGTTCTGCAAAACTTTGGCTTTAGGACACGTCGCCTGTTTTTAATGTTTAAAACATTAGCGCAGACTGTCACCGATGCCGGACGCTTGTGCTTGCCAGCACTCAGGAAGGTTGCTCCTGAGTAGCTGTACCGATTAAATATTGTGTATACTTGGTTGACCTTGTGCTACGAAGCCAGCGGCGCGCAGCACTGGGGCAGAGGGAGGACGCGTGAGGCAAGGCTGCTGTGGCCACATCTGCACGGCCATTGCTTTCCGCCAATGGCAGTCAGTGGGTGATGCTGCCTGTCAGGGAAATTCTGCCGGGGATGGGAGCTGGGGCGTGAATGACGGGGGTTTGCTGCTGGTTTTTGTCATTTTCTTGAGACTGGAGGTGGGAAAGGCTAGGAACATACCCCAGTGCAAAAATATAATTCATATTCCCTGTCACTGCCTGATGTTAATATTGGCAGTGTCAGTAAATGCTGGAGATTCCTTAATCAAACTATTAAACATTGATATTCCTGGCTAATCAGGCTTCCTTTTATGAAAGCTCTCTAAAATGGTAGGAAATAAGTAAGTAAACAAATGTTTTGACTGTGGTAATTCCAAAGAGTCACAATTTTAATCGCCCTAGTTTTCCTTATTTTCAGTCCAAAAAAAAAGCGGAAAAAAAGCCCCAAACTAAAAGCCAGCAACTTTTAGGTAGGAAATCATAACCATATGTTTTTCCATTTTTCTTAAGGCGTTTAAAGGTTTCAAAACTTTTGATACTCCTTAAAGTAGTTAAATTAGTGGAAAGAGCCTAGCAAAGGATATTGATTCAAATAGTTTTGTTCCCTTAATTTTATGGGAGTTATATTATCCAAAATTAATGGTTGTACTTAGGCAAATTGTCAGTAATTGGTGACAAAATTGCTTTATTGCTTTTCTTTCATTTGATGCTAATTAATGGCCCTACATTATTAAGTTCAAGCCTCTTCTGCATTTTTCCTTCTCCGTAAATATTCTTAGTGGTAATGTGTCAGAGTAAACTTCTTTTCTTCAATGTATGCAATAATTGCTTTATAGAAATGTGATAACAAACAGATTTCTGGCATAATTTATAGAAATGTGATAACAAACAGATTTCTGGCATAATTTTTCCTGAAATAATGTAAATGTTATTTGTTCAAGAGCTTGAAGTCATTTTGATATGAAGGAATACATTAGTAACATAATGTGTTAATTGATTCATGCGGTAAAACATTAGTTTTTCATATCAAAGTAGTCCTTAGCAACTTACCCAGCAGTTACTTTACAAAATCTATCCTTTGTTTTGTTTTGCCAGATAAAACCCCCCTTCCTTCTCTCCTACTATTTTACAGTGTGTTTGACGAAACGGTTCTATTTCAGTGGACTAGAATAACACCACAGAATTTGTCATCATATTTTCTACCTGTTTTGGTGTAGAGCAGTTTTATCTGTGTTTTCCAAATTATATTACTTTAATGCTATGTAAATATTTTAAAGTCTAGAATAAATGCAGTAAGTAAAAGCCACTTCTAGTTTTTCATACAAGCACTATGGAAAAAACAGCTTGTGTGTGTGTGTGTTATTCATTTGTTTCCTAAGATTTTTTTTAAAAAAGGGTAATGAATATGTCACAAAATTTGATATATTGAATGTCATATACCAAAGTAGAATAGAGAAGGAAGGAGCTAAATATTAAATGACTGTTAAAAGGGAGTTTTGATGGCCTTGTAAGAATAAATTAGTAAAAAAAAAATTATTGAAAGTCAAAAAGACTTCAAAATATAGAAGGAAATGTTTTATAAGCTTTTATAGTTTCACAAATTATACTTATTTTCTCTGTTGTCTAATCCTGTAGTACAGAAATCTGAGAACTGTATCTTTTATTTCACTGGTAGAGGATTGCACCAATGATGAAATATTGTCTCTGTGATTGTTGCCCAAGTCCTATTTATCTTTAATCTTAGTTATACTCAGAAAGTTTACAAAATTATGATTTCTTATTCCTTGAAGTGTTGTTTTCATCTTTTATCGTGAGGTAGGTTTAAAAATTAATTTTAAAATAAGGTGTATAAATTTGTAAAAAGTTCAATCGTTATAAGGTGGTATGTTATTTAAATAAATCTTTAGAATTACTAAATTTTATAAGCAAGTTCCTACCTCTTTTTGACATGATTTTTTTTTTCTTTAATTCCTTCCCCCCAAAAGCAGTTTTTGAGAAAAAGGAGAGAGAAAATTGACATTTGGAGTTAGAAATTTTTAGTGTTATGTAAATGCTGTTTCTTGGATTAAAGAAAAATAGTGACATAAGATTCTTGGCAAGTTGAATTATTTTAAATTTGTTGAAGGAATTTTATTTTATTTTTTAAAGCGTGCTTCAGTTATGAAAACTTTGACTTTGTAGCAGAGTCACAATGCACCAGTAATTCTGAACTCTATCCCATCCCCGATTTCCACTGAGGGCCCCGTACCTCCAAGTGTTTGGAATGAAATATGTGTAAATGTCTGTATTTCGAAGGCAGCTAAGAGAAGCTGTAGCTCTTTAGTGTCCCAACAAAGAATGATATTTTGCAAAACAGCTTGAGCTGGTTTTAGTGAAGTATTTGTAGGTGAAAACTGCCCCAGCAAAAGACAGAAGGTTAGTGCTTGCCTCTGTTTCCACCCGCAATCCTTAGCTGGTATAGTTGTGCATATCCTACTTCTTTGTCCTTCCTGCACCTCCGTGTACTTTTAAGATCTTTGCCCTGACTGTAGCTATAACTGTGAGCGTATATGAGGAGAGGTGTTCACACTTCAGTAAGACATCTATACTTGCTCACATACCGCTGCAGGCTGTGCCGCCTGCTCCTCTTAATCTGTAGAGGTACAGCCGTGCCATGTCAGATTGCACAGCGCGGAGGCTCTTAGCTTATTGCCAGTGAGCCTCACCTGGTTTCAGGCATGGCAAAGCTCTGGACTGTCACAGGCATGGAGGGGCGGCTGTGGTAGAGGAGCATTAAACCACTACCGCGACTCAGATTCACGTGGTTCAATGTGGGATAGGTGGGAGCTGGTCCTGCGCCTTGTCAGCTGTGCCAGCTTCTCCCTGCAATGCAGTCTCCATGCCCCAGTCCTGTGGTGGCCTTGCAGGGGAAGGGGTTGGAGCGGTGGCCTTCTGCCAAATTGTCGTCTCCTGGATGCCTGTTGACGTGAACTTCATGGCTCTCACCTACAGTAATGTAACTAAAAGACGGTAGCCCATAGCTTCATGCCGTATACACTCAAAATTCACTTCACCAGTGTGTGTGTGTGAAAAGTCTGAAGTCTTTTTCACACAGTAGTGCAGATCACTTACTTACCTTCATTTCTGCATTTGCAAAGAGACTAGAGATGAATAATTTCCCAGGAGGGCTGAGAGTTTGTTGCCACTTTAAATGTGGAAGGTTTCCACTGTGAGGGAGTTTGTGGACCTGGGGAGATTCCTCTCGCCTGGACATCAGGGGACACACGCTTTCCAGGCAGCCCTGCTTTTGCTACTTGTAACATCGCTTGGCATTTAAATACGTCTGAGGAAGAACGTGGTGCCTAACTCTGGCAGTTTTCTCATCTGCATGTGTGTGTCTGTGCTTTAGTTTTGCTTGAATGTGAGGATGACGGTATTGCTGGACTTCAAACATCTATCTAGTTTTTGTGCTCTGAATTTGACCTCTGGAGGGAGGTACATACTTCCTTGCAGTGCCTCCACAGAGAATTTAGGTCCTAAACTTAGGTATTTTGAATTTCATCATAGATACATAAGTTAACCTCAGGTAAACAGTATGAACTCCCCTCACAAGTAAATGAAAGGAAAGGAGAATAATTAGAATCACTAGAACTAGGCAAATAAGTGGCAGTCTGTGTTGTAGAATAATTAGAATCACTAGAATTAGGCAAATAAGTGGCAGTCTGTGTTGTAAAAATGTGATTTTAATCTTGCCAGAGAATCTGAGTCCACAGCATTCACTTCTCAGTGCCTGAAGTAACGTAGCCTTTCTCAGCCTGCTGTTCAAGCAGCCATTTATGATGCTTTGCAGAATTAAACACAATGAAAACCAACCAAGAGGAAGGGATAGATGTTTAAAGACGGGGATGGTCTGTAAGATCAGCTTTCCCTGACAAAGGAGGCCTTGGAATGACAGAGTGGGGAACTCATGTAGGTTATTAGGAAGCAAAAACTAGACCTCTGTAAATTGATGTTAATGAGGGATTAAATTAAGAGACTCTCATTTGTTTATGTGTTGTGGTGAAATACAGACTCAGTTGATAAAAAAGTTTTTGTAAACCACTGAGAATTTTACCATGTGGATGGAGTTGGTTGAGGAGAAGGCTCTGCCTTCATATGGAAACCTGATGAAATTTGCAAATGTTCTTGGAAATCCCAAATCTTCTGAACGTAATTTAAAGTAAAAGTGAAGTAAATACTTGCACTTAGAATTGCCTTTTGTTTCTTTTAGCATCTTGGGGAGCTATCTTCAAGTGATACATATTCCACTTGTCATAAATGGCATACAGTGTGTACTTGGTGTGTTTCTTCAGCTTTTGTCTATAGTTCTCATCCACTGGTGCGAGCAAGGGAAGAGGAGGGGAAGAAGCTTGTTGTACTCAGCCCCCAGCTTGTACTGTCCCTTTCGTACATGGAAAATGTTATAGTTTTCCCTGGCTTCATAGAGCGGGCACCAGAATAAAATCTGTGCTGTTAGCTCTGTTTACCCTTTGTAGCAATGCAAGCACTTCCAGAGCGGCATTCACAACATCCTAGTTCAGTTACCCAGATTTGGTACCTAAACTGGGCGGTTAGTCTCTATATGCTTCCTCTGTGGTTGATAGAGAAGCTTTTCCCAAAGACGTTCTGAGCATCCTTCTTTTGCCTCCACCTTTTAGAGTAGTCTCTTTTTCTCATTGACTGTGTAGGCACCCTGAAGTTGTGGTATTATGACTTCCCTGAAACTGTGGCGTTAAGACTTTCCCAGCTTATCTCCTTTCAACGAACGTTGCTAGCTTTTCTGCCAAATTAAATGATGGTGATGTCTAGTATTTAATATTAGCCATATTCTAAGAAGGGATTATCTGCAGCAGGTGTAAGATATTCCATCTCTGATTTCTATGATTGGAAGGTTTTAATGATACCCTAGTTATCTTCTGCTTTTCAGCAGTAATTCTATAAGGAAAATATATTTATCTTAACAAGTTCTGATTGGTCTGGGTGAGTCTTACATGAGGAGACAGTCATTAGACCAGAAAAACCCTTTTATTTTATTTTTTCTATTGAGAACTTAGGATTAGATATTGTTTTGAAAGTTGAGGAGAATATACAAAAAATTTTCAATATACTTTTAATAATACTGCCTATTTGGTGATCATTAGAGTAATGTAATTTCACATACTTGCTGTAACTTTGGTAAAATATTGAAAACTAGTTCCTTTTGGGTCTGCTGTGTGAATATACTTTCTAAAAAAAAGCAGTATCAACGGAAACTAAAGTTACACGCTTAAATTTGCTAAATAGTAATGAATTGAGGAATTCTTCTAATTTGAGAAGTCATGAGTGTGTCAGCCTCGTACCTCCAGCCAAGTTGTATTTGATTGTTGGTACAGGAAAAAAGATAAGAAAAAAAAGATGCTCTAAGACTAAGCATGAACATAATAATGAAGAAACAATGCTACATAGTCAACCAGGCATGAAGAATTATCTATTGAAAATAGGAGGCCAAGTGTCTCATCAGTTGGATTTTAATAATGCCTGGCAGAAGTGCTTGTACTTGTACAGCGATTGTTTTAATATCTAATTGAGTTTCAAGCTGAAATATGACAGTCTGTCTTGAAACACGAAGAGAACATTTCCTGTGATGCAATGTCTAAGGATTTCTTTACGTGCTAAACTAAGACTAGAAAATCGGTAATACTTGTGTTTTCAGATTCCAGGAGCCTTCTAATTATGCATAACTAAAGCTGTATCCTGTGCAGTTTTACTATTGTTAACTCTTTCCTCTTCCTGTCTTTATGATTCATTTTGTTTACCATATTCACTTGATGCAGCTTGTTCTTTTTTTTTTTTTTTTTAATACCGTTAGCTGTTTGCATTGGGCACTTTCATTTGCTTTGCCGTTAGCAGAATACCTAGTAGAATGTGCCCTAGTTCTGCCTGGGGAGTCTAGCTACAACAGCAATGTAGACTTTAAATACAAATGTGACTCCAAAGCTGACATACTAATTATGCTCCTGATAATCTAGCATTACCCTTACACGGTCAGGAGTACAAGATCATCATAATTGAAGGTTAGAAAAAAATAAGAGTTTGAAAAAAGCTTAAATTTTTACTTAGCATGCATACTGAAATGGGTGCAATACACAAAATGTAGCCTTGTTTTGAAATGAGCTTTTTTTCATTTTATTTCTTGTGATCGATTGGTATGTGAAGCTGGAGCTTTTCAGGAAAAGTCTGGGATTATGAGTGCATCAGCCTCTGCTTTTAGCACAGCAATGAGGTTATCAATAATGCATTGGAGATCTCAGAATCCTTGAACATAGGGAAATCACAGCTGGTCTGGGTTTATTGTCGAAATTGCAGATTTGCACCAAGAGGTCACGACAACTGCATGTCAGACGGTCACACACACACGCACACAGACATTATTCCCCTCGTTCCCCCAAGACATATCTGAAGAACTGCCACTGCCCATGTTATTTAGAAACTCTTCATATGTTTCTATAGTACAGCTTTAAAAGTAGCATATTTAATGCTGCTTGCAGCGGCCTTTTGACATTTTGGCCTTTCCCAGTATTATAAGTTTTATTGTTTTCCTGACAAGTTTATTCATATACTAACAGCTCGCTTGGCAGCAATGTTCAAACTCAATACTTAGGCTTTCTGGTCACGGTGATGGCTGGCAGTAATAGAGAGGGAGAATAAGTGAGTGTGGAAATGCAAAGCTGTCTCTTGTTACATTTTATCGATCTCATTCTGGTGTCATTCAATTAAGACAGAAATGTGATGGATAGCGTCTGCATAGATTTCTACTTTGCTTTCCATCCATTCTATATAAAGCTTTTTGGGGGAGGGAGGAGGGAAGGGAGGGTGAGAGGAGGAGGAGGTAGCAAATCAAAGATACAGTGTGATTTGAATTACAGATCAAACTTATCTTTTAAAAAAATCATTATTCTAAAGCTACGTTGAAAAGCAATATTAGCAGAGCTAGCATTCTGTGTTGTCCTTCTAATAAGTATCCATAAATGTCCGGCCCATTGTTCATTGTAGTAATGGTTTTTTTGGTCCAGATCTTGTCTGTGATTTATGAATAAACACTTGATTCTTCTGAATTTAGTACACAGATAGAAAGGGACCAAGAAATGAAAGGACTTACTTGGCTAAGAGACGTGCCTGAATGCTATAGGGCAGTCATTCCAGATAAACATCTGAAGATAAGAGTTGTTCATTTCAGTCTGTTGTTTACTTTAAATATGGCAAAAAAAATCATTGAGCGGTTCTGTCAATGTAATACAAAAATGCAGAGATTAGCTCCATAGGCTTAAGTAGACCTACATCAATTCACAACAACTAAGCCTCTCACCCAGTCTTCAAACTGTGGTAATTTCAGAACTAATAAATTACTTTCAATCTAACTCACAGTTTTTTGCCTAAAATGTGAACAAGACAGTCCTAGAATGCATTGGGGATTTCCAGAAGCATTTTTTGTCATCAGACCTGGGGCAGGCTCCCTAGTCAGGCAGAAGTCCCCTAGGAGAAAAGCCTTGGTATCTCTCACCTTCTGGTTTTCCTTCCCAACCTCTGGACTTAGAGGCAGCAGGGCTGTATGTCCAGATCTCCTCTGTTCCCAGGGAACTTACAGAGGAAGGGTTTGCAACTCAGAGGGCCATGTCCAGGGCAGGTTTGGGAATCTCTGCTCAAATGAGGTTACCTGGGAAAAAGCCAATTCGCCAGAACCAAAGTACTTCACAGATGTATATTGGCTATTACAACTATCATAAATAAAAAAACAACCAACCAAACAAAAAAAGCAAAACAAATAGATTCCCACCAGCTGGCTTGATGAGCTTCTGGGGAACCTGGATTTCCATGGTCTGCAGCTGTGCCACATGCACTATGTAGGGTTGGTACTCCTGGCTTTCCAGGCTCCTGACTTTGTGACTGGTGACTGTTCCACCCCTCATGGCTTGGCTGTGGCTCCCAAAGTCCCTTTTCCTGCACTGGGGAGCACAGGAGCCCTAGGAGTCACATTTTAACTAAGAGCCTTGGGGCTTTGATGTTTAGGACTGTATTTTCCTTGCAACTGCTGTTATTGAATCCACAGTTACAGTTTTGGGAGGCATTAATTACTCTGAGAGTTAATTAAGTTTTAAGATTTTTAAGTTTTAAGGTTTTAAGTCACACTTTCAATGTGACGAGGCTAAGATTTTAGAAACTAAAGAGGACATTTCTGGCCCTGTTATTCAGATAAGTATTCTGAGTGCTCTTTTGTGATTGCTGCATGTCTCAGGTCAGCAGTAGTTACTTTGTGCTCTGTAGAGCCTACAACAGAGTTATGGACCTGAGTACCAGATTCACGAACCTGCAGATCAAATGTCAGCTGGGATTTGGGTTTTCAGAATTACAGAATTTCAGATGAGAGGTTGGGACTGAGATGAACCGAGGTTTCTCAGAATAGCTTGATCTTACTTGTGCTATTAATTAGATGCTTCTGCTAAATCGATTAGCAACATTTATACTGCCATAAGTATAAAGTATCTTCCCTTTGTGCAGGAGTTCTAGAAGGGATCTGGAACTTGTCGTCTGAGGACTCTAGGAAAGTAATCATATGAGCAAGGTATGGCCTCCCAGGCATGAGGATGCAAGAAGGGCCTCGGGCAGTTCCACTCACTTCTGGTTTTTTACCTAGTAGTAAAGCTAGGCACACTCAGGACTCTCTGAATTATTGCTGGAGCTGCTCTTTGTGGACTGGTCTAGAATGGGGAGGCTGCTTCGGTGAATAAATAGCTATTTAATTCTCACTCACTTGCATGCAGTTCTTGGGGGTCTCAGAGGCACTGAGTATATACAGCTTTAATACTTGCTCCATTGCCAGTATCTTTGGAAATGACTTTTAATAAAAGATAGTGGGGAGGACTCTTCTTATGTTCCTATCCCCCAAAAGTGACATTGTTTTTATTGTTGAAGTTATGGCATGGTATAACATGTTGCAGCAGACAGCATTGTTTGAGCAACATCCCCTCTTTGTTGAGGAGACTTTCAGTGCTGGAACATTTGATAAATCATCCCGTCTGCATTTGCCACTCAGGTACAAAATTAAAAACGTTAGTATGCATATAAGGCAGTGTTCCACAGATTTTACGGGCAGTCAGACAGCAAGTGGTTTGGGTGTCAGTGCTGTTGGTATAGCTTCTTAACATAAAGCAGTCAAAGTGATTTCCTCATTTAACATCCTGAATAGGCATAGGTTTCTGGTTTTTTCTGCACTCCAAATAGAAGGCTTGCATTGCTTCTTCCTGGCTTTGCAGGCTCATGTAATGTAACATATAGAATCATTTTGCATTTTGAAATAGTGTTCGTTTCACTGCAGGAAGGAAAACATTTGTGGTATAAAAAAAGAAGAAGAAATTTTTTTAAAATAATGTGACTTTGAGGGAGGAGATTAAGGGGCCTTGCTGTGGCCATGTGAAAAAATTATAGCCGATGTAAAAGTTGACCATGATTTGTTCTGGATTTTTTTTTCAGTGGTACATTTAAATATAGCAGGTTCCAATAGCCATACATAAGCTAATGTTAGGAAAAGAAAGCCACCCAGTCTCCAAACTCAGCACTATTTAATAAGCTCTACAAGGCAGCTTTTAATACCATTTCTCCACCACAAACTTCTGTTTTCCCTGACCTGATGAAAGTTCATTGAGGTGTACTTTTCGATAAATCCAGCTCACCTACAGCTAACCCTTGAGCTGAAACTGAACAGACATTAAGTTTGTAAAAGTTTAGTTAGATGCTTTTGTGTGAATTTTCACACTTTTTGTAGATGTCTGCTTTTCATAGTGCCAGAAGTAGTACCACAAGAACAAGTTGTTTTATACGGTATTTTAATCTCAGAAGGGAACAGCTATAACAGCACGATACAAACTTGCTGTCTTAAGATGTCCACTTGAATTTCCAGTTTTGCTTCTAGATTTTAGAAATTCAGAGAAGGTTAGGGAGAGGAGGGAGGGAAGGAGAGAGGGAAGAAGGGTTTCCTGAGCATAAGCACATAAGTGGTTATGGCCTATTGTACATTTTTTAGAATTGAAATATTTCAATAGCTTGAAAATGAGCCAGACAGCCTGTGTATTATGAACAGGGGAAAAAAGAAGATAAAAATAAATAAAGAGCAGCTGCAGTTCTGTTAGCAGTGCAACAGAGTTAAAAGGGACCTGAAAAATTATAGCCGACGTTATGTATACAAATCTAGGAGAAAAGAACCCTAAAGTATATCAAATCTTGTCATATTCTGTTCTGTTCTGAAGATGTAGGGTTCAGTGCTCAATTTATGAGCAACAATTTTTTTCCTCTTTCAAGTGCTTATGGAGAATTAGGGTTAAATGCGTTAAGACAAACAACAAGGCAGACCTTTAAACAGCTTGCCTTAAAACAGAAAAAAAATAAGTCTCTCAATATCTGAGTTAGTTATGTTTTTTACTATTAGCAGCTGTAGCAAGAATTTACCAGTTACCTGGGAACTGTCTAGCAAAATTAGGGTAGAGAATAATAGTGTTGCTTAAGAAAAATTACTTTTTCTTTTGGCATTATTTTTGGGCTTCTCAAATTTCTGGGTTTTACTTCTTCTTGATATTTAACTGTAGGTGGATTCGTAGACAATCACATTTTTCCCATGTGGAATTCACCTTTATTACTTCAATGTGTAAAGAATATCCAAAGTATTTTCACATTATTTGGTAATTAGAGCTCTTTTGTGAAAAAAAGAGAGAAGTGGTCAAGGTCTGCTTGAATTTTAGAGACATTTGGTTCCAGAGTATGGTGAACATTCATTCAATCTCTGTGTGAAGGTGAAAGAATAAATACTATTTTTCTTCATTGCACTTCATCCAATAAAATAAAGATAGTAGGATAGCTACTGTTTTTGTCTTTTGATTTTTCAGTATTAACTGTTCTTCCCCATTAATTAGAAACTGGACAGTCTTTCATAGGCAATGTTCCAACTGAAGAGGAATCAATGGTGTTTATTCTTTCATTCCACCTGAAGTTCAGTATTTAACTCATGTACTAATTCTGGTTGCCAGCAAAAGTCAGAGGGTAGATATAAAAAGAAGCATACGCTAGAGAAGAGTAAACTGAGTTTCATCTAGGAAAGCATCAATAAATAAAAGTGGAATGCATTATGAATTTAGTCATAATAATGATTAGATGTGGTAATGGTGATTACCCACATTTTTCAAGTAAAGTCAGGAATACAGTCATGTTAACTTATAGCAAGACAAACAAAGACCTCCTCTTCATTGCATCATCTATTTCTGGATTGGACCAGTTGAACAATACTCTTCACACCTGATTTTGTATGTGCAATTTTAAAAATCAGTTCTCATAATGCTAGGTAATTGGAAATAGAAAGGAGTAGTGGGGCAAGTCATATTAGCAATGTGGACATTGATAGTGATTTTGGGAAATATAGCAGTGATCAATTTACCAGTTCTGTATCTTTATATTTTAAAAGGAAAATTGTCTTTTAATTTGTATTTTAATATAGCATCTCTAATTCTCAGTGATCCATGTGTGTTTCTACACCGTACTCCATGTGTTGGTAGATAAAGGGAGGTGGGAGTCTACGTGGTGGTGCCTTTGTCCTGCAAAATGGTAGTTCCCCGCTCCTGCAGGTGCTGCCGTGATAAGCAAACAGGCTTGCAGGAAGGCAGGTAACTCTCAGTTTTGCAGGATAGCAGCTCCTGTTGCCGCCTGCCCTACCTCACTTGCTGGAGCCCCCTAAACAGGGAGCACGCTGCTGATGCACCTAAGCTGGAAAATAGCAGCGTTTTGTCTCTGTGCAAGGCTCCTCCTTACTTGTGGTGTGCAGAATGTAACATTTGTCCACAAACATGGCAGTGTGGCATTATTTTGATTAAAGGTAGTGTCCACTTTGAAAACTACCGTAAAGGTCTCTTTCTTTTACAAAGGCAGGATAGACTTTTTTAGGTTCTCCCTTTTGTTGGCAGCTCTCTTCTAGCACTAGAGATTCCAAAAAAGGGAATCGCATCTTCCCAGGAAATGTCAGATGCAGAGAGTGAATTTGAAAATAAGATAAATAAAGATTTTTATCTTTATAGATAAATAAAGTCTAGTTTCTACTAAAATGGATAAGAATTTTCCTGTCAAGGTCCATTTTCTTGTTTGAAAAGAAAAACTTTTAAGGCTACTTGCCCAGAATATGCATCACTACATATATTTCTTCTTATGTAATATGGAATCTCTTGAAGCTCTTTACAGTTTGTGCAGCTTAGGATAGCTTCTAATGATCAGTTTCCTGTATGCTTCTCAGAAAGAACGAACTTCTGAATTTCAGTTTTGTAAGGCAGTCCTTTAAGCATTATTTTTAAGTGGGGTTAGTGTGCAGCTGACTAGTGATTGTATATATTGAAATCACTTGTAGAGGGACCACAAATAAAAAAATAAAATTTAAGAAAAGCACACTAAAAATTAAAACCTTTTCCTGACCAGCAAACATCTTGTTTGTTCTTGGAGGAAACAAAGAGATGAAGGCTTATTTGTCCTGTTGGAGGAAGACCAAATATTCCTTTAATTTTCTTCCAGAGAACAGAACTTTTAATTTACTTTTTTCTGAATTCATAGCAGTCTTTACAGAACGTTACATGATGTTCTTGCATGAACCCTGCTTAATCTTCCTTGCGATGCTGCATTCTCTTACATTGTGTAACGTCAGTCCCTTAGGAGCACAGGGTAACTTTGTGAGTAGAAGAATAGTATTACGTAGTTCTGGAGAGGTGTCCAAAATTATCAGGAAGTTTTGTCCGTACCTTTTATGATTGCCCGATTCACAGAAATGCAGATGCTTTAGAATAAAAGTGTGGGCAACCTTAATGGCTGTTGCTCAAGAGGATTGCATTTCATTTTCCCAACACTACTGCTGTCTCCTAAATAACTTCACGACTTCCTCACCGTAAGACACACAAGAGCTGCAACGGTGCAGCCAGACTGCATTCTCCTGTATATTTACCATTTCAGAGTATAGAGAATACACAGCCAACAGAAAGGCAACTGGAACCTCACCAAGTCCTGCTGAAATGAGAGAGTATTGTCTGAGGGCAGGAGTTGAGGATAAGTGCTGGAAGGAAACTACAGCTGTTTCCTAGCTGTTGTCAAGAATGAGATGTTTAGTCAGAGGTTTCTCTGAGGAGGAGATGAGGGAGGGATTTTTTTTTCTGTTTAATTTAATTTTCTGCTACTCTGGGCTGGGTTCTGTCACTGCCTGCTAGGTGGCCTGTCTGTAAACTGGCGTGATGCTTCTGTCATTTGTAATGTGTTTTGGCATGCTCTTCTTAATTGGTTTGCTTTCCTAAAATTCAGGCTGTTTTGAAGATTTTGCCTCCATGAATAGTGTCATCTTTCCCCAATGAAATAAGTTATTCTTGCTAGTTTCATAGTGGTAGGAAAAAAAAATAAATCAATGGCGTTTTACTTTTCCTGCTTTCCTGTCTGGCTATGCTACAGCAACACCCAAGGAATCCAAGATCATCTTCTGAGAATTAAAAAGAAAAAAAATTGTGTTTTTAATATTCGTCTCATATTTGGAACACTTTCCTTGAAATTGCTGAGAGTAGAGATTTAAGTTGCTTTTAAAAATAAGATTCTGTCAAACTGCTAAGCTAGGTAGCCAAATATATTACTGAAAACCTCCAATTTTGGTCCTGGACTGGATGAATTTTTTCTATCTCTGAGTATATATTCTAAATACTTCCAAGGAAACCTGGACAGCATACCAAAATATTAAGGACTGTGCCTTTTCAAAGAAAGGAAAGCATGAAATGAAAATAGCAGTTCTTTGTGCTCCCTTAACTTACACGTTGCTCGGACGGTGTACATTAGGTTTCTTTCAAATATCTTGGACTGGTGGACGGATGCATGGATGGATAGATGGGTGTAACCGTGGATACAAAAATGTGTTTATAGGATCATAGTCAATATTTGTGGTCATGATCATAATAGTATTTTACATTTGTATGTTATCTATATCTGTTTCTATTTTATGCAGAGGCAAAAAATTAATATGCAAAAAAATATTAAAAAAGCAGTCATAAATTTGTCCCTTTATGTATATGAGAATATATTAATTCCCTCAAATTAATTAAATACTTGAAGTCTGTTTGACAGTAAAATTCACATTGGCAAAGCTACAGGGATGACAAAGGTTCTGTGGAGAGTCTCCAGATAAAGGAGAGCTTGGGTGAATTCATTTCCATCATTACAGGTACCAAGATGCAGTCT
The DNA here is from genome assembly GCF_000699145.1 of Aptenodytes forsteri. Lineage (NCBI taxonomy): Eukaryota > Metazoa > Chordata > Aves > Sphenisciformes > Spheniscidae > Aptenodytes > Aptenodytes forsteri. The sequence goes on from NW_008795695.1 coordinate 252,609, forward strand.
CCTTAGGCCTTTCCTCCTCTTTATTTTCTTTATATACTTTAGATGGTCATACCTAATTGATGGTTGACCTTCTTTATTGTCAAACTGGAAAATCCTGAATTAGTTATATTTAGATGTAAAATGATAGAATGAAAAATCTCTTACAGAACGGTTGATCTATAGCAATCAGACTCAAAAACTGTTTATTCTAGTCCATGCGAAAAGGGGAGTTTGGAGTTCTATATAACAATGAAATAAAATTCCTGGCTGTTCCCGGAAGGTTGCTAATGCAATGAGAATACAGATGCTGATATCATCAGGTGCTCCAAATGACATGGATATCAGAGCTCTGGTCCCCTGGTCCAGTGAAGGCAAATTTAAATCTGAGATCCTTAAGTGTTGATCCATGTTGTTCCTTTGTTGATTGTTTCTCTTTTCTTGATTAATTTTATGTATGAAACAGATCTTGACTCCCAGTATAAGTCCAAAAAATATGAATGAAAAAAGGTGTGGGTAGGAATTGTCTAGTTTATCATGATCTAATATCATTCAACATTTGTGGTCCAGGAAGGTAATACTTATCACTGAGTTTAATCACACGAATATTAGTAATTAATTTCCTCAAAAAAATTTTCCCCCTTGCATGGAGTTTTGAAATGGCTTTATACAATCAAAAAGCATTAATGTATCTTTAAGAAACCAAATAATCCTGGAAAGTAAATACTAAATTACAAGACAGAGTATTACATGAGTAATAATGGCATAATACTGTCTTTAACAGTCTAAGAAAATAGCATATGAATAGATGAGATCAGGACAGTAGTTTAAAGGCCCAGGGTTCTAGCAAGTGACTTTATCTTTGTGGATTTCTGTCTGAATTCAGAGTTGGCTCAATGAATGTAGAAATATGCAATCAGATACTGCTCTACAGCTGCCCTGTTTAGGGGACTCAAGAGCATATCTTTTCTGACTTTTAAGTGGGCAGTAAATTATTTTCAATAACTCTGGCTCCAGTTGTTTCCGTAGGTAGCAGAGGAGAAGTTTGTAGTTGTTTGATCAATTTTTACCTGCTTATGTAAGACATCAATCACTGACCTGTATTACATGACTTTTCGTCAAATAGAAAAGTAAAGTGGACTTTAACATCTTTGTGATGGTGGCGTTTAGACATCCGTGAATTCTCAGCTAAACAGAAATGTCCGTTTACCAAGGAGGCACACTTCAGCTGTTGGATGTGGTAGAGGTCAGAGAAGGGGATTTCTTCTACTGTGGTAGTTTTATGGCTGCTACAAGCTCTTTTTTGCGAGGCTCCAGTTCTACATGCATGCTTATACTACTGGTTTTGTTCTGGAGTATTTTAACAAACTTATTGACGTTAAAGTAATAACGGCAAAAAAAGGTGATTTCTTATGTCCGTTTACCAAGGAGGCACACTTCAGCTGTTGGATGTGGTAGAGGTCAGAGAAGGGGATTTCTTCTACTGTGGTAGTTTTATGGCTGCTACAAGCTCTTTTTTGCGAGGCTCCAGTTCTACATGCATGCTTATACTACTGGTTTTGTTCTGGAGTATTTTAACAAACTTATTGACGTTAAGGATATAACGGCAAAAAAAGGTGATTTCTTAGAAGGGACTTTTGGACTGTTTCTATAACATTGAGCCATCAAAATAGAGAGTCATAAAATGATAATGATTTACTTTGTTCGAGGATTAATATGTATCAGTCTTGCTGCCTGTTGATATGTGCTTTGTTGTCTTACCTCAACAAACTTTCCTAAAATATGGACCGTATTCTGCTACAAATGAGTTACTTGGTATGTACAAAGAGAAAGGGCTATAATGATTTGAACATGGTTTCTAACCTGGAAGGATAACTAATGGACGTAGAATAGAATGGAACTTGCTTTCACATTTATTTTTAAAATACTTCAGAGTGCATTAGAATAATGAGCTAGTTACTGATAATGGAATGAGAATAAACAAGGCCCGTTTGTATGGTACGGCAAATTAGACGTCAATTATGTGGCAAAGCAGCACTGAAGGATGTAGCAGACTGGGAATTAAGCTGTAGTGTTAATTGATTATGAAATCATTTGATAGCCTTTGGTTTTATTGAAATGATTCTGAGAGTGCATCATAAACTTAAAATCCATTATAGGAGAAGCACGGCGTTCTGTCCTGAGGGTAACCTCAGTAGTGGGCCAACCTCTGACAACAGTGAAAAACTTAGTTCAGTTTTTGCAGCTATTTTGCATAAAGTAATTAGAGGATTGTGCTTCTTCCTGACCATAACTATGAGTACAATTTGGATCTACGTCCTTTAGTTTTGCAACAGTTTAGTTTTGTTTCAGCTGTTGGTATAACTAGTTAAATGACAAATGTGCTCTTAGTCTTTTATGTATATATATTTTTCTTCCTCCTTAAATTAGAGGCAAGTGTGCCAAGTGCTTCTACTTGAAGAGGCAAGATGCTACAGTGTTAGCTGACTAATACTCTCCAGCCTCTGTGCAAGGTGACAGCTCCCAGTTTCTTTTCAATTTGGAGAACACTGTAGTTTTGGTCTGTTTTTATACCTCTCCCAAGGTTTTTGCCCTTGGTCTCTGTGGGTGATCACCAGATGGCAAGATGGGCCACTGGCAACCTACAGTACTTTTGGATGTTCTAAAATCCGTACTTATGCCAAATTTGGTGCCTGCCTCGCCAGGCTACCCACTCCTTTTTTGGACTGTGTTTTGGTGTGTCTTGCTTTGTCTCCGGCTCCAGTTCAGACTCCTAAACTAGCTACACCTTTTTCATTTTGGAGTTAGAGCAATTGCCGTAAATTCATAACACTTAGGTTCTAAGTGGTTTATAACCTTCTAACAGCTTTCTCTGTTGCTGCTCTTAGCGCAGGACTCCCTGTCTTTTGTTAAGAGAAGGTCTAGACAGTTTGGCAGCCATACTCATTTTGACTGCCTCTCTTCTGCCTCGGACGCGATCTCTTTTTGCTGCTTCCCACTTTCTTCCTCTAAGGGCAGGGGACCCATGTCTGTGGAGAAGCCAGAATGTAAAGATAAAAGGAAGATGAAACGGGGAAACAGAGTAGAATGAAGTACAAAAAGCATAAAGGGGCAGACTATAGATCTGCGGCACAGGTTGGGGAAGACATAGGTGTATTATGTGGCCATTCAGGATAGCTGCACAGTTGTGCTCTGTGCAGTCAGAGTTTTGCTCTCCCTGGTGACATTTGACATTCAGTTTTATTTCTTTTTGAGAACAAATGTTGTCCTAGACACTAGGGTTAACCTCCATTTTGCTGGGATGTATCAAGAGGTTTTAAGTTCTGCTCAGATAGCTGCTGGGGATTGGCAGAAGGGATCTCATTTTAACGACTAGCTTGAAGAAAAGAAAGAAAGAAACCCTAGCAAAAACCCACCACCAGAAACTTTTGTCCCCCATAATTTCACTGAATAATGTTACCTTTGCGTATGAACTTGTACTGAGTAATAAGACTCCTGGGTATGGGATGAGATGGAAGGCAATTGAGCCAGTCTGACATTATTTGGTTACTAGTGCATATAAATACTGTTCTAGTGCCACTTATACATAGGTACCATACATATCTTTAATGGTATTTAATTGAGATTAAAGAAGCTGTTGGAGTGGATGCTGTGAATGCATATTAGGAATATTACTTAAAACCATAAGCCTTGATATGATAAACCATAACAAGTCTGAAGGACTCATAATGGCTTATCATGTCAATAAAATGCACTTAAAAATCCCCAAGTGATTAGAAGGAGCCATTTCAGTCTATTATATCAACTGTTATATGCTGAGAGCATGAGAGATTTATTTTTCTTTTCAATCCTCTGTTTAAAAAAAAGAAAGGAGGAAATTAAATCATAATAAGCTATGTTCAAATAGAATCAAGGTACTAAAATAAACCCACAGAAGGAGATTTACAAATTAAGGAAGGCAGTGAAAAGTTCTCTCCAAGCAGAGAATACTCTCATGTTACACTTGGTCTCTCATTCCTGAGCATTGCAGGATGGTTAAAGGGTGGAGTGTGTACTTCCACCAATGCTGTTCCCATTGAACTGTCAAGAAGCATGAATTTAACATTTTGTGGCAAGATATAGAAATCATTTTGGCCCTTGTACCAGTGATGACCTTCAGCACTTGCACACAGGGAGATCTGAATTGCCTTTACTACCCATGTGGTAGTAAATGCTCAGCAAGGGTTCTAGCAGAAAAAGAGGGTGGCAAAGTTTTCCTGTCCCAGTACTTTTCCTGACTGATTTTTCCAAACATCTTCTTCAGGGGACAGGCAAAGGGTAATGAAGTGGCACCCAAGCTCTTGGGATGTCAGGGGCCCTGATATTTGTTGGTATCACACTGACAGAGCTTCAGTCACGGGCAACTGCTCTAAAGCAGCTGTTTGATGGTACGTTTCTATACTGGAGACGGTCTGTTGGCCTGTGTTCTCTCTCTGTGTTACTCTGCCTGTTGTCCATTTGCTTTTTGTCACCTTGGCTGGCCTGCGAGGCTCATGCAGATGGAGCAGGCTTTGGGAGATGGCAGGAGGGGCTGCCATAAGAGATGTCCTTTGGTGTAAGTGAGGGAGGAGCTAATTTTGGAGGTGATTACTGCCCTGGTCCAGTCTGTGTTTTAGCCAGGGGAAAACCTGGTTTGTTAATTTACGCAGTTGAGTCAGGAAAATTTGGAATTGTTTTCTGCTAATAATAAATAAAGATATTATCTTTTCCTGCTGCAAGGAAAGGTAACTCTCCTCTAAAAAGTGGAGTTTACTCTTTCCCGATAAATCGTTTAACTGTACTGGCATCCCACGTTTTTGGCTTCCTTGCTGCCACCAAAATTCACGCAGGGGTGAGGAGCCAGCGTGGATCCCCTATATCGCTTATTTGTGGGCTCTGAACTGGTTTACATAGCTGGTCGGTAGCATTTCAAACAGATCTGAGCTGGCTCTCTGGGGCCAGCTTTGCAGATGGGTCTGGTACAGTCTTAAAATAGCCCCTGGGGGCAGATTGCTGTTAAAATTGGTGTTGCGGCTCCCCAGGCTGGTGCGGTAGTTGGAGAGGTGAGGGCTGCTGAGCAGATCAGTGTCCTGCTCTCAGCTGGCAAGCTTAACCTCTGCGGCGCCCACATTTCAGCTGTTTAATGTCTGAATAGATGGAGAGTATCCTGGGAAAGTGAATTTTTCTCTCTCAACAGTATCCCTGCTATCTCACTTGCAGATACTACGTCTTTTAATGCAATCCTTCCAGATGATAGTCCAGCTTCATCTTCTCAAGGCCTGAGTCATGCCTACTCCTGCCCATATGGAATTAACCCGTCAGTTCCTGCGCCACGTTCACATGCCCAGGGTGCCCCTGGGATGGGAAGGTGTGGGGCTGCAGCTTTTGGGGGATTCTTCAGCGCCGCTGCTGGCAGACAGGCAGGAGAGAGAAAATAAACAGGTTCGGGAGGTGGGGAAAAATAAGCTGATGGAAGCCAGGGGAGGGAAGCAGTGGCAAGTAAACACAGCTGAACAAGAGGAAAAAGATGTTTATGTATGCTTATTTAAGGTTTTCAGTGGGGATAAATGCAAGTCTGTCAGGACAGTTTCTCTCCTCAGAGTGCTGTGAACCCTCTATCTATTTACGTGCTGTTATATGTGAGTAAGAAATTTGACATTATGCAATTTTCTTTATGACTGGAATGCATACAGTGAGGTTTGGCCGAGGCAAATTTAACTGGTGCATGAGAGTCCCAGTTTGAGACTCAGCTGAAATAACAAGCCAGAATACGCACATTCACATACGTATGTACACACATATGTACGTGCATGTGTGCATGCCGTCTTGTTACCCAAGAGAGGGTGCTGCTAATTGGTTGACCGCTTGGCAGAAACAAGAATTTAAGAGTGACTTAAAAACATACCCCGGATTAAAAAGGAGATGGCACCCTAAGAAACACCCAGAGATTTCCTATCAGTGCCATCTCAAATTATCGAAGCTGGGGAAACCAGGGACATCGAGACACAGCCTCAGTGCTGTTAGCAGACATCTGACTGCACATTCTGGAGCACTATGCCAAGATTCATTTTTCATATTCTCTGATATGTTATTGGGGAGGGAGATATGTAGTTGGACAAAGTGATCAATAAAAGAACAAACAAGGAACAAATGCTAAGAATTTTCAAGATACGGTTTTTACTTGAAAATCACAGGCAGCTTTATTCTGCAGAAATCTCTGAACAGAGTATTTTTCAGTCTATTCTGTTCACTTACAGCAATATTCATTTGACAGGCTTATGTTTTAGGCAGGCAGAAGGAAAAAAATAATATTAAAAACCCCCTACAAATACTAAGATGCAGGAGAAAATAAGTTGAGAAAATAGATTGGGAACAAAACCAAACCAGCAAAATACACCTGTATAAATGTCTTATAAATAACAGTACAGTTAGGAGTTTTACAGTTTTAAAATCTGATATTTTATCTGATATTGATTTTAACATGTTGAACTAGGACTGTAAAAGTAATTATGAACATTTAAAACATTTATAAAAATGCCTAAATTACCTCTGTCCAAATGATCATACCAAATTCTTTGAGTGTGCAGGGGGAGATATTGATAATATTTTGCAGTTTTTAAATACCTTGGCTTTGTGTCCTTTAGGAACCTCAGAATAGCATTATGAGGAACAGCAAAATGAGAGGGTTATATTTACAAATATTTGTAGGTTGATAAAATATAACCTTTTAAGACAGACCGCTTAAATACATTATCTACATTCATCATGTGTGTCTGCATGTATGCATGTCATATGGTTTATCTAGCATGTAGTCCTGTCTTATTACAGTTGTAGAAATAATAGTGACTCAGTGTGACTCAGACACTTTCCTGCATAAAATTGTTCTTTAATAGATGATTTGTGTTATTTAATGAAGAGCAATACTTATGCATCGGTGCTAGTATCAGTAAATTAATGTATGGGGTTTTTTTTAATGCTTTGAACTAAAAACAGGCGAAGCTGGGATAAGTTTGTTTGTGAAAGCTTGTTGCATACTAATGAGAAGAAAAATCATCCCAGTCATACTGAATAAATTCTATAGATAGTATGAAGGATTTTCAGCGATCCATATTGTCCTTGGACTTGGCTGTTGCATTGTACTTTAAATGGAATTGATTGTGTGGTTGTAATGAAAGTAACAGATTGATTTCTATACAGTTATACAGAGTAAATAGAAAAATGTTCTTGTCTTGACCTGCATTCATAAACTAAAAATCAGTGGCTTTTGACCTAAACCTTAATGAAAAATGTAAATGTAATATAGGAAATTGGAAGGTTTCTTTAATTCTTAGAGAATTTACTGTTTATTGGGTTTTGTGGGCCTGCTTCCTTGGATTTTAATTGATTTTGTTTAGGAATTCTAATAACTGTATTACATTTTCTCTTTGAGGAACTTGTACTTTTTGCTATTTGCATCTTTTGGGAAAACATATTTAACTGTTTTCTTTCCTATAATTCCTTGTGCCTTGACTACATAGCGTTTTCCTTTATCTAGGTAGAATATTGACGATTTTCAGTACCTTCACTGTTAAACATTGTTAGCATAGCATCTTTGTGAGTGTTTGACCCATACGTTTTTGGTTTGCTACTGCACACTTTTATAGATTATTTCTGAAAGATAGTGTTTTCTGAACTGAATATGCAGATTAATGTCTTTATGTTGTAATAAAAGGAGGAAAGCTGTCGATTGAAATGAGGTGCAACATTCTTTCTATTTGAATAAACCCCAATGAATGTTTATATTATTGCAACTATTATCTCAGTAAAAGGCCATAGAGATATTTATGAGCAACGTTTATTACTCTGTATTTTGCGTGTGTGAGATTGTGGTTCAGGCCCCGGTAAAATGAACAATCTAGTTGCTAAATTCTCTCATCGAGCTGTAAACTAGGACTACAATAAGAAAGATCAGAGTTGCTGCATTCATCAGTTTCTCGGTGAATTTTGTGACTTCATTTTTGGTGCTGAGAGTTTAATTTCTCGCTGAAGTAAAGCAGTGCATTGTAACGATGCACAAACAAGACCACCAAAACAATAGCAACCCTAACGCACTGACGGCCACCGCTACTCCATTGTAGCTTCCAAAGGCACTCTATTCTTCCCAGCCCACTTGATATCCTGCAGGTTGTGGCAGTACAATTCACAGGAAAAGCTTAGACATTGAGCTTGCACGCTTCTTGACTCCATTTTAAACCCTTTGTTCACACCGGGGTGGCATTTTTTCACACCACATGTGGCAGCTTTGACTCCTATCCAGCTTGTCATATAGAATCAAAGTCTGTGTTTTCTTACATTCCCAGTGTTGTCTCCTGAGCCGCTGTATTCTTTGTAGCGCCCAAAATACTACAAATCTTAATTTCATTCACAGTTTTTTAACGCTTTATAGGGTATGGGATGAGACAACTATACCTGCACGCTGAGATTTGGTTAAAAACAAAGCTGTTTGCAGGGGAGGGGGAAGAGCTCTTTTTTCCTCCTTCTCTTTTAAAAAACCTCAACACTGGCCATTAAAAACGATGTCGTGAACTTGATATACATTCGTCAGCCTGATGTATGTTTTACAGAAAAGAATTAAAATAATGCACAGTACCAATATTTTTAGGTTTGTAAAAGATATGAGTGCTCATAGTTTGAATCACTATTAAAACATTGTTTGTTCATCTTAAGAGATGTTTGCTCTTTTTGTTACATGCAAGCATGATCTGAGATGCTCTCTTTTCCCTACTTTTCCAAAGACAACCTTCATCTGCAATTTTGCTGAAAGCTTTATGTGCCATAATGTCAATAATAAACTCTACTTCAAACTAATTTTAAAGAGAACAAAAACATTCTAGCAATAGGAATACCCCTAAAATACACAATGTTTGAAAGTTTATTAGTAGAAGATATATTGTTTGAATTAATGTCACTCAGTGTAGCAAAAATGCCACTTGATTCCTTAAACAAATGCTTAAGTATATATTTCTTACTAAGAAACTTTAGGATGGATGGCAAGTGCAGTGTGACATGGCAACAATAACATTTGGATAAAAATTGTCACAGGAATTAAAGTAACTTGTATTTTACACTTTTTGATATATTTTTTAAATGATCAATGAAAATAAAATTGTGGTATGATTTGAAAGAAACGTTCTCAGTTCTATATATATTTATAAATCTTTATGTTCATTGTTACTACTTCACTCAGCGGAAGATAATAGAATAATTTCTCCTTAGCACATATGCTAGCCTGTACATTGACATGACACCCTAATAAATATTTTGACTCGAGAGCTGTTGTTTGTTGCTCTTTGTCAGGTGGTTAGAACGGTCTTTTGGCTGCTGCTCCCTTTGCGAACTAAAATATTAAAATGTATGCTTTCAATCTAGCAGTTTTCTTATTGTATTTTGATACATTTTCTGACTGTTCATTCTTTCTTTAAGAGTATAGTACCTAGGTGTGCTTAATGCATGCTGCTTATTCACCAGACTAACTAATTGCTTATGGTGGTTATGAAATACTTACATTGGTTTTATGCTTGCTTTTAAGAGTGGCATGAAATCATATTATATAAGAGAATAGTTCAGTAACACAGATTATAGAAAGACAAAATTTCAGTGTTCTTTGTTGGTTTAGAAAATACAATTAATAATAATTTCACATGCATATTTTAATGCCATTTCCTTGCCATTTATTTGTGTAAGGTTTGGTGTTAAGTTGAATCGTCTTAGCTGGTCTGATATATAGCAGCACTTGAAAAACAGAAAGTCTGTTCCAATTTATTTTCAATTACCGGCACAGTTTTATTAGCTCTGACTGCTAAGCAGTTTTTGTGTGATTAAAAAGGACAAAATATATGAAAGCAAACATATAACTCGTGGTTGTTTGGTTGGGTTTTTTTTGTCTGTGATTTTCAAACAAGACGAACACTTGAAAAACACATTTAGAATCTGTATCTAAAAATGGTTTTATTTTGCATACTAAATTATACAAAATGTATAGAAATGTTCTTTGAGAAGACCAATTATTACTTTATTAACACTTTCATTAAAATGGATTTTTTTTAAAGTCACCTTCTGCTTAAAAAAGTAATTAATCTAAATGAACATTTCTATAGACAAAATGAGATACTGTTTACTCCTTTTGCCAAGTACCTTAGCAGTTTCTGCAGTTTAACTAGCTACACATGGCCAGACATTCTGAATGCAATTTTAGATCATAGAAAAATGGTTGTTATATGAAAACTGAAACAGTAAAAAGAGAAATCCTTTCAGAATGCAATACAGTAATTTATACTAAGCAAGTCTTTTCCAAAGCACACTATAAGGAAACAAACATATAAAATACACATGCAAGCTTATCTATTTACTGTTTAGATATTAAAACAGTGACTCAGAAAAACAATGTACACACGTTTAGCAGAAAGTCACAGTTATCTACATCTAAACTTGATATCATACAGCATTTTTAGAAGACTCAAGTATGAATTTCTCCGAAGCAATACAAGTTCAGTAAGTGTATCAAAATTAGTTTACCTACTTTCACAGAGCATATTTACTGAAGAAATGGCATGATCTTATTTCATTTTTGTGTCATGAAGCAGAAATATAGAATAGTCATTTATCAATATCCATTCCAGAAAATCCCAACTTTTATTTCTCGGCATTTCTTACTTTTCCTCATGTTTCTTCAGACCCTCTTCACGTTAACATTTCTTCTACTTCCAGAAAAGAGAGGGGTGGGGGGTGTGAAACCCCAACAACAAAACACCCCAAACAATCAGGAAAAGCATAATTGGTTTACATTGCCTTTCAGCTTGTGGCCTGTCCTCATATTATTAAATCAGATCATACATACTCCCCTAAAATTCAGCTTGGAGTAATCCTCTGCTACTTAAGGCTGGATGAAAAGAGTACTCATTGTGAATTATGTTTCATCTGTCACAATAACCTTCTTTATTCTTTAGTGCACCTCCCCTTTGCCTGCGGCAATTAGAGAAAATAGGTATGCCTTGAAGTATGAGATAATGGTATCTCAAAAATATATATACTGATGTCATGTACAGACAACACTGGTTAAGCAACACCCTGAAGAATATATAAGCCCTTTTTGATGCGATCTGAATTTTATTAGAACAGAGTAGAGGCAGGCATATTTTACAATGAGTAGGTGCTGATAGCTGTCACTAGGTTATTGTTTTTTGACAGGCAGTGGTCAGAGAGTTTGCCGTTCTGTTAAAAGAAGAGTAAAAACTTGCTTACCGACTGATTTCAAGAATGTATCATTTTCCACGTTAGCTACAATTCTGTCTTTTTTATTCGAAGGTGTTAGAGCATCTTTTTCTTCACTTCACCTTGAAATTCCTAGAGTTCTGTTGAACTCTTCGACTGAACACTTCAGCTACATTTTCTCAGTGGCTTAGCATAATTTTCATAATTTCTTGCTACGGTTTGGACATTTATCTACATGTTTTTTTAAATGAAATATATCTTAAAAAAATAAGCTGGCCAGTGAATATCAAAAATGTTTGTGCACTAGTACAGAAGAGTAAAAAGTATTTTAGAGCCCCCATGTTATCAGATGTTAGATTTCCAAATTATTTGCCTTTGTATATCGAGGGAAAAAAGGAGATAGGATTCTTTTATGTTTTAGCCACCACTGTCATGTTATTTTATCTGTTACAATATCTGTCTTTCCTTAACACAATCTACTTTTTTTTTATTTAAAAAAAAAAAAAAAGTGCCATATTTGCTGGATTTTTTACTTTTTGAATTTACCTTGGAAGCTTTCCAAGTTCACTTTTTGCCCCCTGTGTTATTTTTAAAGCCTTATGGTAGCAAACTTCCAGTCAGTATCTTTTTTGAAACCCCTCGCAATTCTGGGCTATTCATACCGATTCAAAATCAGCCTCCCTTGCACTTTAAGAGGGCTGATGTTCAACTGGGAATGGCTAAAAGAGAAAGCACCTTTAAAAAAAATTAAAAAAAATTAAGTGCTAAATCAAGCAGATTACAATAAAGAGATTCTGTTGTGAGGCTGGTCTAACATTAGGACACCGTTATTAAAGTACCTAAGAAATTACTACACTACAAAAAACAATAATACTTGTGAATAAAGGAAGAGAGTTTGGCCCACTGCACAGGTTTGGGCACAAAAGTGCTTGCTAAGCTATCTATTTCACACATGCAACGACAGAAGGTTCGATATTCATTCGATCGATGACTGAAAAGGCACAATGGCAAAATCGGACGGACTTCTTTTCAAATACAGATCTCCGATGTCCCCCTACAGTCTACAGTCGCACGGCTGGTGGTGTGGCACAGACGGAGCAAGGGTTACATCAAGGCTGTTCTCTGGACCGTGCAAACAGTCTAGACCAATGACCTGCAGCATCATGCCCTTTGAAGAAGAGGCAAGTTCGGTCACGACGAAGAAAAATCAAGGCGTACCCCTTTTAACAATAGGGAGCAGCTCGTGGCTGCAAAGAGGTAAGCAGGGGTAAGCAAAAAAGGCATCTGCTTCCATGGTTACAGGCCAAGCATGGGAACCTTGCTTTTGAAGAGGGACGGTTCTCAGGCTCCCTCACAGGCTATGTCATGCATTATAAGCAAAGGCAGGTTGAGCTGAAATCCGCAGAGTTATTTCAGAGTAAAATGATACGCGAGCACATGGCTGTTAGCAAAAAAAAAGTCACATGACTGTTTAGAAGCAGGCTTGCACTGTTTCCGAATCGAGCTTTTCGTTTGGGGCATTTTCTTCTTCTTCTTTTCTTTTTTTTTCTTTTTTCCTCTGCTTTTGCAGCAAACGAAGAAAATTGGGAGCATGTTTATACAAAACAAACATTTGTTTGATACACAAGATTCTGGCTGTTCTCCTTCTCTTCTAAACTGAAAAAAGGTCCAGGGTCAATGTTTTTTCGTGACAGGGCCACATATCCTTTTGTTAGCGTAGCTTTAGCAAATGCCATTTAAAATAAGGTTTTGCTTTTCTTTCTAAGTGCATATTATTATAAGTTTGACAGAGCATGAAAGTAATGAATTTCTATCTCTCTGCAATAACTTTTTTTTCCAATATTTTGCCAGTTATTTTTCTTCCTTTTTTGGCTCTACAACGCTAATTTTTGAGATTTGCACTCCTAGGCAAGACAATTAAAAATGCACACAAAAGTCAGCACATAATAGTCTTACCTTCTTCAGGGGAAAAAAAAAAAAATCATCTGCAGGCTATAGGTAGTAAAAATGTGATCAGTGAATATAAGCCAGTGGTACAACCATTAATCTTTGAGAATCGTTATGTTTGTAATTTGTTTCTTTTTGCTTTGTTATTCCTTTAGCTGCAGCGTATTACATTTCCTCTTGAAAAATTAAAATGCGTAGTGTATTTGCTCCAGCATAAGTGTGCCTGTTTGTTTTATTAATTGTGTTTATTAAATCTGTTCTGTGAAATTTTAACTGTTTGTGGTAGTTTGTAAATTTTGATGGCTTACTCTTTTTATTAGAATTTTACTGTTAAAATGGCTGCTTTAGGACCAGTAGCTTCTGTTATGTACTTACTATATGTTTTTCTGTTTTATTACAAGCTACAGCATTTGTGTTCTTATTATCAGTATGAGATTAATTTTATTCCGACTATTTTTGTTAAAATTGAGTGTGGGGGGGAAATATCTGGTGAACTGTTGAACAGAGTTTGAAGTTTCAGGAACACTAATATTTCCTCCGGTCATTTCCATCAGTATTTTTTGCTGCTCTTTAATAACTGCAGGGTCCTGTGGTACTTGGCAGAATTTGCATTGCTATCCTATAATTGTAATTAATATTTATGAGTGTATCAAGGGGAGTAGTTTCTCAGAGTGTATTCTGAAGTTCCGTTGATCTATAGGATGGTTTGATTTAACTTTAGACTGGGGACTGCATATTCAAAATGAATGTATGTGAACCAACAGTAAGTTTCCTCTAAATAGTGATAGGCTTTTTTTAAAAAAGTCTTTGGCCTACCCTGCACATTTATGGGCCAAAATTATCTAAGAAAACAACAAAAAATGCATGGGACAATATAAACATGCAATATAAACAATTAAATATTAATAGCAAAAGTAGGAAGCCCATTATCTTAAAATGGTCATGATCTGGATTCATTGGATTTATTCTGGATAATTTATATCCTGCATATTAATTCAGTTTTCAGATAGTCTTTGACATCATTGCAAATTGTATCTTTTCTCCAGAAGGTCCATTAACTAGTCCCATTAGCTTAAAAGAATCTATTTGCTGGTCTTTTGTGTAGGCCATTACACATAATATGACATTTGGTATTCCTGCTGAACTATAGATGCATGTTAATGATGACAAACCTGTTCATACACTGACTGAAGTTTAGAAATTCATATACCGTGTGGAAGTGTTGTGCCTTAAGCTTTATTTAGACTATGTGAGATTCTCTTAATTTTTGTTTGTTACCTTCAACAAAAAATTAAAAGATTAAGTACTCAGTCTTACATGTATGGCATAAAGAGTGCAAAAGACAATGCTGTTGTATTTGGTATCCAAATACTGCTTGAAATTCAGCAATGCAATGGCAGCAATCACTTATTCTCATGCTAATAACATGTTAAGTGTTAATAATAAAAAAAAAGGAGAGGGAGATTTGCTCCTGGAAGGAAGATTTTTTTAAATAAAAGGCCTCCCTCTTGTTCGTTTTCATGTAATTGATAAAAAAGTCATCTCTAGATTCACAACAGTCTGCACAGTGTACCAAGGGGAGGATCTGATCTTAATTATATTCGTGATCATTTCTTGAAATAATTAGTCATCTCCTGTAAGGAGCTGAGGATAGAACATTGCAATGAAAGATGTGTAAGACTTGGTGTTGAAGGGAAAAGACACATCTTTATTAGCAATGAAAATATGATTGTGAAACCATTAAGTTTTATTTCTGTTGTTGTTGTAGGGTGGATTTTACCATGTGTTGATGTGTTGCCCCAAAGTACATAGAGTCCTGACCCTCTTCTGTTGTTGACACTGAAGTTCTGACAAAACATTGGGTTATACTGGGCTGTTGCTTGAGTGACATGCCAACTTTGCACCTAGTTAGTTCAAGCTAAAGTTCAGGCTGCCACTTGGAGGCATTTTACTCTCTTAAAGCCAGTGGTGACTATTAGACTGATACTTCTCTCTACTTTTCCCCTTTGAGCCATTCATTTAGATGAAGGAGCAAATAATCTAAACATCTTATTCCCCTTCTCGAATACCAGGGCTCTAAGGACCTCAAGAAGCAACACTATCTTCTAACCTCCATTGCGATATAGAAGCCAGTTCAGCTTCTCTGAACAAAGGGAGTACATCACTGGTTCTGAGAACAGGGAGGAGGAGGGCTCTTTTTATACTGGAGATGCCTCCTGGATGCTGTGAAGTTTTGTGATTTGCATAGCAAAGATTATCAGATGCAATTTCCTTCATAATCAATGCAATTCATACCCCTGTTGTCTTCAGAACTAATTCCTTTGTTTTCACAAGAGAGGTGGACAAAGATTTAACACATGCTGTAGACAAGGTTCGCTGTGTCATCAGTTTATTTTAGAGGAATTTTAGACTGAATTGCTTGCTTGAATTACAGGAGGTACTGTTGCAAAATGAGTGATTTAGGTCACTTAAAGAATCACCGTCAAAGGTATTAGCAAAAGTGGTTTTAATATGATGTTGTAAAAGTACGACTTAACAAAGTCGATGGCAACACTCGAGTTCGAGTGATTCATGGAGAGACCAGAGACACAAAAGATAAGGAAGACCCTCCCGTTGAGTCAAGAGGTTCAGAGTGGACCCCCTTGCTTTCTAAACTCCTTCTCAGAGAGGAGTCTAGGTGTGGCTAGGTCCAAACCTAGTCTCAGACTTGGTCAACAGTTTATGTCTAAGGGATTGTACATGCAGTGTTTCATTAGCATCAATTCAGCATGCAATCAAAGTTACCAACACAAAATCAGAGTTACCATACTACAAGGTTATGCACGATATAGTCGCTTACCAAAGATCTGCTGCTGGCAAAAGGTCTCTCTGCCTCGAGGAGCAACCTTGGGACCTGTCGCAGCTCAAGGGGAGATCACTGCCATGCAGCCACACTGCCTAGCAAGGAGAGCTCAAAGAAGGCTTACCTAGGCTGTCATATTTATGGGATAAAGTGGTTGGCTTGTAGTCAAATTACATGCAATGGAAAAAGTATGCATGAGACTCCTTGTACCCACAACAATCTTTGTTCCTTGATAATGAGTCTTGGAAAAGCCACCCACTATTCACGTGTCAATCACATGATCGGTGTTCCAAGCTCATATGCACGATGCTCACTGGGTCACTCTGCTCCTTTGTGGGTTTTCAGAGAACAGATTGGAACTAGAGGAGTTCTTGGCCTGGCTATGGCTCAGGCCTTTACCTCCTTTGGACCCTGTGCCAAACTACCCTAGTTTGGTTAAGGGGTCGAGTGCATCTGTCACACTCCACCCCATGATTACAGTCAATCCACTTTATCAACTCATAGAGTGGTAGTATGGTTACCTCTTGCCTCTATGTCATAAATATGTGGTGTATTGCAGATGAGTGGTAGGAGTCCAATTATGTGATAAGCTGTTTAGTTTAAGTGTCATAATTAATGTTAGTTATATACAATTTTACATACAGAATCAGTTGATTGTATACATCCTACATGCTGGATTGATGTAATTTGTTTCATTTTTTGCCAAACTTTGATATATAGAATGATTATAAGCAATAATCGTAATAAGGTTAAAATTAACAAAACTACAATTGGATGCAGCATCAAATTCAAAATTCCAGATGCTGTTGGTGACCATCCGAAAAGAGTTTCCCACCAGTAATGTTCTCATCTTTCTTCACTCTTTCTAGGAGTTGGTGTAGCTTCTCTGCATCGTGATGGACAGTAATCAGGGTTCTTTGTCCATTGTTCCAAATTCGTTTTAGCAATTGACACAGGTCATCATGTTGCAACAGTTTTCTTACCAATGTGAGATTCATTCCAATAGGGGTAGGCAATAAACCTTGATACAATGTACAGTTAGATTGTAGCAATTGGTGGGTTGTGACAGGAGCTGAATAGTTAAAGTCGCATCCCATGATTTTGGTAAAATTACAAATACAGACGTTTGAGTGATTATATGTCTCTATAGTGGTGTTGTCTATAAATATAGAATCACAAAGAGTTCTCATTCAAACACATCCATTTCCAACATATATAAGTACAGTCTCAGGGGTTTCATCAGGATGTATTTCAAAATGACAAACGTTTTGTTCAGTGTCAAGACAAATGTCTTGGGCCTTAGTGGTATTACTTTCACAAATAAATCCCTGTTGTTCCCGTACAATACATGCATCAACATCAAGAGTTTGCCATTTGTTCCCATTTTGTTGGGCCCATGCTCTATGTCCTAATGGATAGAGGACAGTTCCATTATGATTTAATCCCAGCTCAATGATTGGGTATATGGTGTATACCGAAGCACTGCGTATTGTTAAAACAAAAGCTGTGGCTTTACTGTCGGTGGCGTCGTAAGTGAAATTAACTAGACACCACCAGGATTGGAATTCCCTTTCAAATTCAGTTGTGTTATCCCAGGTTACCTTTCAAATTTCAGTGGGTAAGGTGCCCGCTTCACCTTCTCTTACAATTGCTGTTACAGTAGATTGCATCCATAACTGAGAAACTTGTATGGTGCAGAATGTACTATAGTTACCATATTGATTAGCACAAATAAAGGACTTGAGGGTCTCCACGCTGTGCATTGGGCTTGTTGGCATATGAGCCGAATTTGGTCCATGCTGCTCATGATTGCTCCTGCGAGAAGGATAAACAATCCTTCAATGGTTGACCCAGTCTCCAGGGGAGGTGTGCTGATATCGTTCCCGATATCGTTCCTGGAAAGGGAAAACAATAGAAGCCTCAGTGGTTTTTTTCCAGACGGGTTACCCCTTAGTGGCTCGACTTGTTTAACTGCTCGGACTAAAGACAAAAGTCTCTTTTCCCACTCAGAATATCTCTGTTCTGTCTCTTTAAATGCAGTCAGGTTAAACACTAAATGTCTTTTTGGCCCACTTGGCCCAATCTGGAATAGACTGCAGTAAGTACCATGTTCTGCAAAACCCCCTTCTGCTATAATAGGGTCGTGGGTGTGTACTGGCTCCAGTGACTGATATGTCTTTAATTCCTGTATTAGAGTTTTGATTGCATCTTCATGTTCTGGCTTCCATTTCCACGGTTTTCCCTTTCATAAAAATGAGTACGGTGCACGAGCAATGATAGAAAATCCAGGTACATGTTTCCTCCAGTTCCAGGTACATGTTTCCTCCAGTACCCTAAAGTGCCCGTAAGTTGTAATTCTTTCCTAGATTGGGGCATCTGCAATTGTTCTGTTTTACTTAGGTGGAATTGTTTGGGTGTCCGGTGGAATTGCCGCACTACTTGCAATCCACCAAGTACCTAAAAATTTTACTTCTCTATTTGGTCCCTGACATTTTTCGGGTGAAACTTCAACTTCCGCTTTATATAGTGCCTGCCACACTGCTGCTGCCGCTTCTCCCACTTTTTCAGGGTCCCTCAACCTGCTGGCCACACTTCTTTTTATGCAGCCCAGGATATGACTGGCTTTCTGGGCTGCAAGAAGATGCATTGTCCTAATGCAGAAAGCAAGTTTTTCTAAAAAATGGTAGCTTTTGCCTTTCTAATATTTTCAGAAGGGCATCACAGAGATCCTTCTTATGCAAAACATGCCGCCTTATCACCATTTGCCTCCTCTTGCTACATAATGACTTTACGGCAAATCAAACAGGACGTATGAGGGACCAGAGTGTGTCTAAGCTACTGTTGGTCTTGGTTTTAAAATATTGTACTGTCTGGGGAATGACTACATTTTTTTTCTTATTTGATTTCTTTCAAAGAGATAGTCATGAAAGAGGGAGTTCTCAGGATAAATATTGGCCATTTTATATACAGATATGCCTTTGGTAGAATTATTACATCCTGTTTCAGAAACAGGTGGAAATTTTCCCTGTGTTTGTATCTGTTGAAGAGCTCTGGAAGTTTCATATTACTGACAAGAAAGAATTCTAAAGAAATCTTGTAATACTTGTACGCTCATGAGTAAAGAACCTTGCAAACTAGAGCAAGCATGCAAAGTTTGCACTTAGCAGTATGTGAAAGAATACGTAGCAGAATGCAAAATGAGAACAGTCATTTCAAAAAAGAGAAACTTTGAAAAGGTCAGCATATGTGCTTAACAAATGCCACTGTCAAGGACATGTTTATGAGAGTTCTGGCCTAAGAAAATAGAATTTTTGTAGAGAATGGAAAATCTGATGATTTTTGGTTTATGAGGGGCATGATGGCTGATAGTTTGACATTAAAAAAATGTCTGAAATTACATCCTGAACAAAATCTTTCATATTTCTGTGAAACAACATACCTTTGATCCTGCTGTGACTGGGATTTTGGCTCTGAATGCGTGTTGTGTGAGAACCTTAATGATATTTCTTCACTCACTAGTTCTGACTGGGTGATCTCACTTTTAGGCTGCAATGTTTAACAATTTTAAACAAATATCTTTTTCCCACAGTTTTATTTGAGTTTCCTCAAGGTGATACTGAAGTCTGTCTGTTTTTTATTCACGGAACAAGATAATTCAAGAAATCCTCTTGTGGGCCAGACTAATGGTCCACCTATCCTGGTACTTATTCTATGACAGTGGCAACATGGCATGCAATTTAGAGAGACCACATGGGCCTCTCTGCTTTCTGTGGCCCATTTCCCTTGTACTCCCTTGGCACCCATCGTTTTTGGATTTGTGATGTTAGAGGGTACATCCCTACCTGTATACTTCAGTATCTGTTTATGGACCTTCTGTCCATCAATTTATCCTTGAGCCTGAATTATCTGGAAGTTAATCCTTTTGGTAGTGTGGTTCAGGGAATGAAGTTGTTAGGTGTTTGCATTTCTGAGAGTTATGCTGAGTTATTGTTTCTGAGCACCAAGTAGGATGAAAAGTATTCATACTGACTTCTGCTATGGTAAATAACTCAGTTTTGAATTGTTCATGTTTGTGTGTTCAGTAATCTTCCAGATATTCTGTAATTTGTATTTAGCTTGGGATTGACAGTGGTTTGGATGAAAACTTTCCCCAGTTATCCCCTGTCATAAGGAATTTTGTCCAAACACTTGTGTCACATGAAGAATTGTTCAAATGCTTGTATGTAAACTGGATCGGTGAGATGTGAAGAAAACCTTCATGAGTATGTATTGGCCAAAACCAAAACTCCCGAGATATTCAGTCCAGCCTGTTACTTGCTGCAAAACCTCTGGGATAAACCTATTTATCTGTACTAGCACTTCCCTCACAAAGCAAAGAAATACTGGTATAGTGGTAAGACTTTTTCTATTGTATAGCTCACATTTGGAGGACTTAAGGTAAATTCTTAAGATTCAGCAGTAGTCAATTTTAAAATATTAATCCACTGTGATATCATACAGTATGGTAACTACATTGATTTGTCTGTGGAAGTGAGGGAGAGTATCGACTTCCTTCTGATTTTAATTTGTTCTTTGTGGAGCAAAATTCTGTAGTTGTTCCATTGGAGAAGATGATAGAAATATGTATTTGTGCTTGTTTGTTTGATTTTAATGTTTATCTTTTACTATTCAAATGTTTCAGGCTTCTTGCTTAGAAGATGTACTTAAGGAGCTTTGGTAGAGATGATATTGCCGAAAAGCATCCTACCTACTTCCCCAAGTCTACATCCTTTTATTTATGATTGATCAAAATTCAGCGTCTTGTTTTCACTTCTGAATGTTACAACAATCTGATTTCCTAAAATACCTGTTGCTCTTTCTCATGTTCTAGTCTAGAATATCAATTGTCGAACTGTATTCCTGTCAAATCATTACACAAGCACTTGATTTTTGAGGGGAAATTGTGCTACCTCTAGTTACTGTGGGTTTTAAAGGTGTACTAGAAGAGCCATTTTCAATATGCAGTTCAAAAGTACTGTCAATTTTTAATAATCCAGAGAAAACTTCACAACTCAGAGACTGTGAGGAACAGAAACAGGATGGAAGTCTGAAAGCATAAAGTTATAAGTTATGTTATGATTACTTCTTCTATTATCTGATATTTTGTGATTTTTAAAAAGGAAAAAGGAGCTGATTATATTAATAAACCACAAAATAAGCTGTTCAGTTGATCCAGTATTTGTTTTGACATGGTCAGTGAAGAGTATTTCTAGGGCACAACAGATTTCATCCAGTCAGAATCTCTAAAAATAGATCAGATGAATCACTCAGAGACTGTGAGGAACAGAAACAGGATGGAAGTCTGAAAGCATAAAGTTATATCTGTGGTTATGATTACTTCTTCTATTATCTGATATTTTGTGATTTTTAAAAAGGAAACGAAGCAGCTGATTATATTAATAAACCACAAAATAAGCTGTTCAGTTGATCCAGTATTTGTTTAGACATGGTCAGTGAAGAGTATTTCTAGGGCACAACAGATTTCATCCAGTCAGAATCTCTAAAAATAGATCAGATGAATCATGCTGTAAAGTGTCTCTCTAATTATAAAAGGGGCCTGTGGTGACTAGCTCAGAGGTGCTGCTTGAAATTAGGTAAGATGAATTTCATCCAAAATGACTGAGACACCAGTGTGTATGTCCACAAACCAGCTTTATGCCATTTTAAAATGTTTCAAGTTAGACCTTTCAGGTAGTGAAATAAAATTATTAATGCCTCCATGTGAGGCACTGCAACAAGCTACCCAGGAATACTGCCTAGCATTCAGAGCACCCAGGTGTAGGAAGCATGAACTTAGTTGTAACAAACAGAGAAAGGCTAGTAAAATGAATAGTGAGAAGGGAGAGATTATTGTGAGGATACTAAAAGGTTTATTTCTCTTCAGTAAAATAAAGGCCAAGAGAAAAGATGCACTGTGGGGAGAGGAGAATTGGAAGCAAAGGAGAACAATCATTTAATCTGAAGAACAGAGCTGGGACAGAAATAACTGGCAGAAAATCAGACAAAGTTAGAAGATTTCTAGCCATCAAAGCAGTAGCGTTCTGGAGAAACCTCCCAATAAGGTGGTCAGGTTGTGTTTTTCCACACAACGTCTAACTGTTTGCAAGGTGGAAAATGATACATCTATGAAAGGGCATGTGAAACACGGTTGCCTCTGATAGCAGGAGTCTGGACTCGATATGCCACCACTTTGATCCTAGAAGGGGATGTGTATGCATGACTGCACTTATTGAAGTGACAGTAATTATGCTGTAGATATGCCTATACTATCAATGTGAATATGTTGTGGTGCTTCTTTAAACTTGTAATTAATACTAATTGAGCTCTCAGAAACTGAAGGGTTCCTCATTTAAAAATCCTGTGCAATTGCTGAATGTAACAACAGTATACTAACTTATCCCACTTATTGAAAAACTCCATGTTAATGAAAGGAAGGCGCTATATGGGGTCTGTTGATAACAAACAGCTCAGAGGATTTCTTGCTGCATAAACTAAACATCTTTTGCCAGAATAGTGCTTCTGCTACATATGTTTTCCCTTGGTATTATATTTGTTGTACTAGAAATGTGATTATAGGTTAATACTTTTTCTAATAAATTCTACTAAACATAAGTCTGTTTGCTGTGAAGATGTTAGTACAAATGAGAAAAATCACAGGGTTTGTGCATAAATTCAAGCTATATGTTTTCTAACAATCTACAACGAGAAAAAAGAAATTTCAGGTGCTAAAACTCAGTCTAAAAAATGGAGTTTGTTGCTACTTTATAAAAGTGATAAAAGTAATAAAATTATAACTTTATTTGCATACATGGCTCAGCATACAACTGAATGTGCAGCCAGCAAGAGAGTGCCCCCAGTTTGTAACATGATGCTGTGAATATATTTAGTAAAATAATTTTAGTAAAATATATTTAGTAAAATAATTTTCCTTCTTTGTGGCCTGCTCCCTGCCTGTGTCCGCTGCAGCCCTTGGAAAAGCAGGGTGTGAGGGCAGGCCCCGCGCTGGTCCACTGTTCGGACAGGCCGAGTCGGGTGAGCAAGGGGTCAGGCACTCCGCCTTCTGGTACTGGCTTATTTTGTTGCTTAAGCTGCTGGTATATGACAATTCCCGCAAATTTGTTAACCTGTTGAAGTTCATCAAGCCTTGAAAAAAAAGGTTCCTCTTTTTTGCCTGTATATTTTGTAATTATGGGATATAGTGTTACGTCTTTCTTTGAAATGGGGTTAATTTTAAAACAACCAGGTGAAACTCGGAGACTCAGCTAGTTTATTGCGTGAGTCCCGTAACCTTGTTTTGATGTGCTGCATCTCTTTCAGGTGTACAGCTGCCTTTCCGTTTCACAGCGGGACCGTGTTTGCTGCTTCACAAGCCACAGGTAAGCTTTGGGACCATTACCCAAAGTTTCAGTTGCCAAGTCACCGTGACCAACCTCTGGCACATGGTACCGCAGGAGAAGCTGCTGCTCTCCATCCCATGGCCACTTTCTTGGGACAGAGTTAGGAGACACTCTGCGTTTGAAATGGCTCCCGAACAACTGAATGTGCAGCCAGCAAGAGAGTGCCCCCAGTTTGTAACATGATGCTGTGAATATATTTAGTAAAATAATTTTAGTAAAATATATTTAGTAAAATAATTTTCCTTCTTTGTGGCCTGCTCCCTGCCTGTGTCCGCTGCAGCCCTTGGAAAAGCAGGGTGTGAGGGCAGGCCCCGCGCTGGTCCACTGTTCGGACAGGCCGAGTCGGGTGAGCAAGGGGTCAGGCACTCCGCCTTCTGGTACTGGCTTATTTTGTTGCTTAAGCTGCTGGTATATGACAATTCCCGCAAATTTGTTAACCTGTTGAAGTTCATCAAGCCTTGAAAAAAAAGGTTCCTCTTTTTTGCCTGTATATTTTGTAATTATGGGATATAGTGTTACGTCTTTCTTTGAAATGGGGTTAATTTTAAAACAACCAGGTGAAACTCGGAGACTCAGCTAGTTTATTGCGTGAGTCCCGTAACCTTGTTTTGATGTGCTGCATCTCTTTCAGGTGTACAGCTGCCTTTCCGTTTCACAGCGGGACCGTGTTTGCTGCTTCACAAGCCACAGGTAAGCTTTGGGACCATTACCCAAAGTTTCAGTTGCCAAGTCACCGTGACCAACCTCTGGCACATGGTACCGCAGGAGAAGCTGCTGCTCTCCATCCCATGGCCACTTTCTTGGGACAGAGTTAGGAGACACTCTGCGTTTGAAATGGCTCCCGAGAAGCGCAGTCATGGCACTTAACCTCACAACACGTGGCTGCCGGGGTGCGGGGCCGGCCATGGCTGGCAGCTGGGACAGCCCCCCCCCCCGCACTGGGCCAGCCCCCAGCACGGGCCAGGCTGGGTGGGTGTCCCTCAGGCCAGGGCCCAGATGCTGGGCCCCGCAGCAAGGCCAGGCTGGGCCTTGCTGTGAGGGAGGCAGGGTCACGCCCGCTGCGGTAGCCAGCGCCCATGGCCCCAGCCCGGCTGGGATGGTGCAACAGGGCCCTGAGGCTCCTTCTCTGGGGATGTAGCTCAGTGCTGGCAACACCAGAACTGAGTATAAAATCTCAGTGCCATTAAATTTGATGGGACTTTTGTCATTGTCGTCTTCACTCAGCTGAAAATTTCCCCATAAGTTTCTAAGGAAGGTTAAATGGCAACCCTCTCGCTAGTGGAAAGGCTGGGATCGCCTTGATGTGGTTCAAAATATTTTTCATTACAGATGTGACTAATTACTTCACGCCTTTCATGGAGAGTGATAATGTTTCAAATAAGAATGTGCCATTGGACCATTTAGTTTAAACTCTTTTAAGTTTTCATATTTTGTGCTGTTACTTCCTTGTATTTTGTCTTTGAAGCAGGAAAGGATTTGTTTTTTATTTAATCCACTATTTATCTTCATAGCAAGAGTGATTAATTCCTGAAACAAACTGTCAAAAATTGTGCCGTTTACCTGATTTAAATTTGACTGGCTTCAGCTTTGAGCCATTGTTTTCTGCTGGCACTACTTTGCAAGTAGCCTTGCAAAACTACAACAAGGTAGTTGTTTTCCTATAATCACTGCTACATACTTGTTCAAGTCAGCTAAAATAGATCTGATATCTCTTAAGACTTTCACTGTAACTTTTCCACTATTCAGTTTTTGTTGCTCTTCCTTCACCTCTGTCTATTTTTCTCATATCCTTTTCAAAATATACAGGAATTTCTAAACGTTACTGTAGGATTACTACTGATACTGCGACTGGAGGAAAAAGCAGTTGTCTGTAACTCCTACTTTACTGGCCCTTTGGACGTCGCAGGGTTGTGCTAAACTCTTGATGCTGGGACCTTATGTTGAACAGTGAATCCCTGTGCTTACTCTGTCCACTTCAAAAATGACTCATTCAGTTTGTCTTTCTGATCTAAGGATGGATTTTGAGTGCGTGGTTATTCACACAGGTTTGCGTTCTCCACTTAAAGCCATTTCGGCTAGGTTCATACTAAAAATTCCTTGCTACTTTTACTTTTCCTCTTCCTTCGGATGTTAGGAATAACTTATTTTTATGGTGGATTCTGCTCATACTTCCAGCTGATGTGAATGTTGTTCTGGTTTCAGCAGGGATAGAGTTAATTTCCTTTCTAGTAGCTGGTACAGTGTTTTGGATTTAGGATGAGAACAAAGTTGATAACGCACCGATGTTTTAGTTGTTGCTAGGTAATGCTTACACTAGCCAAGGACTTTTCAGCTTCCCATGCTCCACCGACTGAGAAGGCTGGAGGTGCACAAGAAGCTGGGAGGGGGCACAGCCAAACTGGCCACAGGGACATTCCATACCATGTGACGTCATGCTCAGTACATAAACTGGGGAAAGCTGGCCGGGGGGGGCGGCTGCTCGGGGACTGGCTGGGCATCGGTCGGCGGGTGGTGAGCAATTGCACTGTGCATCACTTGCTTTGTGTATTATTATTATTATTATCATATTATTATTATCATTTTATTTCAATTATTAAACTGTTTTTATCTCAACCCACGAGTTTTTCTAACTTGTGCTCTTCCAATTCTCTCCCCCATCCCACCGGGTGGGGGGGAGTGAGCGAGCGGCTGCGTGGTGCTTAGTTGCCGACTGAAATTAAACCACGACAAATGTGCAATCTCAGAAGAATATCAAGCCACAATGAAAAGTTTATGAAAAGGTTTTTTGAATTCTACTATATCTAGAGGTTGTCTTCAGTTCAAATGACATTGATTTGGGATGCCGGGCATCTAGTACACACCCATGTAAATTGGACTTACATTTTTAGTTTATGTAGAGGAGCTGGTTATGAAAAATGAAATATTCAGGAATATTAGCCATAAGTGTGAAGGACAAGTATGGCTGGCTGCTTAATGTTGAATTAGTAGAAAGTAGTCAAATCACTGTATTCTTGAAAAACAGTAATTCACCAGTGTATTTCAACTGGAGCAGGTAATAGAGGCCTAGCTTTTCTATGAAATAAATTGAGCTTCATTACAATGGCACTCCTAAAGCCAGGCTTGATGGCAACACTCTGGCTTTCCTTCACTTTCCTCCTCTCTCTTCCCAAAGGCTTACATTTCCTCCTTTTACTGTTAATCTTTTGTTAGGTCTTGGTTCCTTTCTTTCATTTTTTATTTGTCTAAGATCAGTTTCTTTTTTGCTGTCCTTGTTTTCTCTCAAACTTCTGTTTGTCCATAAAATCCGGGTAATTTTTTTTGCTTTTTTTTGTGGTCTTTTCTTTCAGAAAATTTTGCTCTACTTTTTCTTTCTACCTAAAACCTAAAAATCATGAAACAAAAAAGGATCTGAAACTGTGCTTGTAGGATAGTGGAAGCCAGCTGTCCAAACAGACTGTGTATTTGGTCATAAATTTATTGAAAGATGAGTGTGTTTTATTAATAAGAATGTGCATTTTTGATATTTTCTTTGCAGTTGGCATACAGCTGAATATAAACCCACTTAATCATTCTGAATACTAATATTAGTAGAATAGGAGTAAAGTCCTCTTTTTATAATATATGACATTTTCTTCTGGAAAATTTCTTTCAAAAATAAAGAGAAGTTAAAGAAATAAAAGGCAAACAATAATCTTTTGGCTGGAATCTATGGATGAGTCGCTCCTAAAGCTAGATATCCTACAGTGCAGTCCCCATCCACCAGACTACATTATTGTTATGGTGCCTGGTCTATGCTGACAAAAACTTTCCTACTCTTAACTAGTAGAAGCAATTGTTAGCTCCAACATTAAAGGCAATTTGACCTATATTAAAGCTAGATATCCTACAGTGCAGTCCCCATCCACCAGACTACATTATTGTTATGGTGCCTGGTCTATGCTGACAAAAACTTTCCTACTCTTAACTAGTAGAAGCAATTGTTAGCTCCAACATTAAAGACAATTTGACCTATATGTAATATGGTATGTGCTGCCTGCAATATTTTTGCTGTAGATGATAGCCTGAATTTTTCATAAGTCAAGAAGTCTGCACACTGTATATTTTTGTTAAACAATTATGCACAAGATGTTTTCAATTTTTTTCCATTCTCTGGAGTCCTTTAGTCATTTTAATTATTAGCATGTATTGTAGAAGTTTAAGTTTATTATGCAATTGAAAGTTACCCAGTCATTTCTGTTTGGGAATTATTCTTGGAAAAAGACAATGACTGGAAATAACACCCATATTTCTCAAATTTGACGAAATTACAGTATGCTGAAAAAATAACAATATGGGATGATACATGTTTTAAAAAAAAACTTGTAGGATACACTGATCAAAGTTGAGCTTAGCTGTTAGTAGTAAACTTTATCCTCCAATTTGTCATTAAATAAAAGGAAACTGGAGTAGCTCTCCATGTTGAAAAAAACAGCATTTCCTTTTTATGGAAAAACCCAAATATAAAGAATGCCATTGTTTGCTGCACATGTGGCAACCAGTCTGGTTTATATTAAGTTGAAGTTACTGCCATCTGGTGGGGAAAATAGTATTATATCACTATAGTTGGAAGCAATTCTGTCAGGGTTACTTTCTCTGTATGTATGTGAATATTGTGTGTGCCTGTGTGTGTATACACACACCTATATAGAGATAGATATAGAAATATATATATATAATATTAGCATTTGGGGCTGATTTTAAAAGAATTTGAAAAATATTCGATGATACAGAAGGGCCTGCTGAATCAGAGATTAGTCAAGGGTATGAAAATGTGTGAAAGAAAATAAGGAAAAAGTAAGAAGTAGAGCAGATGTGCAAAATGTACACTGTAGTAGTGCTAGTGCACCCACATTTCTGGCCTAGATTAACATAGATAATCATGAACAAAACTTGTCCCCAGAAGATTCCTTTGTGCTTTGCACAGCTGGAGATTTTACGTTTTGTGCAGTGGTTTGTGTAGCACTTCTTATATTAAAGATGATCACTAATTATTGCTGCAAAAACATCTGGGCTAGCTCTGCCTTAGTGCTCCATTCTTTACTTAGATTTTCTCTTTGGTGCAGCAACTTTGCTCTTCCTTGAGTCTTGACATATACTTGTGTTAACTATTGTCTGATTCTTGAAGGATCAGCCCAATAGGAATGGATTTGTATGAGTAGTGCATCAGGGGAGTCTGTGGGGCATCTTACAGATATAAAATTAATTAGGTTGTTTTCTCAAGGAGCTAACACTCATGTTAGATGTAACAGTGCAGTGAGTGATAGGCAAAGTGGTAACAGAAGAAGACGGATTCAGTTGTGGGAGACAGCGTCAGATGCCTATCTTTAGTAATAAATTGCTCGGTAACTATATGAGAATAATAACTAGTATCCAGAACTTGTTCTTGTTTCATTGTTATAGTGTCTGAAGACTCCAAACAAGATTAGGTCTGCTTTATGTACAAATATTAAATAGGCTTTGTCCTTGTTGTATGCTGTGTTTTCTTCTGGTAGAGAACAGTAGAAGTGGTCCTTTGCTCTTAATCGGCATAATAAATTGCCATTTTCTCTACTAAGAAGGCATGTCTTATTAGGTTTGTATCAAAAGTGTATCTTTAACTGGCATCTTCTCATGCTAAGAGTCAAAGAAAAGTCAGGGGTATCCAAGAGTCTGTTTTCAAAACAACAGGTGAAAGGGCCCTACAATTTTGTGAATTCCTTCATCCTTGAGTCTAATTAAGCAAAAACCCTAATGATACTGACTTTCTGTACATCTCTTAGACATTACTGAATGGGTTAAGCGTGGTTGCAGAAAAAGGTATTTCTCATCTCTCATCATTCTTGTTTATTTTGTTTAAAATTCTTTTTCACTTGGTTGGTTTTTGCTGCCTGTTGTAGTTTTTTGTTTGTATTTTGTCTTTTTCCTTTTTCTGAACTCTCTAGGAGTCGGAATCCTGCCCAGATAACATCTTTCAAAAGGAAAACCATTGACCTTGTAATCCTGTCATTCTGCTTTTAAGACTACATTGCACATGCAGGTGTCTGATTTCTTCATAGGTTTTAGAGGAAGTACTTTTTCATGACTTTGCAATGTAATTGCCTAATTGTTTTTCAAGGAGACAGACACTTTTCTCGCAGTAAGACTCTTACTGGAAAGGTTTAACAGTAAGAGTTAGAGCGGTGGGTGGCACATGACCACATATTAAAGAAGTGCCTCAAACTCAAGCCCACAGCTTGAACCATACAGTGCAAAGAGCTCTCTGACTCAGTCTAGTTTGCACAAGACAGAAAAGTGGAACAGCTTTCAGAAGGAAAATAATCCCTGGTTCCCTCTGCCAGCCTTCAACTCTCAACGTAAAGTTTACTTTGTGCTGTATGACAGAAGTACCTGAGTTGATTAGCTCTTGATTACAAAACTGGCTGCTTTTTCTTTTCACTACTGCTGATAAAATGACTAGCAGCTAACCGTTCTTTGAAATCCTGGTGGCACTGAGATGCAAGCTTTCTAGAATATCTTTTTGTCTGCCTGTGTGTCTTCCCCCCTCTCTTTCCCCCTCTTCCCTCCGCCCCCCATATAGCTTCACATATTTATTTATAATCCCCTGGGATTAATAAGCAGTTTGATAGCTAGAAGGTAATTGCTCTCTGTGCTTAGGATACCTGAACTGTAAGAGAAGCTTTTGTAGTGAAAGATGACATACTGCACGACAAGGTTAGAAGGATGTATCTTCTGAACCAAAAATGACCATCTTCTAGACAGTGTGTTAAGATGGGATAGGGTTTAATGTTATATGATATGAATTATACATTACAGTGTGGAATGCATTGAATTCTCTCAAATTTCAACTCTTTAAATCAAAATTGATTATAGACATGTCCTTACTCAATGAGAAGTTGATACAGAAATGAGTGAGTCCAGCTCTTTGACTTCATTATGCAGTAAATCAGAACAGAGCATCATAGTGATCCCAGCCAGCTTTGAAAGCCTATGAGGATGTGGATGTGCGTCTCCAGGAACAATCTGCTAGGTGTGATATTTGTATTTGATACTTGAATTTCCATCCTTGGAATTGTTCAGGACTTGACTAGACAAGCTGCTGAGGAACCTGCTCTTAGACCTGCTTTGAGCAGGGGATCAGATTAGACGACTCCTAGACATCCCTTCAAGCTCATTTATTCTGTGATTCCATGATATGAAATCTAGGCTTCTAAAGACAAGACGTTCCCAACGAATAGAGATTTCAGTACAAGATCCTACTTCTTATCTTGAACGTGATGAGTGGCTGAAATTACTTGAAAAAAATTGACTTTATTTTGAGGTAGAAAATCACTATAATGAACTCAGTATATGCACACGGGAACTTTTTATCACCTTTATAAAGCTTGTCTCCTCAGCCTTTCTAAGGACTGTTCGGGGTGGTGGGAGCCTTTTCCTATGGAAATTCAAGTGCAAGGCACAATTCTTTTACGTGGCTTTATCTGACACAAACATAGAAGTATGTGTATGCATTTATTAAAATGATAAAATAAAAGAAACCTTATCAAAGCATTATATTTTATACTTAATTTCCCCCTTAGGGAAAGCGGAAATGAACCAACTATCTTCTAGACACTACTTCTAGCTCTTAATGGACTACTGAGGGTACTTTGATAACCTGGTGCTAAAGGCAGTAAAAAGACTATACCTCTAATAGAATACTAAATATTTTTAACAGTGCTTTATTTGTTTTTTAAAGCAAAACAATTTAAAAATTTTATAACTTTCAGACTGCCGGTACTGTATCTTAAAATCCTGTGTGTTAGCAATCTGAAGATTAGTAAAATGCAAACAATACTTTCTGAAATTCTTGTGCCGTCATCTCTGGCTTAGAGGGAACACCCTCTCTCTGGGGTAGAAAAGTAATTGAGTCTAGGACACTAAGCAATTTTGGCTGCTCTTGAACAAATATCTCAAGTAAAACAAACTTTTATGAACTTCATGCCGTTCTTATTCCTATATACTGGGGGAACTTCACAACTCAGGTTATTCAGAAGTGTTGGTTAGTTGAGTTCAAGGAGCACTTTGTAAGTTGACATCATGTTTGCTATAGCTGTGGTTAGATTACACTTTGGGAAAAATCAGTTTCAATAACGTGCCACTATGTTGATATTCCTTTTCCTGTTGTGTGGTTCTTCCATTTAGAGAGGGATGCACAACTGATCCACAAGAAAGCTGACCCATCATATCTTTGAATTTAGTCTCGACTGATAATAAGCAAAGAAACACCAATGAGCTGTGTAGTGCTTAATTTATGTATAACATAATTTGATCAGCTGCAATACGAATATCTTTTGCAGTGAGTAGCCAAGACAGCTAGACAACTGAGCTACAGTTATCATTCAGTATTTTGTTGTCATTCAGTTTTTGGATTAACCATGCCACAAATGCAGAGCCAGTTTGGGTCCATGTTTTTATATCTCAGATCTCAGTGCTGTATTAATGTGATTGTACCAATTCTAGAACCACCTTAAGTCCACAAACAGATTAGCTACTTTCATGCTGCATAGAGCTCTAACTAGTAAACCCTGTGTAAACCCAACAGGCTCCATGCAGACCTCACTTGAATGTCCCTACACCACTTTTCCCGGATGACGAACACAGAAAATGTATGCAGAGGCAAGTCCAACAGGATTATCAGTTTGGACTCAATGTCAGCTGTCCCAAACCCACAGTGAATCTATTTGAAGTCACTACCACTTCTCCTGCTCCATTTCCAAAAGGTTTTATTAGGTCAGGTGTAGTAAACATGCAAGCACTGAGAGACAGCACTGGGCTAGAGCTGGTAAACTCCAGGAGATCAGACTTCACTGCAATGCCTTTTCTCTGCACTCCCCAAACAGCACAAGAGAACTCAATAACTTGAGCACAGCACTGAACCCGCGCTGGCAGTGTCTGTTTGAATTGTATGGTGCCGGGCCCTCCAGGAGGCAAAGGCTCAGAGCAGCACTGTACTGTAGTGGATGCAGAGCTTTGCTGTGTCACAGCCAGCTGTGTGGAGCTACACCTCGGTCTTGGCATTCTCTCTAAAACTATCTGTATTACCTCGCCACCATCCTCTCCCTCTCCAGCCTCCCAGTACCCCAGTTTCTGGGGAATCCAGGCTCCTGTTACCTTGGACAACAGAGAACTGATGATGCTGCTGTGAGGAGGTAACTGAGTGGCTATAGTAATGCAGCATAATAATAAAATCCCTATGTTTTTAATATCTATTATTGTTAAAGGATTGGCTTTAATTTTGCCTGATTTTTAGGTTTTTATCTTAATCTAGAATGGTCTTTATACTTCATATCAGTATTTCATTTATGTACTGCTTTAAAATTGCTGAACAGAAGATATGGGATTGCTTGTAACATCTTTTACGCAGGTTATGTTATGGCAGGGCCTATACTGTCATTCTACTGGGCTCTTACTTCCCTTCAGATTATTTAATTGCTTAGTGGTGTTCAGAATGAGAATTGCCTTAATGGATATTTAAAATATGCAAGCTTTACTTTCCCTTATGTTTTGTGTTGTTTTGTTAAGATGTTTTAAAATCTTCTGCCCCCATGATGGAGCAAATGTAGTAGTTCTCTGGAATAGAATTTCAAAAAAATCAAAGGGAGTTAGACACCTTGTTTGGAGTGTGTTTGATGTGTTGGATTCACAGCTGCATGTGCATCTGCTCAGGAGAGGGCTGGGGGCCAGAGGAGGGTCTGGATCCCTCAGCACCAGCTACTGCTTCACATCTGAGATTCCCCACGGCATGGCAGCACAACTCCCTTGTTTGGATCAGCCCTGTACTTATCCCCTAGAAAGAAATTAATCTGTGTTTAGAACGGGTGACTGGTGCCCTGGAGAGCTGGGTCCTCTTCCTGTGCCTGCCACACCACTCAGGTCATATATATACTGTATATACATCCTCCTGCTCAGATGGACCCCTATCATTTGTTCCTTATTTCCAGAGTACTTAGGGGATGTACTTGTGGCTTCCAGTGCAGCACCTGGGAACCCTCATAACTCCAGCAAAAGACAACTGGGGAGATGTGTTTTGAAGGTACAGAAACAGGTACTCTGAAAAACATCAGTCCATAAGAAGTTTGCTTTGGGTACCCAAAATAAACTGACCTTGATAATTTTCTGCCTATTAATCCGAAACAATGCTAATGGCACTTTTCCACACAATGGTCTCACGTACGTATGTGTTGTGTTCTTTTAGATAAAATGATGAAGGTTTGTGGAGTGCTTGGATGGTATAGTATTTGCCAAAAAACAACCTTTCAGAACTTAATAATGTGATGTTAAGTTTTAGGTGATCTGAAAAGTACCTTTGTTAAAGGAGATAAAACATTGAGTAATGAGATCAAAAAGATGTGCTGAAAGGCTACTTAGACAATGACAATTGTCCTTTCTGAACGTTGAGTGATGTCTGTTCAGATTTATAAATTATGTATTGTCATATAAAGACTGTTTTGTAATGAGAACATAAACCAAGACTTCAGGATCATTTCTTGTTTTTAATGTGCTTTCATAGTAATATATATATTAACGCAGGTACAGACCAAATAACAAAACCTCATATTTTGAAGCTACTTTGAGGTTACAAAGTTGAGTACCAGAAGATAGCCTATAAATACATGTGTACACACATCTGGAAATTAATATGTAATATATTTTTTAATTTTTTTAATATATTGAATGTTTAAAAGCACAACAATTTTTCTTCTCGTGGGTACTATATTGGCACTTGAACTTGGATACACTTTCTAAGTGTTCTGTGTACATAAATATTGTTCCAAGATCCTTTGGAGTCAGGATCTTGGAACAATATCCTGTTGTTGGATCAACTTTGCTAAGCAGGCTTCATTTTGAGAATCTTTTTAGAGAAATGATGGTTGAATATGATGTCAGATGAAAATTTGGGAGAAGTTTGGTTGGTTGGTTGTTTTAGAGCTTTCAAGTATTCCAGGAAGGTTATGTTCCTTACTGAAAGATTTAGTATTTTGATTTCTGAATCATCTTTAAAATTTTGTGACTTAATTCAGCTCAGTGTAGTTGTAGTACAATGGACATCAGTAGAATAGAAAAGTGAAAGGCATTGTTAATTTAATTTTAAAGTGGTGTTTTCAAAGTCAACATGATTATGCATATATACGCTGTAACATCAGCACACTATTAAATCTCTGTAAACAAATGCCTCATAGCTTTTTATTGTGTGTTATGCCTCATCCACTGGCATATACCAGAGATATCATTGTCTTATTCAAGAATGATCTATGTAATTATTATTGATATGGCTTTCCAACTTTGCAAAACCAAAACGAAGACTGACACACTAAGTAGGTCATGAAGAAAAATGAGGAACCATTAACAGAGTTGGACATTAGGTGAAAAATTGGGAAAATTTATAACCAAAGTAAAGTGAAAATTGCTAACTGGCTGTGTAACTGATGTGCCAAAATGTGTGAATTATTGATCTTTCCCTCCTTCATTTCATTCACAAAAAGGTCATAGTGCAGAAAGAAGGGGACATTTTGATTATTTGTCTGATTTTGCTGAAGAGCTATTTTCATGGAATAAAACTGAATTTACAAATCTGAAGGCATACCGGTTTAAATGTAATATAAGTAAGAATTGAATGTAGATGGAAGAGGACATATAGTTGACCATGGGTTAGCATTATAAGCAGTCTGAGCATCCAGTTGGCGCAGCTGTTCTTATGTTTTTAGTAGTTATGGTAAATAAAAATTTTGAAGAAAAAACAGCGTGTTTGCTGAGAGAGTCTGTGGTGGGATACTGAGAAAGCGATAGCAGACCAAAACATCATATAGTTAAAGGTGCTTTTACACTTGTTACTCCCTAGCACGATAGGAGGCATGGGAAGTAACACAGTAATGCTTGTTCCAAAGTGTACTAATGCAGACTGTCAGCATAGACCACTCTGGAGATCCACATCAGCGAGACCTTGCCCTAGGGGGTGACCAGGGAGCTAAAAAGAAGGACAGCAGGAACTCTTGGGCTAGGAATATTACCTCTGCAGCAAAAAACTTGGATGGATTTGAGCATATAGGTTTGTCAAAGCCAGAGAAGAATGCCTTGACATAATCGAGAAGTGATATTTTGGGAACATGGGAGAAGCATTTGATTGAGGATGTAGGTGGGAAAGGCCATAAGTATGGCTGATGACATAAAGAAAGAGCATTCTGCCTATGAAGACATAGAAGGAAATACATGGGTCCTGTCAGTGAAGGCCAGATGTTAAAGGTTTTAGAAAGATTGAA
Organism: Aptenodytes forsteri; assembly: GCF_000699145.1. NCBI lineage: Eukaryota > Metazoa > Chordata > Aves > Sphenisciformes > Spheniscidae > Aptenodytes > Aptenodytes forsteri. The sequence continues at coordinate 288,392 of NW_008795695.1, forward strand.
AAGCATTTTATGGAAGGGAGTTTTGTGAGACAAAGTCTCAAAATTTTGTTTTAACCATACCCAGCTTGAGTTGATGGCCAGATGTTCACAGAGAGATAACAGAAAGGTAGTATGAGTTTAATTTGGATAAAAGGAATGCTACTTCTAAAAGATTAAACAGAATGGGGGATGATGGCATGAGTATGTGAGTTGTAAGCTGGCTGTCTCCATGTATACTCTACAGAGATGAAGAGTTGTGTATGTTTGCTTTTTCACTGATGTGAGTGACGTCTAGTTCATTTTTGATTGATCTGCTTGGAAGCCAGGTGGAGTTTGAGAGACATCTAATAAAAATGGATTCATCAATACTTGTTGTATAAGCTAAGAAGTATTTACACTGACTAAAAAAAATCCCCTCCTTAATGTTAGGAAGACTAGACAAGACCATGTCAGTAAAACTGTCTCCTTGAAGAGTAGATTCTATTACAAAAGAAATTCTGAATAACTGCTAATGAGAAAAGACATGAGATTGTTTTAAAGCTTATGGTATTTTTCCATTTCACTTTGCGATCAACTTCATTCAGAGCTGTTGGGGAATGGTACAGACAGTGAGATGTGGGTCAGTACTCGGTGGCAGTTTGAAGGAGGAACAGAGCAGGTAAGTAGCAATCTGATTTACAAGTCATTTTGTGTTTTCATGTAGATAGCCGGTCCTAGTCAGAATGGGAAAATTGCCTGGTACTGACATTTATGCAACCCTTTCAAATGGAGTACAAAAGATTGCTCGTTTTTTTCCAGACTACGTTAGTGTAAATGTTAGAGAAGAGTTGCTTGTCTATTTTCAGCAAAACTAATTTTCCAGATCTGAGCTCTGTTGGCTTCAGTTATTGGAAGTGCATACCAGATAACCACAAAAAGCACAAGAATTCAGTGTTTTATAAGAAATCAGTTAGTATTCATTTAACTGCATTTGGTTTCATTTAACTATATATGAAAACTTTGAAGCTGAGGCTGATAGACCAGTACCAAACTTTGAATCTTGTTCATCTGTGTTAAACATATATAAACTATATATAAACAATTGGGCTCATTATTTTTTTTCTTTCCTCCCCCCCCCCCCCCCAAAAAAATAGAGCAAAAACTCCG
>NW_008795695.1:289698-309325 GCF_000699145.1 Aptenodytes forsteri
TTTTTTTTTTTCTTTCCCCCCCCCCCCCCCAACCAAAAATGATGGCAAAATGTCCGGTCCTGGCAAGAATGGGAAGATTACTTTGTTCCTTGTTATTGCTTGGCTATCCAATTAATTCTCAGCATCTAACCAAGTATGATATTCCACTGTAGCAAAGCAAATAACAGTCTCAGCTGCTTCACTGATGTTTCTGTGTTCCTCATATTTAAACAGATTTTCAGTATAGTACCTTAGAAATAACTAGAGTTAATTTATGCATGTATCCTCATGTGACTGTTCAGAAAGTAATTGAAGTAGCTAAGGCTATGAACTGCTTTTATAGCCTCTGGTTTACAGAGGTCTGTTTAAAGCAGTGGGCAGTGCCAGCCAGGATGCTCTCTGAACTCAGTAATTATGGGGAGGTTGGGTCTCTAAGGGAAGTAGTATAAAGACCATGTTGAAGAGACAATACAAACTGTGAAGAGTCAATATAAGATGTCAGTCATACGTAAAGCCTTTTTTAATTTGTTGTGTCACTGTGCTGTGATATGATATACAGTTTAGTGGGGTCACTTGCATCCTAGAGGCTGGTCTTGGCATTGGTTCTTGCAGGAGTCAGCCAGCTGCAGTCACCTGCAATAAGAAAGAGGAAAAGACTCTTGGCTGTTCTGCATGTGGGCATTCAGGACATAAATACAGAGACTGACTGACTGAGCGGCAGATGTATTCTGGATCACTGCATTTTATGAATATGGGATTGTTCCAGTTTTAGTTTTCATCTGTTCCCCATCCTTTGTCTCCCCAATTTTTTTCATATATGTAGATGACAAACATTGTCCAGAGGGCTTTGGAAACATATCTCATCTTTGAACTCTTTGTTGAGTACAAGATGGTCATCTGAAACTGAGTGTATTAAAGCTTTGAGGATACAGTGTTTAAAAAGAGTAGGTAGGAAGAGTGATGAAGAGGCAGAACTAAAATAGAAAATAGCATACTTCACTCAAATCAAACACAGTGAAAAATTGAAACAGCAATAATGACAATCATGGTAAAAACTGCTGTTTAGAAATTAACAACATCAGCCTGGATAACCAGGAGTAAAAATTGAAATGTAAAAACTGCGTGAGATTAGAAAGAAACAAAGAGCCTTTTTCTTTTTTTTTTTTTTTAAGTCCTTGGTATATTATTGATGGGATACAGCTAGAGATCACACAGAGTACTGGTGACTGCCAAGACCATCCTTGAGGAAAAAGGTAGACCTGAGGCAGAAATTCATTGTAATGAGGGAAATAAGAGACAGACCGTCAACTCGATACAAATGTTTTTAAAGGCTTCTCCGAGCACTCTGACAGTTTGCTGTGTGTTCCATCTTCCAGACTTTCAGTGCAGGCTGGGGGTTGCCTATTTGCATTACTTAAACTATTTGTGGATTTTTTCCCCCTCTATTTACACTAATCTGTAGGACAGAATTACTAGTCCCATTTTATTGACGTACAGAAAAGGCAGAGAAAGAGAGAGACCAAGGCCAAGATCTTCAAAAGTACCAACTTCCATCAGAAAAGTTTTTGGTACCGTGCTATTTTTGTGGATCTGTGGCCCAGGGGTCAGCTCATAGTTGATAAAGTGATCTGGGCTGGAACGAGGGATTCGATCTACATCTGCCATTCCAAGGCTGATACCCTAACCATTAAGACCTCTTTTTGAGTTTTTGTTGTGTTGATCATATAATCTTCCTATAAAATTTGTTTCAAAGTGTTGTAATTGGTGTGCCATAATTGTAGCCATTTAATTTGGCAATTGTTTTCTAGATGGATTTCCCTAACGTATATAGCAGAAATTTTTGCCTAAAGAATTAATTCAAGAATATGTCCAGACATGAATACAGAAAAAATTCCAAATGGAGAGAATCAGTTTTCCAAAAGCAGACTCTGATCTTTTCATGTTTCTAACACTGTCCACCTCAAATTAATTATTATGTTTTTACAAGGCAGTGTAATGTTATTCCTGACAAAACAGGCAGAACTACCTGACTTTTCAATAAAAAGTTGTCTAATGTAGACAGCTTTTTTATTATTTTGGGGAATAAAGAGCAACTTTGCCACACCTTTATTGTCTGTGCAAAACACATTGTTAAACTTTTAGATGAACACCTGAACCCCCTTTAAATTCAGCATGGGCCCTTTTACAATAATGATGCCTTAATATTTTAAGTTTCCTAGGGCAATTTCTCCTGAAGTGTGATCATTATGGCTAATAGTGATAATTATGAAATTTGTTACATTTGAAACACTAACTTGTTGTACGTAATGGTTATTAAAATGTCTTCTGTAGTATATATGAATTGTAAGGATGAGTGACGTAACTCACCTAATAGCTATTTAGTTGCATTTCCTAACAAGAGATGTAACCATCTGAAAAGGAATTGCAGAATTCTAGTTTTCTTTGTTCATAAAGTTTGTTTCCTAGAGCAACACAGCAGAATTACTACAGTTGTATGGATGCTGTACCGCATTCCAGTTAGTCTGTCTTTAATGAGGAGAGAAGGAAGGATTGAAGTAGTGTGATGAGACTTACCGTGCAGCAGATACTATTAACTTCTGAGGCCTTTATCTAACACTTTTATCTTCATTCTCCAGCCCAAAGCCTGCATAGCCATCTCTGGTATGCAGTGTTTCAACCAGATATCTGAACTGCAAGTCTTCATCCAAACATTTTGGTGTGGAGCCAAAAATAGGTGCAGTTAAATCAAATGCATGCTTTTAATTAAAATGTACATTTCTGAAACCGTACAGCACAGACTGTGGTAAGTCTACATACTTTACCATGGTGCATCTATAATAAAATAACATATTATATAATGTCTGTATGTCTGCACTGTGCAGAAGATAGTCTTTTGCTTTCAGATATGTGCATTTGGCTTATCTAATGTAAGAAAACGTCTTCTCAAGACAAATATGCCACTGCTTGCTTTTTGAAAAATACTCACTGAAGGCATGAAAGGGTACAGAGAATGTTTGCCCAGCACAAACAAATTTCTCGTTACATAACTTCTTTGGCTTCAAAAATCAAGCAAGCTGGTTCTATACTGGGATTTTGAACCTGCCAATTCTGACAGCTTCACATAATCATTTAACTGTTGTTTGGTGGTGTTACAGCAAACCTCTGCTTAGTTTACTTTAACCTTGTCCTCCAGGTGAGATTCAAACAATGCTTCCTCTTCAAAGGTGTATCTGTCAGAAATTAATGTGAAAGTCAGATTGTCTATGCTCCAATAGAACTAGTTAAATATATTTTTTATTACAGGTGAGAAGTAGGTAAGATTTTGAGATTATGAATAAAGAGACCAAAAGGAAAAGAGCATTTCAGGCTCTTCTGTGTAGAGATTTGTGAGGTTTTGTTTCATCAATATAACATAAAAATATTACTGAAAACTACACAAAAAATATAATTATCTGTAAGTGAATTCAGGTATTTTTCTGCTGATTACTCTAAATGTTTTGTTTTATATTCTGAAGAATTTAGGTGCCATCCTTTCATAATCAGAACTTTCATTAAAAACTTATGTGTGCCATTGAGTGGGTGAAGGAGGGACTTTCTATGTTGTGGAAAAATTTCCTTTTGATTTTTTTTTTTTTTACTTTTATATTTAAAAGGTGCTGTAAACAGGATTTTTTTTGCAGTTGTGTTATATACAATCATAAAAATATTCTGGGCAGCCTTCTATAGATTTCAAATAAATGTTTCTTTATTTATAGGTATTTTATAGCACTCTGAAGTGTGACTTACTTTTAACTCTTTTGAACACTAAAGAAATGAGCATGCTAATCATAAATCTCATTGTTTTAACTTTTCCCATTTTGTAATTAACATATTTAAGCTCTTCTCTATAATTTAGTTCTTCTAGGTCATTTTATAAAACTGTTGGTCAGTATCCTAATCAACACTATTTAGTATCTCTGATATGTAAAACAGTTGGAGACCAAGCCCTTAGACTTACTTTACAATAAACACAGGGAAAAATCCTCATCAGCCAAAAGTTGTTTTGGTTTTTGGTTTTTTTTTTTAGTTTTAAACTGACCAGGCTCTTCCCACATGGGTGTGCCTCTAAATCCCTTCCAAATTAAGCACAGAGATATAAAACCAGCATGTAAACAATAGCAATAAAAGTGTATCTTATTTATCCCTTCTTGCTTTTTACTCATGAGAATCCTTAAGTGTGGCCTTCAAATCTTTTATGAGAAAGAAATGTGCTTAGATGCACAGCCTGCTTTCTCAAGTGACCTGGATTGATCACAGTTTTAACTGTAATCATTTAACAATAGAACACTGGTTCCTAATCTTCCTTGAAGATGTCCCTCCAATAAAAGTGTATCTTATTTATCCCTTCTTGCTTTTTACTCATGAGAATCCTTAAGTGTGGCCTTCAAATCTTTTATGAGAAAGAAATGTGCTTAGATGCACAGCCTGCTTTCTCAAGTGACCTGGATTGATCACAGTTTTAACTGTAATCATTTAACAATAGAACACTGGTTCCTAATCTTCCTTGAAGATGTCCCTCCCTTTGGAGGGAGCCTAATTAGAAGCATATTTTATCCCATCAGTTTGTTCCCCCAATTCTGAGGAAAAAAATGTAAATTGTAATTCAACCTGCATTTAGAACTTCTGATCTCTAAACACATGTAGTTGTGTAGCTTTTTCGCATACTCCAAACTGGTCCTTTAAAAACTGTTCCTCACCTATCCAGTGACTATGTTGCCTATCCTATAATTATTTTTTTAAATCAACATAATTATCTCATAATAATGATAGAAATGAAAATAAGACCCATTCCTAGCCACATAGATCTGAACACATCTTATAGCTTCTTATGTATAAAACTCAGCCATGAAATTGTCAATCAACTTTAGGAGTATTAGTTTAATCTAACTGTAATATCTCATTGCAGCTAACATCAAAGGTATGAAATTGGTTGTAGTATTTCCACTATATATATACATGTGTGTATTTGTCTGTAGGCATACCTACATGGCAACTGAAGGTTTCCAAGGCTTGAATTACTGTTGTTTGGGTTTTTGCCTCCTCAAATGCGATATGGTCAGATCCTGTAATACTGAAGAACAGCAATGAGAAACAGAAGCCTTAGAAAATGTTGATGAGCATGTAACAGAACAGGCAAGATTTACTTCCTTACCGTGACCACCATGATTTGCCAGGCTGGTATATAAGTGGAGTTTTGGAAGACTGTTGTACAGTTGCCACTAGTTAAGAATAATATCACACAAGATGCAGAATAGTCTCCAATATTATTCTAAACCCTTCAAATGGTACAGCACTAGCCACAGTATGCTGGAAGGGGAAGGTGAATGTGCATTATATTATTGCAACTTTTTAACAGAAAGTGCCTAGAGCTGACAAAACAGATTGGTGTTTTTTAATGAAAGTGAATACAGTTAATCTGTGTATACTTTCATTGACAAGGTTCTGCACTTAGGAGTACAGCACAGATGGTATAAGCAATGAATACTTATGTCTGACTGTAATTGATCCTATCAACAATGACATACCTTTAACTGGGTTGTATCACTTTATGTCACATATGGTTAATTAAGTAAGAAGGGCCCAAATACACTAAGGAGATTTTTATGTTTATACTTAGGAAAACAGTCTAGACAGGTGTTAATGTAAATGAAGTTAGTACTTGTCAAAGGTGAAATTCTCCATATGTAGCCGTGCTTCAGTCTCCAAATAAATATAGTTTAGCTATGTCTACATTAGCAAGTAGTGTCAAGCAATAGGACCTGATCTGCAGAGTGAAACAGTTGGTGCTGAGGATCCCACTTCCCCACCGTAGGGATCTGGGGGAGCAGGGAGGTTGCTTTGGACTGGCTCTGTTCTGGTCCCATTGACTGAATGCCCAGAAGTGACTGGAGGGCACTACTAGGTGCAGTCTTGGAGGACATCATTTGGTTTAGATTCATTCCTTGTATTTAGTACCTTGCTGTGTATTTTGGGGAGCTACTCTTTTTTGCCCATAAAACAAAGCTTGCCCTTCATTTCCAACATCCTTCAACCTCAATTACAAGCAATTTGCTTCCTTAGATAATCCCTCCTAGCATGCTTCCTGATTAGCCATCACAGTCATTAATTGCCTTTCACTATATGTAGATGTCTGCCCCATGATGGTGTGGTAGAGTATCATGTAGTAGTGTTTGTGTTACATCATTTTTTTTCATGTGCATGTGTTTGGATTGGCCCTTAGTTGGGGAGTCTGTCTCATAAAAACGCTGTTGGAAAATTACATGTCCTAAATTCTTTCCTTTTACGGACTGTACTTTACAACACGAAGCACACCTTCCCTTTGCTTCCTCCAACATGGAAAACGATATGACAAAACAGAACTTGAGGTGGTTCCAATTTTGGTCCTGGACGTCTCCATAGGTATGAATTCTTTATATCAGCTCTTATTTTGGTATTCTAGCTTACCTTTTTCTCTACTTTTGAAACTTCCCGCAATAATTTTACCTTCAAGTTGCTGAATGTGTAGTTCTACTTATACATCAGAACCCAGTGGCCACCAGTGGGTGTCCCAGAACCAAATCTCAAACATTTTCTGAGATGCACCTGCAATAAATGCTTTTGGGGGTTAAACGACTGCAGAACTACATATTCTTCTTGGCTGATGGTTATTCCAAAACAAGTATTCCTACAAGGATTCTTTTCTTTCTGAAAAAAGGAAAATTATTCAGGCCCTTTCAGACCTCACATGTTACTGTTCTAGAAGGAAGAAAGTTTCATGCCACCCAGCCCTTCTCTTTAACAACCGGGTGTTTTTTCTTTTTTTTTTTTTCCTGGTGGACAGCATTTTTTTTTTCTCTGGTAGGTTCCCCCTGCTTTCAGAGCAAAATCTTGTTTCTGTCTCTCTTTATCCTTAGCCCAATTGTATGTTCTGAGAGAGATCTCTGTTTCACCTCATGTGATTTTTATCAGCTTCTCCCACTTGAAAACATTGCAGCTGCTTGAAAGCTTTAATTTGTCACTGCTGAAACACATAGTTTGTGGATGTCACGCCTAAACTTTCCCATCCATCCCAGGTGGCTGTGTAATTTCCACATTTTGATTAGCATCATCAGTTTTGGAAGCAGAAATGTTGATGTCATTCTTAAGTTAACATCATCTTAGTTGTGATAACCATTAGCCTGCTGCCAACATTTGGCTGGTCCAATATTTCTTTGAACGTTATCAACTTTATAAATTGATATGAAAAAGGTGTGCCAAAAATTATTTTACTAACACCTTGAATTTAACAGTCTGCTTATTTATAAAGAGAAAACATACATAGTTGCTTGGTATGCAACTGGTTAGGATTGCATTCATTTTTTAAATATATAATATCAAAAGCATTATAATTTAGGACACACAAGACTATTGTGTAACATGGGATCTTGTGTATACTAGACAGCATCAAACAGTAATTGAATAAAAAACTCATACTCCTCCCACACTTTAAGAAACTCACATTAAGTCATTATAATAATTAGTCTTGTAATGGAAGGGTTTTTTTCCCAAGATAATTTATTTTTTACACTAATTTAATATGTTGAAAAGTAGTTGGATGTGTATTTCTCTTTAACTTAAAGACTAGTTTAAACATCACAGAACATTGGTGCATGATTTAGAAATAAAAGAAATAAGCCCAACAAACGGAATAGGCACTTAAAGGCACATTTTGACTCCTGCTTATTGTAGACTGTTTTAGATTTAACTCTCTTATTTTCATTTGTGTTTTTATGCTTAAAATTGATGCAAAAGTTCTATTTTTCTATTGCTCTGTAAAAATATCTGGCATTTTGTAAAAGCTTGTTGTAATGTTGCTTATATATAGTAAAAGAATAACATGTGTAGCAACCTAAAAAAATGGACTGAAGTAAATATAGTAACAGCATTAATTTCCAGGTTTAGTGGGATGTTTTAATATATTGTTCAGTATTTTTCAGACAGCTTCTAATCAATTCTTAATTGGACTACTCACATACTATAAAGTATGTACTAAAGTATCTTGCTAAATCAGAGTTCAAATTAAAGGGTTTGGGAAACCTGTTAGTAAGTCCTGAGCTCTAAGTATTTCAAAACAACAACAAAAGTCCTATATTCCAGAAAACATTTACTTTATATTGTGTTACTGTAGGGCCAATCCTTCTGTGCTTTGTTCCCATTGAAGAAGTATTGTGTCTCCACTGTGTGTTTCCAAATAACTTAAGCAATGATATCAGCCAGTACCCTCAGTATAGTATAACATTATTTCTGAAGGAAAGGTTTATATATACTCATAAGAGGTGGGGGGAAAAAAGAGGAAAAAATAAAGAGAGAGAGAGAGAAAATTAATCTGATATAATTTTTACTCCCTGGGAAGTACTTTTCTTTCCTCCTTAAAGATGGCCACTTAATTTACAAATTCTTGTGAGTTATGATCTTTGGTACAAGAAATTAGTTTGTAGATAGAGCAACAAAGACACATGAGACAAGTTTCACATTTATATTAAAAGATCACTATTCTGTAAAATATTTTGTTGTTCACGAGTAGCAAATTTACTCTCCATGCACATTTTATCAGATAGCACAAAGAAACTAAGAAAATGTTATCAAATTTGAAACCAAACATCACTGATACCAACCATACTACAAGATTTTCTTCGCGGTGCTCATGAAGATACAAATGGTGAAATACACTGCAAAAGGACAATCTGTAACAAGAGCAGCAGCTTCTAAGTGAAAAGCTAAGTCTGGGGAGGTCATTAACAAGTAGAAGAAAAACAACAAGCATATTCATCTATTAAGCATATATAATGATTTATTTGATGCAATTTGATACTTTTGTTTCTTTGGCTCAAGTTAGAAAGAAGAGAAATCTGGGAATTGCATCAATTTTTCAAAGAAAAAAAAAGTTGGATCAAGCAGTCTGGCTAATCTTAAATACTCTTCCATGTATCTGTTAAAGATGTAGTTGATCTGAAATGACAAAATCATGAATTTTGCTTTGTCATATTTTCTGGTTTTGCCCATTCTGTTCCAGTAAATATAGAAATATTTTCCCAGTATTGTATGTATTGTGTTAATAAGTAGATAACTGATAGCAAAATAGGGTAAGATTTTTATATACTCTCATGAAATTGCATGTGTATTTTGCTTTTATATATTTTTGTATAAAAAATCTCCTACTTAATTATTAAGGGATTCACATTGACCGAAGTGAGAAGATTCTTTAATGAACAAAGAAAAGAAACAATTAAATAGAAACAACATTAAGAAGAAACTAAAGGACATCTAACTTTCATAGTTATTGCTCATCAATTCTGTCTAGAAAAGAGAGAAACTGATTGCATGTGGAAATCTAAACAATTTGGTTAAGTATGAAATATTAACTGCTTAGCAGGCCAAGAGAAGGGCAATATAAAGCTTCAAAGCTAAAGTAACATCTCATCCTTATTCCACCAACAAATATTTTTTAAGGTCATTTTAATGTCAATTTAAATGAAGAAAACCAAACAAAAAACAAAGCCAAAAACCCCAAATGCAAAAACCTCTGATTAACAGTAACTGGTTTGGTTAAAATAAGATTTTCTCAGACCTTTAACATGAAATTTCATCATTTTTAGGAAAGAAATTTTTGTAAAAATTGATACCTTAGCTCTCAGGCTCCTCATTCATAAGCTTCTTCACCATTCCAGCATATCTTCACCTTGAGTCATTGTACCTTCTTTATATTTCCCACCTTGTTGCTGCATATATCATGGCACCTTTTTTGCTCTGCCAGTGCATTCTACTCTCTGCATAACTCGCTTCCATTGACAAGAATGTTACTCCTGTGCAGCAAGAACCTACAATCTCTTCTTTGAAATACTTTTAAACTCACCTATTGCGCAGCCCCCACCAAAGTGCATAATCTCATTGCAAACATTGAACTGCCATTTACTGCAATATTTGACAATTCTTTAGCTATTAATTCTAAAGTGGTCAGTTTTATAGCTTTGTGATTCACTGGGATTAAAATTAAATTGCACAAGGAAACTGACGAGCCAAACAAACAAAACTTTTCTGTTTCTCAGTTTCACCACTAAAATTTGAAATGACTTGGTTTTATTGGTCCTGATTCTATTCTGTGACCTTGTGATTATAATCAGCTATCGAGCCTTCTTGACTACGATCTACAGGGATAGTCCTCCAGGTTCTTCATTACTAGGCTTTCCAGGACAACTTCAATGTGTCTGCCTCCATGCTGAAAGAGTACATCTTCTGATCGATGAGTAATAAACTCTCAACCCCTGTTTATAAGACTTAGTCGGGAATCCATCAACCCTGGTAATGCTGCTTGTATTTTTTCCAAACAGTGAACTAACGAAGTTTGGTCTATAGCAATGAAAAAGGAGTTTTATAAAAATTAATACCAACGTAGATGCTCCTTAATAAATAAGCAAAGCCCTCCTCTGCCAGCTGCTTTCTAGTTTGAGAAGTAGTTTGAGAAGGAGCTGGTTCATGGATTCTAGCAGAAAAAAAAGTATTACATAAATCATATACAGTTAACTAAATCACTAAGGTTGCAGCTTAAGCACTTTTTTTTTTTTTTGGTATGAAGAGAAGTAATTTCTGCTATAATGTTAGTATTTCAGTCATATGTGATTCTTATTCTTTAAGTTTACTTGAAATAACTTTTTTCAGACTACCATAGTCTTCTGTCTTTTATTTTTAAATATCAAAATGAAGACTAATATAATTCAGTACTCAGTATAGGAAAGAACACAGTAATGCTACATTTGGAAATTGAATTTACAGTTGTTTCTTTTTGTCTAGTTCCCTTCCTTCCACCCTATTCACCCCCCAGTCCCAGTTATAGTAAACTGTTTATTGTTAGATATAAAATTAAAACAGTTAGTGTTTATGGCTTAAATATAAATTTGAGTGAGCTACAACATCAATAAAAGTTTAGAAATTCATATTTAAATACTTTAGAGTTTACATAAAACCTGGAAAATATCTTTTCAAGATACTGTTGGAAGAATGATCCCAGAACTGTTTGGTATTGTTAACTTTGTATTGTTGAATCCTGTTTGATAAAACCATCAGAGAACTATTTTTTTTTTTTAAAAAAATATTGACTCTTTTCATTCAGAGTGGTTTTGGTGGAGGAAGGGCAGGAAATACTTTTTTTTTTTTAAGTTTTCTGGAAATTCCTAAGACATTTATCTAATTTTAAAACTCAAGTACAGTTGAATCATTGAGACTGGTCCATATGAATTTTGTGACTCACAAAAGGAATGAGAAATGTAACATTAGTTTTAGAACTGAAACATCACTTCTGTTTGTGATTCTGCACTTAGTGGACTTTCTGTTTCAGCTTCCATTATAAACCATATTTGTAGAGGTTTAAGAAACTGATCGAAAAAAGTTGCTTTGGGTGAAAAATTAACATTAAAGCTCTAGTGCTTGGAATGAAGTTGCATTTTCCTCCCAAATTTTGAAAAAGAAAACTTTGTAGGCATTAATTCTGTATTAGCTTAGGATGTTACTTAGTGTTTCTGTAACTCAAAAAGATATTTATGAACATTGATTTTTTTGTTTGTTTTACCACTTGAATGATTTCTTCCTGTTTCACTCAGTATGTTGAATAATCATCAGTGGCAATGGAAGTTCCAATCATAAATCAAGAGAATGAAAGATTTTAGTCTTAAGGAGTTGCCTAGCTGTTAAAAGACTGGAATAACAGAGTTGTCTTTTCTTCAGTAGATACGTGTTTGGTACTGCAAACAAATGTTTTCTAGAGAATCAAGGGTAGAATATGATCTTCACAGAGCTGTCTTTGCAGTTGCATTATTGCAATATGTTATTCACCAATGCTCTTAATATGCTGAGCAGTCATTACATGTTGGGGATGATCTGTTTTTCAAACCAGTGTAAAAATGTCTGAAGTTGGGTTTGATCGTATTTGGACATCTTGGGAGGCAAAGGCAGATCCTAACTGGTTGTTCACTTACAGCACAGGGATTTAGCCCTTTTCATTGTTTGGCTGAAACAGTTTGGATTTGCTCTCCAGGCTGAAGTGCAAACAGATGAGTAAGGCAGGAAAGGAAGAGAAAGGCAGATTTTTAACTTGACCTGTATCCTTCCATGAACTAATTTCCCTCTTCTCTTAATTTTATTTGGCTGTGTTTGATGACCAAAGAATGTGGATCATCCTGCTGGCAGGAAATATAAACGACTCTCATAGTTATATGCTACAGAAATTATATTGTGCTGGTAACACTAGTGTCCTATATTTTTATTAAATCAGTGCCCATGAACTCTTTCTTAGTAAATCTTCATGGAATTCTTTTAGTTTGTTTCTTCCCAGAGAAATTAACCATGAGTTATCATTGAAGGGTTATGTGCTAGAATGAATATAAAATTCATAACAGATATTAAAAATGTTTCATATATTGATTTTAACGGAATAACCTTTATAGCAACATTTCTGAAGTTTAAAATTCATGATTGTTATGGGTTTACTTATTGATTTAGTTGCTGACCTTCAAAATATCATTAAAGGGAGTTCTATTAGGAGGGTAATATTCTGCAGTAATCAAGGTGTCATTTGGGTTTGCTTTTTACTGTTATTGAGGGTTTTTTTTAAGTTTTAATGTCACAGTCTAATCTTTTTATACATGACGCTGCCATCAAGTGGCTATTGAGTAAAACATCTGTTTTATCCCTCTTTAATTTAAGTGTTAGTCTTGTTTTTAATTAACAGCTTGGTTTGGAAGGAGGAAATATCCTATGCTTGCTAACTGACAGAAACAAATTCAGTTTATTGCTCTCTGGACCAGATTTGTAGAGCTAGATGCTCAAAGATGCTTTGAAAGATGCTTTAAAAGAATGGGATTTCAGTGACATCAAATTGTTGTTTTATCCATCTTTAATTTAAGTGTTAGTCTTGTTTTTAATTAACAGCTTGGTTTGGAAGGAGGAAATATCCTATGCTTGCTAACTGACAGAAACAAATTCAGTTTATTGCTCTCTGGACCAGATTTGTAGAGCTAGATGCTCAAAGATGCTTTGAAAGATGCTTTAAAAGAATGGGATTTCAGTGACATCAAATTGTGTTGGTGTTGATTTTTACATCAGCTTCAACAGGTGTTAGGAACCTCTCTGGTCACCTTGTGAACTATTCTGAGTGTCCACTTGCATTTTCAGGCACCTTAATATGCAGGCAAATCTTCCCTTTTAATGTCCCCTTTTTAATCCTTTCTACCAGAACTCCACAATACAGATGTAGACTGTAGACTTGGGCAAGGATTTTAAGACGCTGAATCTAAGAGGCCAGAATTAACATGGTTCTTAAACTTCAAGAAATTTTTCCTCGAATCAAGAAGCTGATGAATAAGTAAAACCATATCTTTATGACAGCCCAACAATTGTGTCTTTTAAAGTAGACAAAACCTTAAGATTTTCAGTTTTGGGGGAGGTAAAGCTAATACCCCAGTGCCAAATGACCATTTGCAGTTCCTCACAACCCAAATATTGGCATTCATCAACAATTCTCAGTTCACTTCCAGCAGTATGGGGCTGTTAACCAATTTTAGGCAAATAATGATAAACACCCCCATTCTCCTGAAGATTATTTGCCTTCCTTCACCCTCTAGAAATGATAATAGAAAATCATGCGTGCATTTGCATTTGTATTTACTGCGTTTGAATTAAAGCTGCAAACAGCTCTGATTCACTAATAACTGATGAAAGTGTCTCATTATTGAGCTACAAAACCTTCAACAAATTAATGGAAATTGCAAATCACCTTGAAAATTGCAGGCTCTTTAGTCCTATATTGAGTGCTGAGAAAACTGCATAAATAGCCTTGTTGCTTAACTCTTTCTTTTGAAAAAATAGCTTTCTTATTACGTTTTTTTTAAAAGCGTGGCTTACTAATTAAGGCATGGCTAAGCAACATCTTCAATTTTTTTGCTGTGTTTTGTTTTCTGTACATGAACATTAAACAGTATCACTATTTTTGGTTCGTTCCCTTTTATATAATATTTAGAATCATAGACTCTCTCTGCCTCTGATGCTAAGCAAATATTTTGGACACTTCTCTCATGCCCCAAATGACAGTACAGGATTTAGCATGTGCTGGTTCTTTTCCGTAGTGAGATAATGAATTTTTAAATATATACGCCTGCGATGTTTTCCTCCAAAATTACAGCTTAATTAGAAGAAAATATTTCATGAAAAGGGAAAAAAAACACACACTATATTCTTTTGCTCACTATTTGTTTGATTTTTACTCTTTCTGCGTAACTCTGAATCCAAAACTAGTGCATGTCACTTGTCATGAAGAAAGATGTATAGGAGCTGATCTCCAGCTGGTATAAAATTTCATAGCCTCATTGTCATGGAAACCTGCTCTAGCAGAGTATCAGATGCATTTCTCTAAAAGGTAGAGTGATTTCTACAAAGTGCTAGATTCTCTCATATCCCACAATTCCACATTACAGCTGCATCTCTGAGCTAAACCTGATTGATTTAAAGGAACATATTTCAGCTTAACATAGATTCAAAACAAAAATCAACGGTTTGTAATTTTGTCCATTTTTGCTAATGTTTGAGTCATCATTAAGCTTGTGATGAGTAATTTATCACAGTTTTCTGCATTCAATAGATTTTTTAAAAAAATTTATAAGGCACAGCAGACAATCTTTTTGCACATAAAGCTTCATATAACATTTGTGCTAGTGCAGTGTAACTACGGAGGAACAGAATTTGCACTCAAAGACATTTTTCTGCTATATTTGAAGTCACTTTGCTTATAAGAATACTAAAAGCATTTGTGTGCTGACATGCCCTCTAGGTATTAATACTAAGAGAAATTCCAAAACTTAATGAAATCTGTGAATCTCCAGTGACACAACTGCTGCTATTAGTTGGCAGGTGCCTTTTACTAGATGAGCTTTTCTATGATTTTCCAAATTGGTTTCTTTCTAGGGCTGGATATCCTGTGAGATGTCCATCATTAGCTCTGTCCAACAATAAAACTTGAAGTAGCAAAGAAGCGAAGTTTCTGTTTCTCCTGCCCCATGGTTACAGGCTCGATGAATGAGGAAAAAAAAGTCCCTTTCATTTTCTCTTCCTCTTTTTATTCCTTCTAACCCACCACCTTCTGTTTTTCTTTTTGTACTTTCTTGGTATTATTATTAATGTATCCACAATTCTGGCTCATCATTTTCATTCCACTCCACCACCCCAATTTAGGTCCTTTTACCCATGAGCACTGTACTGAGGTTTGATAGCAGTTTGCTAGTCTTTCACACCAAATGATGAAACATCAAGTATTACTCCTTTTCAGCTTCTTCATGTCCAGACTATGGGGACTCGAATAGTCCCCCCAAAAAAGGTATGAAAACATGAATATTCTTCTGTTTAAAGCCCAGAAAACAGTTTTGTTTCCTTCTGTTTCTTTGTCCTCTCTCCTGACTGTGTTCTCCCTGCTGCTCAGTCAGTTGAGCGGTGGACACTTAATGCTTTTAAAACAGCATTTAACTGAAGAAAATGAGTCAGCTTGCTATCCAGCTCTTCGTGTGGACTTGTCACAGTTTTCAAGTAGTGTTTGTTAAATATACTAAGCATATGTAGAAACCACATGCACCTGGAGATACCATCATTTTCAGCATCAAGTTGAGTGCAGGTGAATTCAAACTGATCATAGTCTGCTGTCTATCTTCTCTTCTTACTCTGTTTTTTTGGAGAACACAATGTTTGAGAAAGTTTTGGCATGCACCAAAGTTTGTTGAACCCATTCATCAAATATTTGCTCCTTAAATATTGTGATGTTGTAGGAACTATTACATACTAAGATTCTACATTAAAAATCTACACAGAGTAATAAACAAAAACTGTATGTTTGATTGTTCATGATACTTGATTACTGATGAGACTAAGGTAATAAGCGTGCGTTCCCCACCAGTACTTGCATACAGCTCTCTAATATTAATGGAAACTATATATATTAAGCACATGTGACACACCATACCCATGACTTGAAAAAGGTTTCTGCTTTGCAAGGCCTTCTCCATAACTAAATTCCAGTTTTCAGGGTTTCATGTTGGAATGGTAATTTAACTTCATATAGTGTAAATGTAAACCAACTTGTGATGATGTGACTAACTGAAAATTACTTTTCATAGCTGCTACTTTTTCAGCTGGGATGCAGGAGTTGCCTTGGATTAAACTTGAAACTTCTCCAGTGACAGTAAAGTGCTGTCTAAAATAACTAATAAAATGCAGCTGGGAGTGGAATAAAAGCTGGTTTTAGACATAAGGAGGCATTTTATCAGAAAGGTAGTCTCTATGCAGAGGTTAACATTTGTATGAATAACTGAAAGGTATCGAATAGGATCTACCTAATTTAATCTATGTAAGATATTGTATTTCATGGAACTTTCACTCGACAGTGGCAGTCGTGAAAATTTAGAACATCAAAATAGTATGACAAAACTTATTAAGTACATTTTCTAGCATAGTATTTTTTGTTGTTGTTTTGATGAAAAAGAATTATCAAATATATTGCTTTCCTCTACTTTGTGTGCTTGTAAAATCTACTCTGCTATATCACAGACCTCTAACCAAAACCATGTAATGCTATGATTGTTTACCTAACATAGTCAAGAGGCTGTATCTGATGGTCTTTTCTCTTGAGCCTTCATAGATATGCAATAATAGCAGATAAAAAGTAAGCTTCATTATCTATTGCTTCTTTGTTTACGTAGCTGTTTGATTGGCAAAGAATAAAGGATCCTAAAGACGTTCCTTTTGTGTCTTGTATTGGGTTTGAAAGGATAAAACTCTAGACAGCCAGTTTTGCATGAAGAATACAATAATAGTATTGTATATGTTATTTCAGTTGCATGTTATGTTTTGTCTACAGGCAATTTATAGGTGGATTTATAATTTGCAAATAAAGGCTTTCATTTCCAAAACTTCTGGTGTAATAGTTTGGAAACCCAGCTATTTTGGTGTAGGATGTACAAAAGTCTGAAGAATTTCTCCTGTACTACCAGGTTTGGTTTAGGTTGTGTCTAAGTGTGTAGCAATGGAAATGGCTGCGGAGCAGGATTTTGAAATCATCAATGTATGCAAATCCCACCTGCCTCTTTTTTCCTCTCCAGAGCTCTGAATAGAACCCAAGGCACAGATTTTTAGTCTCCTGGTGTAGCTGGTAGGCTCTTCTGCTTCATATTAATAGTCAATACCATCATGATTCCTAAACGAGGCAATTTCAACTGAAAGTTGTTAAAAGGTTGGTAAACAGGCTATTCCCCAGACAAGAGTAATGCGTGCATCTGTGCTGTGTCAGCTGTACTTAAACAGGTGAGACTGAAAAAACAGAAAGTAGTAACTTCTCTCCATTTTGGTTGTGTAGGGTCCTTGTTCTCTAAGGGAGATTTTTGTCTGAAAAGTTTACATTAAAAAGTGAAAATATTTAAAGAGTCAACACGGCACTGACTTAAAGGCATATGCATTGGCAGAGTGATTGGTTATTTAAGCTTTGCAGTGAAGCAGGTAGTTTAAAACTCTAGACATTAGTGCTTAGGACTATCCTCGTGAAGCATGCACTGAAAAACTGAATCTGATGCCCTGCCTCCCCAATTTACATAAAAACAGCACTTCAACCAACCACAAATTTATTCTGGATATTCAATAGAGACTTGTTTAATACTTATTTCTACTGTAGATGAACATTATAGGTAATCAGAAATTGTAGTTCAGTTTACATTAATTTATGATGAAATGCTTTCTTTGATTCTTCCACCATTGCTGCAAAGGTGGATCTCAAACCATTTAGCAAGAATTAATAGTATTCATATTAATATATTATTAATTACTTAAAAATTAATAGGAATATTATCTGCCTCACTTTTAGAGAAACTAGGATGTAGAGGACTGAAGGCTTGACTGTGCAAGTCTTTTCACATGCCTTTTGAGCCTTGTGAATTTATATCAGCTGAAATCTGGAGCAGAGGAGGTTAAGTTATATACCCAAGGTTACCCATTGAGCTAGGAGCAGGGTCAGAAATAAACACCAAGAATCCTGATTTCTAGTCACCTTGAACTGCTGTATCACATTCCTTCCTAGACTTGCTAGCATCTCAGTAGTATGTAATACTGTCAATTAGAATTAGTTTGCTGTCCATCTCATTTTTATATTTAGTGCTAAGTATGAAACAGTTGTTAATGCCTGCTTAATGTTTGGAGGGGTGCATTACCAACAATCTTCATTATTTTCTTTTTCTTGTTTTTTTCTTTCCTTTTCCTCTTTAACCTCTTGTTAAAGAAAAGAATAGAAAGTAAATTCATAGAAGATATTTACCCACAGAGGAAAAACTCGAACCCTTCTTCAGTAGCCAGAACTACAAAAGAGATTATGGTGGTGGGAGAAGACACCTAACCTTGTGTATGATCTCAGGGAAGGGATCTTATGTACCAAGTCTGAATTTGACTGACAAAGTAGTAGGATGATGTTTGAGGCAAGAACTGCCTTTTTGTTTGGCAACACAATAGGATCCTCTTTCTTGATGGATTCTCAGCACTACTCAGTATAATAACACAATAATTGGTCCCAAAGATGGAATGAGTAAGATTGGATGGTGGTCTTTGGGGGCCCAGTTGTGTTATAGCTAATCTAATTATGTCTGATACTGACTTTTTAATACATATGGTAGCTATTTCCTTGGCTTGGAAGTAAGGCGTATATGCAAGCTTGATGTTTGCTTGGTCTCTGTTCTAAAAGCACACAAATTTATTCTTAGGAGAAACCCCAGCTATATCTGTCTCATGTCATGCTGTATTCTAATTCAAAACTAAAACTGATTTGTTCCAGAAGATGTCTTGAAGCATAAATATGTTGTGGCTTGTGGAAATGTGGGAGGTGTGATGGAAAGAGCAAATGTCTATAGATTGTACTTCAAAAAAACACTGCAACTTGCTACAGAAAAGACATAGTAAGTTATTGCTGCCTTGGAGCAACAATCCACAGCAGGCATTCACCCCTTTGCATGGGACAATATAAACATTTTATTGGATTTATGAGTATAAAGGAGCATCTGGAGATGATGAGATTATGTAAGACTAATTTTAGAGTCTGAATTAAACTAATTCCATAGCTACAAAAGTCACGGCCATGTTCTATGCTCTTGTTTAAAAGATGTCTATGTGCTATGGCGATACCAGATTTTCCCAGCCAAATGGAACAGAAAAGTCTAATGCACTACTGTTGGTAGTGGTGTGGTGGGCACTGGCTTACTCAGCGTATTATGAAAATCCTTCATGAAAGATATTTATGCAATCAAGTTTCTGAGGCAAGTTTCTTCTCAGCTGTTAGCATCTGGGTTCCATTTCACTATGAATAGGTGACTGTCTCTTGAATTTATTTATGTTTCTCACTTTTTAATAGAAAGTATAGTATGTATTCCTGGTTGGGGGTGGGGGTGTTGGTTTCCTTTCCTTTCCTTTCCTTTCCTTTCCTTTCCTTTCCTTTCCTTTCCTTTCCTTTCCTTTCCTTTCCTTTCCTTCCCTTCCCTTCCCTTCCCTTCCCTTCCCTTCCCTTCCCTTCCCTTCCCTTCCCTTCCCT
>NW_008795695.1:309879-392611 GCF_000699145.1 Aptenodytes forsteri
CTTTCCTTTTTTCTGCCTTTGTATTTTACCATTGTCTTCCAGCTTAAAATAAGCATATTATAAATTAAACGTATTAATAAAATTAGTGGTGTGTGATGTATTAATGGAGTAGGTGGGGAAATAAAGTTCTTTGAAGTCAGCTTTGGTTTTAGAAAAATCTAACTTGCCCACCTGAAGTAGCTGATATACTGAAATGCAAGTTTTGTTCTATGTTTCATTTCTTTTTTTTCCTCTTCCCCCCAGTGATTCTTACTGGTGAAAAGCTTCCAGCCTAGCAGTGATAGTTACTGAAAATTCAGATAGTAGAAGGCTCAGTAGGTGAACAGCACAGCATTGTAGGAGCTCAGAGTCTCCGATGCTAGAGTGGCATATATGAATGGCAATGTTATGTCATAGTTTTGGCCATCGTCTCTTCCAGAAGCGGCTGATGCACAAGTGGAAGCTGAAAGTTACTAATCACCTCACAGTGCTTGCTGCACAGTGCTCTACATGCATAATTTTCTGGGACCCTCTAGCAATATGCTCATGGCTCGGGGATGAAAAGGATAAAATCCTGATTCCTTTGAAATCAATTAGAGATTTACAATTGACTTGAAGTAAGGAATCATTGGTCATAAAGTAGTGGGCCAAAATTATGGTACTAAACATAGAAGAAATGAGGGCAAAAATAAGTCACTCCAATTGAGTAGCTGAAACTAAAAAGCAAAACGAACAAACAAAAAAAGCCTTTGGATGATATGTCCAATATGCTTTCTACCAGCTCCCAACAAAACAAAGGTAGTTCATGACCAGTGAAGCCTACTTTCCTATGGATTCATTTCTTGAAGTTAATTGAATTTTGATATTTAAAATTGTGTGTGGGTCTGATGGAAGTTTTTACTCTGAAGTAATGAAGCAGTTAGAAGGTCTTTTTCTTCTACAGATTTTCCATATTTGCTTGTGAGGATGCCAGCAAAATTTCTCTCCTCCGTTCATTTGACCTATATTTGATATGGGATGGAGATCTCAAAGCTACTGAGTTTCTCAAAAATACACCTGAAACCTCTGATCTTAAATTTGATCAACATTGGCCGATGATTTGAAGCGATTTTAGGTGGCATAGATGCACACAGTGTAATCACATACACAGTCAGCTCCCTAACCTCAAAATCAAGGTAAAAAGAATGAATGTGTTATTTCTAACAGAGAACCCTTTTAGGAGCAACTAGAGATTTTCTACAACAGGAACTGCAAATATGCTTAGCTGTACGAATACTTCATTTATAAGATAATAAGAATTTTACACAGTTTTCTAGAAGGAAAGAGATTTGTATTCATCAGCAAAGCTCTACTAGTTACCTATTCCAGTGCTTCCCTATGTTTCTTCATGCATTGCCCAAGGCTGACAAAAGTTCATTTAAAAGCAAAAGAAATGCCAGATACCACCTTCCTCTCCTGCAGCCGCCCTGGAGCAATTATGACAAGAGTATTTAACTTACAAATCAAAATGACGCTAAGAGGACCCACCCTCACAAACCGAAACAGGAATAAATTTTTTCATTTAGCTTTCCAAGAAGGAGAAGGTTGCATGAGCTTTCTGCTAATTATACTGTCTTTGAATGAAAAGCCTTTGTGTTCCACCTTTAAGTGTAGTCTTGTCTTTTTTATGTCAGTATTTTAAGTGTCTATCCACCATCGTTTATCCACATCCTGATCTTGTCCTGTCTTGGATAAGTTCCTTGCTGGCTTCACTGAGAACAACATTGTTCCATAGTAACACTGTTAGTAAATTCTCTGTCTGTTGTTCTGGCCATATTACCTTCTTTTGTGCCTCAAGGAGCTGGCAAAGCTTCACTCCAGCCTGCATTTTGTTTCTTATCTTGTACTTTTGTTCTTTTCCAGCATTGCTAAGTTCAGTGTTGTTAATATCTTTCTAGACCTATCGCTGCAGTATTGCCTTTCTTGTCTGGTGCCACGCAAGGTGTGAATTCACAGGGCACACACTCTCCTTGCTGAGGAGTCTCATTTTCTTTAGGGCGCCTGCAAATTCATCTCATGATAAATGCTTGCTGTGCTCCTTAGAGAGAGAAGAGAGGGACTGTAAAACAGTTGGCTTTGTCCCACCTGTCTGCCATTTTAAGATTTCGGACTTCTCAGGTATAGGTAACTGCCTTTCTTGTAACTTCCTCCTTAGCGTAAATGTAATTGCATGTTCTTTCTTGCTGTTTCAGACATAATGCAGGTCTCCTCTTCCATTTCAGTTCTTATGTTAGATAGGAATATTGGACATTTGTTGTGCTAACCATTACTTCTTTCATTTGTAATCCTTATTCATTTTATGGTGGATTATTTAAGATCTTTACAGGATCTTTTCTTAAACTGTTAATATACTTGAGGACCAGTGAGAGGGGCAGGTAGTTAACGAGAGTTGAGCTTGTGCAATATCAATGACTTCCACTGGTTTTTGGTAGCAGGCTGTTGAACAGCTCATGGAAATCAGTTGGTGCACAACAGCCTAAGACAGAGCAACAGGCTCCGCTTTCACTGTTTAGATATTTTTTTTTCTTTTTTTATTTTATTTTGTTTTCCATTTCTGTTTTGTTTTCTTTTTCCCCTCATTATCTCTGTTGAGTATTAATACTGAATTTGAGATATGCAGCAGTGTTTATTGAAGGCATTCAGATGTCAGGAGCCAGACCTTCCCCTTGTCCTTTACTCCGTATCAAGATAAGTCTCACACTTTTATATTAAATAAAAAGGGTTGGGTTCCCTCTCTATGCCTTTTGGTTTTAGGTGGAGGTATTCTTCTGATTTTTTTACTGAACAAGGAAATTATCATGACATGCAGTTTTTGGGAACAGCCAGCAACACTCCGTGGCAGGGTGAGAGGAAACAAAGATTTGGCTTAAGTACTGCGGCTGAGTTTAGGTACAAATGCTGCAATACTGTAGGTGCTGTGTTGGACTGTGCTGCACACCCAGTACTTCAGAAGCCTACATTGGATTTTAACATGTGTATGCGCTTTGTTTCTGTTGCTGCAACTCTTCTTTGACTTTTTTTGAATTAGAAAAGACATGCCAACCTCCTTGCCATATACCTATTACTAATAATGCTTATGTGTTTTTTCAGTCTCATATACTTTCATACGTAAATTGGCTATCAAATTCCACCCTCAGTTTTAACCTGTAATAACTTCATTGCCTACAGTGCAATTTGCACTGGTGTAATTTAGATCAGAATCTGGATGCATATGTAAATGTGTGCATGTATGCACACATGTAATGCCTGCTTTCATTTTACAGTTAAAAATGAGTGAGAGGGAGAATCTGTTGATTTTTTTTTATGCTGAACAATTTTAGAGCAACTAGCAAGAGGAAAATAAATAAATTCAGGTTGTAGATGGATTTTGGAGTCATGCATGCACGTGCACACCTTTATAATGTATTCTGGTTCTTGTCAGTCCCAAGCAGTAACTTTTCTCCTTTCACCTGACTCACAATGCCGAATTTTCTGCGAGCCTCAAATCTCATATTTATTTTGCTTTGGGGAAAATGGAGGCAGGGATGTTTAAAAAAAAAAAAAGAAGAAAAAAAGGAAGAAAGAAACCCCCAAAACAGCAGCCCCCCCAGCCCCTGCTTCTATACCACCAGTCCAAACATGGAACATATTTTAGCAGAAGTGCCCCAGCTCTATCATATGTGCTGTGCAGAGTCATCATGGCCATGGTGCATAGCTGAGAGCCGGAAAGCAAACAGCTGCTGTAGCCTGATTTGAGTTAAAATAGTGTCAGTGTTTAGTCTGGCGCAGTGCTTCAGGAGAGATTGGCAGCTGGGTCAAACAAAGTCATTCCATTGGCTCCCTTCCCAGTAAGCTTCTGCTAGTATTTAGGTACTAGTGCAGCCTAGGCCCCTTTTCTCAGGGATAGCCTAACATCTGACCGCACCCTCTTTGCTTTTTAAAAAATGCCTTTTCACTCTTTAAGATAAATCCACTATTATACAATCTGCCACTAATTGTGTATTAAGACTTTTTTCTCTCGAAAGCTGACGCATCCTGCTCTCAACGTGGTGTAGAAAGCGGGCTGTTACAGTGCTGGATTAATAAAAGGGGCCTTTATGGTTTGTGAAAGAATATCTCTGTGCTTAGGCAGGAAACTTTTTGATCCACAGAAAAGCCAGACGACATCTAGGTAAGGCCGTGTATCAAATCTGCTTTTATGGGATAGTGGTGCAGCGAGCGCTGTTAATTGCAATTGCTTAATGTTTGCATGCCCGTTTTGATAAGCTTTTTCAGAAAGTTTAGGAAATAGCTGCTCCCGTGTACCGAGCCCTTTCTCTCCTCCCCCCTCCTCACTCCTCCTATGCCTTTAACGCTTGCAAAATCTTGTAATGATCTGCTTAGTTTTCGCTGAAATACGCGCGGGCGCCTCGCTTCTTTTTGGAGAGGGGTTTCTTGCAGAGGCGCACAGCAGAAAGTTCTGCTGTCGGACCCAACTGCTCTTAAAAGTGGAGTAGCTAGGAAGAATTTACAGGGAAAGCTTTCAACTGTTACTGACTGCCTGTGCAATCATTTAAAAGTAGTTGAAAACTGCTTTGAACTAACAAGGGTTTAATTACGGAAAAGTTTAATGTGGCGATGGAAGGAATATTAAGTAAGTTGTCTTTGTCTCATACTTTTTAATTTTAGTTGTTGCTTTAGCCTGTTGGGTCACATTTTTTGTCAGCGCTGAAGGCTGCCATGAATTGGTAATGAGGGCCCCTTTTTGCACATGATTTTGGCACTTGGCCAAAATCAACTTCCCAACGGCAAGCTTTCTCTAAAAGAACCTGAAGCATTTTTTTGTGATTAGGAATCATGTCTGAAAGCTGCCACAACCAGTTGTGTAGGCATGTCAAAATGACTTTATACAGTATATCTGAAGCATTCAGGGGTGTGTGTGTGTGTGTGTTTTTTCCTCGTGTACCAAATTGTTGCTATTATCATACTGAATTTCCGCAGCTTACGCACCTCCAAAAACCAGGCTACAGGGAGCTAAGGCATAATGAGGATCTTTGGTACCTTTATATTTTTCAACATGCCAAAGCAGCCCTAATTGTCACATTTAAGCAGGATACAGTATTAGGGGTTGCTTAAAACCCTTGTGGACGTAAAGCAGATGAATCTTTAAACTTTTAATCTCAGTAAATTATGCTCAGTGAACAGTAAGTAATGACATTTTCGAGAAGTTTCTTTGTTTGAATTGTGCGAGTGAAGCTTTTTGATATAACTGTTTAAAAAATACATGCCTAGATCCATTGGGGGGAAATTTGCAAGGAAAATCTCGGATGTACCTTTGGATTTATCCCGATTCCTTGAAGTCTGGGTATGGGTCTGATCTGTGAGACAGGGAGCAGGAGCTGCGTTGTCCTTTGTTGTTTAAAAGGGGGAAAGGGAGTTAGTCTAAACATTAATAAGGAGCTGTGAAAGTTCACATTTCAAGAGTGCTCAGAGTTTCAAAACTTGTGGAGATCATCAGTGCAATAAATGGGTGATTATTCCTCGCTGATATTATATAAACAAGTCTGGCACTGTAAGTGAATACATTATTATTGTACACTTGAACGTTTTGTGAATTTAATCTGTATTTAACAAAGCAACCCAGCAATTGGAAATTAAGGACCTCCGATTACATGCTGTCTATACTCTACCCTAGTGTCTTTTCCATGTGCATTCAATGTAAAGACAAAATGCGTTAGGCAGCATTTTTGTTAGGTATTTTTATTTTACATAACAGCACTTGTGGCTATAGCCGAGGAGTTGCTCGTTTCTTCCTGTATGTGTTGTTTGCTTATAAGCAATACCATACTTCAGCAGCAATATCAATGTGGAACAGCCTTTTCGCACCTTCCCCTGCCCCCCCAGCCTTGATCCCTTTTGCAGTAGTTCCTGCTGTTAAAATGGGCTTTACAGGTATTGTCTTTCTTCTGTTAAACCGTACATTTTCTGTAAGGTGTATGTGTGTGTGTGTGTTTCCTTTATTACATAATGAAAGACATATAGCTAGATTGGGGAAAAAACTCGAGCTTTATAGACTCTTCAGTATCTGTACTTTCATATAACTTGCCTGGGAGAGTTTGTTCATTGTTACGTTGCAGGAGACTGAGTTACAATTCTCGAAAGTCTCCTACGAGTTTAACTGTAGCACGTTGTATTTACAATGAAAGAAAGCAGACAAGAGTAAGATGTTGAAAAAAGTAGGAGGAGAACATTAGTAAAATAAAATGCATAGGACTTAATTGCATTTTTCTGGGATTTCTAAAAAGTTTTACAACAGGGAAAAATACATTACAGTTGATTCCTATTTTAATGTAAAGCATTGCCAGAAAATGACCATACTGGGTGCAAAAGTAAATGTGATAGTAGAATTTTCACAAATTGTTATGGAATTTATTTGCTGGTGTGTGGAAGTAATCTCTCCTGAGTTACTAAATTAGGTACAGTTAATTTAAAATATGCATATACACATCTAGTTACTGCAAAACTAACTTTAAAATGTTTTACTGTGATATTCCCACTTTTACTGAGAAGGTTTTACTGTGAAATAATGAACACATGCTAGTGCACTACTTCTAGAGGTTTTCATTTCTGTTTTGGTTGGTGAAGGGTTGTGTTATAAATCACAGCAAGTTACGCTCCAAAAACTTTGTAAGCACTTTCTAAATCCAGAGTCAAATTTTGTCTGATAACATGCCTGAAGTGTAAAATCTACTATATGAGGTAACAGAGAGTTTTGCTTAAAAACTGAAAATATTATAAATTTGGCTTCTGATTGCAGACACTAAATTAACATTTTCCTTCATCAAGAAATGTATTGTCTGTATGAACATACAAAGAAGTCATGTTTCCATCAGATAAATCAGCATTCTGTATTCATAAGTGTTAAGTGTAAAGTTTAAAACGTATAGACACCATATTCTGTTTTTAAATCCCAAACTGGTAGATTAAAGTTTCTTCTTTACAGTTAGGTCGATGAATAACTGGTTAGTTACTTTTCCTGAGACTACAAAAGGTGAAGGATATTAAGTATTCTCCATTATGCCATTTTTATTTTTAACAGCCCTCAGGAATAACGTGTCTCTAATCTTCCTACTTGGAGGGCTTTATGTTTTCTATTTGTTTGCAAACATATCATGAAAGACTGCAATTATAAAGCTTAACTTTGTTGTAATTTTGTATCTTAGATTTTAGTCCATAGAACTGTTGAACTCCCAGTTACCCATTTCAGTGCAGCAAACCAATTTATTCTCCATTTAAAATACAAATTCTTGCTTTGTAGTTGGCATTTTTAATGACCGTTAGACATTAATATTTCATGGTTTAGTGGTGCAGTGTAAGTGGTACATATTGTTATACACGTGAATAAAAGTTACAAATGTATTTATAAAAAACTTTCACTTATATGAAAAAAAAAAAACCTAAACACATTGTAGAACACTTTCAGTTTATCAAGAAAACATGAGGTCTTGTAAAAATAGCTTTATTCCTCAAAAGATTCTACTGCGTGTTTTAAAACTTTAGAAATGAAACAGGGTTGTTTTGTTTTGTCTTGTGGGGGGGAGGGTTTAGCAAGCATTTCATTCATATAAACTAAGCACTTTGTTCTATATGTTCTAAATTCCAGCAATGAGATAAATAAATTGCTGCATTGGATGGAACATAATTATTGAATTTTGGCAGAACTTCAGTGAACTCTGCCATGAAAGATTAATGTGCACAGTGCGCTCTTAGATTCTAAAGTAACAGAGTAAGATAAGGGGAGCGCATAACAGGCTCCAACCTTTGTGGTTTAGAGAAAATAGAAAACGATGGGCAAATGTTAACTTTTGGTATAAACTGCTAATGATAATGTTTTGTCATCTGGGTGATAAAAACTACAGGAGGAGACAAGAAAATCCAATTTAACACAAATTCTCTCCATTTCTTTCTTGCTCTGCTTCCCATTTTTCTGTATTAGAATAGTCACGATTGCTCTGTATTCTTACGAAAAGGAGAACATAGCAGGCAGACTACTTGCAGTATCCAGTAATGTAATGTGCTAATGAAATCCCTCCATATCAGCATGTCATATGTGGTTTTTCACTACAATTATGATTTTGGTTTGTGATTATGCTACAGTGATTTCAGAATACAAGTAAAATTGCACTGACTGGATAAAGGCTACATGTAGTCATACTAGTGTTTGTTATTACTCCCTCTCTCTTCTTTCTCTACCAAACCTTGATAGTTTAAAACATTTGCTTCAATTGACAAATTGTGGTTATAATCACAAAATCATATTCCTCTTGGCTTTTAAAGAATTACTGTGCCCAAATAATGTTTTTAATTGAGAACAAACATGTATTGTCCTGCCAGTCAAGCTCCCTTGGCAGGACCAATAGGATTGCAAAGACTTTTTAGTATTTTCAGTCAGTTCGCTGTAGGAGAGAACGGGCACGACATCAGCCCTGCTTGGGGAAAACGGCTGTGGCTTTGTCAGCGGTACCCTGCTCCCAGGAGTAATCCCTCTGCCTGCTCAGTCTCCCTGACACCCTGTACCTAAGCCCAGGTGTTTTCCCTTTTGCAGATGTGTGCTGCCCCGAGCACCAGCCCCTTGCCCTGGAGCTGGTTTCCAGTGGGTCTCAGGGACAGCGGCACGATGGGCAGGCTCCGGCATGGCTGCAGGCGTGCGGTCTGCCTGACTGGGTAGTTATGGGGGTATGGCTCCAGTGTGCCCAAAATGCCTGGAATCAGAGGGAGTTAGGCAGGGAGGATGCATCCATGGTGGGGTTTTTTTCTCTGTTTGTTTGTTTCTTGCTGCCAGACCGTTAACCTGCTGCTAAGGCAGAGTGCGTTCAACTCAGTGTTTTAAAATGGCAGGTATCCAGGATCCTGGATATATTTCATGACTTCAAAGACATTTCTGCTCTCCTTCCCAGTCACATCCTTAAGCTCATGATGACAGCGTTATGAGTGGGATAGTTAAAGATGTATAAGAGCAAGGAGCTGATCTAGTGCCCGTTGTAATCAGCAGAGAGAATCCCCCCGACTTTGTGGCTCTTTGGATCCAGCACCCTGTGACCTGGCTGCTCCGGGATGCCAAAAGCTGCCTCTTCCCCCTTAGTTCCTGACGGCACTAGCGTGACTGGCATTGCCACCTTCCTCAAGCAGCTTCGTTGTCTTCAATGGCACTCCTTGAAGAGGAAGGTTTACTGAGTAAAAGGCTTGAACATGCCTTCCTTGTGTTGTAAAGAAGCAGATGTCCGAGTGCTTATTTTGCCTATTTGCAGTCTTTTCCCTCGTCCTTCTCCCCATCTAAAAATTACTCTTGTGGCTGACCTTGATTATATCAATTCACATCACCATTTCAAGCAGAGTTCAGAAAGTGCAGCTACCTGGCTTCTCGTGTATCCCTATTGAAGTGCTGCTTTAGATAGTGTATGTCCAAGATGAAATGAATTCACATTATTTTGATAATTAGACATAATTTTCTTTCAGTAAGGTTGATTTTAGAATACCTCCATCTTCAAACAAAAAAAGCATATTTTTATCTTTTGTAGAGTACTGTAGAGTGCTTCAGTCTTTGTTTGCCCTGTATTTAGTTGGAAAACCTTTAACAAGTTACATTCAGAGTGTGCCTGTATTTTGAAGTAGACCACGATCCTTTTTTCTTTTAGGTCTAAGCAAGTCACAGAAATGAACATTTTTTTTAGCAATCTAAAATTGTTACCACAGATTATAGAATAGGAGGATGAATATTATGCCTTCTTTGCACGGATAATAAATGTATTTGCAATGTGAAGTCCGGTTATGCTTTTACAGCAGCGGGGTTATGGACTGTTAACATATTCAATCTCTTAAAATATTACGAACATTTTTGCAAAAGTTATATATACGACCCAGTGAACACCCCCTACATTATTTTAATGCATAATAGTTGGGTGAACGTTTAAATGCCTACCAGGTGTCACATGGGATGCTCTGAGATGACAAAAAAAGGTACATTAAAGCAAATCTTGCTGTTCCCTCTCTGCTGACCCGCAGAGTCCTGCCTGCCACAGAAGCAGCAGCTCTCCTGGGTGGTGTGAGACAGCGGCACTGGGACGCTTCTGCGCCTCGGTGCAGCTGTGCGTAGTGGCGGGGGGAGAGCGGTGGGAGGGCAGGAGCGAAGCCAAGGTACTTGCGACTGTACAGATCGGTTGTTGTTCTGCCTGGTAGAGACGGAGCGTAGCGGCTGTCTTGGGATCCTGGGCTGAGGTCTGCTTTGAGTCTTTCTCAAAGCGGGACGAGTTTCTTTCAGCTGCAGTCCCAGAGCCCTTGGCAGCACGCGGTGAAGTTACGTGGGCAGCGCAATGGGAGAGGGCTCAGTCCCGTGAGGGGTTCTCTGTGGCTTCATGAGTTACCGCAGAACTTAAGTCCTGAATTAAAGGCAGAAAATATGAGACAGGTGAATGTGGTTTTTTAGGCGTATAACAGTGTGGAAGCTTTTCTTTCAAGCATAGTAACTGATAAGCAGATTAAATTATGCTAAAGTGATGTTTGGGGTTTTTTTCAGTTGCCTGCACATTGTGCAGGTCAGCATAGCAAATTATCCTAAAATACAGTCTGTAAAATTGTGTATTTTACATTTGGCAAAGTTACACATACTGGTGTCCATTTCTGACGAGTCTGTCCTGGGCATGCCGGGTCTCCCAAGGGCTGAGCGTTACAAATGCTCAACCTTTCTCTTCCACTATGATATACAAAATTTTGTGTGTCAACATTACACTCTTCCAAAATATTGAAAGAGTGTTGTAAAGAAGAAAAGACATCTGAAATCTTTTTGTTGTTGTTGTCAGAAATGAGGAACAGTGATGTAAAAAAGCTGTTACATTTGGGTGGGACAGAGGGGAATAGGGGAGGAAGGTTAAGTTTAGAAAGCCCAACCTAGTCATGTAACTCACAATGTTTGCAACCTATGAAAATATTTATGACAGAATTGAAATACCGTTAGGCTGACAGATCACAGTTGAAATTGCTTTTTGTAATCTCAGAGCATGGCCGAAGAAGCAAAGTATTTGACTATAATACTCCTGTATTAATAGTAGGAAAGAAACAAATATTGGAAAGGAATTACAAATACTTACAAGGTATCTCATTTTGGGGGCATACATTAGTTTGCTAAATTCCAATTCCCAGACTGGTAATCATGATTGTTAATGTATATCTTTTATGACTTTCAGAGCAAGAGAAGCCAACATTAGGAGCATGCATATTGTGATATCCTCAGCGGTAAGTACCCTAACTGCAATCAAGTTTATTACATTTTTGTAGAGTAGAGGCCTTTTCAAGACCACACTTGCTGCAGCTTAGTCACACAACAGCTTCAAATGTCGTTCTGGAATAATAGGGTAGTAATGTGATATACTCTATAATGAAAATCAGTGTAAAGCACAGGTGGTTGCTAGCATTTGTGTGGTCAGATATAAAAGCTTCACTATGGGTACAAGCTACTGCTTTCCCACTTGAGGAAAGTATAATTAAAAGTGGTTTCCAGATGTGCTGGCACACATCTGCCATTTTTAAAAGTGAGTTTTGCAAATACAAATTGAACTGTGTTGCATTTGTCATTATAAAGCTGTTGATGGGTTTTCAGGTAATAAAAAGGTTGGAAGCATCAACACCCCCACTGTGAAACTGAGGTGTCTTTAGACAACAGACAGTAGCATTTTATGTTCACATTGTGTTCTTAGGATTTTCTGTGAGTAGTTCATAGCTAAGCTGTGGCAAATATGCAAAATCTATCTGGACAACAATTAACATTTATTTCATGAAAACATGAGAGGTGATTCCTTGCTAGTGATTTTATTTGCTACCAGATAGATGCAGCAAGTTTGGGCTTTTTTGTTTGTTTGTTTGTTTTCAGTGCAGTGAAATAAATGCTACCCTAAAACCTTAGATTTCAGCTCCTTTATCCTAATTTTCAAGATGTGTAAATACTCAGAAAATAAGAAAAATATAACATGCTGGAAATTGACCTTTAATTTGTCTCAGAACAGAAAACAGAAGAAACCCTGTACTTATAGGCTTACATAATGCATCCTTAGTTGAACTATCTGGAAAAAAATAAATTAGAACAAAATTCATAAAAGGTGCTAGGCTTTAAAATCTTGTTGAGAGGAGATTACAGATCTTTTGATTTAGCTAAATATAGATTTTTAGGACAAACTGTTTGTCCTAATATCCACTTGATTTTGTTAGAACTAGTATTTCCCTTGGAAATGTTATTAAAATGAAATCCCTGTTTCAGAAGAAAGTTTTTGCAACTCCAGAAGTTTTAGTTACCACTGCTGCTTGGAACAAGCACAAGGGAAGAATTGCTGTACCTGCCATCTTCTTAACGACGCTTCTTCCAGCACTGCACCAATTACTGATACCTATGTCTTCCAGTTAATTTTAAAAAAAATGAAGGCTGGGACCTACTAGCCTGAGGGTCTTGGACTATTGACCAGGCTGCTAAATAATAAGAGAAGATTTTTTAAGTTGCTGTGTGTAATATTGCCTGACCTTTGCATATATTTCTTTTACTTACTTCCGCAGATGTGACTCGTAGCATTCCTTGTCAAGTGAGAGTCTAATACTTAACATTTTATTTTAGGGAAATACTGACACTGAGTAATTTAAATGTTTTCTGGATGTTTCCTCTTAGTTGGACTTTTGTGCATAGAAGTTGCTTTTTCCATTTAAATCTCTCTTTCTTGACTAAGCAGAATTGAAGCCCTCTTTTGAAGTGTGTGAATAATGGAATACTTTGTAAAAGATTCAGTTAGTCAGAAAAACAACTGCTCAGATCAAATAATTTTTTATATAAAACTTAACATGTAGTCCGTACTTAAATTTTTGGATTAACTTTTCTGTATGAAATATTGTAAATTGTTACAAAAGCATTGACAGATTCAGTGAGGGATTCAAAATGCGGCCTTGGTAGTAAAGGTAGCAAACTGTCCTATGTATTCTTCTTTTCCGTAATAACATAATAACTCGGTAAGGTCCTAGTGCCGGTAAACGAGAGTGTTCTGGCTTGAACATTTTCACGTCACTGAGATAGAGGGTCCAGATCAGCACATAGCATCTGATCTGTGCCTGGGGCATCTTGAGGATGCAATGAAACAGATGATAATCAATAAGCAGGATATTAATAACTTCAGAGTGAAAATGCTGATTTCAGCAATATTGGCTGCTAGTACAGCAGACCTTTTTTTTACGTTGTAATGACTGGATATATTATAAATGTTCCATCTTGATATAAAGACTTCAAATCTGTGCTACCAGTGACTGTTTTACAAGTATGTATTTACTAACACATGCACATACATTTAATATTAAATTACATTTAAATCACTGTTTGCCCAGAAGGTAGGATTTTAACACCCAACTGTTATAAGTATTTTTTTTTTTTTCCTGGCAAAATGCCATTCAACATCAAACTTAGAAATGTCTACAAAAATACAGACATTTAGATGTGAAAATGTGTAAACTGAACACTACCTAGGCACTTAACTCACAGTCTGTTGCAATTAAGGCTTGTTAGTGGTTACTCCCCTGAACTGGCTATTCATGTCAGAGACCAGCCCTGGCCAGACCCACAGCCCAGTTCGCAGTTTTGTACATAACCTTTTTGTGTAAAGGGTCAATTTTCATAGAAGCTCAGATGGGTTAGACAAAATAAGTAGCTTACTGAAAAAATAGATTATTTAAATATTGGGGGTTTTATGTCCTTGGTAACTGCAGAATTTTGAGTGCTTGTTGATTAATCGTATTCTTATTAGTTGGAAAGTAAAATGCTGACCTGACAGGGGGAGATGTCAAAAAGTCTTTTGGGGTTGTGCATCAAGGGGCATGAAGAAGGCAGTTTATTGGATGGCGAGGATCTTGCCTTGACCGATAGATGCAGAAGACAAGCCACCAAGGACATATCTCCCCTCAAGTGCAACAAACCTGTCCAGTGTACTTAAAACAGCTGAGGCAATACTCTTCTGTGGTATAAACCTCTGCCAGACACTGAGTACAATTTTATAAGAGGCCAGTGGGTTGATGACTGTGAGTGGAGAAACTCTTATGTATATATATGATACCGTTGCTGCTATTTATTGCCAGTTTTGCAAGGACATTCTTTTCTGAACATCTATATCCTTGTTTTTGGTAGTATTCCAGAGTTCAGCAAGTGCAATGCACCCTATTTCACCCAGAAAAAATTTGAAAACCCCTGCTTTATGTTGCATTTTATCTCTATTTAGAACATTTTTTTGCCTTGGGCCTTGAGTTGTTGATTTTAATACTTTCTTGTAAATCAGGATCACTGCCAGCATTTCTTATGTCTTCCAGATACCTATTCTTCATCTTAAGTTAAAGACGTCTGTCTGTGGCTTCATAATTAGTTTCTATAAGAAAATAGTCTATAATGTTAGAAATCGTTGAGTAAAGCCTTGGGAAGAGTAAGCCACAGAAAAAGGAGGACTCATTACTATTAAGACTATTTTAAAAAATTCTTCATCTTAAGTTAAAGACGTCTGTCTGTGGCTTCATAATTAGTTTTTCTATAAGAATAGTCTATAATGTTAGAAATCGTTGAGTAAAGCCTTGGGAAGAGTAAGCCACAGAAAAAAGGGGACTCATTACTATTAAGACTATTTTAAAAATTTTATAAAGGTTGGGGGAAGGTGAATCAGATCAACTTAAATATTTAGTATCAGTAATTTTGAAATATTTCATTTTGGTTTGATTTTCTACATACCTATATTAGTCTTTGGGGGAAAAAGAAAAAAAAAAGGTAATTTTGAACTTTAAACCAGAACTTCTTCATCTTGAAAATATCTAAATAGAATAATTGAGCAATTTCAAAACACTCTCTGCTCTTTTAAATGGCAAATGAATTGACACATTTCCTTGCAAATACCTTTGCTTTTAATGAACCAGCCTTTTCTGAGGGAAAATTGTCTAAAATATTTCCTGCTAACTGTATCATGTGACAAACATATTATATATTTTGTACTTCTTTAATCTTTGTGCTTGTGGTTTTGTACAATGTGAAACATTAACAAATTATCAATTTAAGCTGTGAGTTTTCTTGTTCCTTCTTAGACAGAATGAAGTAAACGATAGCAGAAACATATGGAAAATCTAGTTCAAAGGCTTTGGCTGTGGATAAGCCTCATTTATGCATGTAAATAAGACCACTGAAACCACCAAAAGTTGTGTGCTTATTGATTTACTCAAGGTCAGTATGTTACACCATTATAAATATATCTTGTATGAGACCTGCACACAGGTCATAACGCTGCAAATAAGCTTGAATGCAGCCATGCAGTAAGTTGCTGCCCTGGGCTTTCGTCTCCTTTAGGTTTTCCTCCAGCACCTGGAAAACCTGTGCAGTACACACCTGTAGCCAAAGCAGCGTTACGTACTGCAGCATGACTAGCAACAAGACAGAGTCCTTGGGAAACCAAAGGTGGTCTCCACGGAGGCCCCATATCCCACTGTCTGGCTGCGTGACCCTAGTAACTTGCCTTCTCCCAGCATCAGCCCTCCGTTTAACTGGGCTGAAAATCCCTTGGTATTTTGCTGTTTCCTAATATCATCCTGTTGAAATGTTTCAGCATTGTTTAAGGAAGGCTTAAAGACACAGCTCTTAATAGGATTGTCATTCAAACTGATTATACCGTTGCTTTTAAAATTTCTTATGAAGGAATATCTGCTCTCAGCCAGAAATGTGGGCACTGTGCCTTCTATTCTTGTGCTGGGCTGTCAGCTGTGGCACTAGCACTGAAGACGAATATATCCCCTCCTCACCTGTTTTGCTAAGACCATTTCTATATTCTTTGCTAATCAAATGCTTCAGAATTGAGATTATTTCTGATCAGTGCTGATTCAACGGCTAGAGGCACTGAACAGCGAATATATTCTAAATATTTATTATTTGCATTTTTCTGTGATGCAGTTAAGGGAGCTTTTTATTTTGAGCTATCCAGTCTCTTGTTAGAACTGGCTTCCAAGTTCAGATGATTAAAGGGATATTGTGTATCTCTGAGAAATGAGCTTTAGCCATTTAGGAACAGGGCCTGAGTTTCTCTCTCTGTCAGTAGTTACGTTTAAATGCACGTCTGCTCAGTGAGTGCAATTGCTGTTGACTGACACTCCCTGCTTAGTTGTGAGTGTGTTGGTAGTCTGGAGTGTGATACCCTGCTTTGGGCACTGTACAGCAAGAAGGAGGCAGAGTACAATGACGATAATTAGAGGTCTTGAAGATCTGATTTACAAGGAAAGTTTGAATGAAGTGGAGTCATTAGCCAAATGTGTTACGAAAGACAAGAATAACTGGTGCTGCCTTGCAGAAGCATGGTGGACTAGATGATCCTTTGTGTTCCCTTCAGCCTATATTCCCATTCCCTCCATCATTTTCCCCCTTCTCCTATTACTTCACCCCCATCCACCCCCAACACACACAGTTTTTTAACATTTCAGGGAGAATCTGTGCACAGAGCTTTTCAGTATTAAGCTTGTAAAGAGTTGGTCAGAAAAATTTAACTTCTTTCATTATGATAACATTTCATGTCTGGCAAACAGATTTGTAAGGCAAGCGCTACTTTAGTGGATGACATTTGGGAAAAGAAGTCTCTTCAGCCTTTATCATGGCTCCTTTTTGCAGCTGTATTTCCTGGTACTGTGCCTGAATACCTGCGTTGCTTTCTGAAATGAGGAGGAACAACCCTCCTGGAGCTCTTGGTCTGGGAGAAAATTCTCTGTGCTCTGCTTTTTCTCCATCCATAGGTCCATTGTCCCCAGAGACATCTGAAACGTGCCACTGAAAATTCAATGCGAAAGCCCCACTTCAGTAAAGCTTAAATAAAGGGCAGTACTTACTAGTGAATTGTGGATAGATTAAAAAAAAAGAAAAAACTACCAGAAACCCCAAACCCTAACAAATTGTGTGTTATTTCAGCTTCAGGATGGCAGCTTCCTAAATGGCTAAGAAAGTGCCTATGGGAAGATCCCGTATTTATAGGATAGTTGAAGATAAATTGGGGTTTGAACATTGTGGTAATTTTGTTTGGATTTCACTTTAGCCTTTTCTTACCACTGGAAGAAACAGACGTGTACAATGCTGAGAATGTGTGTCTAATGCTAAACAAATCCTTTTGCACATGCAAAAGATGAGTACATGGAGCTTGTGTTTTGCCAATGGATTCAGTAACATACTATGAATAAGCTTGGAGAACACGCAAATGACAAAGTTTTGATAAAAAATGGTAAACTGCAAAGTCTTGTTATGCTAGCTAGAGCTGCAGTAGACTACCATATCTTCCTTTAAAAGATGATGGATGTTGAACACTGACAAATGCATCAAATACCGTCAAAGTTATGTAGGTAGATAGGTAACTTGTTGTCAAAAGTGTTTAAAGTAATGTTCAGATTTCTCCTTTGATGTGAGCTGGGGAGTTTGTAGGGCAGAGTGTGTCTCATAACACGGTGAAAAACACCTGTCTGTTTCGTCCTGAGCAACCAGGTATCTTATTAAGTGCTGACTGTTTGCCTCAATGCTCTACAAGGAAAATTTACAACCCCTGTTTGCCATGAAGTTCTCAAATTGGAAAGCAAACATAGGCTGCAGACAAAATACACCAGGAAATCCAAAACAAATCTATTAGAGCAAATAGAAAACATCAACAAAAAAAGCTGGAGTAAGGGAGCAGAAGGCGTGTTGGAGATGTTTGTTGTCTTTCAAGAAAATGAAGAAAATTCCAATTTGTTGTGTTCTGCATATGAGTGAAAAAAAGAAAAAGAAAATCCAACTATGTGGAATGCAGGAAAGAAGGTGCTAAAGTAAAACAAGAGTATAATTCATGATGGAGTAAAAACCACGTGGTCTGAAAATATAACAAGGATGTGGGCAAGGTAAGGGTTCTAGAAAGCAAACTTAGGTAGAAGCAGGTTTCCATAATACATCCAAAATACTAGGAACTGTGAGGATATGGAGTAGAAGGTGTGCACTAAAATCACACTTACTAAATAGTGTTTTCAAAGGTGTATGGAACTCTTTA
Organism: Aptenodytes forsteri; assembly: GCF_000699145.1. Taxonomy (NCBI): domain Eukaryota; kingdom Metazoa; phylum Chordata; class Aves; order Sphenisciformes; family Spheniscidae; genus Aptenodytes; species Aptenodytes forsteri. The sequence continues at coordinate 327,951 of NW_008795695.1, forward strand.
CAGTTAAAGACGCGTCTAGATAACATTAAAAGATGACCAACTAATCACCATGGTTGCTCGTCCATAGTTGGAGTTACGTTTGGTAAAATTCATCTGGTTAAAAATTTATAGTAGTACCACGGTATGTCAAGAAGAATCTTGAAAAAGAGATTTTCTAGTCAGTGACTGCTTTTTTTTTAAGCAGTGTAATCCACCTGAGTGGTGTGGACTTTGAAAATCCACCCTTGTTTTTATCTTCTCAGGTAGAAAAGTTTCTGTTCCCTTGGGTTTGGTGGAAAAAGAAGAAGGAAAAAGAAAAGAAAAAAAAAACCAAAACACAAATCTTTGCATGCATTACAAACAGACAAACTTCTCTTTCTGCAGCGTTTATCCCATCTGCTTTTAAGTTGTAGAGAAGAGCGTAGTTGCCTAATTCCTTCCATAAACTGTTTGATTCCTTATCAGCCACAGTCCTCCTATGTTTTTCCAGGGTGTACCTTCAGTTTTTTACCGCTGAATTCAACACTTTTTTTTGCAGGTTTTAGACAATGCATTTGATATTGTCTGTACCATGATCTTTTCTGCTGTGTGGTTGGTCTGCTGAGGTGCTGAAGAACATCTATTTGAACACGTCAAAGATGATAAATGACATTGAAATAATGATAGGGCCAATGTAGGAATTAAGCAGTATCTGGCCTTTCTGCTGCCCTTCCGTGCTGGGCTTGTGTTTCGCTCAAAGTAGTACTCACCTTCTGAGCACAAAACAACTGATTTTTTTTGTGGTAAACAGTTATTTTTATATTCCTTTTAAAAATTAAGAAACTGGCGAGAAGAATTATTATTGCCAAAAATGCCACTGAGGATCAGTATCAAAGGAATCAGAATTTAGAAATCTGAGCTTGCAGTGGGAATTGAAGGAAACTCCACAAGAGTATCTCTACAATAGATGTCAGACTTGTGATGAGATTGTGAAAATCGAGGAGCAGAAAAGGAAACAAATAGGGGTCTGTTGTGACCTAAGTTATGAAAAAGGGAGGAGGATGGGACACCACAAGGAGGCCGATAATCCTGGGTAAGATTTCAAAGTTTTCAGAGCATACCCAAATCAAATCTCTGGGGTCTCTGACATTTTGCCTGTTACAAACAAGTGCAACATTACAGCTGAGAAGTGTTTGTTGAAAAATCTGGTTTAAGCTGAAATAATTTGGTAGAGTGTGTTCATGAGTAATAAGCCAGTAAGCAGTGAGGAATCTATGACGCAGTCTAGAAAGTGAACTCACGGTGTTACGGTAGCATGGGAGGCTGCCTATGTACAGCTATCAGACCAGAATAACTGATGGATGAAATTAGAAGTGAGACTGCTGCTTTACTTCATCTGTGAGGTGGCATTTCCAGAAAACAATATCAAACAAGATTTTTGGTGCTAAGAACCTCAAATATGCTTTTTTTCCCAAATCTCGAGTTAAATGTCAATATTGCTTGCACATATACAATGTTTAAAATGTTCTGGAGTGAATCATGTGTCATCTCACAGAACATCTTCCAGCCAGACCGAAGTCCCTTTCCTCTTTATGCACAACATGGGTAATGAGGCATGACTGAGAACAGGAAAACCCAGCTTTCAATGGGAAATATAGGAAATACTTGAAAAAAATTTACAAAACAGAAGGGGAAATGGGCTTTGAGAAGGGGAGGCATCAGGGCCCATTATCCTAGAATAAAATCCAGTACTAGTTCAGCAGTTTTCTGTTTATTTTCTAGTCATGTACATGCCTTTCTTTTTTTGTTCTTGATAGCTATACATACTCAAAGCCTCACAGTTAAAACAAGAAAACAGACTGAATTTTTTGTTCTGTTGACTCTGTAACAACTGATCTCTTCTCAGCAGATTAATGTGACATCATAAAAGTTAGCAAAATGGACTATATAATATAGTGTGCATCACACCCTGGTGGAAAATATACCAGAATAAAATTCAAAGGATTTATTTCCAACACGTTACTTGAGAAGAAGTTAGGAAAGAATAGTGGTCTTGTTATACAGATAGCTTTTCATTTATTTGGGTCCACTGATGGTGAAATATTTCAGTCTTTACCTCTGAGAACACCAAAGTGATGACAAAGTGATTTTCACCACCTTATTAACAGCAAGCAAAGAAAAATCCTAACTGAAGTTCAGATGGACTTTGGCCTGAAATTAAGAATTCAGTGTTGAAATAAAAGCTTTCCATGTGGGTTTCCCATGTTTTTTTCCATGAGATTTTTTTTTTCTGTTTTCCTCTGTCACTTACTAGTTTAGCTACCTCACTTTCTTCTTTTATGTTTTTCCTTAGAGCTCTTCCTTCAAAATGCTCAAGATGCTGCAATATAGGCCTGTCGCGCTAGAAAGCTGTACAGGTATCACACATGGGTTACTTCCATTGGCTACCTCTTCATCTGAAATCCGGTCAGGAAAGTGCTTTTCTGATTTTGAAACTCTCCAGTGCTCACTGTTATACCACTTTGGGGCATCTCAGTTTTGTCCCAGAGTCACTTCTGCTTTCATCTTGGTCAGTTCTGCTCAGCCCCTTCCTATTGCTCATTCCCAGTGTTGCTCCTGCCTCTTTTTCCTTGTTGGAAACACAGGGTAACCTTTGCATCACACATTCACTGGACACTTGTCTGTTTGTTTACTAGCTTTTGATTGTTGCTTTTGTAAAGCTTTTGCTAAAACTGGTTATGAAGCATAGTGTTTAAAAAAAAAAAAGAGGTGGCATCATGTCATAAGGTTCTTCTGTTCAATTAAGTTATTCCAAGTTTATATTTATGCAGGTGATTAAATGAGATCCTTGTGTGTTTTTCTTACAGTGCAGTGCTTTAGCTCAGCTGGGTCTGCCTTTACCCTCACAGCACATTATTTCCTAACAGCTTGCATTAATTCCTTACTCTTATAGTTCAGTCGTAGCTTCTGAAGAATTTCCTATGGTTTCTAGGATAGAGATAGAGTCCACTTACTGTGTCCTCAGTGGAGGCAGAAAGAAGTAGAAATTAATAATAATTCATTGGAATCCCTTGATTTTGTGATATGGTTCTCGGGCATCCGTTCTTGGAGACTTTGGGGGCTATTTCCATCACCTAATGTAAAAAGACAGTTCAGAAAAAAAGGCAATTGGAATTTCCCTCTGGAAAAGCCCCTCTCTCTCCATTGATGGGCATGGAAACATGTCTTTTTAACTGAGGTGTTAGGTACCAGAAGTCAAGCAACAGGAAAATCATTGCCCTTTGTTTTGAGCTCTTGCAATGTGGGTTATTAAGCTTGAGGAAAATTAGAGGAGGATTCTCATCACTGGTCTAAAGCACCTCACTCTCTTCTCCAAGGTTTGAAGTAGTGCCCGGTCGTCTTATGCTTTGAAATCTGCACCACTTTTTCATTATGGACAGTGCTACGTGACTCTAAACAATGATCCTTCTCCTGTATTTTAAGCTGGGAAGAACAAGTTGTGTGTCACAGAGACCATATTGCCCTATGATATTTGCTGAAAGTTTGTACATTGCAAAATTCTCACTTATGTATCTGGAGATACATTTTAGTCAGTTTTATTCCTGGAGACCAACTCTTAAATCATTATAGCTTTTATTAGAAATTTAAGAAAATGTCAATATCATATCTGAAGGATGAAACTAAATATAGAAGTTGGCTGGTGCCTTTACACAGTGCAGTGCTCATCATAAGAAGGATGCAAAAGCTGCCATTTTTGTGGGAGTTTGTTTCAAAAAATAACCTGAGCATATGAAATAAGAAAGTTGAAAAGGAGATTGTACTCAAAGGATTGTCCTTTGCTCTTCACACAGTACTTAAAGTTCGTTCCTGCTTTTTTCTACTCATTATGAATACACAAACGGCATCCTGCAAAACCTACTGTAATGCATTATTCTAAATGCCAGTCAGATAACATATGAAGAAATCTATTACATATCAGAGAGTAGGACTGGAGGTGAAAACCAGACACGGTCTGAAATGCCCTGTGTAGCTGAAGAATGGCATTTCGCAGCAAGTTGGCCTCATCAGAAGCTGTGAGGACAAGTATTTACAATATCTTTAGACAGCATCTCTCTCCAGGCACAATGATTCTCTGTTTCTTTGAAACAAGCTGCCATATTACTTGAAAAGAATTATATAGTATTTCATTACTGTGATACGAAAAATTTATTTAAAGAAGCAATTTTTCTTTAGGTCTGCAGGTGGAAGGTGAAGCCAGACAGGACTCTGACAGGTGCAGGTTGGGGTAAATAATGCGTTATAAACTACAATTGCAAAATGGTAAAGCCAACCATATAAAAATGTGGAAGTGGCAGGGGAAAAAAATTTTTTTGAACTTGGAAAATTATTGAGTCAGTGAGGTCTAGAAATATATTGCTTCAGCAGTGTTTCCTCGATTTTGTCTCATAAAAGTCAGTGTTTTTGAGTTAGTTTAAAATAATGGATATCCTGAGCTTATTATATGGACTGTCTGTTGGAAGTAAAATCAGCACACATTTTGGGAATTGGATTTTTACATTGCAATGTCATGTTCTGTAAGATGACTTTCAAGTTGTGCAGCGTTTATACTCACAGGTACAGTAACTGCGTGATTGGGCAGTAGATAGAACTTGTAGCTGTACTATACTAAGTTTTAATAAATCCTATAGCAATAATGAAAACTGATCTGCTCTTTCATGGCTAAACATGGTTCTGGGATTTCAGTATGTTGAGAAGTATTGGCTTCACAAGCAGCCATGTGTTTTTAATTCAGCAGTCTTAATTACAGGAAATTTAATGATAATGAATAGTAACAAAGAATAAAATAAAAAGGGAAAAAAAAAAAAGACAAAAGAGAACTTAGTTTCCATCCAAAGGAAAGAAGCATTTTGGTAATAAATTAGTGCCTTTACGTTGGAAAATTCATTTGTTGTACTTAGAGCATACATGCTAACTGTTAGCAGTTGTCCTTTATTTGGTTTTTGCTTTCCTTTTTTATTTCTTCTTTGGTTTCCCTTTTATGGCTACAAATATCTATTTAATAATTGGAAAAACATTATGTTAACGTGTGATCCTAAACAGGAAGGCAGCTGGTGTCTTAAGAATTTGGTAATAGGATATCGGATTTTGTCACTGCTATAAAGTCAGTAATAAACTTAGGCAAAATTTTGGCCCTGTTGAACAAGACTTTTGTCATTGACTTCAGCAGAATCAGAATTTCATTGCAGGGGTGTGATAAGCAAAAGCCTGAGTCAGAGTCTGTGGCACGCAGAAGAAAGCTGCCTGTTTGGTTTGGCTTGGCGGAGGCCTGAAGCCATCTCCTGACAACTGCTCGGTTGCCCATGTTTAGACTGAAATGTTCGTAGTCCCTGTGTCTGCATCATAGAGGGATCCAACCTCTGCAGCTTGTACCTTACTCAGTAGACTATCTGATGGCTGAACAGGCAGAAAGGTACGTAGTCTTTTGTCTGTTTTGTCTGCTTTTGTTTCCCAGAAGTGTTGGAAAGGCAGTTTGGAGGAGTTGCTGCTGCTGTGCCCTCTCTGCTTTAACTTTTAGTAAATACGACTTCAGTCTCCCAGTTTTGTAAGACGTCAAAGAATGAAATAACCAAGAAACAAATGTTCAGTGCTTGGCACCAAATTAAACATAAGGATGATAAAGTGTAGGATCCTAAGCCTGGAAAGTTGGCCAGTTAAAATACCAAATGATCCAATTACAAATAAAAGACAAATTCATATTATTGTTGGGGAACTGTTGAGGTCATTTTTTCATGGTGATTCATTGAGTGAAGGAGTTTAATGGCCAACAGCAGCAGCAGCTTACACTGGACAGATTTCATTCAAAATTATTTTTGATGTAGGCTATAATCAATTAACTATAATGCTCCTCATGTCAAATGTTATAGCTAAATTAATAGCTTTGCCTAACTGTTGGTAGATTTATTTATGGGCTGCATATCATGGAAACATACACAGATTTATGACATTAATAAAAAGGTGAACTGCTTAGTGATGTAGCTTGTCTGGTAACCATTTGTTTGGATATAGAGTCAATCAAATTTCAAAAATACAAATTTGCAAAAGCCTGCAAATTCCAAGTAATGTCTGACAGTCACATTCTTAATTTTCCACACCTTTATTAAAAATATCTCTTGAATTGATTTTGAAATTGACTGAAACTTCCTTTTAACTTCAGTGTAATTATGTTTTCAATTTAAGAGGTGTTTCTTCATAGCCCTTCTTACGAAAAGTTCAGTAGCGGCAAAGGTGATGTTAGAAACTTAAAATGTTTATGTATGTTTTACTGTCAATGCAGTAAAATTTTAAAACCTATTTTGTAGTCCACAGCACTGTTTAAAGAACAAACAAAAAACTAAAGGGGTTGCTTTTCACACCTGAAATGCCTTAGGTTTTAAAGTAATCTCAGAGCTTTATTTCCTTTGAAACTTAAAAAAAAATCTAGTATTTTTAAACCCTGAAGATCTACACTGAATCTCACCCCGTCATTTCTGGTTTCTCTGTACATACTTATGAGCAAAGATCAGGACACTAAGATAATAAGTATTTCTGCCATCTTTTCTTTAAGTTAGTACATCTTTATTAGTTTCCTTATTTTGTTGTTATTGGTGTCATGCCCTCAACTACATGCTAAAAATTAACTGGAAAGATAGGAAGGCATGTTTGCAAGCTAATGAACTTTAGCCATTTTAATCTCTTATGTTTAAATACAACACATTATGTGCATGATGTGTATACAAACCTGGTGTGATGCAGTACAGAAGATGGAGCCAGACGCTTCTCAGTGGTATTCAGTGAAAAGACAAGAGGCATTTCCATTTTAAAATAATTTTTAAAACCACAACTTTTTACTGAGGGGGATGGTCAACACTGAAACAAGATGCTCAGAGAGGCTCTGGAGGCTCCATCCTTGGAGACATTTAAAACCCAACTGGACACGGCCCTGAGCAGCCTGCTCTGGCTGACCCTGCTCTGAGCAGAGTTGGTCCAGGCAATATCCAGAGGTGCCTTCCTGCCCCAGTCTTCTGTGTGAGTCTATAATACGGTCTTGGCCAATGTAAGAACTTTATAGGTTATTTTAAACTAATAATCTTACAGAAACACAAATTAACCAGATTCTGAAATTGTATTATTTGCCTTTCCATGATGTAAAATATATAGATACTATGTATTTAGGGTAGTATTTAAAACCATTCTTAAGCTAGAAATTGGTAACACTGTTACTAAATTAAAATCAAAGGTATTTTTTTTATTGTCATCATAAAATGGATGATTCTGAAGGGTAAAACCACAGAAGTTGAAAAAGCAGAAAATTCACAATGTTAATACCACGTTTAAAAACATGTCCTGGAGGCAGACATTAACTAGCTGAACAATATGTAAATTAGGAGCTTTTAAAATGCTGAGTTGTGCAAATCGTTCATAAGATGTCTTGACTTTCCACTCTTTGTTTTTGTCTTTACTTCTGCTAAAAGTGTGTGTTCCCCTTGAAGTTGCCCCAGCCTTTTAGGAACTTTGCTCTGCCCCTGATCCTGTAAACTTTACAGTGCATATTTACGTGCATCTTGGTCAGCTGAAGACTTCAGTGGGGTTTAGCGTGCAGTATGGTGATGTTGCTAACATTTATTTCTTGTCCTGTGATGGAACTCACAAGCTGAGCCCAGAGCCCCTCAGTGTGCTAGGTGTGACACAGCACACAGCAGGAGACGGTGCCTGCCCAAGGAGCCTCTCCCCAAGCACGCAATCAGAGTGAACTGCACAATACTCTCCACATATGATATTAGTATCCTCCACCTTCCCCCAGCTTGCTAAGGGGCATTTTGGGGGATATCTTTCCTTGCTTTAATTATGATTTTGTAAGGAAACAGTTCTTGAAAGTAAAAGGGACACAGAAGAGAGGAAAATAAATTAAGGAAGTGGTCGTATGGCAACATTTGGAGCATCAGAATGAGCAGGTGGAGAACTGTGGCTGATGTCTAACATTTGGACAGTGTATTTGCATGCCAAAAACTGTTTTAAAAAAGATTAATAGTTGTCATGTACTTGCAGCAGTTGATAATGCAAAAAGTACAGCTTCTTTCTTTTTTTTTTTCATTTGTAGGCAGTATATGCCCATAGTTGTGTGAGGAGATCTGGCTTCTAAAATGGTGCATCATTACCTAATGTCCTCTTCAGTAAACAAAGAAAAAACAAATTTATAAGCAGTTCTTTTACCTTTAAATTAGCATTGCATTTTTAGTATTTGTTTCTTTGCCTTTGGAAAAAATTACTTCTTTTTTTCCCTGAATGATAGTTTAAAACAATAAACCGAAACTTTGAATAACATGCATGAACATGCTTTAATATATTCATGAGTGATCAAAATACAGTACAGAAATCACATATGCTGCTCTGCTGCAACTTTCAAGGTTCAATCCATCATTCTGGAACCCAGGGGGCTGAGATTTGACATCCTGCCTAGAAACCATACTTCAGATTGGCTGGAACTGTGCCATCTTATGTTCAGGTTAAAAGAGCAGCTGTAATTTGTCTGGCTAGCACTTTAACTATGCACAGCAAATCATAAAACCCATTTTCAGTAATAAACTTGAAGATAAAATAGGTCCATTTGCTTCATTTCCTGATCCATACAAGATTTTCATCATTTTGATACAATACCACTTGGAGTTTGATCTTACAATGATGTAGATTTCTGTAACAGTCTTTCTCAGATTAGCAGTTTTATTTAGCACATATATACTATGTAGGAGATTTCTTTTTGGCATTTAGTGGAAGTCTTTTTCTATTGTTCTTTGAAACTGAAAATATGAGAATAATTTCATAGTAGGAGTTAAGTTTATATGTGATTGCCACAATAAATAAAACTTGATTGTACTCTTTTTCAATTGTAAATACCAGATGTGAAAATACTCTATCCTGGTTTTTTCCCCCTTTTATGTCTTAGTGTGGCTTGCTTGCAAGGTGGTAGCAAATGTAAATATTTCCAGCAACTCGATGAAGACGTTTTAAGAAAATATATAAATATGATTTTTATTTATGGTTTTGGATTGTATTGATTTTAGATTTCAACCTTTTGTGTGCACCCTTGTTTGCAAGTGTGACTTTGCCTGAGCAGCAAGGTCCAACTTAACTTGGGAGGGTAAGTTTTCTGTGTAACTTAGTAACCCCAGGGAGCTCCTAGGGTAGACTTTCCTCAAGGGGATGGGCCAGTGAGTCCAGCTGTGGGGAGCCTGACCAGAGGCAGCCACATTCACCTGTACATGGAGGCTATAGGCTTTGTTTCAACTCCTTTTGGATGTTGCACAATTTGGGTTCCAGCACTGGCTTTCTTCTGATAGAAGTCTGCAGAAGCTTTGTGTGAAATCAGGCTCATACACTGTAGGAAACAACTTACAATGTCATTCTAGTTCAGTAGTCACCTAATAGCTTGACCATTAAATAGACGAGCCAGCCCCCCGAATCCTTGATGCATTCACTTCAGTAGCCTTCTGCCAAGTGCCAGATCTCTGTTTTTTCTTTTTCACAGAGCCATTTCTCTATCTGTGTTTCTACTAGGACCTCTCTTTTTCAGCTCCACCTTTTTTGGTATGTTTTCAACTCTTAAAGTTTCCTAAGCTAAAAGAAAAACCCCGTGTCACTCTTCCTAACCCCTGTCCCCCATTTCTGAGTTGAGGAGTTACATTCACAAGATACATCTTGTGCCCCTGTGTGCTGCCTGTGCATCACCACTGTAGTTAGCACAAGGGAAGGTTCTTTCTCTTACCCTTTCCTCAATACCATGGGGCTTTTTGACACTATTAGCAAGACAGCTTGTCTGTGTTACTATATTGTTGTAGCTCAGCCTACCCTACTGAAAATATATTCTTTCAAGATGTTTCTTTCCTTTAAAATGATTTAGCCCTTTGAAAATGCCTCTGGATTAAGAATTTATGGGAGTATAGTATACTCATATTAGACATGTACGTTATTGGGGTAGCCTAGCTAGGGAAAATGAAATGTGTTTCTGTATATTCCATCTTCCTCTACTGTAGTTAAGTGAGAGCAGGCTGCAGGATAGCATTGTGCATCTTGGTGGCCACACAAGCACTTTGTATTCACTGGAGACTTGGAGGTACGACAGCTGCATAGTGTATTCACACAGTGAATACTGGAGACTTGGAGGTACGACAGCTGCATATAAATATGCATAGTTGGAGAGATTCATGATTGTGCCTCATTCTGGGGCTGATTTGCTGTAGTGCTGCCGCTGCAAATCAATGAGCATTTTCCTCATCTATCAGCTGTTTGCATGCCTGAAAGCAGACAAAATGGTTAAAACACCAACAGCCCACAGAGGGCTCCTGAGTGAGTGAGACTTGTTTGCTACAGCACTCAAAACATTTCCCTGAATCTACAGTAGCTCTCAGTAGATGAATTTAGCACTCAGCAGATTAATTTAGCTCCCAGTGTGCTGGATTTAGAAAGAAAAACTAATATAGATGAATACATTCTGTTCAGCCAGCATATTTTGTTTTGCAACAATACACATGTCTTATTTGAACTGCAATCTGGTTGGAAAGCATTTTGCGAATGGTGCATTGGTCATAAAAATGAGTCATGCTTGCTCATTTTTTAAAAAGCTCTCATCTAGTGCAGATTAAGGAAAAAGTTATTGAGCAATTCACTGGAGAAAGTATTGGAATTTTAGCCATCTCTGATGAGCTTTGGGCAGTTTTTTAAGGTAGACTTTAACATTGTGTTGCAAAAAAGCAGCAGCTGCTTTTCACTTTGTTACCTGTATAGCCTACTAGGTGATGTGTACCACTCTGCTCATGATTACTTTGTTCTTTTGCCTCATGGACAGGGTTCAGGCAGGGTTTCCTTGGGAGTATTTGCAGGGTGGAAGCTGAAGACATGTCTAATGGCAGCTGGGAAGAGCTCTCAAGGAGGAAAAATTCAGGATACAAAATCCATTGTTTTATGACTTTAGTATAAGCTTTAACTTTCTTCCTTAACCTGGAAAATGTCACAAGGAGAGTGTGACTAGATTGCTTATGCATGGTAGCAGAGTGACTAGCTTGCTTATGATAACAGTAATGTGTATTATTTCAGGAGCTCGGAAAATGAATAAAAAGATAAAGATATAAAATAAAGATATCAAAATCTAGGAGCTGAGGAGATCATTTGACTGGCTTTATTTAAACATAAAATGGTCAAGGAAATGAAAAGAAAAATGCTGCAAAATGACAAGCTGGCTTTCTAAAGTAAGATCCTCAGTAAATGAGTCTCTCATATGAAAGACTAACTCCCAACACATCTTCCAGAGCACGATAAAGTATTTCCACTACCAGCAGCAGGATGATTGTTATAAAACATTCTCTCAGTCTCTCAACAATTTTTTTTTCAAAACATTAAAGAATGGGTTGAAGAGCAAATAGCTCCTTTCAATTGAGTCGGTGCCGTATAGTGCAGATCTAATTTACTCAGGAGGAGCTCAGCTGCGACAGTGATGGGTGCTTTATAGTAGTGATTCCCAATCCTATTTAATCAAAGGACTACTGAACCTTTTGGAGAACACAAACAAACCAAAGACCTTTTTCTTCAGTGATAGTGCAGTGGTTATCATTTAGCAACAGATAAAAATGAAGCAAAACTTTGGATGCTCTTTTATGAGGTTTGTTTTCCCCACGTGTTTGTGTACTGGCTTGCATGTGCAGGGATGTGTGTATGTTGTCTTCTTTCTCAGTTTTTAAATCCTACAATATTTTTGGAGATTATCTTGTAATATCTTACAGACTACCAGCAGCTTTTAGTCAGTAGATCAAGGAGCACTGCTATGAAGACCACAGAAGGCTGGAGGCCTGGTTCATATGTTTGCTAGGAGTCTTGCACATCAAACTGTAAAGTGGTCTATGCACAGTTGCCCTCTTTCTTCTAGATGGTAAATGTTGCTTTTAGTAAGAGACTGTGAAGTGGAAATCTCTCAGGCATCATGTGGGATTTTACCGGTTCTGCTGTGTAGAGGATGAGGTACAATGGTGTGGCCGGAGGGGCACTGCGGGGAGGCAGTGGTGACTCACCATCCCTTCTGGCTCCTCTTTTCCAGGAGGAGTGGGAATTTATAATGAGTAAATCCTCCTGCTGGAAGAGGAGAGTGAACCAGCACTGTCCCACATGGACTCGGCAAGGCTGGCCAGGGTGTGGAGGCAATGAAGCCGGCACTGTGTTTATTCGCTGCCTGCATGCTCAGAAGAGCAGTAGTATGTGGTGCATACGTATCTATGAGTACAAATTATACTTGCCAGGTCCCTGAGCACATCACTTCCCCACCTCTGCCTGGTGTTTGGCTGCCTTGGCTCGGGGCATGGGTGTTCAGTCTTTAAGAGACCTGTGAGAAACCTCAGCAGGGCTTACCCTCCTCTTCAAAGCTGCATTTAGGCTCTGGCCCCGACACACCACACCCCTGGGCCCTTCTGAGCCAGGCACCACCCCGACCCCATCCCCATCCCCATCCCATCCCATCCCATCTCTGGGGCTGCCTTCCCAGCCAGGCCCAGGGCCTGCGGCGGGGACTGGAGAGGGCTGGGCCGTTGCCGACCCTGGTCACTGTTCCCAGCCTAGCCTGGGGACTGCGGGAAGGGACTGGTCGGAGAGTGAGGGTACCGCACCGCCCTGGCAGCCCCATGGCCCTGGCCTCACCCCTGCAGTCCCACATCCCCAGTGGAGCAGGGACGGAGATGCAGAAGACGGTTCTTTGTTGCAGCCCTGAGTGACATTTGGGCCATACTGGAAGCAAGGGGAGGTTTCTGCTGAGATCCAGCTTTTTATTGGTGTTAGTTCTGAGTCAGCCAATCTTTTCTTTTCCTTGGCTATGTTAAGATGGTTTTGTAGGTAGATGGAATCTGGGAAAGCTAATGCTAACTCACAAAGAAGCAAGCTCTGCTGCTAGAAGACCTTTGTGGATGTTGCAAGGTTGAGTACCCTAGAGTGTTAGCCTCCACAAATATGTTGGATAATGGGGTTTTTTGGTAGTTAAGCTTTACTTTTGGTAGTCTGAGCTTTTGACCTTGCAGAAGGAAACCCATCTTCAGTGTTTTCTCCACTGCCATGGCAGGACACCTCAGCATCCTGCTGCTGCTGCTGCAAATCCTTACCTTCCACAGCCTGCCTCATTCATCTCCTCCTCCTTTCAAGGTTTCCTTGCGCTCTTGGCAACAGCTACAGAGGAAATTAAAGGCTTTATTTCCAGATTAGCTTCGGATGTCACAAATATGGAGGCCAGTTTCTGAAAATCCAGTTCTAAAAACTTCAGTGTTTATTGTTTTCTGTGCTTCCCTGCCAAGATCTTCTCCCTGCTGTGGCAAAATACTGCCATCTGTAAGATATATCAAGCTAAATGTTAACGTGTTGGTACTTGTGAATGCCATACGCTCATTCATGGCCTTGTTATGGTTTAAGATCGTGCCAAACTTCATGGCATACAGGGCCTTGTTTTGAATGTCTTTTTTTTTTTTTCCTTTTATTCAGTCTGGCCCAGTTTAAAAGTTCCAGCTTGGGACACATCCATAAATTGGGGTAATTTTATCTAGATGTACTCTTATACTTATATGGACATTGTGGCTTTAATACGTGCATGGAAACAAGGAATAATATATATTGGTAGAATCGACTTGCCTGTACATTGTAACATTATAGCATGTCCTCAGCAGTGTAGCAGTAGTGCTCCTATAACTTCTCATGTAGAATATTTGCTGTTATAAGATTTATAGAAGTTAATTGATCTCAAAACTTGCTTTTACTTGATCATTACAGTAATATTTATATATTTATAGAAACATAGTTTCATGATCATATTAAATGAGTTAGAAACACAATTGCCTATTTCTTCCCAGGAGCACAATTGGCCATTTCTTCCCATTCCTGTGACTTAATTTTAAGCTGCTATTCTCAAAATTCTTCACATTGTTTAGTAGTTTATAAATGATAAAGTGAACTAGACAACAGATGTTCAGATTTCCACCTGTGCACAAACTATACTTTGTCATAGGGATGGGACCAAACAAACAATAGGTGCAGTCTAAGTTGTTTAAATGGACTTTGCATCGTCAGGTGTTCTTTCCGTCTTCCCTTGAGAAACTTAAAGAATATAAACAATAGACTTAGGTTGATTTGATCAATTCACAGGGTGTGGAAAGTATTCAGGTTGAAGCAGATAACCTGTTCAATAAATTTGCTGCTATTTAGAAAGAGTATTTGGTTTGTTTTGAAATTCACAGAAACATAGATCTAGGGGTTGTACAGTTTTAGTCCTAGGAAAGAGTAATTTTGTTTAATGAGGAACAAAAACATTTTAGTTCCCAAAGTTCTACCTGTCCACTGTACATAATTTTTATTTATGATTTTTGTCAACATTAGGCACATGATTTACAACAGTGTTCCTCTTCATCACCTTTTCCTCTTCTTTCCCCTGTCCCTTCCCCCCCACTTCAGCAGACTTACCTGTCTGATACAGATAATAATTCGTAATAACTTTGTCTCTGAGGTGTTGTACTGGCAAAGTCATGGTGGTTACCTCTGGCTGCTATCTCTGTGTAGGCAATGTTTCTTCATGATATAGTAGAGCTGTCTCTTCAAAATAGGTAACAGACTCTAGAATTGTTTGCTGCATGGGCAAAATCCAAGTCTTCAGTAAAGTCTTAAGGTGGAAAAGGTGGATATCATTGTCCTGAATAGAGCAATGCTTAGAATTTTGATTTTTTTTTCCTCCATATTTGATGAAAACTTTGGCAAAGGGTGTTGAGCAGTATGGCGTGATGGACAATGCTTTCCTGAGGCAGATGCCTTTATAGCACAGGAAAATGGTCCACTCCCCACCCCCCCAAGAAAAGAACTTCTAATGATCCGTAGTTCATCTTAAACCTTGAACTTGATTTTAGTTTAGTGCTACATGTTGGATATTATCTAAGATTTTCAGTGGTAGAGAAAGTTAGATCGTTGAGACCAAACCCCGCAGCCTTGGTGTAACTTCCTTGACTGACTCAGGTCACAAGCAAGGCACAATGGTGCAGCTTGTGCTGTTATGCACACTGGCTGCTGCAGGGGGGTTGAATGATTGCATCAGCTGCCAGCAGGAAGTCTGAAGATACAAGATGGGAAGGTCTGAGGGACGATGTTGGAGGAAGGCTTCTGAAAAGAAACAAACATTTCTAGATACTCTAAATTGGTGGTATACCATGGGTTCATTTTGGCCTAAGTCCACTGCAGGATATGTATTTAATTTAATGTAACTCTGCTAGCATAACCCATACGTATGCTGGATTTTTATAAATGTTGTTTGAGATACTCTTTGGATCCACAGTAGACAGGCCAACATCTCCCACATTTCCACATAAAAATCTGAGTTCAGAGAGATGAGTAGAATGCAAATATTTTAGTATGTAAAATGTAAATGGAAAGATAGATGATAGAAAATTAATAATCCTTTTTCACATAAAAATAAACCATACAGCTATAACCAGTACAAAAGACATTCAGAATTAGAGGAAACAAGATGGTACTGGAAATAGCATAGGTTTTGCAGTTGCTTTGGAATTCTGTACAGAAACCACACATAACACATTCCTTTCTTCTCCTCCTTCTTCTGTTGTTTTTTTCTTTAACTGCATCTGGTAATAGCTATAGGGACATCAATTATTATTGTATCAAAGACTAAAATTAGAAGTGCTGCACACAGCAAAATACAAATGGCTAAACAGTTTCTGGCTAAAGGGATATAGGGGGAGGAAAAGACACACCATTTCTTTGCCTTGAAGCCAGCCAAAATAGCTCATCTACGCACAGATCACTCCAAGGGCAGCAAGGGAAAAAACTACATACATAAGATTTGCTGAACCCTTATCATTTAGGAAGTGGGAGGAATAGTCTGTAGATTAGCATTCTAGTCTGGGTTATCAGAGACTTAGCTTTGGTTCCTGAGTTATCACAGATATCCAGTGGTTAAGTAGCATAAGTAGTTTTCCTACGCCTCAGTTCCCTGTCAGGTAAAAATAGGGGTCTCTTACAGGGCTGTTGTGGGGATAAATACCTAAAGCTTGTTAAGTGCTTGGATTATTCAGTAATGAAGCTTCTAAGTACCTTGAAGCACTGTTTAGTCTGCAATGTGTATATGCTGTCTCCATGCACCAAGGACTTTCTTAATGACTTGCTCCACTTAGCTTGGAAGACAGAGGAACCAACGCACCTAAGAGGACCAAAAGATCAGCAGTGTACTGAAGTGCACTTGTGTCAGAAACAAGAGACGCTTCTTGACGGAAGATAGTTCTTTGTGCTATGGCTGGACATGACCTAAGTAGAAAACAATCAAAATGCTTGGTCCAAGGAGATGCCAGGGAACGAGAGAAAGCTGCCTTATCAAATTCTCCATTGAGAGAGGAGGCAGTGGAGGAGCAACACAAGCAAGTACTTTATAAGAGGGAATATTTCTAGAATTGAGACTTCTTCATGGAGGTCAGACATACAGGGACAGGAACAAAAAATGGAAGAAAAATGAGGCAATAGTAAATAACAACAGAAGGATTTTTCTCTTGGTAGATTATATAGCTCCAGGCATAACTGGGGAGTTGGAAAAGGATAGGCAGAATACGTTGGCGAAGTGGGAGAGGGTGACAGTAGGAGCTACTGGAATAGAGATGTCAATTTATTGTATTTGACTAGTGAAAGGCTAGTGTTGTGGATGAAGTTGTGCAGACAGGGGTGATCACAGAAGGATCAAAAATCAGAAGATTTACAGTTTGCAGCTAAGAAAAACATTTTGTGTAGGAAGATTTCTGTATTAGAATAGTCAGAGGAATAGTAATTATTGAAATACTTCTCTCCAGCTGCAAAAGGTCTGAAAGGAATCCGTCTGTGTTACCAGAGAAAAGAAGGGTGCTATAGAGATAACATAGCTTTTTCAAGGTTAAAGGCAGAGGTCACGTTGGTGCTGTAAATTCCACTAGCTTCAGTTGTCTGCATCAGGCCCCAGGAGGAGACCTCAGGCTGGCTGCGTGCAGTAAGCCAGGCTCTCACATGGGCGATGAAACCATGGCTTTTTTCTTAGTCGGGATAGTAAAAAGTGCATTGTAGGTAAGTGTTTGGCCATGTAGGCAACAGGTTCCTGATGTAAAAATAGTTATGGGTGGGAAATGTGACTTATGTGGAAAAATACTCAGGGATGAGATAGTCATCAAAAGGGAAAGCAGTGGGAATACTGAAGCTGTATCGGGAAGGATGAACCGGAATTTATCTAGGAAGAGATACCAAAATTTTAAAGTAGAAAATAATCTTCAGGATGAAGTGTAAGCACAGAGAGTTTCAGAGTGGATTTGGAAGAGGAAACATTCATAGACAACTATCTTTGAGAATCTCAGGGATTAGAGTTTTTTACTTTGTTTTGTGCTTTTATTTTCTTTACTTTGCTAAGAACATGCAGTTTCATAGGAAAAAAAACAAAGTGACATGTCATCTCATCTTATCTCCTGTATAACACTATATTTGGATAGGTTTGTTAGCTGAGGTTTTTGTTTGGTTTGTTTGAGGGGGCGAGCAGCAAACAGAATATAATTTTCTCCTGTTTAGTCACACTAGTGAAAAAAATGAGAAATTTGGTGTTTAACTGTCAGGTCTATGTACTGTTCCTGTACAAACCTTGTTTAATAAGAATTTAAGTAAATACAAATGAAGTATTGAATGCATAAAGTACCTGGAACATTTTAAAGATGCACTGAAATATAACATTATTAAATTCTATTGTGCTAATTATACCTATTATGAGTTAAAATGGATTCCACTTTGCAGCCATTGTTATATAACTTGTGGCTTTGCAGTTCTTTGAAATGCAGTTTTCTCTTCATGTGGTATATTAAAAAATGTTACAAGACAAATTACAAAGCTTAACTGAAATAGTGCCAAAAGTCTTAAACAAGTTACTCTACTAGATAAATAAATAGTGTAATGCTTACTTTTTTTTTTTTAATCAAAAAGAAATGGTAATGTAATGAGCCAGGCCTGAGCGGGATGTGGTTTTTTTCTGTTTTATGATTTAATGGAGTTGCTCTGCACCTGTAGTGAGGTATCTAAGATCAGTTTGTGAGCTATTACTCCTGCGTAGTATTTTGTATTCAACAGTGCATTCAGCTTTATGCTGCATGGATTGTAAGTGTAGCATATCGCTGAGTTTGAATGTTCTGGCATATAAGACAACTCATAACAGGGGCGAGTGTCATGGTAAGTTTTTTACAAACAACAGCATTCACAGTCACTCAGCAAAACAGAAGGTGGAGCACCATGTTGTACTTGTCCCTAAGTGTGGGTCTGGAAGAGGTGTGTAGGATGTCTTTGCCTATTGTGAGCCTTCGGATGTGGATGTCAGGTTTCGTCTCCACAGGGAGACACTTTAGACTCTGGCAGAGAAGCTGTAGGGAGCAATAGGAAAGCAGAAATCTGCTGTTTGCCTATTGAAGGGGAATAAAGAGGCTTCTTGGGTGACTCCCAGGATGGTCGCCCAGCGGTAGATCTGCTCCAGGTGCCCCACAATGTAGCTGTCGTGGGGAGTGAGCTGCAGGGGACGGTGGCTGTGTGGGAGTTGTGGATGTGCCTTCTGATCCTCCTCCAGATGCAGTGGAGCTTTCACTTCTCTCTTTTTCCGCTATAATGGGCTTACAGTGCAATCCAACCCCTAGTAAGTATATAAAAATTAATCTTGTTTTAAGTACTTTAGGAGAAAAAAGACTTTTACTTAAAAGACTTTGTCCTTTTTTTAGCAGTGAGTGAAACTACTGCTAACAAAATGAAAATGGTTATGGAAGCTTTGTTTTGATAAATTGGTCATTGCTTGTGTATTGTTGTAGGAATCTGACTGCAATTAGCAGACAATATTTGAGTCCAATTTCACCCCTAATTCAAGAACTGAAGTGAACTTGAAGCCTTACAAGGTAGAATAGATCTTGCTGGGGAAAGAAGTCTTAAGTTCTCACCCCCAAATCAGTCACCATTTGCAAGAACCTTGAAGAAGTTAAGTTCATTTAATAAAGTGTTTGTTTCATTTTCTATATTATGTTTCTGAGGCAGAACTATCCACAAAATAAAAATTATAAAAAAATAAAAAAACCCATATCAAGAAAATCCCTCTAAATAGTTTGTGTTTGTTCACACAAAGACATGAGAAAAAAAGAGAGTTTGGTTCTAGTTGTACTTATGTACTTTAAATGCAGAAAATACCATGAACACCTTTTTCCCCCACAAAAAACAGTTCAGTTTTAGTGGTATCTGAGGTACTGGTAGATAACTTCTTCAGTTTTTTTTGCATTAAATATGACTTCTCAGTCTTTTCAGATTAACCCTGTTCAGCTGGAAATAACACATTACAAAACAGAGAATTTTTTTAAACATTAAAGTTCAAAGAACTCCAACATTTTCAATAAAATTTAGAGGATTCTGTTGGCTATTTATGCATGCATTTATTACTCACCATCTCCAATATTAGTAGTCTTTTCCTCCTGAAATATATAATCTTGTTTCTGAAAAATGCAAATAATTTTGAGTTAACACTTTTTTAGATTGCTTTATACTGTCAAGTTCTGTGCCATGTAATATGACTTTCATTTTGTTTTAGCTGCATGATGGGGTCAGAACCAGTCTTGTTTAACAAACACGCTGTCATTCAGTTGTGAGGGTAGGAGTGTGTCCTGCTGAATAGTGCAAGCTCTTGCATCTTTGTTGCATTACTTCTATCATAAACAGTGCAAATAAGTCTACCAGAGCTTTGTCCACTGAGCAAAATTAATCCATTTAGATAGGACTTCAGTGTTGGGGTGGCGGTGGTCTCTTCTAGGCACTCAGGTGCTGCCACAGTGAGGGCTATCTCCACAGCTGCCTAGCTTGAGTCTCCTCTCACTGTTGTTCAGTGAGAACACTCTCCCCAGTGTTCAGCTCCAGCCCTACCCCAGTCGTTGCAAGGACTAAACATCCTCCACTTTATTCAGCCATGTTTCTATTTCACGGGAGCATTAATTAGGACAGCCAGTCCATCTCAAACTGTGGATCTTTCCTTCGGCCTTGGCAGTGTCTGTACGGGCAGCTATCCCTCCCAGGAGGTCTGAGTTGGAGAAAGCAGTATCTCTGCCTTGTGTCACTGCCTGCTGACTAGAGTCATCAGTGTCTTAGGAACATTGGGGTCGCCCTGGGATCCCTTGTTTGGCTCAACTGATTGCTTTCTAGGAAAGTGTTAGGGATAAAAACTGAGAAAATAAACTTCTCCACCCCCACCAGAGTGATGTATCATGATATATCTGAATCCACCTTGAGAACGGAAACCTGATTCCAAGCCAGAGAGCTGTGGGTAGCTGACACGGGGGTAAAAACTGTTGCACACTGGAAGGCAGGAATTTGCAGCTCTCAAAGTTCACTGGACACATTCATCGTTGTGTTTGTAACAGCCAAGTATTTTGCTGGTGTGAGAAGGTATATGAAGCCCATCACAGCATTATACTTAAAAAAGCCATAAAAACGCTGTGCAATGAAATATATGCTGTCCTGAAATGCCTTGATGCTATCACAAAGCTGTTCAACTGTGATTCTCCCTGTCTCCCCAACTTTTTCGGTGCCCCTTAGGCAGGCATATAGACTGATAGATTTCTTTTATCTGTTGACTTTACGTTGTTAGCTGGAGGATTTACAGTGCCATTTTTTATGGAAAGACTTGAGTTCATAATAATAAAATAAAACAGGTTTTAGTACTTTAAAAAATCCTTACTTTAATTAGCTAGTGTCCATATCTGTTGGTCCTCAGTTCTTATTTCTTTTCCTTGTTTCACACAAATGGGTGTGGAATTGGAGGAAAGAAGTTTAGGCATTAAAATGTACATTCCAGCATTATTTGTGCTGACCTGACTTTAACGTCTACAAGACTAGGGTCAGAAAAGCCACTTTAATTATCTACAAACATCCAAGAGCTATGGACAAGAACCCCAGTCTGTTGCTTTTAGCTATTGATAGGGCTAACCCCAGCACTGATGATAGTGTGGCAAAATAAAGATCCCCCAGAAACCCAGTTAATGGCATCTTTGTTCCTAACCTGTGACTTCATAGAAGTCCAAATACTTCAGGTTTTAAAAAGTAAAAATATAAAGCTGAAGTGAAAATAACACTTTGGAAGTGGGGATGAAACAAACTCTTCCCTTTTCATCTTTCCCCAATGATTTGCAGGCAAACACAACCCCAGGCAACTTCCAAACTTCCATAATTGCATTGAATTCCTTGTTAATTGGGCTTTTCTCTTGCTATTGAGTTCTTTCTTGAATAATGCCTGCTTTATAATGATTTGTGTGCAGACAATAAATGTAGAGATTTAATAGGATGAAGGCTGTGGCTCCATATAAAGATATTTAGCCCTTAACTCCCATTGAAATCAATACCTTTGCAAATCTCGTTATAAGTGACTTAGAATTAATACACATAAAATAGGATTGCTATTAAATATTTAAAGGATGAAAAGAGAATAACAACACTGTTCTCTGAAAAGCGACTGTAAAAATTGTATCTTTAGAGTTGCATGATAATTGTCTCAGTACCTTGATGCTTTTTATATCATACCATATGTGCTCGGTTTGAAAATAAGAAGTTGGTGACTGTGTCTGCAGACTCTGCAAACTAGAAGGGAAACTTGCCTCATTTCCTGCTTGGACTTTATCACAGGTAAAAAAGTCCTGTCTTCCCCCATCAGACTCGTCATGATGCCTGTTCCTCCAGTGAGAGTGGGGATAACAATTTGTTTGTGATTCACTAGAAGGTAAAGAATCCAAGTTACTTTCTCTTAGCAATACAGAGATAAGTGGACTAAGGAGGGTGAACAATATTTTTTGTTCTGAAAGAGGCTGTGACATAATTACTGAAGGATGTGGAGCTGCTGATGCAAAATGTGCCTTTTTTCCCAGAGTGGAGTCATATGTTCAGAGCTTTTGGCTGGTACAGGAGTGCTGGCAGCAATGCCTGCATCAGCAGGGATGGGTGTCCATCACAGCTTTGAGATGTGGCCAAGATAAGCAAATTGCATCTGGTCTGTCATTAACCCACTTACTCTTGCTAGTTTTCATGCATACCGTGTTGTTACTGAAAGGCTACCCAAAAGTCTAACAGGGAAAGATGGTTTGTTCTCCAATGCTAAACAAATGTAACCATCAGGACCATCTCTGATGTGCTCGGTTCTGGAGTCTAACCATGAGTGATTGAGGATGGTGGGACATAACTGGTGTGGCTGGAGTTCAAATCCAAAGCTTCCTTTACAATACTGTCAGGAAAAGGTAGATGAACAGTCATCGGCGAGACTGTTGACTTTAAGTGCACAAAGTGGTAGTCTTTCTCAGGCAAACATGGCTTTAGTTAAACATGGAGAGACAGGCAGTCTCCTGAATTTCTCGCTGTTCTGAACACATTTGGACTGTTTGTCCAACTGATTGCATAGCAGTACGGGTTCTGATTATGTTTTCTGTTTTCTTTTTTCTTTTTTTTTTTCCCCTAGTAAAACTCCTTCCACTTCTGTTCTGTGTAGAACCTCAGAGTAAAGGATTATGTACAGGAAATCTTACAAAAGCACAGTGACCGCTGTTCAGTTTATCCTTTATCCTATCATCAGTCACCTTTTCAGTGTTTTTGCATTTGCTCAAACTCTCTTGCTGTTAAACCGCTGAAAAGTTTCCTGCTATTAGATCTGAGCAGAGAAACTGTTTTATCTACAGTGACCTGCACAGTTGCATCAGTCCGGTGGAGCAAACCCAGTAACAGGACTGTAGTTTGGACTGAGAGGATAAGTCTCATGATAAATCTTTCTGAAATGAGACAGAAGTTCTCAAAAGTCACAAACAGGCAGGTGGCTAAGGAAATGGCGAGGATATGACTCTTTCAGCTCAAATTTGCTTTACCCAAATCCCGGTTTATAAATTAAGATAACCTAGTCTGGTTACATCAGAAGAATGCTAATGTAACCAAGAGGAAACTATATTTTATTAGCAGCATACACTCTAGGGTTTGCAGATAATTAGGCTGATCTGCCAGGGTTTGCAGTTTGTCTGTACCCTTCCTCGTTGCTGTTTATTGGTCCACTCCAAAATTCTCAGCATCATGGTCACTGGTTTCCCTTTTAATGAAAAATGCAAGGCACATTGGCCAATACTCATATACGGAATGATGTTCCATATGCCAGAAACTGCTGTCTCAGTGAATGGAAGAGAGGGGATAGAACTGTCTTTCTGTCTTATCATAGTCTTTTTCAAGAGTCTTTCATTGACATTGTATGACACTTCCCATTATAAGACTTAATTTCCGGAGTCCAGGATTGAAACTATGTTTCTTTAGTCAGTTTCCTTGCTGTCAACAAGTATTTAGTGAAACACTACCAAATGACCCTTCTGTCATACCGGTTTGCAGAAAGGATGGTATGCTGTCAGTTATTCCCTGACCTCAAGGAGGACCATCTACACATTCCAGCACTGGGGCTGGTGGTTGTGGTTGGCAGCTATTGTGCTTCCTAACAGAATTTCTGAAGATTTTATGCATTCCCAACACCCTGAATAGACATTTATTTATCAAGAAAACCTGTGTTATAACATTATGGAAGTGGCAAAGTGGTAAAGTCAAATAGTACTAGTGTAGCTTGTGCAGCTTGACGTAACCATCCTCTGCAAATGCACTGTGGGAATCTTTCCTTACTTGGTAACACACTTCTTTTTCATACTGTCCTTGATCCAGACAGTGAGCGGATGGGCCATCTGTGAGGGTGAATTTGGTTTGTAGTAAGGGAGAGTCTTGTTCAGAAACAGAAAGTGAAAAGTATCTGGTGACTGAGACCATCTCAGGACAAGAAAAAGAGTCTCACGACAAAGTTGATTAAAGCCCTGGAGAATAAAATTCAGTCCTCTGATTTACCGCAGAGTTCACATATCAAGGTGTGAAGTGCATCGCATCAAGTTTTCAGAGATGGTCAGCAATTGCGTGTTCCCTATTTTTGTAACCTGTTTGTCACCTAATTTGCAATGCGCTTGGTATTTATGTCTCCAACTGAAATCGTTGTGAGCAGTACCTTGAATGTATAAAGTGCTGTGTAATGCTGGGTCCTCTGAAAAAACTGAGCCCGTGTCACCCAAATTAAGTATTCACTTTTCAGCTTAATCTCTCAGCACCAGGGAACTCATCTGGAGCAATGTTATTCCTCCAAAAGAATTTGCTGAACTTGAGCTGCGCAGTGTTTGCAATGCAGTCAAAGCAATCATGATTAGAGTGTATGGACCATAGCAAAATACTGCAGTTTTTCTATCAGGATTTGACTACTACTCCATGAATGTCCCTCCAGTCCACATGTTAAGCAATGAAATGAACACAAAATATCAGTGTTTGAACTTTTTGAATGTCTGTTTGTACAAGGAATGAAGAGGAGTTCCCATGGAAGAATGCTATGTGACGAAGCAATTAGCAACTGTAGCATATTCCATACTCATTGAAGAAATAAAAGTTGCACAGGCAGGCTAACATTTGGCCTTTTCCGATACTTATGTTAATCACATTACAGCCTTAATAATGTTCTTTTCACACTGTGTTTATGTGAAATGTTAAAGAAAGTAAGTGAAGTCTGTGTATTCAAGTGCCCTGAAGAACATTTAATGAGAAATACATGCTTTTTTTTACCAGATAGACATATAAATCTGAGTATCCTTTAGGGAAATAATGATAGCCATACATTTGTGTTTGAATAAAAAGACACAAAAGTTGATACCAACTACATAACAGATACCTTTAATCCTTTTTGAATAGCAGGGTATAGTATGTCTGTTGGTTTTAGTACTATTGTTTATAAATGTAATCCTGCCACACAGTCAGGACTCTTTTGGGAAAACAGTGACCTAACAGATTTTAAGAGGCTTTTTGTTTAGTATGATTTTCATGCTTGCAATTTCTATATAATAGTAACCACTCATTATTACTTATTTGTTTTACAGATTTCTTTTACAATGCATTCTGCTCAGGCCAGTGAATTTTGTTTAACTGACCAGGTAAGCAAATATGCATAGTCACAGTTTTTTCATAAAAAAGTTTTCCAGACATTAGGCAACTAATTCTGAGAGATTGACGTTCTGCATTGTTGGAAAATAATTGCAAAATCTATTATAAATATGTTCAAAACACTGTTGTCAGTTTCTAATTTAAAAAATCTGTTGCAATTTCCAGAGTTCTATAATTTTCAATTAGAAACAAAATTTATTTTCCAGATGTGCTTAATTTTATTCTTTCTCTCCCTTCTTCTTTTCTTTTGTTGTCCAGTTTCCTCATGCTTTGTGTTGATATTTGTATTTTTCAAAGCCTTACAAGTTGAGCTTTTTTTTCTTTGCTGGGTGCTATCAGTCTCCCTCTACATACCAGGATATCAGCATTGCAAACAGGATTGTCTGATGACAACTCCAGAGATGGTGTTTTAACACCTCAGGAATGACACAGCACCACTAGAGTGGCTGTTGGGAAGTGTAGATGGCTTTAGAAATTTATAAACACCATTTCTCTAGATCTGAAATTAATAAAATGCAATTATGAAATGAATGAAAGTGCAGCTAATGAGCTGGTTTGCTGGGTACCAAAAAATCAAGGAAAGCACCAATTTACAATCTTACTGTGCATAGGTCAATCTTACTGTGCATAGGTTGGTAGGCTGGCTTGTATGCTTTACCTGTGGAATTCCAGTTTGATTGGCTGTTGTTGTATGCTGTAGGTACAGTTTGCAGAAAACACTTTTTTGGCCATCTCTTTTGTTGTTATGGGTTTTAATGAGGGACTTGGGCAATGTAATTTGCATGCAGTAGAGCTTTAACATTGCCTACACCCCATTCGATCATTTTTTGATGCTTCTTATAGAGTGATGCAATACCTTGTTGGGAGAGAGAAGGGTGGACAAAATGAATTAAAGATACTATTTTGTATGGAATATTTTGTTCACAGTATACAGATATGGTTTGCCTTAGATTTAAACTTCCTGTGCTTTTCAAATGGACTCATCTTAGCCCTGGTTAAAAGAACTAAATACAGACAAAATAGTAAATAAGAACATGGTGTTCCTATAAGTCCTATGTTTCATGTTGAAATGTTCCATAGCTCTAACACTTTATCAGTACTGTTAACCTCATCTTTATTTCAGATGAGGTGGTCTCTTACCATCTTCTCATCATTCTAACTTCTTATCATGGGGTTTTTCCATGGTGCTGCCAACACCTAGAAAGCTTTCTCGATCTCAGTTCACCAAGGAGAAATTTCTTCCCTTTGGATCTTCTCCTGAAAATTCGTTTCAAACCCACTGTTCCCAATACCTTTATTTCCTTTAAAAAACAGATGTGGACTTCAGCTAGTGCTGTCTTGGGTTGCCCTAGTTTGATATTCCTGGATTTTGAAAATTAGTCTGCAATAAGTCTTGCAAACAGGGAGGGAAATCTTGGATTAAAAAACACCTAGTGATTTCCAATGTTAATCCTGAGGACTTCTCAAAAGCATTTCATATTAAAAGTTTGGTGACAAGGGACAAATGATCAAGGAACAAAATAAGCATTTTTTTTTTTCCAAATCTGGGCCCTCTTTTTCTGGATCTTCGACATGTCCAAATTAGTCATTCCTCCAAGGTTCATTACTCAGGGTTGAAATTTTTTTATGGTATTTTGTTCAAAACATTGCAAGAAATGATTATCAACAATACAAAACATTGCAAGATATGATTATCAACAATAAATAAATCTGTTAATAATATAATTTTAACAGCTCTAGCAAAAAGATGGCTGTTGACAATCTCTGTTCTTCTTCTTATATCAAAGTGTCTCCTGAAGAGCTTGTCATGTCACTTGCCTTTCAGATAGAAATTGTAATGAAATTGTAATGTTTAGATTGATTTGGAATAATAATTGGTTTATTCATCAGTATGAGAAATCTGAGAAAAGAAATCATTGTGGCTCAAATAACATTTAATTTCATTTTTTTAACAGTCTTTGTTTCTTTAAGTATCATTAATCATTTTTCTGAAACAAAAATCAATATAATTCAGTAAGATTTCTCCAAACCTATCTTTAACAGAACAAATAATTTTCTCTTATTAGAAGAATGAAGTCAAATTCATCTGGATCATCTAAACTGCATTTTTGGTGAATAAACTATTTTATCCCACCTCTTCCCTGTACCTTCCATACCCTCTTACTCTGGCCCCCCACTCCCAAAGATTGCCTAGTCTACGTTTCTGGATAAAATATGTCTGTCAGTCAATGACATTTTTTAAGAAAACCAGTCCAAAGGCAGAGATTAGACCCCCAAAAGAAGTTTTGTAGTTACAAACTGTTTGCTCTCCTTACTGGGTTCATTTATGGAGTTTTTTGTCCTTAATGGTGATGATTGTAGCCTTCATGAAGTAGGAAAAAATGAGCTACAGCAGATACTTCTGCTCCATGGACATAATATGTCTTTGTATGCATTCTGCACATTTCCATGAATTAATTGAATCCTGGTTTATGAACATGTCTGTGATGAGGTAAGAGGTTTGGCTCAATACAGGTGATGATAAGCAGCTCAACGTGGAGGACAGTGCTGATCTTTTCTACTGGTAATGAAATAGGAGCTGATTTGGCACCTTTCACAATCGCTCTACTGACTTAAAACATGAATCAAAGTATTTTCAAGATTATTTGTGGTTTTCATGAGTCCCCTATTCTCTTGGTATTTGCGGGGTAGGATGCTGTGAGCCTGAACGATTGCCTAGTGACTGAGGCATTGGGTTACTATTGCAATACTGTGCAATAATGGAATTTTCTGTAGATATGGTCAACAACAATTCTTACAATAATTAGTTCTCTGACAAAAAGCTGTATTTTAAAGTTTGCAACCCTACTGGTATTCTCAGAGGCATTGAGAGCCTGCTAAAAGTATGGGTGTATTATTAGTATACAGTTTCTGTGCAGTACACAGATTGTGGACCAGACATTTTCTATATGGACATAGAAAATGCAACATGAAAATTATCATTTTTAGTTCTTTCATTTTAAATCTACATTTCATGCACTTTTTGAGTACTGGTGGTACCTTATGTTTTCATTACAAGGAGTGAATTTGGGGTCTATATGAAATATTAAAAGCTCTAAATAGCTATTTTTTGGGGAAAAAAAATCTTTAAAGTATATGCCAGAAGAGCTCTGGTAACTGGCATGAAAGTTGGTTCAGAAGTTTTTTGTACTCCAAATTTTAGCAAGTTAGGACTATTCTAGCACATCAAGTTACTGGCAGACACAGAGCACATTATAAGGAACAGTCATTGGGAGTGAAAATTGGATTCACAGTTTTCACACAGGAAATCTGGTTGCGTGTTATGCTTGAACAAAACCACGGGATTCAGCTAATCACTCTCCGCTCAGGTTTCAGATACATACAGAGATCTGTTCACTAACAAACTACAAACCAAAAGGTAGAAAAGCTAGAATAAAATAAACCAATGACACAATTAATAATTGCGTTTCACTTAAACCTCCTCTGAAACACCTGGTCCTGCCTCTCTCAGAGACCCAGTACCGGAGGTGTTGGCCTTAGGTTTCATGCCATGTGGCAGTTTATATATTGTCGTTATTTTGAAGTCTTGTATGGTATAAAACTGTGTGCTTGTTTCTGTGCACAGGAGTGAGTTTTATACAGAATCAATACAGATGAAATCGTTTCAGTTTGCCCCAGAATAATTAACAACCAGCAGAAAAACAAAAGCAGATTCTTGACTAAGTGTTGGGGTTTGCATGTATCTGTACTCAGGATTCCATATATCTCTGGGCGAGTGCAAAATGTCCTTTAAAAGGCAGTATTGTTATTAAAAGAATGCGATTTCATTCATGTGCTTATAGTTTTCACTATTGAAAATAATGTGATTCAGAGATATTTCTCATAATGCCCAGCAGTAAATAATTGCTCTTCTGGGCCCTTTGTTTTAATTGATGACAAAAATATATGAATGTGTACATTTTGAGAGAGGCCTTAAATGAAGCCATTTGTTAGAAGGGCTGTTTCTTTTTCAGCTTGGGTGTGCAAGAATATGAAGGAGTTTAGTACAAGTAATAGTAAAAAGATTGTTTGTGGATCTCACTGTAACTAACACGGCATTTTGGTTTGCTAAGAGGGTATTTCTCTTCAGTTTATGTCAGTAATGGAAGCCCCCAGAACTCCTGTTAACTTTGTCTATAAATTTTCATTTGTGGCATTTTTATTTAACTAGTCCAAAGTTCACTCCCATTTTCCCTTCTTACATAGTAATAGTTACTGGTCAGCTATCCTAAATCTTGTGGATGACTTGGATGGGAAATCTCTCCAAGTTTTTTGCTGCTCTGGACTGACTTTCTTCAGGGTGATAGCACATATATCTGCCTTTTCCCAGCAGGAGATTATAATCAGAAATTCTCCCTCACTTTGATCACACATTTTGTGCATGCTGAGTCAGATGCTGTGCCCACACAGTTAAAACACAACTTTAGTAATGGTGGATCAAGCCCTTCCTATGCAGATCTCACCTTGGTTGAGAGAGGAGCTGCCCCTGAAGAATAAAAGCAGTGTGTGCTACAGTCATCGAGAGTACTGATTAGAGAAGGGAAATCCAGCCTTCATTAGCGGATCGGGACTGTGGTCCTGGCCAACTGTGTATATTCAAGAAGTCAGGATCCTAAACCCTGCCTTCTTCAAGTAGCTCTGCCACTAAGCATTCTCTTGTCTGTCTTAAAAGAAAATATGATTTTCTGTGATCTTTTGAAATGAAATACAAGCCTTGCAACAATGGGTTCTAATGTGTGTGGAATACACAGCAACTCTTTTTGTGCTATGTCTGTAGACCTAGGAAAGTCTAACCGTATAGAGTGTCTAGCTAACTAACCAATTAAAATATTTTTAATACTCTTTGTGCAAAGCTCACATACTAAGTTGTTAGCATGTACATATATAGGCTCCAGTCTTGGAGCTACATCCAGACAGAGAAAGCCCTTGTTTTCAGACAAGACAGATTTTGACAGATCTTTGTACAAACACAGGAGGCCAGTTTTAGGGTCAGGCTCCCAGCAAACTTGGCAACTCTTTTTTCCTGCCATCCATCTTGCAAAGTTTGATAATTTTGTTAATGCTTCAGCTGTTGGATGTGAGTATGAAAGAACTCCTCCTTTCACGCTCTCTTTAACTTTGTAGCCTTAGTAGTTACAGAGGATGTTTTCAAAGACTCGTTCTAACTTCAGACTCTTGGGTATTTCTAACAGTGTTTATGAAACCAAGAATATACAAGACTCAAAAGTAAGAACGAAGTCTTTTTTTCTTCCTTAAATCTCATCATTTATGCAATATTCTTACGATTGTTACTACAAGGAAAAGGAAGCTTGAAAAAATAGTTTCATACTTAATTATTCTAAATTTAAACAATTTTAAAGCAAGTATTTAAGGCAATTGCCTATTATGCCTTTGTTCTTCATTCTACATTTTCTTGTTTTCATAAGGAAATGCCAAATGAAACATAAATTATTGGCCACCTGAAGTAGACTATGTGAGTATTTCAGAAGAAACATCTCACCAATTTGATCCTGTAGAGCTTCAAATTTACTTTTAAAAATTGGTCAGACACGTAAGGATAGGATAGTGTATGTAAAATATTTTTTTCTCAAATACCTCCAGACAGTAGTATGTCAGAAGTTACGGGAGCTGTGAACTACAAGCCTCATCCTGGAACAGTAGAGCTATAACTATTGTGGCTTTGGCATTTTCTCAAAATGAATAACTGGATGAGATACTAACTTGCTTTGTGTTTTACAGTATCTTAAAAACTGTCATATGTCCAAAGGCTTAGTTTTAAGTAGTTTTTCCTGTAACATTTAAGGGAAATTTCATCTAAATATACCAGCAGTATTATTTTGTAGTTTGAACTGATATCTTCAGGAAGTTATTTTTATTACTGCATCTTTTATATCTGAAGTTATTTGCTCAATTTTCCTCATATATAGCAAAAATTAACAGCTGTCCTTCAATCGTCTTGTGATTTCTCAACAGTTTCATTTTTCTAACCCTCTCTGGGGACAGTTTTTACACACTATTGACAACTTTGTTTTCTGATCTACTGGAATGCAACTAAGTAAATAATCAGGAAGAAAATTGTAGAAAGGATGAAGAGGAAAGGTTTGCTAAAAATGAGTTAAAATATTTTCCAACCTTTTTACAATTGCCCTGCTGGAAACACCAGCAGCTATAATAAATTAAAGAAGTTAAATTATAGAATTTTGTGTGCCAATTCTGTTTTGACAGTAATATGTTCTAAAGTTTTGTATCCTATTAACTCACAATGGTTTTAAAAAAAAATAAAACAAAAAGCTTTTTAGCAAGCACATCTAATTCTTCTTGAATAGAAACTGCACTGTAAAGAAATGACATTCTAAGGAAGTTACTTATGTTAGAAAGTGAAACATATGAAAGCTAGGAAATGGCAGTTTTACAGGTCTAAATCTGTTCTCCATGTATCACTGAATGCGGCAGGGGCCTGCTAGAAAATGACAGTGCTTGAGTGCATACTGATAGGTATGTCTCAGTTTCCTTGAGACCCGGTGATTGTAATGTTTTCTTCATGCTTTTAAGAGTAAACAGAATAGAAACCTTAACTGTTGCAAGGTGTTGTTGCCTTTAATGGTGTCTCATGTAGTACAAGAAAAACATCACGTGTTTGTCAGCCTGGGCTCACAAGATCTGTGGTGCAATTCCTGCTTTCCACTGCAGATGGGCATTAACCTAAATTCCAAAATGCCACCATCTAATAGGAAAGACTTTGTTCACATTGATAACAAGACCAGACACATACAGCTTTGTGGTTTTTTTGGTCTATTTCTATTGAATAAGAAGCATAATCTTTTTAAAACAGAAAAAAATTACAGCCAACATT
This sequence comes from Aptenodytes forsteri, assembly GCF_000699145.1. NCBI lineage: Eukaryota > Metazoa > Chordata > Aves > Sphenisciformes > Spheniscidae > Aptenodytes > Aptenodytes forsteri. The sequence goes on from NW_008795695.1 coordinate 359,905, forward strand.
TCACATGTACCTAATGATGTACTTCTTAGGGAAAAGTGGGGAGTGCACTTTTGGCAGAGGTAAAAAATGTGCTAGGAAGTATATAACATCAAGGAGTAAGGACATACACGGAGCATATGCTTTGCATCATAATTCTTCCTCACTGAGGTTTTTCATTTATTTTTGAACTCCTCAGTCCTATTTCTAAATTGTTCTGTACGCCTTTCTTTCTCAGCTCTTTTGCAGGTTGTTCATGGACTCTTAGTATGTATATATTTATGTATGGACTTCTAGTACATATACAACAGGTATTATCCAGAGGAAGAAGAATGACTTAAGAAAGAATATATGTGGGGAAAGGATGGAGGGTGCCTTGGACCATCCCTTCACATTGCAGGGCACAGTTTCCTAGGACATGATTGGTTTGGGGGCTTTCAGTTTTCCTCCACAAACTGATGTTTCTTCATGTCTGTCTGAGTTGTCTCGCTTTCAAGCCACTTCTCCAACTGAGACTCCAAATGTCTGTGATAGAGAGATGCAAGTGTGCTAGACTGGGCCCGTTGAATGTACAGATGCCAGACTTATTGGGAGTGACACTGTAAAATTAATATGTACACACGGCAATTTAAAGGATAATATTATGCAAATATTCCTAAGCATGACACATTAAAAGGTAGTTACATTTTAGACACATCCATTAATATTTTCCCTTGAATATCAAGTACTTCTTCCCACCTGCCATCTCTTCCATGTTTTCACTTGCTATGATGGTTAGATGTCATAAAGCTGTCATAATGCTGTGACTAGGCTTTTTGGTTAAGCAATTCAAAGGATAATATTATGCAAATATTCCTAAGCATGACACATTAAAAGGTAGTTACATTTTAGACACATCCATTAATATTTTCCCTTGAATATCAAGTACTTCTTCCCACCTGCCATCTCTTCCATGTTTTCACTTGCTATGATGGTTAGATGTCATAAAGCTGTCATAATGCTGTGACTAGGCTTTTTGGTTACCAGAACCTTGCACAATCTGCATTTATATTGTGCTCAACATTTTTAAAACGGATTATACATTTCAAAGTGTACCAAAAAGACATATTTTTAATAAGTATTTCTTCCTGTGGGGCAGATTCTGAATTGCTTTTGCTGTTTCTAGCATACAGCATTACTATGTTTTGCCCCTAAGCAGTATATAAAAAAAAGGCTTAATGGCTCATACTGCTTGTACAGTCCTGCTTGTACCTCCACTTCGGACTTACGTTTATGCACACGATGGTGTCACTCACTTTGGAAAGGAGGTAGCGATTCTAGGTGCTCAGGGTTTGATGGTGGTGATATTTAGCTCACAAGTCACCTAAACCACCATTTTAATAGCACTGTTAAACAAGAACGGTAGATTTCTTCCTCCCTGGAATTTTATCAGCAAGTTAGTTCATACTCCCATAATCACTCGCAGCACATCTTTAAAACTTTAGCTCTGCTGTTTCATATTGAAAAAAAGTAGCTACAGTAATTTAAAAAAAGTGTCACGTATAGTTAGGCCATACCCTCCTACTCCCCACCCCTGCCTGTCTCACACAAATACATACTTCTGTTCATCTTAGTTTGTGAACATTTTCGGTTCTTAACACCTGGATTTAAACGCCAGAATTCTGCACTTGACAACTGAGCAAGTAGATGAATTGCCGAAGTTGATAAACAGTCACAGCTCTTGTTGAATCTTGGTAGCATTTGAAAGTCAATATTTTATTTTTCTGATCACGGCTGTCCATTAATAACATTGTACCTATGCCCTTAAGTATTATGATTTCTTTTCCCCCATCTGAAGATATGACTGAAAAAAAAACTTTTTTGAAGAGAGCCTTTGGCAGGTTGGTTTCTTGTTGTTGGTTAGATGGTGCAGAGGCTTGGTGATTTCTTTATAGGGAAGTAGCTACATATTTTGTTTCCAGGTCTTACTGAAGATTTGAAAACCTGTTCCTATTATAATACCAGCCTTGCCTTTTTGGTGAGTAGTAACAGGAAAGTCATGACCTCTATGAGCATCCCTTAGCTGCAAATGATAGGAGAGGCACGTAAAGATCCATACATTTAATATGCTTCACCAAACAGTTCCCTCCTCTCCTGCCATCCTTCACAAGGCCTGAGCACCACTTGCAGATTTTACCAGTGAAGGTACTTATTCATATGAGTAGTCCCATTATTTTCATAAGTATAAATTAAGAGTTTAGATTTGTTTTATTGTGAAGTACTGTGTATTATTCTTCATGTTCTATTCACATGTACAGAAACCGTCATTCTAGGCTACAATTCACGTGCATTCATTTAGACAAATCATATAAAAACGATCATAGTCTAAAAACACAACATTGACAAAAAGTATGGAATTAGGAAATCTACTGGCAGTGAAGGTCAGAAGTGTTACTTGGAGACTTAATAAATTAACCAATAGGCTTGGCTATAAGCCTGTACTAATAATGCATGTAGTTGTAATGGCAACATTATGAAAATATTAACAACATCATAGCTAGGTATGTTAACATTTGCAGTTTAAGCAGGATTAATATCCTCTTACGCACTTGAAATGATTGAAATTTATCTCTAAACTGAACAAAGTATATTTTATGGAACATTGCATTTTCTAATATTTCTCCATCCAAATTTGTTTCAAATGTACTGCTCATGATCCTGCTCATTAGGATTACTGCATTTATATAAAAAAATTAATAGAAATACACATGTAGGATATAGAGAAAAGATTACTACTTACAATAAAATTTTATCATCTGATATCTTGATTCAGCAAAATGCAAATGTTTTTTATTATACACCTGCTGAGGTTTCCATGTTTGTACTCCAGTTAGGAAGTAGGACTCTTTAGGGACTGATATCAGGAGAAGTTAAAAATTGATAGAAATCTTGACAATTAAGTACATTTGATATTTTGAAGAGAGAATAGCGAAAAGGGTAAGAAAGTGTTTAGATTAGATTATATTCCAACAGGAAAAGGTAAACTGAAGTAAGAAGGAGCAAGTGGACGGGTCTAATCCAAATAAAACATTCTGGTGATGAGAAACTATAAAAGACAGATTATATGGATTATAGAATATTTTTTTTTTCACACACAGCATTTTAGCAGTAACAAGGAGATTAATTAAATCTTATCTTAAAATAAACAGTAGCTATCTGTGTGGTTAAGTATTTGAATGGCAATTAAATATTCCTAAAAGTTGTACAGTATTGTCAGTATAATAGACTTGATTATACAGAGTAAAAGAATTCATGTTAACCATGCTGTCATTTATATAGTACATCATAGATGTACTCCTGGGAAATAAGTTCCCTCGAAGCACAGAAATCCAAATTGGGAGAGAAGATAAAAATGAACAATGAAAATACTTTATTCCATATAGGTTATTATACTGCTCTTATCATCATAATATCTGATTACTTTCTGGTGGTGCATTAAACTATGGGATTAGCATCTGTTGCTTAGCGCCCTGCTGTTGCATGATATTGGGGGAAGGAGGAATAGGGAAGCTGTGAAAACTTGCTTAAATGTTAACAAATTCTGCATGTGGAAATGTTAAATAAAAGAGGAGGAAAGAGCAGTAATGATGAAAATTATATCCAATTAGGTGAAAGAGAACACATTTACATGTCTTGGCTGACACTGCAAAGACTTTTGGAAGTTAAGGCTAGTAAAGGGTTGCCATTTGATCCATGAAGGTTGGTATCTATTTCAAGACTAGTTCAGTCTCACAGACTGTTAAAAGGTATAACAACCTATAAAAAAAGGCCAGAGTTTTTGACTATTGGATTTTAAACAACTCAATATTTAATTTGGAAGGGAACAAAGTTTCCAAAATATAGTATCTTTATAGCTCTTCTGGGAGATTATTGCCAGGGCAGAAGGAGTTTTAGAGAACCCTCCCTTTGGTAAACACTACTGTGCCCAACAAGGATTGCTGGTACCTGGGCAACCTGTGACCTTGTGTGCTAATTAAGTGATGCTGGGGAGATACCTAGAAAACCTGTGTTCAGAATATACTCAAAGTGAGTATTAAAGGGAGAATAGGCAAACGTAATTAAGCTAAAAAATAAAACTCTGTTCAGTACACGGAAAAAGCAAGAAGCTGAAAATATATAAACAGTCAGGGGCTGAGAAGCCTCTAAAAATAATCAAACGCAAGCTAGAAGACTATAGTAAAAAAGTATCAAAAACCAGTTGAAGATACTCTTTCTATCGAATTTAAAAGGAATTTTGTATTTCAAAAACCTCTGCAATTCTGATATACTTTTGTGTCAATTTCTGCAGTAAGGAACAAGAAAATTCTGTTTTTAAAGTAATTGTTTAAATGAACAAAGGAGTTTCTGAAGAAAATCTTAAATAATAAATATATTTAAAATATCTGTGCACAGTATGTGTTTAAAAAATGCCCAACTAATTAAATAGATAATTCTTCATCGATATGAGACTTTAAAATTTCTTGATCATTTAATTTTAATCCATGTCTAACTACTTACAATTCTGTCATCTGCAAAAATGGGTCTGAAGCACGTTGAGAACAGGATCTCCTTGCATTGTTTTTATTTTGTGTCACAGGTTATTTTGTAAATGTTGCAACTGTCTTTCTCATGGCCATTACAGAGTTCTGAGTTATGTCACATAGCAAATGGATGTTTCATTTTGCAACTTTTTCTTTAACTGGAAAGAGCACAGCATTTGAAATCCCAGTGTTCATCCTACTAAATACTTTAATTCGGAAAACAATGCAGAGCTTGAATTTGGACCCAGATGTCATATAAAAATTGTGCTGGATTTTTACCTAAATCAGTTTATGCTGAATAATCTTGTTTTCACAAATCCTGGAAAGGCAAAGCTACGTACTTTCTTAGTTGTAATAGGCATTATTTACTGCTTTGAGTGACATGAGATATTTAAGAGTTCAAATAAGTAATTTGTAACTTTTAGGGGAAAAATATCGATAGTCCAGCTCGACTCAGACTATAGGTGGACAAGGTATTCACATCCGGGCATATTATCAACAGGCAGATGCCTCTGTTGTTAAGCATTGTACGTGAATAGTACCTCCAGGAACTCACAGTATAACCTTACCTGAAACTTGTATGGTTGCTGCCTAAACATTTTTGCAAACTTTATGATTTACATTGCACAACTTGACATCAGGAGCAGAATCTGCTTTCTTGAAGAGCAGAGCTCTTAATTTGCAGCAATTTATCCTTCCTCTCCAGAAGTGAGTATTCTGACAGTAGCAGTTTCTTACAGTACTGTGGGGACGATGCCACAAGCAGAAAACAAGGGGTTACTTATCAGCTAAATAACTCTGATTTTTTATAACACCCACAGATCCATACTAGTCTCTCCTATGTCCTCTGCTCCAGAACCTAATTCCAAGGAGGGCTTCATGAGAGAGAGAAAGGGTGTGAGAGAGGTGAAGCATTTACTCTGTCATACACTGTACTCAAGAGAGAAATACACGCGTTTCCCTGCCAAGCAATATTTTCACAAGGGTTCTTTGACTACATATGTGTCTGTGTGTACACACACACTGTCGTATCTACAGAGTAGCTCAGGATGAGCCATGCACCTGTAGAATAGGAGTTACTGTCAGTAATTAACTCCATAATATCAAAAGTAAATAAGGGGCTTGATCACATCACGTTGACTGAAAAAGTACTAACTTTTTGGGAGGAGTTGCCAAAATAAAGAGATTAAATAGTTTATTATAAATGAGTTTGAGATGCTTAATTTTTCTTCCATAGGGAAAAAAAAAAATGTTTTCAGAATGAAAATCACAAAAGGAGGTTTGAATGAAATAGTGTTGGGGTAGAAAGTCTTATTTGGCAAAAATGTTATTTCCTATGATAAATTTCGTTTACAAATACTTAGTGATTAGGATTTACATTATGACTGACAATGTATACAAATACTATATTCATTTTCTTTTTCGTTATTAGGTACTTGTAGTATGTTGCCACATCTTTTGAGAGCAAAGCAGTACTTATGCTTATTTATTTAGATTGTTGGGGTATCCTGGGCTCTTCGTTAGGCATCGAGAGATCCATTTATGTCCTGAACAAGAAAGATTGCTGGTACCATTGAAGACAGACAAAAATGGACAAATGGGGATGAAGTTCAGGGAAATGAGTAGGCACTATTCGTGATGAAAGCAACTTTTTGCCAGGTAGATAAGGAGGAAATTTATTAGGAGATCCCCAACATATATATAGGAGGAGCCACTTGACTATTTATTTGAAACTGCTACAAGTTGTCAGTAGATACCAGCATAAGATAATGGTCTGAGGTGGACGATGACATATTGATGGATGTTTTGGTTCATCTTAATGTTATATGTTACTGTTTAGGTCATCTCAAAAGACATCAATAAAGTATAGGAGTTTTACTGCACTAGTTTTTTATGTTTACGTAATTAAAATCAGCATCTGTTATAGGTGGCTTTGTTTTCAAGGCTCCCATACTCAAGTTCTGCATGCTTGCTTATATTGTTATGGATGGTTCCCCTAATTTCAGTGAGAAGGCTAATTGTAGTAGAGATGAATACAAGTGTAAGAGTTTGCATGATAAAGGCCTAGAGACATTATACAGATCCATTCCTCTCCCAGAGCATGGAAATAAAAGGTTCATCACTGGACATACTGGATTAAGGACATGGTTACTACATGCTTTGTGCACAACATTACATTCTATCGAGTATATATTGTACAAATTCATATAGGAAATTGGCATTCTCTGTGAAAACTTATTTCTCTTAAATTCACAATCCCATGGCTGTTATTAATCCTCTGAGGACAGAACTAGATTCCGTTTGCAGAACTTAACTGCATTTTAACTAAGGGGACTGTTTTCTGCATGTTGCATTCTGCTTCTCTCCTGCTCGATAAAAGCTATCCAGAAATGCATTCCAGAAATCTGGTTGCTTGGTTTCATGCTCTGCAAGCATCAGTTACCATAGTGTTTTAGAAAAATACCTTTCCAGGAAGCAGATACATAATCAAATATAGTCCACTGAAGTTGTGCTGAATGAACCATCTGTTAACAAATTGAAAGTAACGTATTTGTAGATTAAATGATCAGTAACCTTTAATTTCCTGTTACAGTTGGAGAAATATAAAAAAGAGGACATGAGAATATCTTCAGAAGCATCCCTTTACGTACCCTGAAGCTGCCTACCCTTTGAATGTACTTCATTACAAATGTCTTGTGACAGTTTTATAAACTGACCCTCTTCAAGAACCAAGTCTTTCTGGAAAGCAAACCAGACAGTTCCCTCCACCTAGACTATGCACGTTTCTGTAGATACTCTACTTCTGAGCCACAGGAACAATTAACGCCTCCTGGTTATTAAGCCAGGATGTGCCCAGTACTGATCAAAAAGCGTTATATTCATATCGGATCACTCTTGTTCAAAGGTTGCTTTACATGTTGTTGTTGTAATAAAAAAATCCAGATTCTTGTCTTTGATCCCAAAGAACTAGGCATTATACAAATTCAAAGTAAAATCCCTTTAATGTCCCTAAGTCCATACAACCTATGTAAACATCTACTAGTAGTTCAGAACTCCGGGAAGATGTTGAAACAGGACTGAAGTACTCTTGTCTCAATTTGAAATAAGAAATAAAGGCCTTCTGCTTATTACTAGGAAAGATAAAAACACCTTCTAGGTGCATGACCCTTGTTGGTCCTCTGAAATCTCCTTTGTGCTGTTTAGGCATTCAGTATTGAGAATTTCAAACCAGTAACTAACAGGCTATGCTATCTGCTTTTGTTTAATGGTTCAGCATATTTCAGGTTCTCCAGTAATCATTCTGTGCTTATTTATAATACGTCACCCTTTGTCCAAGTCTGCAGCTTTGGCTGTCAGGTGCATGACTCTTGTTGGTCCTCTGAAATCTCCTTTGTGCTGTTCAGGCATTCAGTATTGAGAATTTCAAACCAGTAACTAACAGGCTATGCTATCTGCTTTTGTTTAATGGTTCAGCATATTTCAGGTTCTCCAGTAATCATTCTGTGCTTATTTATAATACGTCACCCTTTGTCCAAGTCTGCAGCTTTGGCTGTCAAGTGTGAACTAGTGCCATCTCTTAAGCTCAAGTGTGTTTTCATCTACTCTATGGTAATATTGGCTGTGGTGCGGCTCCTGTCTTCCCATCAAGAAAATAATTTGATGTTAACATGAAATTCACAGTGTTACATATTCACTGGGGCAGCAGATATATGTAATATCATGAAATTCAATGAGCTGTGAAGTCACGAATCATATGAATTCATGTATCATTACTAAATCTGTGCATTGCTGAATTCATTTATTGAATATGTAGACATAATGTTTGGTATTTATTTTCTACGTAGCTATTCAGGATTTTCTGAGAAAATGTTCTTAATTAATTTGACAAATCAAAACTTTGGGACAATAATTTTTTTTTTTTAGGAAAATTTTAATTGCAAATGTTTTCTCCAGTACGGAACTTAATTCTGATAAAGATGAATAATGATCAAGTAACCAAGGATCTGGTAGCTAAGATACTCAACCAATTGCATGAAAGCTCATCTCAGTGCTGAGTTGAGTGCCCTGTGCTGGTAAGCTGTGAAAAGTCTCATGGAAGAAAGTCTGGTTGTACACAGGAATATTACCAAAATGTGTAGGACAAAAACTAAAGAAATGCCCTTATGTGATTGCACAATGTGAATTTCACATAGATAGTGTGGAACTGTAATTTGATAAAGATTTTGAGTTATGTGTGCTCTAAATCTTCTGAAAAGCAAGCTGATATAATTAGTAGCGCTTTACTCAGAACATGAGTTTTCCATTATTCCTGTGAGTTATCGCTTCCAAATAACACAATATCTCTTCTGTGATGACACCAACCAGCCATAGTGTGCCTTTTTGTTTGTTTGATTTTGTCAGAAAATGTCGATAAATTGAAATTCATTAGCACCATTTCCTTTTGGAAAAAAATATTGGAAAAGTGCATTGTGAAAGAACCTGCCTAGACATTTTCAACAACCAAAGTTTATTTTTTGTATTTCAAATAACTTTTCAGGCCTGTAACCTATATTTATTTTATAAATAGTTCCCCTACCCACAATTCAATAACCTGTAAATTATACATGTATAGTGGAAGCAGGAGTTAAGATCCAGAGTCCTCTCTCCCCTGCCTTTGATCACTCATAGCCTGCTCAATCTTCTGAGAAGGCTCCATGCCTTTGATCTCCTCTGCCTCCGTCTCTATGTTGTTCAGGTTATGTGAGGATGTTGATTATTTTTAAGTGTAGGTTTTACTCACAAATTAATGCCAATTCAAACTAAAAAAATTGAAAGAGTAGCCACTTGTACTAAAATTACTGAAGAAGTCAAGATCTAGAATGAATATTTAAAACATTTTAATGTACAAAGTGTTAATTGCTCCAATATAAAAGTACTTAAAAATCTAGATTTGAAGGTTTGTGCTGTTTGGAGTGAGATTATTTTGCAGACTCAAAAATTCACAGTAGGGAAATTGAAAAGTGGGATATAAAAAACTGTTTCCTGTTGAGTTTTAATCATTTTTGCTTCAAAACTAATTGATCCTTTAGTCTGCTGAATCAAAAACACACCTTACATTGGGCTATAATGCACATGTTCTTTCTTTTCAACTTAGAGTTATGACCTGACCAGCTTTTTTTTGGCTAACAGAACTCAACCTGCTAAGAATGTAACCCAGCAAAATGCACGAAGAGGCCCCATATTTTTGTAATTAAAGTACCAAAATGTGTGGGGTGTGTTTGGATATGTGTATATATATACCTGCCTGCAAAACATTCTGATGTTTTGGAAAGTACTGTCCAGGTTTCTAGGAATATAAGGACCTAAAGACATATGTAATTTCCTTCCTGAAATTATTAAGAATGTTTCAAAAATACTTGTTTTCTCTCTTTGCCATGAGCAGTGAACTGTGCCATATTGAGGTGTGAGACTGTAGTCAGTTATAGCAGCCGGGGGATAGGTGACACACAGCACGTGTTCTACTGAAGGCTACTTTTGGCTCAAGGCAGCTAAGCAAAATGCTCCTCTTAAATAACATTGCATAAGATCTTAAGTTCTGAGCAGCCAGGATTCACACAGGGTCATATGGGAAAGGTATGCAGTAAAAACATAAAAACTGTTTATCACATGATTGAGAAATCAATGGTACGAAGAATGCCCTTGCGGCATCCTTTTTATTCCCGGTTTATATTCAGATTGAGTCCTAGGAAAAATAAGTAGCCTTGGAGGACCCTTGCTACACAACCTGCTGGACAGTAAAGAACAGAAAGCCATCTGCACTTTCCGCTGGGTTATGTCTGTGCAATCCCAGACCCATGAGGATTTTTCATTCTGAAGCTTGGGAGAGGATTGCTGTTGTGAAGGTGTTCCCTATATGTAGGCGTGCAACTCAACTAAGCACTGCAGCAGCTTTTGAAGGGGAGTATTGGGATGGGAGTTACACTGGGGCAGGTCGAGGCATTAAGCATGCTGCTAAATCAGGAATTAATAAAACAGTTTCTGGCTTCAATTCTGGCTATACTTGTCTTGAAGAGATGTTAGGGAAAGAAGTTGACATTGCTATATTTATCACAAGTAGAAGGCGTGCAAGGAATTATTTGTTGTTTACTCTCCTTGCTAGCTAATTCTCTGTGTTTACTGTCCTCCTACTCTAGTGACCAGGAACTAGATCAAGGTATCTTCAGATTTTAGTTTTCAAAGATAGTGGTCAAGTTGGTGCAAACTGTGTAGGTGGTATTTAGTAATTATCTAATTCAAGGTAGTACTTATGATTCAGTGCAGTGTACTTAAGGCTGAGCAATGTCAGGTATTCTATGCTTTATACCGTAATGATAAATTGTTTATGAAAACAAGTTCATCTTTGGTACCTTTGGCTCTAGAAGTGGAAAAAACATCTAACTGCCATACTACTTAGGCATTTCTAAGAGTGATGTGCTAAAAGCTTTTAAATTCGGGAAAAATAGATGCTTCAGATTTTTTCGTCTGATGAATGGTGATGATAGTGCCCAGTTGTATTTGCACTTAGACCTGCAGGAGACAAATGAGGTAAAGAGAATGTAAGAAGTGTTTTTCTATGTCTAAGACTTGGTATATGTGAGCGGATTGAATGTTGTACCTCTTCCTCTGAACTTATTTAATGTTTCTGGAGTGACAGTGGTGAAATAAATGGGGACTGAAACAAATATGTTGAAGGAAATGTCTATGGCAAAGCTCTTCCTATCATCAGGTTTGGTTTGATATTTCATAACACCACAGCATTTTTACCTGTCTGAGGTACTCTCTCTACTATCCTTTTGTGCCTGAATGATCACCCGTAAAAACCTAAGTTTTTTTAAGAAACGGGGAATAGCCATAGAGCCTGGCTTTTGCTTGGGCCTTGCTATGGGCTCCTCTCAGAACCAGCCCTCCTCTGGCACTGCAGCCATGCTGCTTATTCTACCACAACTGCGCTTCCCTGTGAAGAACAGAAAGGGGGGTCCTGTTTGCAGTGGGTGATTTTTTTATACTGTGGAATAGTTATTGGAAAATGCTCATCTGAATTTTCTGTAGCTGTTTCAATTCATTATATTTGCACCCTTTGCTATTTATGAATATCTGCACTCTTAAGGGAATAGCTGATCTTCTTAAAACATCTGTGAAGAAGGCTTTTCTTGTGTGAACAAGAGTATTGGCTGTGCATTACTCAGTTGCTATTTATTTTTAAAGATTTTCTTTCTCCGGTAGCAAAGCAGAAAGAAGGTTGTGAAGTTCAGGTACCCAGCCATACAGCCAAAGTGTCCAAAAGTTAAATAAGTTTCAGGTAACACAGTGAAAAGTTTAGAGGAGAAGGAACTCAAAGCAAGATTGTTCATGAAAATTTCAGAAAGGGGAAAATTACAGTTAAATTTATGATGAATGACATCTCTGGCTCTTACCATAGAGCATCTTGCTTAAGTCTCTTAATTCGGTGCTGTTAACCTTAAGGCAGGAAAAAAGGGAAGGCACAGTGCCATTTGAAGATAAAATGAAAGCAGCAAGCAGATGATAACTTTTCATTTGCATGCATTTTACAAATAATTTTTGTTACCTTTATATACTAGGGCCTTTGAGAATGTGGTCTGCAGAGCAAGACCATTTTATTGTGAAATGTTATGCCATGCAATATAGTACATTAAAGTTATCCGGAAATGTGTAATATGTCCAGCACTTGCATGTCCTCTTCACTTTGTGTGTTTTCAACTTTTAACTTGTAGTAACTACAGTGGCGTACTTGCTAGTTTTGTTTTTGTGTTCAAGAACAACCATGTGAGAGAGCAGTGATTCCCTTCCTCCCTCTCTTCCTCTCCTTTCACTCCGAGAGCGTTGCTGTGTTTCTTCCCCGTTCTCTCTCAGCTTTTCTCTCATGTCTTGTGTGGGTTGCTGTCGCCAGGGAAGGCTTCGATTTTTCCTTTCCAGTTAGTTTGCAAACTGCCCATTAAGCTGAGAAGGTCAGGGTGCCGGTTGTCCTGTGGGAGCTGAGTACAGACATGGAAACCATATTCGGCTGTGAGCAGAAACCCTCAGCCCAGCCCAGGTTTCCTGTCCTCTCTGCCTTCCCTTTCCTGCCTCCCGGGTGGAGGAAGGATCAGTGCCCTCTTTTCCCGTGGAGAGGTCGGTCCTGTGCAGCCTTCCTCCACCTGGCCTCCTTGCCTCCTCCAGCCACGGATGAACAGGGCCAGGCACTCCTGCAGATATGTCTTTTTGGTTCTTTTTGTGTCGCCCTTGTATTAGTTCATAGGCAAAGCACTCTGAGATTCATCTACATCTCTAATTGTTGCCGGGCACATATGCAAGTGATTTTTTTAACAGCTTTTTAACATCCTTCTTGAATATTGGTGAGGTGAATACTCGTTATTGAGGGCTAGCCACATGTTGAAGTGTTTTTCTACACAGGAAAATAAAAACGACTGCGTAGGATTCTGTGCCAGTCGTCCCTCAAAAGCTGCTACTCAGACTACCTATTATTTGTAATTAGTGGCAAACACCCTTCTGAGATCTGAAAGTCAGGCTGTTCTCTTGTCCTTTTAACATACCATCACTGATGATAATAGTAGTAAATTTGAACAGGTTATGAATTCATTGTTGTTTAGTTGGAGGTTTCTACTCAGTTCTAATGAAACCATCATTTTCACCATGGTTCAAAATGCACCTGGGCTTGTAGGTTGCACCCTTGTGAGTGGTTCCTTTGAAGACACTGATGTATTGTGGCCTAAATATTTTTATGGTTAATGATAAAACATAAGGTAGAATGAACCGAGCTCGAGTCCCACGTGCCCTGTTGGGGGGGGGGGGGGAATCTTTTCGTCGGCGCCTGGTGTGGGGGGGGGGGGGGGAATTGTTCTGATCTGTTGACTCAAATCAATAAGAAAAACTACTAAAATGATAAAAATGGAATCTCAGGTTTCTGTTTCTATGTAATTATTAATTAAAGACATTTGAATTGGCTTTCTGAGTTTCATGAGCCTGGAGAAATGAATTTAGTTTTAAATAATCTCAAAGAGATTATTTAATCTCAAAGATCTTTATGGGAGAATCCACACGTGTCATTTTTATGGCTGAGGCATAACAACACACAGAGTTTGCTCGTGGTCCCTGGAAGTCAGTGCGATCCCTGTGGTCCAAAGCTGTGGGACTATTGTGGCAAGTAGCCGGAGTGACAAGCAGCATTTCCACTTACTGGTGGCACCTAGGCAGCCATCTTTAACTCATAGGGAAAAGAAAAGGGTCTCTGGATTCAAAACCATGCGCATGGCATTTCACTCTGAAAGTCCGTTTGAGAGAGCCTATACCATGTCACCGCATCAGAGGACTTTCCTCTGACTGCTGGCCCTTGAAAAGGTCCAAATCTGGAAAAGAGAGGAACTAAGCCATGGACTGATTTACTGGGGCTGTAGGAAGTTTCTCTTCTGCCAGACAGCTCCCACCAGTTGACCAGAGCGGGGCCGATCCCAGGTGCGCTGGCTCGGCAGACAGAGCAGGGTCGCTTCCATCCCCTGATGTTGTACCCACCACCTCCTCCTGGCCTCTCGCTGCTGCTGGGCCATGGTGGCTGCTCCTTCTCCTGGTCCTCTAGGCCCCACTGGCATCGCCCTTCGTCATCCGGAGCGGTTGCCCCAAGCTCTCTCCTCCTCCCAGCCACGCCTGCCCTCCCCAAAACCCAGGTGCAGGCCTCCAGGGTGCACCAGGAGCAAGGCAGGGGCTGCCCCATGCTGCCGGGCTGCCACCTGAACCGCCCCAGTCCCAGCCAGGGGTGCAGCCAGCCCCCGCAGCCCTTCGGCTGGTGGACAGCCCCCGGACCTCCCTCCGAGGGCTGCGCTGCCATCGTAACTGTCTTCCTCCACTTCAAAGGCCCCATTCTCACACTTCCTTCCTTCGGTAATGAACCTTCAATTTCCTCCAGGTAAATAAAGTGAAACTGGAAAGAACTGTAAAACAAAACATAAAAGTAGCCGAGCTGGAGAGTTACTGCCCGCAGTGTCCCTGGGAATGGTTTTTCCTGTCCTCCCGCTGCGGTTTCTACCCTGTTCTCTCCCACTTTGTTTGCCCTTCCTTACCATTTTTTATCTGTAAGCTCTTTAGCATGCAACCTCCTCTTCACAGGAGCATTTGTACAGATGCTAATAGGTAGAGAGGCTCCTCCCATGGCTCCATTTTTATTAATGGGAGGATCAGAGAAATTACCACATTTTTAACATCTCTTTTGCAGTAGCTATTAAACTTCATGGTGTAGAAACAGTGAGTGGATTTTTGTTCATTTGTTCACAACACTGAACTCTGAGATAAATTCTTCTGTACAAGGTTTTTAGGTGCTGTGTTTGTTGCTCAGTAGGTTACATGGTATTTTCATTTGGAGGTGACATTTTACGTGACATTTTACTTTAGAACAATGGATGGGCAAAATCAAAATTTCAGGTCTGTAGCAGAAGAGTTATGTCTATTACTTAGGCTATTTAGTAACTTGCATCTTTTATAAATTCTGCCTGATTGCATCTCTTTTCATGAAATCCAGATTAAATGCATTTTGAAGAAGGGAGGGTGCTGACTGGTCACAAATGTGCTGGTCTGCAAACTTGCAGACCAGCTGTCCTACTCACTAGTGAAGATAAGAGGGCTCAGATGAAGGGGTTTGTGCTGCTGGAAACACAACCAGCTTTCTCAGGAGACTGCTTTGAGGGAGATTGCAGCAATATTGCATCCGCACTGTTACTAGTGGGTATTACCACACACATGTATAATTTGTGCTAGATAAAATCAGGAGGTAATAAAGACAGGTAAAAAGAAGAGGTGAGAGATCTGCTGTGTACTTTTTTTTTTTTTTCCGGGAGCAAAAATGTCCGGGGGATGCCACATTAACTCGGGGAAAAGCAAGGGCTGCTTTAAATCAGAAAACTTGTGTTATACCAAGTGCTTTATTTTGGGAACCATTTCAGTATGTTATGAAGGAAAGTTGCAGACTAGGCATGTTTACTAGACCTTTAATTGCTACATTTAGGAGAAAGGCACTTTTTTTTTTTTCCTCCGGGAGCAAAAATGTCCAGGGGATGCCACATTAACTCGGGGAAAAGCAAGTGCTGCTTTAAATCAGAAAACTTGTGTTATACCAAGTGCTTTATTTTGGGAACCATTTCAGTATGTTATGAAGGAAAGTTGCAGACTAGGCATGTTTACTAGACCTTTAATTGCTACATTTAGGAGAAAGGCACTTTTTTTTTTTTCCTCCTTACCCCCCTCCCCTTTTTAACGACAAGAAGCCAGAGTTTGCTGTGCAAATGAAGCAGGCTCTGCAAGAATCAGATTCACTTTGGACGACTCTTCACATTCCTAGTCATCATTACATTAGGCAGCACAATTCCATCTCTGGTTGATGGGCAGAAAAAGTGGGCAGCCTGCCAGGTAGACGTTTCCATGGCTCCCAACCCCCAAAGGTGATGCGTTTTTCAGCTAATTCAATGAAGAGTGGGCTGAACTTTGGGTATAAACTAGACAATAGCTGCCTTCGCAGTATCAGCAGAATGGTTTATGGGAATGCACTCCACATTTGGCAGAGCATCATGTGACCTTACGGCTGAGATTTTGTGATGGTGCCAACGGAGACTTGGAAAGCAGCGCCCGTTCTGACTTTTTTCCTCTTTTCTTACATGGCTCAGAAAATGGTGGATCTTAATACTTGACTTTAGCCAGACTCAGCAAGCGATTGAGCTTTGAAGCACAACTTTGCCTTTATTCTGGCTTTTTTGGCACACCACCAGGAGGCTGTCCCTTTCACGCCTGATAAATTCTGCTTCTTATCTCCAAATAGAAAAAAGAAAGAAAATATAAGCAGAATATTTATACTTCATAACTGCATTTTAAAACTACCTGTTTTATTTTTTTACTGCTGATCTGTAGTTTAGAACAGCCCTCCTGAGTGTCTGAAGGATAAAAGTTGTTTTTTATTTTTCTGGTGCTTTTTTTTTTTCCTTCCTCCTGTTTAATGAACAGGCGTTTGAACTGGGCAAACGGGGCGACAGCATTGAACATGAGATCATTGCAGCATAGTGTAGCAAACTGGCACCCTGCCTTTTCACCCCTTTGCTCCGGCAGATTTGTGCAATCCCCATTTATAAAACCGGCACAGGGGCGAGGTGAATTTTCTGGTCTCTCCCCACCTCTAGTCCTGTGCAGGCATTTGCGGCAAGGATTGGTGCAGCTTTTGCGCAGTGCTTTGTGCCTGGAATTCCGAGAAGAGCGAGAGAGAGAGAAGACAGGCATCCTGGTCTTCTTCCGAGAAAGAACAGGAGCCCTAAGAAGAAGAAACAGATCTGAGTTTGTCCTACATACAAGAGTGCAGACAAAAAAAAAAGTGACTCTCCTGCTTCCAAAAAAAAAAAAATCTGGCATGTTTCACTACAGAGACATCAGGATGTGTTAGAGCTTCTTAAAACAGTGTAACAAAATGAGCCTAGGAGATTGATTCTTTTAGTAAAAAAAAACAAAAAAAAAGAAAGAAGGAATGAATTTTTTGTTTGTTTGGTTGGTTTTTTTTCACTATTGCTTATATAGCAGTATTTGGCACTGGGTGAAAACGTACCTTTCATATCAGGTATAGCTTCTTTTTCTTTTTTTCCTCTTTTTCTTTTTTTAAGCCGTTTTAAACATGTTGTTTTGAAACTGAGTCCTTGTGTATTAATTTTAACGTAGTCAGCTGTTCACACTTTTTAAAACTAACTTTTTGGGGGTGTGTTTGATCTAATACTGCTAAAAATAGAAAGTAAACAAAAAATCGAGGGTCTATAGAAATAAATGGTTAGGCACATTTTGTCTTAGCTAAGCACTGGAGTGATGCAAAGACCTTAATGTTACATTTATTCAGTCTAAGCTTTGGTTATCTCTAAGAAAGTTGTGGGTATTTAGATCTGGTTGCTAAGGAAAGTAAATTCTTTTTTTATAGTGTGACTCATGCTTTCAGTTTCTAAAGAGGGGAAGAGAAAAAAAAAAAACAAACGTATTAAACTGTAGGAAAGGATCGCGCTTGTAGCCAGTATATTAAAGTTATTATTGAGTTAATTCACATATGAGTTTCTTACAATTTGTATCTAAATCTATTACGAAGAAATCAGTGTAATAAGCACTGGCATAAAAGGCACATTATTGGGACATTCATGAAGTAAGCCTGGTTTGCAGCTAGTAACAGTGACTATTTTAAGATGTTTGGTGAAGCAGCACTTGTCCAGGAATAGCTGAAAACAGTATTTAAGATATCCGTTCAGAATGTTTGTGATAAGTGCATGCAGAGTTAAAGTAAGTTTTGACTATATGACGCTTTAGTAGAGCCTTTTTCTTAAAGCATTTGTCTGTCTGTTGTAACGTATTACTAGGCAATTAGAAGAATGTGTAACAAAATTCATTCTGACTGACAGATTTTGAAAAGCTCAGCCAATTTGGTGTTTTATGTATTTTGGATTTTTTTTTAATATTTTCCTAGCCTTTTTAATTTATGTTAAAAATACAGATGTCCTCAACTAGAAATTACTTTGAAACTTACAGTGTCTTTTTCATCAGAAACTCTGATATTTTTTTCAAAATGTTCATGATAGCTGTTTGTCTAATAAAAAGCTTTATAAATATATTATGAGTTTAAAAATAGAATTGTTTTAACCTGTGCTTCACTTTTTATACATTACTGATTAGACAGTAACTTCTAAGATTATATGCTAATTTTCCCACCATATATTTTTGTTGTTCTGCAATGAATTCTGGGAAATTGGTGAATGGAGACCTTATGTATATGACACATATACCTCCATTCACCCATTTTGTACCAGAAAGTGTTTCTTAGATTTATGGTGATACTGCTCTCCTCAATAGTTTTGTTAGAATAATTACGTATGTCATTAGTACCTAAGTCTGTTGAGAAACCAAGGCTTGCATTGGCTTAAAAGAACTTTTAAAATTTCTATATCTGATCATAGTAATTACATCTTTCTCTTTTTTTTTTTTTTTGCTGTAAAGTTTTGCAAACATTTCTTGATTTAAGCCATTTAGTTTATCCCAGTATTTTTATGAAGTTCCATACCAAACTACCTCATTGTATGCACTATTTGATAAAAACTATTTATTTTTGTTAAACATGCTCCTTCCCTTCTGGAATTCATAATAAAAATAAAATATTTGTGGGGTGAAAAAAGACTAGGAAATACTAAATGAAGTAGTCCCTTTGCCAAAGTGTGTGTGTTCACAGCATGTCTTCCCATGGCCCTGAGAGGGGCGTCAGCAGTGTGTCGGGTTTATATCTTAAAAGCATGATTACTAATTTTGTGTATGTTTCATGTTGTTCTGAAAACACTTTACATAAAACAGATATTTCAAAATCTTTCTCTCAATTCTTTTTTATTTTAGTGAAAGAAAAAAAATTAAAATGAAAAAGGAAACTGAAGAAGTTAATTATACCAGAATTCAGCGAAGGTAATACAGTGATCTTAAATATTTTTTTTGTTAAAAAATAAAGTTAATGGCAAGAACATGAAGCAGGTTAGCTTTAAAAGAATTTCTTTCCTTAAGAGAGCCTACAAATGTAATTTCACAAATACTTATTAAACTTTTGTTCTGATTACTTTCTGTTGGGAATATTGCAGTTTGGGTAGACTTTATACTGTATGTTTCCATGAAGCTTTAGAATGAATTGAAAGATCAATACATAACTTGTTCTTTTGTTATGCCTAGTACATAGCACATATATATTTACTAATATATTTATATTACTAGTATATTTATAGTACATATATCTATTTGCTAGTACATAACTATAATGCAGTGATGAATTATTTTTGAAATGTGGAATATCTATTCTATTCACACAAAAAAAAAGAGAAAGAAAATCAGAGAAACAATTTTATAGCACTTATTACGGTCATTCAGTAAATTTTATATGCATTCTTATTTCTGATACTAAGATAACTATTCTAGTTTGAGTTCTTGTCTTACATATTCTATCTCCTCAGTGTCAGCAGAAAACAATTATAAAAATATCATTCCTTCTGAATGCTGAAGTGTTGTATATAAAGTGAAAGCAGGTTTAAAACAGACTGTTCTAGAAAATAAATTAAAATTATTTTAAAATGCAAAAGGGTACGCTTGAACGTGCAAGATTTAATCCACTAAGTTAAAAAATAAAAGAAAAAAAAAAAGGTCATTTACGAATGCTCAGCTGTCATTACTGAACTAGAAATACATGTTTCAGTCTGCAAGAAAATGAAGCATTGCCCTGATTCCAAAACTCTGTTACTGGCAGCACTCATTCTCTTGAAAGGAGTTTTGCCTGACTAGCAATGGCAGAATTAGGCCTTCAGTGGGAACTAGTGGAAGGCAGGCATTAAAATCTTATTTGGATACAGATTTCAGTAACCCACTAAAATCATAAGAGACCTTTCTATAGCACCTGGTTTTAAAATTATACCTGCTTCTTATCCCTGTATTTTACGAATGCATTTGTGGCTATATTGATACAAGTTATTCTAATGTGTCAGATACTATGCTTAAAGATGCAATATTTATCAATGGTTTCATTTAGAATATGTAAGTTATAAAACTGTATCTGTGTCTCACCTTTCTGAATTACTGGTTATTGCCTCAAAGGACCTGTTTTCTGTCTGTTGCGTAGGACACACTACATTCAGTGCGTGATAATTTCTGTCGTACTGCTTGCCGGTCACAAGAAGAGAGTATTTGTTGTAGGAGTTAACCCTGAAGTTTTGCAAGATTGCGTTTCTACTTGCATTCTTATTATTAGGGACTAGCATTGATGGGAGGATTAGTGAATAAAATATACAAATTAACTGCTTCGATTAATAGGTGTTGTTTAATCAACAAGTTATTGTCAAGCAGTACTTAGATGCCCTGTAATATGAAGAAATAGCTAAGCAGTCTTTAAAATGTTGTACAGGAGCTGCACTACAGTGTGCCTCATTGCTTTTCAGATTTGGTGGGGTGATTTTTATTTTGCGTTGTAGTACATGATATGAGCTCAGACACAAAGGACAAACCTGTATTGTTCACTTCTATGTCACGTCCAATTATGGATTCCAGTCTTGCCTGCTGTGTGCATGCTATAGTCAGATGCAAGTTGTTGGGAGTTGAGAGTTCATTGGTAAGGCAAAGTGTGCGCAAATGGACATTAATTCCTGCTGAAGACAAAACAATGTTGTGCCGTCGATCTGTAAAAAAAGTGTTTTTTCTTCCTTTTTCAAAAAACAAACTAGTTATAAGTCTTTGGCTTGTTCGGTGCATCCACCATTTATGCAGTTAAGTTTAAAGTAGCCTTCTTTGCAATAGATGGTAATATTTTTACTCTTAAATACTCGTTACATTGATTCATATGTTTGTTTGTTTAAAGTCTCTGCGTCTCACTTTAAAAGGAAAATGCTAATCAACGATGCCAATTGGCATAAACCCGTAGATCCGATCTTGTGTTGAAACGTACTGCACAAGCTCGCTTCTATGGGTCTGTGTCAGTATGGTGATCTGGCAAAAGTTTATGTAGCACGCAATGCAGTGGTATTTGACAACAAGCCCAAGTGACTGTACAAAACTATATATTGTTTTTGGAATGCTTCTCTTGTCCTTTGCCTTATCTTCAAACTTGATTAAGTGATTTTTTCTTTTATCGGTTGCTTTAAGCACCTTTGGCTTAATATCTTATTAAAATTTACAAAGAGATGTGAGGGAATTGTAGGGTTTCCAGTGAGGGAGAGTAGGATATACCATTTGCTGGCTTTATTAAATATACCGTTACATGATATTACATTCAAAAAATGTAGAAAAAACAAGACGAGATTTATATTTTATTTTTATTGTAAAATAAGACCAAATGGTCATTTCTTTCCAGAAATGTAGTTGGACTTGCACCATTCCTATCAAATATGTATGTATATATATACACATAAAACTCACATGTATGTATCTTTATACATATGAAACAGGATAGAACAGAAATTCTACCTCTGCAGTAGAAAAATCTATCTAAGAATATGCCTTATCGTCTGAAAAGTGGGGAATAACTGCAGTTGAAAGCCTACCCCCATGGGAAATATATAAGCCTGTGGCTGCTGTCACATTTCAAAGAAAGGCTGAAGAAGTGAAGAAGACTTTGTGGTCACCGTCGGAAGCTGTGTGCATCCGGGTTGAGGTAGTAGGTTGTATGGTTTAGAGTTACACCCTGGGAGTTAACTGTACAACCTTCTAGCTTTCCTTGGAGCACACTTGAGCCATCGAGGAATTCATCACCACTTTAATATGATCAGGGAAAGTATGCAAAAAGGTATTGTGTCATGGCTGTACATAATAATCACTCTGAGGCTTTATTGATGTTGAAATAGTCCTGATTACTTGATTATTTCATTTACTTCCTGTTATGAACAATGCTAACATGTTGTCTTAATGGACTGTGACTACGTACTGCAGACATTTAAGGAAAGACTGATGATGATTTTAATTCCATTAACAGGAAAGCTTTAAAAGTTTATTTTGATTTATAAATTCAGAAAAATATCAAGTATTTAACGCTTTATTCTTTCTTCATAGAAATAGCTTATCCTACACAGTTGATTTTTGTCGCTGTTGTTATATAGGTGCACATTCTTTTTTTAAAGGGAAAACCCCAAATTATTCTGTCCTTATAATACTTTCCAAAAAATATTGCATGCTGCTACTCGGATAGCGGCGGGCAGTGTCACAAGTTGATCCTGATCTTCCCTGGATTTATGATATTCTTTCTTTGTGCCTGCACAACTCAGTGTTACGAACACAGATCCAAATGACCTGCAGCCCTGCCTGTGTTTCCACCGTGTCGTGATTCATGTGCTGCTCAGCCTAATCCCGCTCTGGGGTCTCAGCATGCATGTCCTTACACAGCATGTCAGCCTGACCCTGACCCACGATACCCTTGTCATTTTTGGCCCTGACTGAAGTTCTGACGCATCTTCCTAACTCAGTAAGACTTGGAGAAGTCACATTCCCTATGCGAGTGGTTCCCAAAGCACTGGGCACTGCTGGCAGCGGCAGGTCCCAGCGCTGCATGCCTCCACCCATGCGGGTTGGGTGCCACGGACAGAATTAGCCATCCTCAGTCCCTGCGTTGCTTGTACGTCTGGCACGCCTTTTATAAAAAAGCAATACCAGAATGCACCAAGACAAAAAAATGTGTATCTGAATAGGGATACGAAGGCGTGCTTGTGGAGGTTTATGCCCCGAGTTGTGCATTCCTATTTCATGCTGGTTTTCAGTCTTCCTTATCTTGGAAAAAGAAAAAAATCCCTTGAGATGTGTACATCCCATAAGCAGGTATCAAAGAGAGAAAAAATAGTGAGTGTTTTCACAGTTTAGCCATTCCCAGAAACAGTTATGAAACAAGAGGGAAAAGGACTGTGCCTGCATATCCACCATGATTTTTTAAGTGAGGCCTGCTTCTGAAAATGACCTTAAAGATGAGGTCTCCTCAGTGTGACAGAAGGCATTACTGCCAAAGTAGAAGCATCTGGACCAGACAGTGATGCTTATTCCAAAATAGCGGGAAAAACTGATGCTGTCTGTTGCCATGTACTTCTCCATAAAAAGTGAAAAGGAGTAGAACTTAATAATTTATAATTAATAATAGCAATAATGATAATCTTGCCGGAAAATGATTTAACGTTTGGTGATATAAAGCAAAAGAGCTGAGCCGTGCCCCTGTGGTGCTGTGGTCAGGGGGACGCCACTGAGGTGAGCTGTGGGCATGCCAGACTCCCGTGGACTGAGGAGAGGGTGAAACGTGGCTGTCCCACGCCGGGGTGAGGGCTGCAGTCCTAGAGCTCCCAAGTTAACAGCAATTAGGTCTTTCTCCAGGGTATTTTGAACCCCTGCATTTCTTGCTTTACTTTTGTTACAGGTGACCATAACAAAATATTTGATATTTCCAATGTTTAATTGTTTTAGGTTTTGCATCAGCAAGGAAAGTTAAGGATGTTTATTTTAAATGGATTTGATACTTGCCTGTGTTCTGGTTATTGTTTTCCTTTCAGTTCCGCCTATTCAAAAAAATCACTTGCTTACAGGTCCCTGTGTTTGACTCTTTCTACCTCAGCTTAAGGGTTGCCTAACCACTTTCCTAGATAAGGAATAAAAAGAGGAGATGAAAACGATTTAGTCTCTCTTTCTAATAGCATTTATTTTCAGTGTTTAATGTTTGTAATAGGAAATTGGTAAAGAGGATCTGCATGACAGTTAGGTGGATGTACAATGGATTTTAAGCCTGTCTTAAAGTGTGTGGGAAAGAGGAGAGAGGAGGTTGAGTGAATCAGAGCTACTCCAAGCTAATGGAAAACGCTTAAGGGGGCAGCGGCTAAACGGGGGGATAGAGAGGAGACCTCCATCAACCGATGAAGCTTAACAGGGACCACTCACAATCTGAATAAAACCTGTAATATCCTCTGTGGATGCAAAAGGACCCTGGTCACCAGTATGTTTTCTTCCTTTTCTATTTTAAAATTTTCTTTTGTAGTTTAAGTCCACTGGAAAGAAACATTGTAATTGCTGTTTTCTGCCAACAGAGCAACAGGTGTTCGATCCTTTTGTATTAATTCTTCAATTAGTTGCAAAATAAGGGGGATTGTTTATACTAAGCTGAATCGAATAGAAATGACTGATGCAGAAAATGTGGGAATGTTTCATCTGTCCTTCAAATGCATGATAAATTTGTAATTCTATCAGGCATAGTTGCAGGTTGCTATGCAAATTTTCATTGCAGCATCACCAGCTTTAATGAATATACATTTTCTGTATTTCTTTCTCTGTTCTTTAATGTAGTTTTTTTGCCCTATAATGTGCAATACATTGTTTTGGTAAGAGTTATCAAGTTACGAGCAAAAATGAATGAGGCTGTGAGGTAATTTTGAAGCGGATTAAGGTAGAGAATGAAAAACAAAGGGGAAAAAAAGCTCTATTAAGAACAGCTGGATGGAGTTAGGTCTTCTGTGATTTCATTTTAAAGTCATAAAACATATTGTCTGTTTTAGGTGAAGTCTGGCATTTTTTACCTTTACAGTGCAGTTGGAATATTAGTCAGTCACGTAGTACTCAGAATTATATTGCTATGTTGCTTCTGTAGGAAATACATGCACTTTGTGACAGGGCTACACATGGATGTGTTCCAGTCTAGGGCCCATCTAACAGTGTTTGTTCCTATAAGTAAGCCATAATCTTATCATCCTTGTGCCTTTACTTTGCTTCTTGCATATAGAAGAAATATCCATTAGGATATTTTGGGACAAATCCTGAGATCCAACCGATCTGCAACTCCCAGTGGTTTCTTTGGGAGACACAGGTCCTCAGTGTTCCACAAGTTTGGTCCTACAGAAAATCTGGCTGCAGAGACACTGACCGACCCAACGCCCTTTTGCTTGCCACAATTTCCTTGGTAAAGATTAAGCGCGATCCAAGGCCTTAACCCTGGTTCTCAACACAGAAACTTACAGCACGACAAAAACATGCTTTAATGCCAGATCCTGTTTGTCTTAAGAGCTAAGTCGCTTCAGAGAGCTGGGGAGAGTTTGGATTTCCTTCTGCAGCCCACAGTGCCTGTGTCCAGAGGTATTTCCAAAGAAAACAGAGTTAAAGGGACATTTCTGAGTTAATAACCACGGGTCGGATGCACTAACAGAGTTTGGATATTTTTGGCTCAGCCGTTTTGAGACCTTTCCGTGGAATAAAGCTGCCATTAATCCAGTTTACCAGAGTAGGTAAAGCAAGTTTTTAGTAATTTTGTGCTGTTGAAATAACACAGAGCAGTCAAAAATATATGAGTGAATATGGGTCAATATAGTTGATATGGTGTATTTTAAGCTGTTATAAATAATCCTATAGATTTACATTATGAAAGTTGAAAGTCATTATAAAATGTCTTTTTCTCTGTAGCCGATGTACTTTCTGTTTTTGTCATTCCACTTCAACAAAAGAAAATGCTGTTTCACTTGGTCTCATGCTTCATTTAACTTCCTCTTGTCTTCAAATAAGTTGAAGTTCTTTAGAGATTTTTAGGTAAAGAATGTGGCAAAATATTTAAAAGCAGTCCCAGAAAAGGTTTTCCTTGCAAATCTGTCCTTTAAAAATGACAAACAGCCCTCAGTAATCTCTAAAACTTGTTTATTGAAACTCTTGAGCAAGAGACCTGTGATAGGTTGCTTAACTGATAAAGTTGGAATAAAAGTGCACTTGAAATTTTTCAAATTTTTTGGATGTGGTTTCATATGACATTCATTTATCTATTAAAAGCAGCTTCTGGTATTTTTAATAAAACTAAAATTAAATACGTCTGGTAGGCCTTGTTTAAATGTGAATATTGCTTTTATAGCACCGTTAAATAGAAGACTGAAAAGCTAATGCTTTTGCATTACATAGTACAGAAGAATTAAATTGTTTCAGCTTTGTCTTTTCTCACATAGTAAAAATATTTACATCAGAGTGATCTTTTTGGCAGAGTTTAATTTTGTACAAGGCTTCTGGATATTTCAGCTGTATTTTATTGTAAATGATATCATTTATATGGAAATTTTAGGCAAATTCTTATTTTGTTTTGTTCCCTCCACCTCTTCTTTCATGCTACTTCTAGAAACAGTAAGAGCAAGCCTCACATTGATGAATTCTTTTCAAGAATACTTGCAAAATCTGAATAAAAAGTCAGTGATCAAAAGGCTCTCTTTTTCTAGCATGACATTCTCATTTGTTCAGAAATACCTGGCTCCTGTCTCCTTATCCCTTCTTTTGCAAATATGATCGACATGTTACTTGATCTTACAGAAAAATAGGCATGGATCCTATTGCTCTTTACTGCCTTTGTTGCACCTCCTTTTGAACAGAAAGATCTTACCCCTAAACAACTGTACTTTGAGGCTTTCTGACTAATGTAGTTGTCTGGCTCGAGTAAGACTGGTGCTGATATGCTCCAACCATTGCACCAAGAGCCTCAGCAAAAGGATACAGATACAGAATAGCAGACTAATCATTTTTCTAAGAGTCAGAACAGCCTTGTGTACTGCCTACTTTGCTTTTGTGGTTAGGTGAAAAGTGGGGGGGTACATTTTATATTTTCTTGTATGTAGTTAACATACATATATTATGTATATATTGCCTTTATCTGAATGTTATGAGTCTCCTCAACTAAAGCTTTATCTCCATGGTTGAGAGTGATTTATCTGGGTTTATCTGTGGTTAATCTGGGAAATGCAAGTCCCTTCATTTTTCTTGTTCTGTCTCCGTATACTTTTGGTTTACACACATTCCTCCCCTGGTCCTTTTTTGATTCTTCATTTCCTGACATCATAATAGCCAAGGCAAAGAATGTGGAGCACTGCAGATATACTGGCAACAGGGATGGACAGGGGATACCCTGATGGCTTGAAAGAAGAGTGGGATCATTGTCATGTTTATAAGGTTCGCAGAAAGCAAAAGCTTACTCAAACCAAAGCCTCCATGAGGCCTATCTGTTATGACTCTCCAACTTAGGAGGGAGAATAAGCTGTTTGGTACTACCACCTTTGTAGGTCTGGCTTGAGACTGTGGTACTGACTTTGTTCAAGCTCTGTGTGACTGTAATTTTTTTCAAGCAAAGTCCCTGGACATTAAAAGCAATATAAGGCTCACTTTTCCCTAACAGGCATCAGCGTTGTGGTGACTGCAGTATCAAAACAGATTTACACATCTGAGAAAAGATGACTGTCAGTCTCAGAAATGTTTTGTATGTATGTTTATGTATGTATACTGTTGGGTTTTTTTGCGTGGCACTACACTGATATGAAAAAAATAATACAACCCCAAAATTCTTCATCTCATTCATTGCAATTAGTTTGCTGAGACAAATTTGTTAACTTCCCATGTTAGGAAGAATTCATCAGATGGGAACTTTCCCATGATAATTTCACCATCGCTTGAAAGAACTTCCCCTTTAGACTAGGGATAGCATTTGGAGCGCACTAAATCCCTGTGAATAGTTGGTTTCCTGAAAAGTTACCCAGGAAAGATGTTCAGTCTGGGTCTGGAAGTAGATTCCATGGTAGCCTGTGATCAGGAGAGCTGGAGACATGGCTTGAACGTGCCTCTAGTATTCATGTGTCGTGGGTTGAGGATCCTTGACTTCTATTCTATATCACAGCTTGTGCCACGAATCTTGCACTTTTGAGGGTATTTCCATCTCTAGCCTCTCCGCCTCTTCAAAAAGCCCAAATATACTTAGTTTACACAGCTGAAGGGGATTTACTCTGTAAGGTCTTTGAACCCGCAGATTCGCCTGTGTCAGTTGAGTGTTTTATGGGGAGGAGGATTTTTGGGGTGTAGAATTTTTATTGAAGTATGATTTATACTGTGTTGAACTAAATTGTAACTGACCTGCCGAAAAGGGCTTCTTTTCACAGTGCAATGAAGGCCTGTACAGGATACCCAAGGCAATTTTGAGGACATTGTGCCAACATCACCAATCTTAGTGGCAAAGCTGGTTCAAGCAGCAGCTATGCCTTCAGACCCTCATGTTTGAGGGCTGCTGCTGAAGCTGGTGTCACTGTGCAAGGACATCTTTGAGAGCTGGGGTACAGGGAGCAGTGGACCAATGTAGCTATTCAGCTTTATGATGAGTAATGTGCTTTGCTCCTTTGTCCAAATGATAAAAACTTTTGATGTATAGTTAGGCTAGGTTTATCCAACGGTGTGTATCTTACCATATTCACTTCTAATTTCTTCAGTCCTACTGCCCAAATATTTATTTCCAGGTTGTGTATTGTAAAGAACTAAGCTCAGACCACCTAATTCACATATTGCTCTCGTGTCTCATCACTGACTGTATAGGAAGGCAGTGTCTGAAAACTCTGAGTAGTAGTCAGCCTATATTGATTATGGCCCACACAAACTTAGAGGTGAGACTGCATGCTCGAGTTCATCTGAAGTGCCACAGCTGGCAGTCTAGCTACAGCCACAGGGAGGTTTTTGCTAAAAACTTATTTTTGTCTTTAGGTGGCATTTACTCATGATGTGACTTGTGAAGTACATGATTCCTGTGGTGATAAAGGGGGTTTTGAGAGTCATTATTATAAAATACTGTAAAGCATATTGTTCTTCTGAAGCGTTTAGCTTCTGATATTAGAAGAATTTAGAGGTATCTTTATTATTATTTCAGTTTTGAAGTATAACTGTACCAGAATGGCCAAAATGTAAATTTTAGTGACAAGTCTAAGAACCTAGCTCATAATTAACATAACATTTTGAAGTGATCCTACCTTTTTCCCAAAATGTCTTGGGCATTTAGGAGCCTGCATCCTGTTGATTTACAACGTGGGCAAGTTTTAAAAGAGAAACCTCAGGTGCAAAGGCATTTTTACAGCTTTTTGACCATAAGCTTCATAATGAGTGACCCAATTGCAAGATGTTAAATATATAAACTTGTTGGTGCTACCTCTAGGTCGTGCTTCTGAATGTGAGACACTTACCTAAACACGGAGTGCCAATATATTGTTGGCCACTTTTATGAGAAAATAGCACCCTAATTTCTCTCCTCTTGCTGTAGTAAAGCAAGACAATACAAACAATGTAGTTAGAGACATGTGCAGCTTTGAAAAATTGGAATGTTTGGTAAAATTAAAATTCCATTTAAAGCTTTATGCTGTGTCCAGATTGAGGCCAACAACTTAAACAGAAAGCAATTTGCACACCTGATACGCCTATTGATGCTGCTGCCAGCCATGCAGGTGCTCGAAGGGGGCATACGACTCCTTCCCTCCTCTTGCCCTGCACTGCGGGAGGAGCTGTCTGCAGTGGGAGACTGTGTTGTCCCCAGCCTCCTGTTGTAAAGGCAAGTGCTGGCAGGGAGCGCTGCCTGGACACTCGTGCTTCTGCCCTTAGCACCAGCAGGCACCGTCATACCAGGGGCACCCGGGAGCCCTTCTGCGCTGTTGGTGGCTCTCACAGGCACGGGGGCTGCTGCTGCCCCACCACCCCACCAAGGACAGGTACACGCAGTGTTGTGCCAAAAAGAAAGGAGTCGAGCATAGCTATGAGCCAGGTTGGGGGTTTTTGGCTAAAAAAGTCCAAGTATTGGACTATGGAAGCAAACACGCAGTCTGTCTAATGAATGCATTATTTATTAGCCGTGTGAGCTGCTGGAAATACCAAAGCGGATAAGGGCTGTGATTCAAGGCCGCAGGGCTGGGCCCGCACAGCTCCCTAAGCCGGGAGCCAAGGACGTGGGAATCCTCACCAAGGGGTGACCCTGGAAGTCTGGAGAAAACATTGGGCTGCGCGAATCTTCAGGTGGGTGGAGGTTTGTGTTAAGGATACCTTCTCATACATGAGGAGCGGCTGTTGTTCGTTATTGTGTAATTTTATTTGACTCTAATTTAATGACAGTTCTTAGTAGGCAACATGATTTGCAAGGCTGATTTCCAGTTTTATTGACTGGGCCTTTAATTTATTTGAACTTGCACTCAGAAGCTTCATCAGAGATTTAATGCAAGTCTGCAAAACCAGCTTGGTAAGGAATTTTTTGATGGAACTTGAACTCAAATGCTTCAACAACAAGTCAGTGAAGTGCAGTGTGAAAATCTTTTAAGAAAGAAAATTCTTAGTTGAACTTTACTTTTTAAATAATGGATTGGCAATGCTTTTCCTTTCTTGAGGAGGTTTTTTTTCCCAAACTCTCATACTCGGTATTTATTCAAAGGTAAATTAAAGATCTCATTTTTCGAGTTTTGTAGACTGGGCTTTTAAAGGGGAGATCTCAGAGATTATCACTGCAAAACTTTCACTGAAAATAAGTAACTTGTAACTTCTGGAAATCTATGATTTTATTCATTAGTAAGAAATTTACCAAATACAGAACAAATACTGCAGAACTAGCTGCCAGAGTCTCCTAGTATGTTTTATTCAAAGCAGAGATTGCAAGGCATGAAAAATAGATTATCTGGTTTTGAAGTCTATCAGTTATTTTACAAAGACAAAATTTCTTTTTTAAATATTTAACAGAATATGTTCATAAATTTTGG
Organism: Aptenodytes forsteri; assembly: GCF_000699145.1. Lineage (NCBI taxonomy): Eukaryota > Metazoa > Chordata > Aves > Sphenisciformes > Spheniscidae > Aptenodytes > Aptenodytes forsteri. Next base: position 390,509 of record NW_008795695.1, read on the forward strand.
AAATGAATGGTCCAAGCAGGGAGAAGCTAGCAAGGGATTATTTAATGGTAATTTTTCATTACCTTTTCCAAAACCAAACCTTTGCACCGGAACTAATCAATGAAGGAAGCAGCAAGAGCCACAGAGTGTATCTGTGTGGGAGGAAGGAAGGAATAGGGAGGATGAATTATTATGTGATAAGAAGCATAAGAGGATGTAAGAGGAGGAAGGAAATTGAAGAGGCACGCAGAATAAGAGAGAGGATACAAGGAATGGGACTGTAGTGGCTGTGCATTTGTACTTAGAGAAGGGACTCTGGGCATGTAGGCAGAGGAGTTCAGGAAGGTGGAAGAAACAAAGGGAACTTGAAAGATGTGGGGAAAGGACATGAGGATGTTGTAGCTTCGCATTGTTTTGCTTCATCCACCTTGTTACATTTTGGTAACTAAAATATTAACTTTTGTGCATTGGACCATAGAAGTTAAATTTATTTTAAAAAGAAAGAAAGAAGGAAAGAAAGATTTACAGGCAAAACTTCATATTTGTAAATAAACAGAAGGCCTCACGGGAATGAGTTTTTGTATTGCCTGTTCAATTTCGGTTTTTTATAAGCAGAAAACCCACTATAACTCTCAATTAGAAGGGTGGTAAGTCTGAAGAGTAGTAGTTGAGGGTAGCACACATTCCAGACATATTGAAACCATCTCAGAATTATCCCACACTCTTGAGCATTAGGAATCCACAAAATTCAAAGCTAAAGATAAACTGAAAATCCAGTGTGAGGGCACACGGATAACCATAACTCTGCCTAATACTGACGGTTAGGCGATGTATCTAATGATGCTTGTTAGTTCAGTCTAGTCTAAGACAACAAACACTAAATGATTGTATTATAGCCATATTATTACTGCACAGTGTCATCATAAGGGAGAATTTAGCTCATGTGGGTGCCCTTCCTTTGCTTCTGCTCAGTTTATTTACGTAAATGAGAAATATAAAACACTCAAAAGCCTGAATCAAAAAGAATAAGATAACCCCAGCTTTTATATGAACTGTAATTAATCTGCAGCCTGTTACCACAAAACTTAATTTAGGGAAATTCCTAGTTAGAATCAAGAATGTTAAACATTTGCGTGAATAAGAACAGTATGTGCAGTGGCGCTAGAAGTAGCAATATTTCTGATTCAAACCATGCACTGAAGAGTTGTTGAGGTTACAGAACTTCTTCCCTTTTAAAATTAAGTGCTTTATGAGAGAATGAAGTTATTGACTGCTGATCACTTCCAGACACAGAACAGTGGTCTATTGGTCCCTTCCAGAGTGTAATAGCAGTTCCACATGACACATATTAATGGAATATCTCATTAATTCCCTAAATATCACTGAACTGGTCAAGTTATTATAAGTTTCCACCTCCTTAAAGAAAATTTAGCTGCCTCAAATTTTTCAGTTCTATGAAAACATCTGCAGAATATGGAATCTGCTAAAACAGCAGCATCTACATTGTGAGATACCAAAATCTTAACCTTAGCTATTTTTCTTATTGAGATCAGCATATTCACATCCAAATGGAGTTGGAAGATTTACATCCAGATTCTTGTTTTCAGGACAATTTGTGTATCTCTATTCTATACATGAACACTACTTTTTCTATCCCATAAAAAACAGAAAATGTGTATAGTTATGGTATGAGTTATCAAATAATGTTATTATGTATTGTCAAAATTAGAGTTTTGTGTTATAAGGTTATTTACTTGTTAAGTTAAATGGCTTAACAGCAAAACAAGCTCTTGCTATGGTTATGAAACAGTGATTTATTCTTTGCCTCGATCTTCATGTAAGGTATCCTCAAAGCTTTTGTTTTACAAAAAACAAGGATTTTTAAGGGATTGAGAGCAGCCCTGCCGAGAAGGGCTTGGGGGTACCGGTGGATGAAAAGCTGAACATGAGCCAGCAATGTGCACTCGCAGCCCAGAAGGCCAATCGTATCCTGGGCTGCATCCAAAGAAGCGTGGCCAGCAGGTCGAGGGAGGTGATTCTGCCCCTCTACTCTGCTCTGGTGAGACCCCACCTGCAGTACTGCATCCAGCTCTGGAGCCCTCAGCATAAGAAAGACACGGACCT
>NW_008795695.1:392783-400507 GCF_000699145.1 Aptenodytes forsteri
AAACATTCAAGGCCAGGCTGGACGGGGCTCTGAGCAACCTGATCTAGTTGAAGATGTCCCTGCCCATTGCAGGGGGGTTGGACTAGATGACCTTTAGAGGTCCCTTCCAACCCAAACTATTCTATGATTCTATGATTCCACACAAAGAGTAGCATTAATACAAAGTGAAATGAATCATATTCATAGGAAGTTTTGAGAGGGAAGATAAAAATATTTTAAAATAATATTGTTTTTTAAGAGACAATCCTAATTTACCAGTTACTAATTTCTCATCAGAGAGAATTACAGATATTTTACAATATTTATAAAATTGCGTTGGAAGATTTTACTGACTGGTCTGACCATTATCAGTTGTATCTCTTCTTTCCATTTAATGGAACTGTACTTATACCAGTCAGCCCCCAATTTACAGTTGCTTTCTGTCAATGCATTTTATATACTGCGTCTCTTAAACATAGCTTCCAAATGTGATGGTACATTTTTAAGGCCTGATAGTACATTTCTCACTGAGTGAAGTCTGAGTGAAGACTTATTTCAGAACTGGTATTAATGAAAACAGAATCTGTGCATAAGGAAAAGTAAGTATTTGCTAATGTAAATCTATATTTCAATTAACATATGTGAAACTAGGAAATACTGAGAATGTCAAATTCTCTAAAATGCATGGGGCACATTATTTTTATTAATGTAATTTTACACTCACAGCTACACAGTCAATACAAGCAAACTCAACTTTTCATTTCCAATGTGAGTGGATCCAAATACTGTAAAAAATACAAAACCTGCCTGTGAGAAGAAATAAATAAACTCCTTAATGAAGTAAGTTAAAATACTCAAATAAAATTCTGGCCCAGTCATCATTTATCAGTAGTGTCCATAGCATGGTACTTGAAATACTGGAAATGTAGCTATCTTTGTTAAATGCAATAGCATTTGAAAATACTTGCTCTTTTAAAAACTGCTGTATGGCCTCAGAGCTGCAGAGGACTTCAACACCTTTAAATCTGCTTTAAACCTGTGGACTGGAGTAAATGTGTATAAATATATTTGACAAATACTGAGGAACATTCCTTAATGAGAGCATGCACATTCAATTCTAATTCTGTGGAATGTAAGGGAGCCAGAACATTACCTAATATCTGCTTTTTTTTTTCTCCAACCTTTGTCTCCATATATGTGGCTTTCATTCACCTTGAAGATCTGTTGAAGAATCTAAAAAAAAAAAAAAAAAGAATGGTGGTAAGAGATGTAACCTTAGAGGGGTTTTTTTGCATGTTGGTTACAAGGATGCAAATTAATGTAATTTATATTCTATTTTAGAATATTAATGTTTCTTATTAATTTAAAGCTATTTAACAAAAAAAAAAAATTCTTTTTTCCAGGGTGAAATTTTCATGAATGTAGTTTCACCAGTTCATTACTTTGTTATTATAAAAGTTTCTTCGTCTATACTCAAAGAAGAGCAAGGCAAATAATAAATGATTGAGGGAATGTGGTGAATTCTTGTCCCTTCTTAAGCTATACGAGCTTTTCTATAAACCTGGAGCTAGGAGTTCACCCAGCTACAAGAAATAGTTGCATGTAGCCAGACAATAGTTCTGTGCTACAGGGAAATAGTTATGAGAAGACTAAATAAAGACCATTACAGAGGAGTCATGAAAGTATATAAAGTGTACAAATGAAGTCTTAACAAAGTCAAGGATGAAATAATTGTTTAATTAAAAAAAAAAGTAAATGGAAAAAAGTATTTAAAAAAAACCAGGCTGCCAAGAGAAATGGGCCTTGTTGCTAGCAGTAGGAATGGTCAAGGCCAAAGGAGAAATGAATCATTAATGGCCATCTATTAGACAAAGGAAATTATCCTACAATATTTGACTCGGTAATCCTAAAAGTCCATGTACTTACATGTCTTAGCATCTTCTGAATAACATAATCCATTAAGTGTAAATATTAGTGTTCATTTGAAACTGCACAACAGTTCAAAGTTAATCAACAAAAGATCATGAAGGAAAAGTGAATAATTATAAAATGAAAAGCATAAGGTAAATATTTTTTATAATTTTTCACCAAATAATGTTAGCAGACTAGCTGTCTGAACTGTTGCCTTTTTGCTAACCTGTATCATTTGTTGGATAAAATCTATTGTCTAAAGATAAGTCAGCTTTATATACAGCAGTTCAACAGCATCCACTTAAAAATATTACTATCATCAGTATATGGAAGAAAAGTAAAACTATTCACTACCAGGACTACAATTCACAGCATTATGAAAAATTCACTGGGCATTTCAGTAGAATAAGTGTGATGTACCTTTAAGCGAGATACATCCATATATAAGGCTTTACAAATACATTCATCAAGCATTAGGGAATAGTTAGAAAAACATGGAAATACACAAACTTTCAGAAGTCTATCATCTTCCCTGATAACCTCACTGAGGTCTGTACTCAGGAAAGCATTCGGATTTGTTACTCTGAAGCAAATGTCCTTGTGTCTTTCTCCTTTTTTATACCTCTATTTAATACTTTTCCACAGACAGCTTCTAATGAATAGGATGTACCTAGGAGTCTGATATCCTTTTGTGACATCACATCCATGGTGAAAAGCAGGAGCTCCGGACAATTAAATGGTTTGTCCGAGCTCATGCTAGATGTCATTATCATCATTGGGATCAAGAGACGAGCCTTCTAATTTGCCAAGACCATGGCTAGTCCAAAATATATATTTATGAGAGTTCTTTCTGGGCAGTATGTTAAAGGTTTAACCTCTGTGCTCTAAATTAAAAAGCACCATCTCACAGTTTGAAGGCTGTGTGCCACATTGGAATCTGTTTTCTTTATCAGTGTGATGTTTTCACATTGTATTTTGTAATGTAGTAATTACACAGCTTGCCCCACAGTTCTTCTTGAAATTAATGTGTATCTTATATTTAATAATAACATACATTTAATAATACTATTTCATTGTCATAAATATTAAAAGCTACATAATGCATGCACGTATAAAGACTGCAGTAATGAAGGTGTTTTAAATAAGCAACACTGATTGAAATTCAAGTGCTGAGGCTCAATGGATCCTGAAAGTAAAACTGATTGTACAAATAAAACTAAAATTGCCCTTGTTGGTCTTCATTGTCTAAGAGGAGAGGAATATGGCATATGAACAAGGAGGGTGAACAGTGATGGAAAAGATCAAACTTTTTTCTTTAAATAATCTGCAGCATTGACTTTCTATTAAGGAAGGTGAAGAAATGCACTTGCCAACAGCATGTAACCTCACCTGTTCTTTATCCTCACCTGTGCCCTGACCCCTTTTCTATGGCAAGGACTACCAGAGCTGCCAGACAAGGCCCTAAAAGCTCCGAGTCCATCTGGAGGAGAGCTCTCTTGTGGCGGGAAGCAAGGAAATGGCCATTAGGCTGTTTTCCAGGCAAGCCCTGGGGAGGGCAAGCACTCTGAGCATGCCAAGGCACAGCTGGAGGAACCCCAGCCGACTGTACCGGGGAGGTGCCAGGCACTACTGGAGCTCATGGGAAGCTGAGCTCTCCCTGCTAGGTCCTAGGCAGACCCAAAGAGACAACTAAATTATGTGAGGAGATGCAGAGAAGCCCTGGATAAAGAGGCCTCAAAATTGGCTTAAATCCATTTTACTCCCACTTGCCGTGAGCTGCGAATTGTATGTTCTGCACCTTAGAAATGACAAATTTAAAGTGTTTATGTAAGCAGTGTTCTCTTAACTCTTTAAAGTATGTGGCAAAAAGCTAGGTAATCTCAAATTGCAATATTCAGATATGAATTTCAAGAATCCCACAACTGTGGTAGTAATGTTTGACACATGAGTGGGAAAGGGTTCAGCCATAAAAGTTACAGTTCAAGAATATAAAAGTAGAAGTTCGGAAGAGTTAAAATACAAAAGTGTCTAGGTCTGTGGATTTTGATTCTGCTTGGAGTTGCTCAGTTGCTTTGCTTGTTGTATGTGGATACTAATGTAATTAAGAGGTCTCGATCTCTGTAGTCTGCGAGAGGGACAGTACCGCTCAATTCTTGCATTAAGCAAAATTACTTTTGGAATAATGTGATAAAGTATGTGAGCATTTCTTATTTAGATGTGAAAAGTGTCTAGGTCTGTGGATTTTGATTCTGCTTGGAGTTGCTCAGTTGCTTTGCTTGTTGTATGTGGATACTAATGTAATTAAGAGGTCTCGATCTCTGTAGTCTGCGAGAGGGACAGTACCGCTCAATTCTTGCATTAAGCAAAATTACTTTTGGAATAATGTGATAAAGTATGTGAGCATTTCTTATTTAGATGTGGCCATGTTTTAGTCTCTGTACTGACAAATCGAATAGTAGCAATTCTTCAATACTGAAGAATTGAATAGTACCATGACAAGTTTTCAGAAAACTGCTTCAGATTATTCCAGTGAAGTATATTTCTGGGCAATAGAAAGAAATAGAAAAAGACTAGAAATTAGAGGAAGCTCTGTTTAGAGTAAGATGGTAAAATGCTAACACAAATATGGTAGTTACCAGGGCTTTTTCTGCAAAAGAAATTCATTCCTCACTATTCTATTAGTTCTTTTTTTGCACCTTTTTTTTTTAACCAACCATTAAAAAAGAAGGAAAAAAAGAATCAGCCAACATAATTTTTTGGACGTCAGAAAGCTTTCTCCACAGGAGCAGCTGTTAAGAAAGCTAAGTAGTCACTAGGGGAGAGGGAAATCCTCGTCATGGGGTAAAAATGGCTAGATGACAAAGTCTGAAGTAAAAATATATAGTCATCCTCCTCTATGGCTGAAAGATTACAGTGAGCTGCTCCACTGCTTCATGCTAGGATGGTTGTTATTTAATAAATGTAATAATGGATTAGAAAGAAAGTTAGGCAGTGAGATGGCAACATCTGCAAATGGCACAATTAGCTAGGTTACTCAAGTCCAATACACACTATGTGGGGAACTTCAAAAGAGAACGCTCAGAACTACAGCAGAGATGTATGAAAGCTAGCAGGCATTAAAAGAAGTAATTTGAACTATTTATGACTTCTGTTGGGTTCCAAATGAATTTAAAATTACCAGGAAAAGAGATCAAGTAATTGTGGACAACTCGATAAAACCTATGATCTCTGTTAAGGTTTCAGCGGCCTTTCCCCTCCCCTTATAAATCCTCCAAATAAAAGAAACCCCTCACCACAAAATAAGAAGCAATGGCAACAAGATCCTATCTGTGAGATATTAATCAACATACGGTACAGATGATAGCATATAATGCAGTATCATCTCTTATTCTGGCTGCTGTGGTAGAGAAGAAATGAGCAAAAGGAGAGAAGAAAACAATCTATTTCCAAATAAATATGTTGTGCCTCTTTCCTAAGTACAACAGTAAGTGAAGATTCAGCAAAAGTGAGGATATGTAAAAAGAATATATTTTCTTCATTAAGTAAGTATCTAAATGCTAGCCACTGCAAGAAGGATCCAAACTTGTAGGTGCTTTCATTTGGGAGGGCAATTTACATGTGTAAAGCCAAACTGAAATCTAAGTGCTTGTAGGATCAACCGTTACAGGGTGCTGAATATCCCATACAGATTCTTCTTCTGGCTCAGAAATCCAGAGGGGGGAGGTATCAGTGAAGGTCTTAGATGAGTCCTTCTGTCCTGCTGTTCCCTCTATGGCACAAGATTTACCCTGTCTGTGTCACTGTTGAAACAGCTGAGGGGTTTCTGTGGATAGTCCTTGTTCCTTGCTTATATTTTAGTTATTACTTAACACAGTTCAGGTTTACAGAGTTACACCTGTAGTTAGCCAGACTCTGCTCTTCTGCATCTGCTAGGCACATGCTACATGTGTCTCCCTACAGTTTAAAGGTAAGGATAATAGTAAATCATATATGGTATAAACAAATGAACTACACAGTTGTACAAGAAAAGTACCAGTCTTACCATGAACAGTTACACAATCATAGCAGTGATCTTTACACAGTATACCTCCAAGTGGAATATATGAGAGGAGAATAAGGAAAATGTAAAATGAGCATCTTTTTTTAGTATTATGTACGAAACTGATTAAAATAGATTTCAAGGAAAAAAGTGCATTATGCAGTTGCTCAAACAACTGTACTTTTCAAAATGTTTGAAAAAGAGTGGATTTGTGGAAATCCATTAAAAGGTGTTCATTAAGGTGTCCATGATTCAGTCCCTTGATGGAACTTCTGGTGCATAGGTTTTTTGTAGGGCAGGGAGGTAAGAGATCTGACACCCTCTTTTATTAAATTAGTTTGAACTTGGTATAGGTGGAACATACTCACATATACCTATTGTTCAGTGTAAAGAAAAGGTCCAGATTTTGCCTAAACGTACATTGCTGTCTCATCTTTTGCCAGGCTGTTCCATATCACAATTACAGCAAAGAATCTCAGAAAAACCCCAAACCAAAGAAATTAGTTGAAACCTTGTAATAGTTGCTTTTAACTCCAAGGCAAGTCCATGCACCATTCTACTCTTTGCCTTCTTTGCTTCTTTCTGGAAATTGTGTCTTGCCCTAGGTCCTTTCATATACTTGCAAACTGCCTCTAAATTCCCTGTTTTCAAGATTAAAAGTTTTTCATCATTCTTTTGTCATTAAATAGTCTTATTAATCCCTAAACACTTCTCTTCTACATTTTACAGTATTTTCATATCCTCATAAAAACCTCTGTTCCCTGGATGGAGAGGTTGCAGAATTCTCACTGATGTTGCTATTGCTATCTCCTTTCAATCCCTATCAAGGCAGGTGAAACTCTATTTTCCCTCGAAAATTCTGCCATGCTCTGAGGTTCCTCCTCTCTATTGATTCTTACCACTGATGTGGTTCTTTGACTTCCTTATTTTCGTAGGAAAGTACATAAGAACTAGAGGTAAAAATGATCTATTATGCTTACTGAGCCAGTGAAGGATTAGTCCATACTCGTGTTTGGTGTAAGCTAGTTTTGTAGAAGTTAGTCATTATCTTGAAATAATGTTTCATTGTGAAAAAGAGTTCCTTGTTACACAAATAGAAATTCTCATTCTGATTTCCATCTCGTTTCTACTACATATAACTCTGCATGGAAAAACTGCACTTTTGCTGTGGAAATAGTGCCCACAAACACTTGTAGGCTGTAAGTACTTAAAATATTTACCTCTCTTGACAGTTCTTCTCCAGTCTATGTTGGTAGCTGCCTAATCACACCTCTTGTCTTTCTCTGAAATCCCTCCAAATTATCAAAGTGTTTCCGATAACAGGATGGCCAGAATGGGATGAGCTAGTGAAAATTCATTTGACTGGTTCATCTCATTTTAGGCTAATTTTGGCTATACCTCAGTAGCCATGGAAAATGAGAAAATATTCTCTTACAGTTTGTTTGTACATAGGTTATCTCAACGAACCAAATTTATATAGAAAAAATGTGTAGTGCAAGCTTTCTGGCCCAAGACTTTCTGAGTATGCTACGCAGTACTTTACTATTATGTCAAAATGGAAGTACAAATGTTTTCTGTAACCTATGAGCTCTCCTTCAGCATTGCCTTTTCCATGTATTTTCTGGATCCAGTCCATGTGTTGCAGGTGTGCTGGTTTTGGCTGGGGTAGAGTTAATTTTCTTCACAGTAGCTGGTATGGGGCTGTGTTTTGGATTTGTGCTGGAAACAGTGTTGATAACAGGGATGTTTTAGCTATTGCTGAGCAGGGCTTACACAGAGTCAAGGCCTTTTCTGC
>NW_008795695.1:400744-452956 GCF_000699145.1 Aptenodytes forsteri
CTGCTGCCCCCCCCCACCGCGCGGGGGGGGGGGGGGGAGGGGCGGGGAGTGAGCGTGCGGCCGGGTGGTGCTTAGTTGCCAGCTGGGGTTAAACCACGACAGCAGGTTATTCCCTGCAAAATGTAAAATTAACTTAATTGTTATCCAAAATTAAGTTCAAATATTCTTTACTTGCAGATAGACATGTTCACATCATGTTTGTATACCCAGATATGAAGTAGAATTGTGACATTCAGGACCCCACCAATTAATTTACTTTTTGTTAATTCCTGATCAGTGTTGTGTCTTCCCCATTTAGTCTGTAAAGTGCATACTGGTATTGCTCACCAAGCTGGCACTGATACCTATCACTCTGCTTTTCCCACTGATCTCCTTTCAGAGCTGCTAAGAGCATGGTGGTCATTTATGCATGGATTGGATGAAAATCACTTCAATGCAGACTGTTTATGTACATACCTAAATTCAGAAAACAGGTTTTGTACAACTATGACAGACTCTTCAAAACTTGAATTTCATTTACGGTCTGCATATGCTCACTTAAAAAATTACTAGTTACAGTCACTTAAAATATTACCAATTTCATTCAACTTGATTAATCATCTTCTGTAAAACAATGGATGACGTTTTTATTTCCACACTTCCGCTGACAATCTTTGATTCTAATTATTTCAATGCTCATTTTAAACCATTACTCAGGACTGCTTTAGAATAACAGTAAGATTCATTAATCTTGTGTTAAGGATACCACAACACCTCCTTCCACTAACCTACAGTGGTCCTCAGTAAAAGTCAGCATTTATCCGTGCTTACCATGCTTGAGTGTCATCTCAAGTACTGCTATTTCCTACTGTGGATACAGGGAAATAACATTGATGTTCAATGCCAATTTTGGTAAATTCTGACTGTAGTCCTGAAATAAAGGAGTGAGTAGACCTTAATGAATGACATGACTGGGTTTGCACAGATAAATCCTTTGCTTGAGATCAATTTAGCTGATTTATTTTGAAGTGAAAGGGTGGTCTGTGAAAGAAATGTTATTGTTCCATCAAGTCTATTTTATCCCTTTGGGAAATAAGTACATAGGTACTGTAGATTTTATTCCCACACCTATTAACATCATATTTGAAACTCTTGCAAATCAAAAGAAAAATCCTGTCTTCAGATTAGACAAGTCAATTAATTTTTGCCTGTTAAGAGCAGAATACAACCTGGAGGAACTTAGAGTTCACAGGAGGAACTTAGGGACACACGATCATGAGCACTAATTATCGCACCAAGACTGTAGATGAATGAATGTGGAGTGCCGCTTGATACTTTATGGTCTTTCTTTACTTTTTTTTGTGTTTTTTTTTTCCTCCAAATGGATGTTGGTTTTCAAGGAATGCAAAATACTGTATTTTTCTTTTTCCAAAAATGGTAGAAAAAGTGGTAAGAAATGAGATTAATGATGAACAGAATATTTTTAGTGCTCATTTACCCCACTCATAAACTGGGAATACATGAATATGAATACTAAGACAGTTCGAAAAGTAGTTTTCCCTGGGAATAAGGTGAAACTGTGTGTTGATGTAATGTGACTTCCTGTGCATTTATTGAGGGGTGAATGCCTGGTATTTACAATTGAAAGCTGCTGCTATGAGGTCACTAGCTAAAGTAGTGACAGGAGTGCAGAAGACAATTTTAAACAATTGAAATCTGTAAGAATTGATGGAGAGGTAGAAGTTATAAACCTGTCTTCATGTATTGTTTGCCTCACGCTTTCTCATACTGCTCACTGAATAATGAAAATGCTTGTTGACTCATTTGCTGAATTTTAAGAATGAAGCAAGTGTAATGGCACTGTTTGGCAGGCTGAAAAAATACTGTGCTTCAACACGCTTTTGAAAAACTCTAATATCATCAAGGCTTCATAGTGCCACTTTTCTATGGAAAAGGGTCACATGACACTTCTCTTGCAGGTGGATTTAGCAAAGCAGTCTGTCACTTCTGTGTTGGATTGAACCACTTTATAAATCTGGGAACTAACACATGTGGCTAGATCAGAGTTTGCAACTGAGGAAGGCCTGCAGTTACCTAACTAAAATCCACAGAAAATTTTGGTAATTCATTTTTCAAATAACTATACTTACTGTGTCTGTACCCTGTACAGAGGTATAAAATTTCTGTCTAATAAAGGAAAATCTATAAGAATCTCTCAGTTGCTGGCTTATGGCTTTATGAAGAACTTTAATGGTCCAGTAGTGTAATATAGTAGTATATTTGCTTAGCTTCCTGTATATTTTATTAGTGGAATAATTCTCTCTTTAAAATAGTCAGTTACATATTTTATGACATGTAGGGCATAATAGCTTTTAGCTATGTTTTATCAGACTCACCTAGAGAAAGTATCATCAAACTGGCTTTCTAAACTTCCCAGATGTAGTTGAAATACCTGATTTTGTCATTAGGAGTTGCATTTATAACTTTTCTCTCTTTGCAAAGCTCCCAGGAAGGATCCCAAAGGATCCCAGGATGGAGAGAGAAAACATAAGTAATTGTTAAAAAACACGTTACTGTTGCCTAGCTGTTATTGTTGTTGGGTTTTGTTGGCTTTATTTCTTTGTATTCTGGGGTACCTGCACTCGGCAAACTTCAGGGGCTGACTGTACGAAGTAGTTCAAGTATTGGTAACGTGAGATTCCTTGCACCAGAGAACTTATGTTCAAAGGCAGCGTGGTTACCACTGCTCATGTTGAACATAGCGTGGAATTTGACCTTTATGAAACAATTGCAAAGAGGCTTTGAAATCACTGTAATAATATCCATGGAAAACAGAGAGAAGCTGGGAAACAGGGAGGTTTTAGTGAGTATAGAAGAACAGCATGTTATACCATTACTTGTCCTATGTACCCTCTGTCCTCCTTCAATTCCAGAAAACATGTTACTACAATTCTGTGCTATTTCATTTTTCCCACCTGGCAACTCTCTTAGTAATATCCAAACCAGTTCTCTTTCCTTATAGCCACCTCATAATCTTTTGCTAGAGGGATCATCTGTGCTTATCTAATTCAAAGGAAGACCTGTGGCATCCGTTTATATGCAGTGTTGAAGACAGGATGTTGAGCAAGGAGGCCCTTGGATCTAACCCATTATGGCCTTTTTTTATGCTATATAACAGACTAAAATTTGCGTTCCTCCTATTGCTGGTTATCCTACAGGCATCTCTCCTACTGGCATGGAAGCATATTTTTTCAAGTATAGTGCAGCTTTCACTTCTTCATGGAGAAAACAGGTGTATTAAGAAGGATTTACTAGATTTCCTTGTGTTGCTGTCTAAGCTGCAGTTTTGGACCCTGGGAAGGCAAAGCCAAGGCTCATGCAGCAGGATTTCTCACAGGAAACTGTGCCTTTCAAGGTGCCATTGCAACCTAATAATCAAGATGAAGAAAAGATGCCTTTATTCTCTGATACCTACATCTCCTCAGGTCCATGCTCAAGGCCATATCCTCTCGAGGATGAGCAAATGAAGTGCTTTAAGCTAACATTGTATGTCAAATTTACTTTATTAAAAAGGAAGCTATGTTTTGGGGGCTATTTCAAAGGTAAATTAGTGTGAACTTGGGAAGGTTTTTTTCTGTACGTGCAATAATTCTTTAAGCTGCCCGGTTGCACACATTGCTGGTCTCTTTCAGCCAGCTGGTGGTTTCCCAGGCAGAGTCTGTCGCATGCATGCATCACGTGGATTTCTGATGCACTTGCAAATACTGTCATCCCTAGAGAGGCATGGTCCTTTTTGGGCTGAATGCTCAGTCATTGTGATGAGATGTTCTGCTTAGTAATTCAGGGCATAACGTAGACCTAGCTGTGGATCGTGCCATTCCACCTTTTTTTTTCATAAGTAATGGATGTGATATGTTTCACAATGATACGTTTCGTCTTGTGTTGTTGCTCTCAGATTGCACATGTGAGAACACAGCATCTAGAAAATGATTTACAAACACGGATGCAGTGTCTGATGGCACTTTATTTGTGAAGGAAAAGGCATATGTTTGCCTTGTGGTGTGTGCCTGTAGATCAAAATCCAATGCAAAGTGTACTGACTACATCAGTGATAGGCGTGTTACTTATCAAAAAAAAAAAAAAAGCAAAATGCTGAATGGTATATGGAGATAACATACAATTTATTGATTCTCTCTGTATGGTTTATGGCTATAATGGACTTTATGAAAACCCTAAGCCAGTCTATTTTATCTGTGTAAATAAATGACTGAGAACGTTGTTCTAAATTGGATAAGTGGAATGAGATGCATGCAAGGAGAAGACTGTACAAGTAATTATATGTATATGGTACATTTAAGCCCTTTTTAGCAAAGTTCAAATAAACTTCTTCATAGTGTCTGAAAATCAGAGATCTAATTTTGGTTTTAAATCTGTTGTCACAACTTTCCTTAGCTCTGCAGTAATTTGCATTTCAAGTATACTGGAATCTCTGAGCACCTCCTTTGTGTATTGTATAATTACTGATAATACCTGATTTCACAGTTATTTATAGCCTTGATGTATTACTTGACTGTTGTTAATATCTCATTTCCTATTCTGACCACCTTGAACAGCCTTCTACATGATACTTCCTAGAGTGTCTAGTCTTTTATCCTCTGCCTGTATCTTCTAATTTCTCTCTGGTTGTAATACCATCTCATATCTTTGCTTCAGACAGTATTTTTAATTTTGTATTGCAGGGTTCAACATGGATGCCAGGGAGTGTAGTAAGGCTAGTGCACAGACAGAAGATGGGGACCCTTAGAGTCCTAAAGAGGTGACTGAGAGGCCACAGTTCACATAGCTCCTGGTTCCAACAAGGTATAGGGCCACTTATATTCTGCCTAAGTTCAGGTTGCCTCCGAAAGGAGAACTCCATCCTCTTGCCAGTGGCACTCATTTCCACCTGGCCTTTTGTCCTGGCACTTAGTTTATGTGGCTGTTTAATGAACCAGACTGAGGAGTGATCCAGCTGCAAACTAATCTCATATTTCTTCTGGTTTGCTTTTTGGGTCGGTTCCCTAATCTGCTTTACGATGCAGCTGTAAGATGCAAGTGTCAGCTCAAACAAGGTGGAGGAAGAAATGACTGAGGTCAGGATGGAGGGCAGAAAGGACCACCTCTTCTGGCAGATGTCCTGATTTACGCTACAGGGTGAAGGTCCTGGGTTGCACACTCACTGAGAACTGGCAAATGGGAATTGCTGCCTTGCACGGGAGCAAGAGTCTGCCAAAAAGGTGATTGGCAACATCACTCATCTTTAAATGGCAGCAGCTTCTGGCTCCCTGTTCAGTTTCTATTGACAAGCTATGTCTTTAATACAGGAGACGTATGTGAAGTCTGGCACCCCAGCCTTAGAAAGTTGTTCATCCCAGCTGCAGAGCACCCAGTGGTACAAGTTACATAAAGGACTCTCTGTAATGTAAACTGGCATAATTAAATGCCTTATAGAAGGTAAGCATAATTACCCAAACCCCTAGGTAGAAGCACCCATAACATTTGCCAAACAAAAATTCAGATAATTGGAAGATCTGGCTTAGCACATTCTGAAATTGGCATGTCAGATCTAAAAAGATCTGATTTAGTCTTTCTAGCTCAGTGAGTTGGATTTCCAGTTGGGAGATTCATTTGGCAGGGCTTAGGTTTTAAACCAGATATATAAAAAACACCAAAGCCTTTGCCTCAGGGTCTGCCATGGGAGTTACATTCCTGGATAAATCACAATACCACCTGTACTGCCAACTGCGATGTGAAAGAGTTAAGCGAGGTTTTCTAAGCAACGAAAGGCACCTAACAAAAGTATAATACCTCTCTCCAGGCTACTTTACTTTTCCTAGACTGTCCCAGGCCTCTGAAGGGTGTATTTCAGACTGTGACTCAAAGTTACCCAGATCTAACTTACCTGAAACCCTAGGCAGGCAGGCAGGCAGACAATGTTACATAATGGACCATAAGTGATGTCTGAATTGGATAATAAATCCTAATCTGTTTATTAAAAATGGAGGCATATAGTTTTGACAAGAGAGAGTCTGAACTAAAGAGGGCTGTTGGAGGTGAAATGAAAGAACTGTGGTGAAGGGATGGTAAATAAAGTTTATGCTGTTGAATTGTGCTGATGATTTTGGCAAAGTTGATCATGGGAGACAGTGCAGAAGCTCAATTATTTGGCTCAATTATTGACGTTCTGTCAAAATTCACTCCCTTTTGTGATACTTACATTAGTTATCAGGCAAAAACTCAATGATAGTTAAGGGTAAATACACATCAGGAACTGAAGGGAAAAAGCTTTCCGGAAACATTGTAATTAAGTGCAAACTAGATACTTTTAATTTTAGCATGTTTACGTAAATCTATACATGTTAATGGACAGAAATGCATGTCTAAATACCCTGAAGTTTGCCCCAGAGCGATGTAGTAATTACCTGGTTATGAGTTGTGCATGTTAATTTTTGCAGGTGATTTATCTTGTTTATCTGGCTTTTAAAGACAGGATATTTTCCTTTTTTTTATTTTTACTTTTTAAATGCTCCTATTTTCACAATAGAGCACAGATAGCATATTTAACAGTGCATTCCTATAATTATGAGTGAAGGGGGGAAGCGCAGGCAAGAGTAGACAACAAGAAGCAAGAGCTGAAGGTGAGGTAGCTACTCAGTTAATCTGTGAGGAGGAGATAACGGGCAATAACATGAAGCCAGCACAGAGATGTGGCCAGAGTGGCAGGATACTTTTATCAGCATTGTTTCAAACCAGCTAGAACAGTAAGTATTAAAAAAGGAAAAGAAGCAATTACAGTAGCAAACCCTAATTGAATTTTGAAATACCTTTTAATAATGTGCAGTAAAGGAACTACATCTTTACCTAAGCAATTGGGGCATGTTCTGGATGTGTCCTGCTTACCTGCTTGAAGAGAAACACATATCCAATGACAAATTTTGGTTTATTTTGTAATCGAGAGTGCATGCTTATGAATTTGCAAATAAGACCTAGCATAGGGACTTTCAATGCTGTAAGTATTTTTGTTAGTGGGGCCTGGGCTAGGCACGAAACCCCTCCATTGTAAACGTCTTTGAGCGTCTGTTTTGTCTGAAAAGTAATCAAAGATACAGATTATATGAGCCTTCAATGTTCATTGTTATTTACCTCTGAAAGATTCAGTTGGTTTGCTTTGTGATTGCTTGTCTAAAGGAAATGATGCATTGTAATCAATTTACTGTGTGCAGTTTTAAATGTCAGGGACATCTTTGTTACTTAACTAGCAGACTCATGCAGTAAGGGATGATGCGGACTTTTTGAAGTAAGGCTATTTTAAGGATTAACTTCTAAGAGATTTCAGGTTCCGCATGTCTAAGTACAGTATATGCTTTCTTATTGTTTGCTTTTGTTTAATTTGAAGTCGAGCGGCATTTAAGGCAACAGCTAAGATGCATGCATTGAGGTATATTTTTGATATTTTATTTCATTCCAACACTATTTTTCTGATGATTCTTTTAAATGTGAGAAGTACACAAACTATTGACTGTGATCACTTTTGAGTATTGACACTGTGTTTGAAAGTTCTTGGGAAATAGTAAACGTTTCTTTATTATCAAAATATGTATTTGAGTGAAGAATTCAATTAAAAGAAGTACACAAACTATTGACTGTGATCACTTTTGAGTATTGACACTGTGTTTGAAAGTTCTTGGGAAATAGTAAACGTTTCTTTATTATCAAAATACGTATTTGAGTGTATAATTCAATTAAAATGTCATAATCATAAAATGTTTAAAGACGCAAACTGCTCTATGCGCTAATTTGAAAAAAAGAACTTTTAAAATGGAACTCCATGTAGCTTTTGTAGATACTTAGGCCTCTCTTCACTGTTGGTTGAGTTTATTTAAAGAGCTTTTCTAGTCACCTTTGAACCCAAATGATTTCTCCAGATGTACAGAAGTGAACAATGTAAAAATCTTGCTGCTTCAGCAGAACAGGATCCAGCTGGCAGGGAACTGGATCTGCAAGTCATTGGTTACAGCTGTGTTTCGATTTATGTGATGGTTGAAAAAATAAATTACTGGATTAAATGGCTAGAAAGAGGACTCTTTGTTTAGCCCTTGTGTGGGGACTGAAAGTGTTTATGGTGCTGTTTTCTACAGATCCTTTGCAAAGTAAACCGGACAAATAGACTTATTCAAAACTTCTCTGAAATGTTGCGCATTCAGCTTTATTTCTTTACAGAAGAAACTGTATGTTTTTGTGTAATGCTGTCAGCCAGCAACCATTTTTAAGGTTTCTTGGCCTTTGGGAGTGGCGGTAGCATTTTAGCAATGTCTTTTAGGCATTGCAGTTTATCACTGGAAGGCAGTTTCCTTTAGTTAAGGTTTTAAAATGCGTTTCTTGGCATGCACACAAATACATGTAGGGACTCTGTCAGACTCATAACTTTTTAATGGGTTTAATATTTCAGCTTTGTATACCACTTACCTTTTGCTCTACATAATAATGCTGATGTAATTGTAAATCGGGTACACAATAATTTACAGAGCAGGCACAATGAAATCAGAAACTAATGCCAAGTGTTTGGATTATCGTATATCTTATTTTAATGTTCTAACGATGTAGGTGAATAATTTCTTCAAGATGGTGATTATGTCTTATTACCTGATATCCTGATTCTGCAAAAATTTACATGCTTAATTTTACTGAACAGTTCCACTGTCTTTGCTAGGGCTGCATGGTGCGTAGAGCTCATCACAGCTTGTTGTGATGAAATGTGTTAATTTTTTTTAAATTCTTTAGAAGAGTATGAAATCCCATGAGCTGCCTTTTCTACTGAAGGTAGCTTGACTTGAAGGAGTTGAGACATAACTTCTTGCAGTGAAGTCCCGACTCCACTGAAGTCACCGGGCATTTTGCCACTGACTTCTCTTAGGCTACAGTTTCACCTTTAGAAGTGCATTTTAATGCTTTTACTTATAACAAACATCACAAGACCCACAAGTGATTTCTCTTAAGTAGTGCAACTGCTTGTGAAGTGATAGGCTACCAAATGTGAACAATAGATTTGATATTAGACCAACACTAGTTTTAAAGGCTTCTTGCAGATGCTATGGAAAGATAAATAATAGCATATAACTTTCAGTCACGACAGACAGTAAGCATATAGTGCATTTTTTAAAGCTTTAGCTGGCTTTCAGCATAATAGTTTGCAAAGCCAGGAGCTTTTCAGCACTTATACCTGTTTATTCAACAATATTTCCTAGCAATTATTTTAGGCTGACCATTTAGTTTCATTTTACAGTCATAAAGCAGTCAGTAGCTGTAGCCGGGTATCAGTTACATTCTATTTATTAAAACATTTCTAAAACAGTGTATAAACGTGGAAAATCATGGTTGTGATTAGATCATATTCGTTGTCCTATCAAGATCTAATTGCTTTTCTAAAAACAGTTTGCACAAATATTTTTCAAAGGATTGCCTTTATAAAATCCTACAAAACACTGACCAAGGAGAGATAAATACCAGAACAGGAGTTCTTTTTCAAGGCAAAAATGAAATCAAACAAGTTGGCCAAGTTCCATCATAAGCCACCTTCAGAAATACCAGAGAGAGGCTTAAAATATTTTAAATAGAATGTTTCCCCTCCCCCCTTTTTTATTGTTGTCCCTGAGCAGCATTATTACATTAAGAGCCATGCGACAGAAAGTCATGGTGATGCAGAATAAATAACCATAATGTATCAAAAGCAGACAAAGGTGTGATTGATCTGTCTGGAATTGGCAGACTCTTTCGCTGTGTCAGGCTGTTTCTTTGATCAATGAAGGTATAGCCTCTGACCCTTAAAAAAAATCAATGAGATTGATTGAAAGGAGAGAGAGAACTATGAGAATGCAGGATAGCTTTAACCTTCACTGTCTAGAAAATTTAAAATATTCAGGCTTTGCAGGCATTGAACATGCTATTTTGTATTTTCTTATTAAAATGCTTTGCTTTTCCCAGCCTACTTTTGAAACCTCTTAAAACAAGGCTGTAGAAATGGTGTGTCCGAATGTTTCTCACAAATGTTTATCTTCAAATCACATTGTTAAGAAAATAGGAGGGTTTTTTTCTATAGCAGAATTCTGTACATTCTGTTACTGTTTACGGTATGTACAGAATGCCTTTAATTTCCTTTTATAAACTCTGAATCTTATTTGACATATACGTATCCAAGAATCGGTGCTCAGAAAAATAGTTCGGATCATTTCTGAGACACTATCCATCCGAATAAAGTTACCTGAATTGCCCTATTTGCAGGATCGGGCCCACGGATGATTGCAATAATAGTGTGAAACCAGCATGGAGGGGTGCCTTCTGGGAATAAACAAGATATTTTGGCCATCTTGTTCCACGTAATCTTACGTTTTTGTTGATTTTTTATATATATCTCTCTCTATATACATGTATACCTAATTAGTAGGAACAGAGTAAAAATGTCATACTGGAAAATTTATGAAGCGGGATTTTTAAAATAGTGCTTGGCACTTTATGTCTTTCTTATTGAACAGACTGCAAATGCAAACTTGACTGTTTAGTCAAAACCAGTTTTATGAACAGTTGGAATTTCATTTTAGTACCAGGCCCTTTCTTCACATTGTGCTGATAATGTATTAAGCAGTAACACAAAGCAATTAGTGAAGTAAGTATAAAAAGTGTTCATAAATAGAAGAGTTGATTCATTCATTCATTATTTCATGCTTTTGAAGCTCAAGAAAACATAGGTCAAAAAAGAATAAATATCATAGTGGTTAGTTTTCACAAATAATTACTTTTTAATTGAAAATGTCAGTGAAATCAAGGTCTATTGAATAGTATTCATATACTTTCAAAGTAATTCAGACTGCAATAATTTCTGCTGTCATATGTCTGTGTTTTAATAAAGGGCAGGTAAATTGACAAGTCAGCAAGGAGATGGTATAATAGCATTTCTCGAGCAAGAAGGAGCTTGCATAGGGAGAGAACGATATTGCTGTTTCTCTGTATTTTTATTTGTGTGATTTCCTTTCTGTAATAGATTGTGTAGGCTATATGCATTTTTAATACCTCATGATCAGGTGGGAATTTCAGCTAAGTTACAAAAGGCACTGTTACTAAAAAATAAGGCAAATCTGGGAGTAGCGTTTCTAAACAAGAAATTAAGAGGGTAGATTTTTGTGATAGATCTGGGACTAGATAGCTGTGGGATTTTTCTGAGGTCTTTATCCCCCTGCTGTTCATCAGAGAGGTGAGAAGATATCATGGACAATCGTACAAAACTATGGCATATGCTTAGACACAGGTCACTCTAACAGTCTCATTCTTCTAAGTCGTTTAAATGCTACATTAAAGGAAGCTAAACCTTTTATTTTAATGGATATCCCTTTCATGTGCACTATGATGAAGAAACTTTTGCTCCTAGAAAAAGAAGAGGGATGAGGGTGTTACCTCCCAGTCGGAGCACACTGAGAATATGAAGATGAGAACTGTAAAATCAGAGTAACGTTTGATATTCGTGCATTTCTCCCTTCGTGTTAGACACGTTCTGATTTTGCTCCAATAGTATCTAATTCTTGTCATCACATTCTCGTAACATTATTATTTGTTATTCCAGAGAATCCTTGTCTTTCACACAAAGTTTGTATTAATATTGTGAATTACCTTACTCTTGCTGTCTAAGAAACAAAAGGCTTATCCTGTCTTTGAATGGGTTTTGATATCTGACATCCAAGTCCAACCTCACCTCTCCTCCCTCTCTGTCCATAAGTAATAATCCAGGAAATGCCTTTTTTTTTTCTTTTTTTTTTTTGGGGTGTTTTCAGCAATGGCTGCTACTTGATATCTGACATCCAAGTCCAACCTCACCTCTCCTCCCTCTCTGTCCATAAGTAATAATCCAGGAAATGCCTTTTTTTTTTCTTTTTTTTTTTGGGGGTGGTTTCAGCAATGGCTGCTACTCTCATTCTGTTCTTCATGTACACAAACTGCATCTTTCTAGTGTGGATGTGAATGCTGTCCCCTTGTGGATGATGCTTACAGTCTTAACCGCTGCCTGCAAAACTGAGCAGTACCCTTCATCCAGTTTAAGGTGGTGTCTGGTGCATTGCATTCATTTAGCATTACTAAAGGACAGAATTAAGGTTCTTTTTGTATCTCATCCCACTGTCAGCTAAATCTTTCCCAGAAAAGAAGCAAAGCTGAGGTCATTTTTTTCCATCTGTGAGAGGTCAGTTACTGCAACAAAGTCGCTCCTGGCTGAGGTATAAGCCTGTTAAAAAGCGCCTATGCTAGCAGCTGAATAATTTTCTAGACCAATTTTTTACATTTCTACTAATGAAAACAGCTGGGTCATTAAATCCAGCAATCGATCTCCAATTATAACCTGTCTTGGATAGCACGGCACCCTGCCCTGGCAGGTGCCCTCCCTGCAGCCAGACCCCTGGCCTCAGCCTCTGCTTTGAAACACCTATTTGCTGCCCCTGTCCCATATCCACTCCTAGCACCTCTAGGAGCACAAATTCCTCCCCAGAATATCATTGTCGTGGCACGGGGGCTAATTCTGCTATTCGACATTCACAGGGCTGCGGGGACTAAAGCTGTGCGTTCAGTCTCTCCAGCTGAAAAGCAGATCTATGGTTACAAAAGGTGTGGTTCTGCCTGGAAACAGAGGCAGTGTGTACAGACAGTGATGTAACTGTAAATGTAATGGGGTTTTCTTTCACTATTATTATTTGAGTCTATCAGCAGAATAAATCAAATTTAAATCCAAAATTCTGGATACTTGCTGCCTGGATACTTTCTTTCCTTCTGAGAAACTGAGAGAAGGATATGTGACGATTGCTTGAGCATTTTTGTGAAAACCTTTTTGATCTTTTCAGGACCTGCACAGGAGTAAAAACAAGTTAAATGGATGACATTTAGTCTTCATACAGCGCGTAGTAATTACAGGCAAGATTTTAAAGTGGCTCTGCTCGTATTCAAACTGGATGGTCCTTTTCTCCTTGCATCACATGGGGATTTACTGTACTGTGGATGCAAAATGTAAATGATTGGGCAATTCTGTGAAATTCAGACATGCCTACGAAAATGTCTTTCCAACTTTTTCACACTTACCCTCAAACTGAAAATGGATTTTCCTAGTGGTTGATTAACCAGAAATGAGTTGTTCCTAACTAGGTTGAGGGGAGAGGAGTTCTATAATATTGGATTAGTGAAAGGAATGAACGGCTTCAGTTTAATTCAACTAGTCTTCTATTTTTAATCTCCAAGGAAACAGCTGAGTTGAATGTTAATTAAACAGCAGTCTTTGATCCACCCAGCCACTCCCGGAGGCATAATAATAATATATAAGCGCACACACAGCAAATATATAATAGGTACATTTAAAGGAGTGCATCTAACCTTGCCATATTCACATTTAAAATGTTTCTTGCTGACCCATTCTCATATTATTTAAATAGGGAAAGGGAAAAAGAGGGGAAAATGCTAAGTTAAACTTTGATGATCTGAAAGGTAGGGCAGCAGAGCAAGCGTGAGTTCCTATTTTGAGGATGTATAAGGGTTAATGATTAGAAGAGTGGAATCAGGAAAGACCTTAAGCCCAGATCTATGACACTGGTAATTGAGCTGATTGATTACGACATCTCGTTTCAGACGACTATTGATTTAATCTAGTCTGCAGTCCCATTGGCCCCAGAGGTGCTCCTGAGTGAGGCTCAGCACTTGAACCTGGGTACTCTTTCCTACTCGCCGTCTGGATATAAATTTCCAGAATCTGCAGCCATTTATAATTTTCACTCATTGTTATGCTTTTATTCAAAAGCTTCTAATTTCAGCAGGCTAATGTTTTTAACCGTTGAGGGGGGCAGACGCAGGGAAAATGAGATGGCACAGATTGAAAAGGGTGGGTTTTTTAGGAAAAAAAAAATGCAAGACAGAGAGCTGGGGCTATGTGGCTAGTATTTGCATCTGTTGTTTCTGATTCGCAGAGCTAGCAAAGGCTGCTTTTGGAGGCAGTCCACAAAGCTGGGCTATCAGTAGGCAGTTTGCTGTACGCGCACGTTCAATTATTAAAATACTAGACTTTTTTTCTGTCTGATAGCCATAGCGAGGTCATGACATTAATTTATCCAGCGTATTGTGGGTAACTATACAGAAAAAAAGCATAAAGGGCACAGATGCTGGAGCAGCAAAAAATGGATGGGTCTGAGCAAAAGGAGATTAAGAGGTGGTGACCAATCTAATGTACGTATAGCAGTAAGAAGCCGGCATCCGTCACAGACTATTGATGGCAATAAGTATTTTAAGCCATGCTGTGCATGTGTTAATTTTTTTTTATACCTCAGTAAATGCTAAGCTGAATGCTGTAATCCTGTATTTTTTCAGTTTCCCAAATCTGATTTCGGTCTTGTTTTTGTTGTCTCGTGCTTGGCGTTCTCCGCTCGCTCTCTGTCTCTGTCTGTGGGTGTGTGTCTGTCTCCGTCTCTCCCTTTCTCCGAGATTACAAACTTAACTGTTTCCTAATTGTCTACTTTCCTCCGTCCTTCACCTAAGAAATTAATTACCATCACGGCGACCGATCATAAGCACGTACGAACTGGGCTTAGGGCGTGTACCCTGGTGTTTTGGCTTCGTTTCTTTACTTCGGGGCTGCGCGGTGTTTTCTTTTGGACCTTTCCTGCGAGCGGATGCCCTTCACGTTTGCTGCCGCCGTCAGGTTGCCAAATGGCTACCTGAGCCGGTACTGCGGTGTAGCACTGCATCCTGGGACCTGCCTGCCCAGCTACGCCGAGAGTTTCTACGGCACCAGGCAGCTTTGAGAATTGGCTGGCGAGTTGCGTTACACCTGTCCCCCCCTCTGGTAAATAATTTTTATACCGCGATTCACAGTGGTGTGGTATTGTCTGGAAAAATAATTCCCAAATACTGTTGGCGTAAAAAGGGAAAAGCCGAAAGATTGTCAACACCGTAAGTCATTAAAGTCCCTTGACTTAAGAACAAAGGAACAAGGTAAAAATGCACACAATAATTATGCTGTGTGGATTTTCATAGCCTGTCAGACAACTTGTGCCTGTGTTTCAGTTAACAGCCTTTGTGCTTTGTTTTGTGTTGTGTATTTTATATACGCGTCTTGAGTTTCTCTGTGTGTGTATGTGTGTATTCGATGTACGTGTATGTGCGCAGACTGCTCTACCAACACGGAGCAAATACCACGCAGATAAATACACAAGCGTAGCTCAAACATGCATTTTCAATACTCGGTGTGGTGGTGCGGGTGTATTGCCATTGTTCTCTCACAGTGCTCCCTCTGACGCAAGCAGCTTCTATTTTTTATTTTATTTTTAATTAAGAAGTCTAAAATTTAACAAAAAAAAAGAAAAAAATTACTTAGCCCAGTTAAATACCGATTGAAGTCCAGAAACTCACGATTTCAGCACAGTGAATGGTTATTCAGACCCTGGCAGTGTTTTGGCTATGAGACAATTCCTACTCATAAAGAGCACAATGAGTAGGGGGGGAGGAAGATAGCATTAATTTTGAGGAAGATTAATATTAGTCTTTTTAATTTGCATTATTTTCTGAAGAAATGAATCTTTGTAGCTTTTGAGAGCTAGTGTGTCCTTCCCACCGGTATTTATTTGAGCAAAGGAAAAAATGAAGAAGGCGTAGAATAAACTCCTAAGACTGTTCAAGAATTACTGGCATTATTTCTCTCTACATCACGTGTGAGCCTGGGTTGCCTGCTATTCCTGAGACAGAGGATCGAGGATGAAAGTCTGTGTGTCAGAGCCTGTTTTCACAACTGCATTTGGAGATCTGTCTTATTGATTAGGAAAAAAAGGGGGTGGGAATAGGAGTGTGAGGTGAGGGGAGGACCAACTGACTACTGGCTTATTGCAGCTCAAGACATTTTCTTCCGGAAAGATGTCAAACAACTGAGACACAGCAACAGAGGAAGTAGAAAGGTGGAAAAATAAGAAGAGGGACCCTTTGGAAGAAATGAAGGCATTCCTTATGAGAGCCTTGAGGCTTTTTTTTCTTCTAACATCTGACCCACAAGGGCTAGAGTGACAGCGTCATGCAAATGCTGCAGTCCAGCAGGTCTGAGAGAGGGTGGATGCTAGAGAGTGAGTTAATGTTAATGATGAGTGCAGTGAAAATACCAGCCGATACCACCCCCTCCACACACAACTGCTCTGAGTCAGCATCCGCTGCTTTGCCTTGCCTTTTTGTGCGTGTGTGTGTGTGTGTGTATGCGCGCGCATGTGTATGTGTGTGTGTGTGTGCGTGTGTGTGCTCGTGACTGTGTGTGTGCATGGAAGGTAAAGCCAGTCAGTCAGTGAGAAGCAAAGGTACGTTTGAGAGCAACTAAAATCTGACTGATTTCCATCTTCAGAGCATCAGATGTATTCCCTAAAGAGGATGGGTCTATGCGATGGGGGTGGTATAATTATGTTAATGTCATATTTATAGAGGGGAGAGATATTTCATTCTAATTATTGATTTGAAAGCTGTGGTCAAAATTGTTTGTTAAATCATGATCAGCTTTAAAAACAGAAATTGAATGAAATCTAGGGACTGCTATACATATATCTCTCTCATATATATATTTTGTTTCGTTTAACATTTTTGTGCATATATCTCTCTCATATATATATTTTGTTTCGTTTAACTATTTTGTGTCTGAGGCATAACTGAACTGATTGAGCACAGTGACAAAGAAACGGCTCTTATATAATGTTGCATTATATCATCAGCTGAAATAATATAATCCAAAATGTTCTGAAATCTGAAGTATCTATCTGGAGGGGAGGGTGAAGGGTGAGGGTGGGGGGCACTGGCAAATCTTTTCTTCAGCAGAGCGCTCTGTACAGCTTTCTTGTAAATGGATGATTCACCTGTTCGACCAGCAGAGATTCTAATTCTTCCCCCCCTCTTCTCTTTTTTTCCTTTTTAAAGCTGAACGGCTTCCCGAAGAGCACTGAGTTTTCTATGCCAGATTCTGCTCCAGTGGCTAGGACCTTTATGGCTGCGGTTTCTTTTTTTTTTTTTTGTGCGTTGGGGTGAGTGGGGGGGAAAAAAAAAAAAAAAGCCACCGTGGATCCCATCCCTAAAGTAGAAATTTTCTTTTTCATTCTGCAAACAAGGCTAAAGATCGGAGGAGAATGAATGCGAAAGTAATTCAGGATTGTGGTCGTGCCATTAAAAGTGTTCGGCTTCAGAACGAAATTATTTGGGAAGTCCGAGCATTTCTTCTTACTGTATCGACAGTATTTGAAAGTTATGTGTGCTTTGAGTAATCTGGTTCAAGTGACAACAATCTCTGCATGTCAATGTTTTCTACAGCTTATGGAGCGAAAGCTAGTTTTGCCACTGGGAAGGAAGAAGCTTTTGCTAGCAGTCTGTAGAAGGATTAAATGTTGAACGTGGGGAAGAGGCAAAAAGTGAATACACGCCCAAAGGGTTATCCTTGCATCGTGAATGGGTTTAAAGTACTCTGTAACCCAGGGCCCACCTGAACAGTAGGACTAAAAGTATAATGGGGAAATATTTCAATTAGAAACCCCTTAACAAGCATTTAATCCTTCTTTCAGGCATTAAGGGAAATAGAATAAAATTGTTACTGTACAAATCTGCTGGAAGCAGATTTTAACCCATTTTTAGACGCTTCCCTCTGATGCATTATAATATGGCTACTTGCGAGACGAGGCAGTGAGGGGTTTTTTCCTGTGTTCTTTGTTTTTTCTTTTCAAAAGTTAAGGACTATACTCTAAGAAAAGTCTGTTCAGTCAGCTGATACATTGTTTGAATGTATGTATGTGTCTTGCCTGCTTATTTGATCTTTTCTGCCCCCTACTTGAAACTGTGGTTTGTTTATTTGGGGGGAAGGAGGGATTGCTGATTTGGGGGTGACATTGGTTTTTGGGTTTATTTTGGTTTTGTTTTTGTTTTTAACAATAGCAGTGAAAGTTTTACTGACAACGATTATGACTACTAAGCAATTCAGTTTATTGGAAGACGAATTCTACTGGATCATATCGGACTTTTCCTAGTCCCTGAGACCCTAACTTGTGAGGTTTTTTAGCAACAATCACAAGTCAGGCTCTTGGGACCTAGGCGGAGGGGAACCAGCAGCTTTGGACTGTGATTGTTTCTCCGCAGAATTTAGAGAACCAAAGGAGCTTTCCTTGTCTGGAAGGGGAAAAAGGAAAATATACCTATTTCAAATGTTAAGCAGCAGAACTGTTCCTAAAAGAAAAAAAGCTGTCATCCATTGTGCAACATTAGGATGTTACATGTTTGTATGTTTAGAAAATTGGACTAGATGCCATGTAACATTTAGAATTAAAATTTGAACTGAATGCCAGTTTACACCTCAAAAAAAAAAAAAAATCAAAACAGATACTAAAATATACAAAAGGCTTTCAACCATAATATTATTATTATTATTATTATTATTATTATTATGTTATTATTATTAATTTAATTACCACAAGGATATTTTCAGCTGTATTGTTACAGCATTAATTAACATTTAAAACATAAAGCATAAACACTGATGTTTGAGGCCTAGAAAACATTCATTCTGTTGTTGTTTGAATAATGATTTCAAACTACAGGAAAACTGTTGCTTAGCTTTTCCTGTAACACAGGACAAAGATTATTTTGTAGTTAGTTGCCATCATTTTTCTTTGCCTAAGTGAGAACACAATATGGCATTTAAAATAATCTCTCGTTTAATTTACATTTTAATCTGATAGAGAATATTGGTGTAAAAATCATACTACAGCATTAAAATCACTTTGCACACAGAATCACATTTCTTGTACCTGTTCAATTTAAACTGAGCCGGCAATACTCTAAGCACCGGACTCAACTTCTAGCCTCTCCATCACTTTTTGCATTTTTTTCCCCCCTCTGACAAAAAACAGTGAGCTTTAGGTTGTCCCTCATGTGTTAAGTACTTCACTGACTTTGCGTAAGAAGATTCACAAGCACACAAGTTATTCTGCACTGTTCATTAGTCTTGAACGTCTGATCTACAACACGCAATTTGATTTGTATTTCTTAATATTTTATAAGCAGGTTAGTTCTGAGTCATTTTTCTCTGTTTCCTGTGTCGAACCCAAGATGCTGCAGGACCTTGTTGATACATCAGGCTTCACTGAGACAAAGGCTTCACACAGATCAGGCATCTAAACTATTTGTTCATTTCAGAAGTGGTATTTTGGCTGCAGTATATTTTTTTCTACTTGTGTGGGAGGAATTGTGTTTTATTGTAAACAACACTATTGTTAAAATAAATTGTTCTTATCTGTTAGTATGATACTTTTTCTTGTTGTCTTGTTTTCTTAAAAGTTAGAAACTATGCACTGTATGTAGTTTTCAAGTTGCTCAAGATATAATTAGTCTTTAAATAGTCATAAAAATATTGCCTTAGTAATTACAATGATGATACAGTTCCTGTAAATATGCAATTCTTTTCTTCGTAAACTGTCAATCCCACATGCTAAGAACACTCAAAAGAGCTACTTGCAAACATTCAGACACAGAGGTGATTTCTTTAACACAGATGTGTTATTCAACATTGACTTCTATTTAGGCAGTATTAGAAAAGTAAATCTGAGTCTGTATAGAAAAGACGAACGTACCCAGCTAGGTGCTACACTCATGAAGCACTTCGGTAGCAACTGACATGTGTTATGGACAATAGTTTTCAGTACTGAAAACAGTCTATTTAAGATGCTGATCAGGTGAACAGGTGTTCTGTTCATTCAAGCTATATAATGAGATAAAACTATATTGTGTGTCGGTATATACATGTCAATATACAATTTAAATTATGCATAGTATTTATCAAAATAAAAATCCTTATAGATTTAGTCAGATATACGATGCACACGTCTGTACATATTAAAGATTTTCATCGCATTTATTTCTGAATCAGCAAAATTTACTTGAATGTGGATGGTTCACATTCAGGACTCTGAATTCATTTTGCATTTAATGCTGTACGTACAATGAAGGTGAAACTGTCGTGTGAAACATCTGTCTCTGTCAGTCTGAAGATTTCAAGTATGCTCTGCTCTGCAGTGAGAGTGGGAAGAAAACGAATCATTAGAAACCCCTACCTGGCTTATTTGGTGCTACAGCAAAAGCCATAAATATGCAGTACTGCCTCTGCACTACTGCTTGAATTGGGACAACTCCAGTGGCTCTTCTCTTGCCCATCGTACTCACTGCTGCCCCTTGCCATAGAGATGAAAAAGTTGATACACTGCCTTCCTTTTTCCCTCCTCCCTCTTCTTCCCCAGTTTCAACACAGCAACAACCAACCTCTGGTACACATTGAACTCCTTGTGGTAGGGCAGAGGCGGATGGAGGGGAGGGAGAATCCTGGTCTTCACTCGGGCAGAATTCCCACCAAGATCAACAAGATGTTTCCCTGTCCTGGGACTACAAGACAATGCCTACAGACACCATGCAGAAAGCAGTCTTATTTACACATTGACAGTATATGAAAGCTGTCTCTATTAGCACAAATAAATAGAAAGCGTCATCTTCGGTATGCTATGCTTAGATATATGTACAGAATTTCAATATATTCTCATTTCTATATGACTTTATGATGTTTCAGTCCAAAATGTTTTTAAACGCTATTTAATATGTGACTTCGGAGTAATAAGCTTGTGCTACAACAAAAACAAAAAACCAAAACACAAGCTCTTGCAAAGGGGGAGGAAGAGAGAGAGAGAATGAAAATGATGTGTGGTGCATACAAAAAAGGAATGATATTAACAATTCGATGAATTCCTAGTTGGTAGACCAGACTGAGCCAGACGCATATATTAACGGCTGTCTGCTGCTGATGTGAGCCTGCTCAATGCGGTGGAAATGAAGGATCACCTAGTCTCTGACACCAGCTTATTTGTACGTTTTAATTTTAAAAAGGAAAATCACTGTTTTACACAAACATCTTAACCCCTGCATGATTTTCTTTCTTTTTTCCTCACTCATATTGTTTGCTAATTTATTGTCAACTTAAAGTGCTGTTTAGCTACAGCCCAACAAAACATCAGTCAAAAAGCAGAGGGAAGTATTAGCTTCTCTTTTGTCTGCCATGTACAATTGGGTTATTATTATGATAATTGTCTACTTTAATTTTTAGTCTTCATGGGAGATGCAACAATTTTCCAGAGCTTCATTTTTGAAGCATTTTAAGTTTCAGCAAGATACCATTTCATTTTAAACCTAAATCCAAAAAAATGCTTATAGCTCAAGCTGGGGTGATTTATCAATTATTTTCATTAACCTGAAAGTCTTTAGCACCTTAATATAATATTACATATATGGGACAGGATTTTTTTTCAAACCATATAAACACTAGGATCCATTAATACAGTGCTGAAGAATTTTACATGAGTCAGGGGAATTCCAATCCAAGTTAATTACTGTTGGAATTAGAGGAAAGAATATTTTACTCGAAGTTGTATAACAAGAATCTACAATTATCACATTTCAGGGCATTGCTCCATTCATTTGATGAAAAATGTCAATGAAGTTTAACAGAAGATGTTATGCATTTCCATGGGTAATGAAAATCGGCACATTCACGATTAGCTAACACAACATTTTCAGTGTGTTAATATGCAGTGCAGCAAAAATTTCTGTAGGCAGTAAATGTAACCATCATTTTGATTTGCCCATATGATGATTATGCTCAATTCCTGACTGGGTACTTAATTTCACACTGAAAAGCAGTCATCTCCTCTTAGGAACTGGCTGTAGCCTACAAAAAAAAACCAAAACAAACCACCAGAAAGACCGCCTGCTGCCTGAGGTCTATAGCTAGCTAGGTAGTCAGATAGATACATGTAACAGAAAAAAAAATCTGTGATCTTATAAAAATGCCAGCTGAAACTGTATCACTCAATTAAAAGTAGATTTATTTTTTTATGTTCATTTAAAGTATTTTTGTCCAAACAATGTGTCTGAGACATTCATCACCTTGTTAAATTTTCTCATTGTTTGATGATTACAATAGGCATCTTCAGAGTTTGTTGGATGCTGCGTCGTTCCATTCCTCGGCAACACTAGAGTTATTCTTACCTGGTGAGTTATATTCTGACCAGAATCTAGCTATATTAATTTGTGTGCAAAGCTATGTTTTACTTGCAGTGCCTGAGTAGCAACAAGTGGATGGACTATGGAAGCCTTAGAGAGTAAGTGAACATAAGATTATTAAGATCAACACTGATAAAATTATTTCATCTTTATAAACATCTTTAACCTATTAAGTAGGATTTAAAATTAATCACAGAATCATCCAGTCAATTATAGACTAAAGTTTATCTGATAGGCTTTCAGGATGGCAATCTTTACTCCTGTTCCTGCTTATTTAGGAGTTAAGGATTAGTCGTAATTGTACGATAAACTAGACACAGTAATGATAGTTTGAACAATATGAGTATCCTATAGGGAAAAAGGCAGATAATATTCTGTACTTTTCTTCTACTTCTGTTAGCTGTCACAGTGGGGCTGTGATTCTCTACAAGGAACATATTTATTTAATTAAATGGCCAAGCAAATCAACAATGTTGTGCTGAGTAGTTTAGGGCTGGTAATTTTGGTTTTGGTTTTGGGTGGTTTTCTTCCACCGCCACCCCCTCCAAACTCTTTTCTTGGCTGTATGCGTGTCATGCATGGGAAGGTATGAAGGAAAAACAGCTATTCAGCAGAGACACGTCCCACCCCTTTAATTAAGCTTTTCCTGGACTATGTAAAAACACTGGTGATGTGTAAATCCCATTTGTGGGGTTTTTTTTATTTTAACAGATTCCTCAGTATTATATTAAGATACCTCAGTGATGAAATACATATGAAAATAGTTGCACTAGTAAGTCACTGGATACTGAAAGGGTTGGATGGCATTGGCACAGAGCCAACTGGAAGACTTTTTTTTTCATTTAATTCCTTTCACCTAGTAGGCTCCTCAAGCATTAGGCAGAACCCAGTATGTGGCTAAGTTATTGCTCTAGTGTTCATCACACAAAAAGCACAGTCTTAGCATTTGTAAATTTTCTTCAGGGAGGTTTCTAATCTAGACAGCAATTGCATTTGGGGATTACACCACAGTCTGTTCCCCACCACCTCCCCCTCTAACATGTAGCCCTTTCAACTTCTTCAAAGAAGTGGGGAAAAGTAGGTTCTTTTATTAATAGCAGAAAACAAACCGACTGCTGGACTTCCGTGGCAGAGCTCACATAATGCGGCAGGGTGGGAACTGTAACAAAGAATGCTTGAATGCACTAAACGTATAGTGAAACCCCATTTACATTCACTGATGGAGCTTAAAGTACAATAAGTGAGAAGTTTAAAGTAGAAATAAGCAGGGCCATGAAAAGACTTCAGTGAAGGTAAATACTTCTCGAAAAGTTTAGCACAGGATTTAATTTCAGACTCAAGTCTTTCCTAGCAGAATGCATTTCTTCATAATTCATCCCTTTGCTCAAAGCATCTCCATCAGATGAAGGTAAATCAGATGAAGAGACTATCTTCAATGCATAAAGAAGTAGATTCTGTTTATCCGATTTGTACACTGATTTTCATACAAGTGAGACAGTTAGCAGTGGAAAAGTCTTCACGGTTCACTGTCTGTTCCTCTGCACTCTCTCTCCTCTGCAAACTGCCTTTGATGTGAAAGAAACAACTTTGTGTCTAGAAATAAGTTTGATTGTGGGATCCTCCCGTGATTTCTAGTTCCCTCTACTTCTAAAATTTATGTGTACATGTTGGTATAGGTACCCAGAGAACTGAACAAATTAGTTGGGGGTTTTTCTGCCAGAGGTTATTCTGTGAAATAGAATCACAATATTACTAGTGAGTAGCTGTCACGTCTCACCTTCTCTTCTCCTCCACCATGGTAATCATCTCTTTGCTTCAGCACCTTCCACAGCCCCACTGCAAGATGCCAGCTTCATTCTTCTAAGAGTTTGAATTAGCCTTGCTCCCATTTTTTGCATTTGTCTCCGTGGTGGTTCTTCAGCCTGAACATGAAGGACATATAAATTGGCCCAACCTGTAACTTTTTGCAGAATCTGCATCCTCTCCTTCAGTCCTGTGCAGAAACCACCAGTTGTCAGAGGTTATATATTAGGTTGCTAGTTGCAGTTTTCCAGATAAAGCTCCTCTTCTTGTTCATTTTCTTCTGAAAAATGGCATGATAGCCCTGATCACTGGACAGTCGGAAGAGAGGATCATTTGTGGAACATCAGAATTAATAACTGTGATTTGGGGAAAGGGAGTAACTTTCTGCTGCTCTCTTCAGCAGTTTCTGCTAGTGATGTGCATGAAATATTGCTACCAGCATTTAGTCGAATTCACATTTCCAGAAGTTTTGATGATCAGTCCTTATCCTCGAGGAGCCTGGTTCTGCTTCGGGCATACAGCAGGCAGGCCGGCAGGCAGTTCTGCTCCGTAGACACTCACAGTAAGCTTGCAGTGCCTGCCATCATGCAGGCAGACAGCGCGAGCCTAATCCGGGCACAGCACTGGCCATGCACAGCACCTTGCCACCACGTATCTGTGCGGAGCCCCAATGGCGCAGGCATCAGCTTTTACAGCTTTTCAGCAAGTGGAGGGTTCATCTCTCTGTTGGGAAGATTTCTCACAAAACTGAGGATACGCAGTGTTTATAGCTCCCATGTATTTATATACACACACACATTTAGTCGAATTCACATTTCCAGAAGTTTTGATGATCAGTCCTTATCCTCGAGGAGCCTGGTTCTGCTTCGGGCATACAGCAGGCAGGCCGGCAGGCAGTTCTGCTCCGTAGACACTCACAGTAAGCTTGCAGTGCCTGCCATCATGCAGGCAGACAGCGCGAGCCTAATCCGGGCGCAGCACTGGCCATGCACAGCACCTTGCCACCACGTATCTGTGCGGAGCCCCAATGGCGCAGGCATCAGCTTTTAGCAAGCCTGGTGTGTGAAATGGCTGGTGCAGCCATTTTGTGGCGGGATTTACAGCTTTTCACTGCAAGTGGAGGGTTCATCTCTCTGTTGGGAAGATTTCTCACAAAACTGAGGATACGCAGTGCTTATAGCTCCTGCTCATGTATTTATATACACACACTGGAGTATCCAGGGAGTTAGATTTACTGTTAGATTTTAAATAAACCTAGGAGACTGTGCTTTGCTGGTGTTTATTATGTCAGCATATTATTTTAGATATTAATTCTCAAACTTATCCCTCTTTCTGAAGTAGATGAGTATGGTGAAAATATTGATGTTTTAGGAGTCATTGGGGCACCCAGTTCTAAAACAATGGCTGGATGTTTAAAAGGAAAACAGGTTACCAATGCAATGTTGGAAACCTCTCCTGACTGACTCAGAGGGTTAGATTTCTTGTGGGTGTTGCCAGTATCTGAGTATTGAGCTTTGGTAGGCTTTTATGAGTTAATAAATTCCAAAGGCTGCAGTTTGGCTTTCTGAAATTTGGTAATCATTCCCTAAATGCTAGTGGGAAATCAAAATTACTACATGTAATAACTAACACTTTTTAAAACCCTTCAAATGTTTCCAAACTGCCGCCTACGTGCTCTTCTTTCCTGCATCGATGGCTAAAGATTTAGGGTCACTTCCTGGCACCCAGCATGAACGCAGACAATTCCCTTGAGCTCCCTTTCAGCGCGCCAACCTTTACTTTCCTTCCCTGACACTTGCCCTGTGTTGTCCAGGCAGACTGTGGGTTCTTTCGTGTGGGGACCGCCACTCGCTAACTGGGAGCACAATAGCTAGCACAGTGGGACGTTGACTTTGGTTAGAGCTCTGAGGCCACGGTATAATGCAAATAATAGCAAAGCATTCAGTGGTCAGTAGGAGGTCATGATTTAGTGTGGTGGTGTGAGGGGACATTTTACACATTTCTTTTACAGCCCTCCTTCTGCTGTTTGTTCTTTGGGTGTTTGCAGTAACTTACTGCTGTGGCTGGGAAGAGAGAGGAGCACATCTGAAGAAGCTGTGGGATCTCACGTCCCAGTGTTCTCTAGTCTCCATCGAGACGCTTCAACTTTGTTTTGGCATCCACATCTACTTTTTTTCAGGTTACTATTTTTAATGGTCCTAATAATCTTCCGCAATAGCTAGTAAGAAAAAAACATGTTAAGGAGTAGCTCCAAAAAGAGTCCTTGGGGTCAGCATTTTTCTATAAAGCAGTCTTATGTATGTCTCAATACCGTATGATTTTACTATGGCCAAAAAATCCTTCAGCTGGCATCCAGCTCAGATTATGAAGTGACAGCAGAACTTAATCTCTGCAGTAGTCTTAGAGGACTTGCAGACTCTCCTGTCCTGTGGTGAAACCTGTGGCTGAATGCCATCCTATACCCTCTCTGCTTCTAGGTACCATCTGCAGTTCACTGAACCGGGAAACATGGTACCACACAAGGCTTGCACCTTACATGCACTAGGCAAGGAAGACAGCCAGACATCTCATCCTTCTTTCCTTCCCTCCTTTTCCCTCCCCTTACCTCCTCCCTTGCTCTCCTCCCTTGTGTCTCCCACACATAGCAGAAACATCATATGTCTGCTGCCAAGGCAAACTCGATCATCTAGTCTGACTTCCTCCATAAAACATGCCAAAGCATTCACCAAGCAACTCCCACATCAACACCAACAATTTCTGTTTGGTTAGCCTGTATATTTAGGATTTGGGATGGCAGAGAATCCATAATAACCCCAGGAACAGTGCCCCAGTAATCTATTACATCGCTATTAAAAACATATAGCTTTTATTTCTAATTGGAATTTGTTTAGCATCATCTGCCAGCTACTGAAACTTTTCCTGACAATTTAAATGGTCATTTGCTTTCACCTCTTAGCATTTTCATTGAAAAACTAATGAGATTGTCTTCACTGTCTTACTGTAAGTTAGGTTTTTGGGAAGATCAGATCATGTTGCTTGCTCTTGTTTGAACCCTTCCCATTTTGTCAATATCCTCTGCAAATACTAATACCAGAACAAGCGATCTGATGTCAGGAATGCTATTATTAGTTGTCCTAGTAATTCCTCTTTTCTTTTGTTTGACTTACTCATATATCTTGTTTATTGTCTCCTTCACTCCACTATACTGAGACCACAAACGTAGCTGAAGGAATAAAGAGAGAAATAGGTTTGAAAAAGGTTTGTCTGAGCTACTTGAAGGTGCCTAATTCCAGCTAAAATTAGTAGGAGTTTAGCACCTAAACTGTTAAGTCCTTCTGTTGCCTTTATTCAAGCAAAACTTTATATCAATGGGAGAAATAACAGAATTAGCTTATCAGTGTTTGATTAAATATTAGCCAGGTAATTTTTAACCTCCATTAATCTATTTATTGAATAAATTGTGTTTAATTTCAGAAGGAAATTACAGCAGCTGTATTATTCTTATTATTTGAAAAGTTACTTGGTTTCAGCATTTTCTGCCCTTCTAGTATACTCAAGTTACAGAAATAGATCCTGCAGATGGATTAAAACATACCCATGTGTTGAAACCAGGCAATCAGTCTCACATTTTACAGGTATTCATGCAAACAGCTAGGATACAGCTAGCTAAAGGATTATTTTTAATGTGTTTATGTGAAGTTCCATAACCTAGTCCCTTCACAAGGCTTATTTGTCTGATCTCAGTACATCTTCAAGCCTATATGTTTTATCATTTTTCTATCAAGGGTTTGGGGAGGAGGGGTGTGGGAAGACTGATCTTAGATAAGCAATGCAAGCTGGTTAGGAAAGGAGATGGCTGTCATCTGTAGCCTTTCCAGACACAGCAGTACAGTTCCAGACAGTCACCTGAGTATTATCGCTTTGTCTCAACTATAAATCACAGTCTGGTAATGGCCAAGGCTGACACCTTGACATTTTCAAGAAGAGTAAAAGACCTGATTTGAATGGAAATCAATTTCATTTCACAAATCTTGGGATACTACTCCAAACCTGGTCTTGTTCTTTTTTGTGTCTTATTCAGAATTTCCATGATCTTGATAAAGGATTAGTTGTGTTACACAATAACTTTCGTTTCCTACGTACAGTTTAAAATTACAGAAATATGCACGTGTAAGCAGTGCATCACAGGACCTCGTTCCACGTAGGCGTGGGAAAGAAACTCCCTTTTCTGACAGCCTGTTGAAGGTGATGGGCACAGCTCCTTTGGCTGATGGTGCAACTTTAACTACCTTACCTTTTTACCATCTCCACAGTCAGTAGCTAGCCTGCACTGGAAGGAAGGAAAGGCACGGCTCAGAGCATGTGATCTCGCAGCCCTGCTCCCCTGGATGTGAATGCCTGTGGGGTGCTCTGAAGACGTGGCAGTGCTGGTACACCAGGACTTCCCATTGCGCAATAAACTTTCAGGCTTGTAAGTGCCTCTCTGAACCCAAAACGGCGCCTAATTTCTAAAAATCGCTGCTGCACATTTTATTATTTGAATACAGAAAAAGAATGGAATTCCATGCGAATGGAATTAAAATTGCTTTTTCTTTTTTTTTTTTTTTTGTTTGTTTTCCTTTTGCCTGATTTGTAAGAATGTACTGTAAAGGCAAGATATTCCCCATTCAAGGAGGGAGGGGAATGAGCTTAGCTATTGTAGCACCCACGGTACTGTTGCACTAACAAGTGTAAGTAAATACAATCCAAAACTTGTGTTGCTCCAACTGTCTGATATGTAGCACAACAGCTCTTTTGGAGGAAGGCTGTGTGGGAGCAGCTCCCTCGTGTCGCAGACGAGGTAGTGCACAGCCACTGCCCTGGCTGAAGTCTTTGAGGTGGCATCAGACCTTCAGTGACTGAAGGTCCAAAAACAACCCTGAAATATTCTTTCCAATTGTTGCGTGAGGAGCTACTACACTCTGCAAAATTTCAACTTTCTTACTTGACAAAACAAAACAATTTGGAGGACACTTTAGTTAAAAAAGGGGGAGAAAGGTGGTGTAATGTAATGCGTATATGAGAATCTAAGCCAAATGAGTAAGCTGTGCCTAAATTTGCCAACAGATACACTCCTGTGTGAAGCTGCAAAAGGAAAAACGTCCTTAGCGTACAGAGGATTAAAAATGTCTGACGGTCATTCCATGTTTAAGCCCCTTAAACAGGATAGTGTGAAACATGTAGCAGTGTCTATAACAAGAGGTGTGAAATCAAAGGTAAGGATTTTCCTCTCTTTCTGTCTCTCTTGCCTGCTGCACAATACTCCTGAAAAACCTTTAAGAACCTCATTAAAACCATGCATGTATAACACAGCCCTAGTGCATCAAATGACTTTCAAAGGCCATAGCTATGTGCTGTCTAGACACTGTCCGTTAGCTTTATCGCATCACATCTTAAGAAGCAGCAAAAGGCAAGGTGCTGGTGTGGAAAGAAATGCTAACAATCTAGCAAATTGTTAGCATCTAGCCCAGAATCTTTTCCCTCTGAGAATAGCCACTAGCACATGCCCAGGGAAAAAGATAAAATCAGGACAAGTATAGCGATACTTCTCTGTTGCGTTTTCCTGTCTCCTGCAGACTGCAATGCAGTGACTAATAGCTGGTACCAACCTGTTTAAGCACCCTTGGCAGAATTTTTTCCATTCTTCTGTGCATTTATTTAATTACTTCTGCTTTAATTGTATGAAGCCTTTTGGTATCATAACAATGGTATCTTTTCTTGATTACAAATATCTCCATGTTCTGCAGATCCATTTGTGACTGAGGAGGACTCAGTAAATGTTGGAGTCCTGTGTAAGTGGTTTGCATGGACCTCCAAGGCGCAACACCTCTTGCAACCTGCATCATTATGCTCACTTAATTTGTTTTCTCTAAGTGTTTCTTGACAGGTAGAATTTGTAATGTGCAGTTATATGACAGATTTTACCTGGGGCCAATGTTTTTTTCTGATACATATAGCTTATTGGCAAACTTTTCCAGCCACACAGTGTTCTGTACAATGGAGAGATTTTAAGGTGGATTAGATCAGAACTGTGACATTTGGCACTGTGATGTTCTCATGACTGTTTTTATCAGTGCAAATCATGCCCTGGAATACAGAGGCATCTTGCAGCCTTGCAGTTTCCATAAAAGAATGCTCTGGCCTTGTTAAAGTCAAGGGGAGATTTTGTCATTGGTTTCAGCTGCTAAGATGTCATCATCAAATTTAAATGTTTTGAAGAGTGGCCACCATCCTTACAAAACACTTACTTAAACTATTTCCACTCCTGAAAAGCTCCATACTATGAGCTTGATCCTTTTGTACTTAACATATCCCCAAATTACATGGGGGACAATGTAATGCACGCTGGAAGGCATTTCTCACCATAGCAGCCCTTGTCAGAACATCATAACTACGAGTCACGGGTTGCAAGAACAAGATGAAAATTTTACATTGAAGACTGAATCAAAGTAGAATACTAGCTCCAGAAAAGGATTTTAAATCATCTATATTAACAGACTGAAAGGTTCTGTTTAGATTTAAGCAAAATAGAATATTTATCTAGTTTGCTCAGGATCTAAAAACCACAACAAAAATAGAAACAAATCAATTTGCCTCACTGTGTATCATTTAACATGATGCAAAACTATCCTGGCATGTTTTTAATGGAACAGGAGTTTAAATATTAACTGTTTAGTTTAAACAGAGATTTTAGCTTTTGATATAGCAGCTTTATTGGATGATTCATGTAGACTGTACGTGAGCTTTTTAAAGTAACTATAGCATCACAATTTGTAAATTGTATAGTTTTACTAAAGACTCTATCTGAAGTAATTCACAGTCCCCATTTTTAAGATAGACATTGAGTTCTTATTTCATAACCAATATTTAAGAACTAATAGTAAGTGCTGATTTTAGGAGGATTAGATCAAGTAAAGCTACTCTGCTGTATAATGCCAGTTAATTAGGACATCCTACAACACGGTTGATGAGGCCAATCAAAATGGATTCATATGGTTACTTGGTATTTCTTTCAGACCTGACTGCATAGTAAGAAACTTTGAATTTAATGTTAGTTGTTCAGCACAGTGGTGACCAATCTATGTAAGAAAATCCAGTTCATCCAGTATGACTAGGACAAAGTAGGCGACAACTCCATTGCTATCCCCTTTGCCTAGTCATTTAAACTGCGTAAAATAAGTGGCAGCACTTTTCCCCTATTTGATACTGGGATATATAACTGCACAGTACAGTGGAAAAGCAAGCTGTCTGCTTTACAGTCAGCTCAGAAAACAAATAAGCTTTTGGTCTAGGTAGCCATTGTGCCCAGTGCATATTTCTAACCTGGCTACGCTGTGGGGTGGTTAGTGCAGCACCAAGCCCAGGCTACTAAACCCTCTGGAGAGGCGCAGGGCATCAGTCCGCTCAGCCCTGCGAGCATCCTTGGAGTGCAGGGGCTCGACCGTCTCTGCCTCTGTCTGCAGGACACCTCCTCTGGGGCTCACCCATAGTTTTTGTACAGTCACATGTTAGAACCGGTAAAACTTATTTGCCCTAGTGATAGCGACTGCTAAATTTAGTACCTGGGACTTCTGAGGAGCCATGAGTCGTTAGAAATGTTTAGAAAATGTAGAGAAGCTATAGATGTCTCATGCCATTTGCCTTAGGGCATCCTGCTGGTGCCACTCCAGAAGACTGCATGTCCATAGGGACTGTGTGACATATCTGCCAGCCTCATATAGATGTCTCAGATACCCCAAGGCATCACAAAGGGCAACAGACACCTACACGAAGGAAACTGAGTCCTGTGTTACCTGTCCCATTCCATTGGACTCTCATGAACTTCACAAACTATGCATTTTGTTCAGAAAGGTATCATCTCCCTTAAAATATTCCAGTGTGACTATCACAATCAGTTTCATTTTTGGAGTCTGTATTTTCAGGGGGAAGTTGGATAAAAGCACAGCATAGTGAAATATGTCAGTGGATGCTTGTGTGTAACTCGGGTTTATGTAAGCCGGACTTTCATACACAGACACAAGCCAGCATGTGACCACTGTAACTGCTATAATGGTCAGATCATGATTTCTCTTTTTTAAATTTTTTCTTCTGTATTTTTTTAATGTTGATGTTAAAAGATAGACTCTTTAATTAATAGCTGTCTCTAGCGTTTCTGCCATGACAAAATGGTGCTCTCATTTTTCATTAGTTGGTCTTTTCCTACTGTTTTCTACAAACGTCAGAAGATCAACTGAGGCACGCGTTTGGATTTCAGCTGTGTAAGCATATACTATGTCGGTACTCTAGTTTACCCTTTTCATAACTGCAACGAGCAGTTTAAAGCGTACAGTCTAGGGATTTGTTAGTGATAAATGTGCCGCTAACATCACAGGTGAGGATGGTTGCTTCCTTTCCTGAAAAAGCTCCAGTCGTAATAGGGGCCGTATCAGAAGCACAGCGAACAGAGGCAGCTCCGTTGCGCAGCGGTACCACAAACCCACACGGGGACTCCCCTTTGCTTCAGCCCCTGTATGAGCCTGTCTTTCCTCAGCAGATCCGTGTAATTGAGAGGGAAAGGGCAGCCCACCCTTTTGGAAAATATTGTCTCAGAGTGTCTGCAGGCTCAGATGGGAAACAAATAGATTTGAGTAGCAAAGTCAAGATTTTGTTCCTTATCCCATGTGTGAAGACCAGGGTATTTTTTGTTTTGCTTTTCTAAATGGAAGCAGAATTTCTATTCCCTGTGCTGAACTGAATGTTACCTTTTCCCAATAGTTTTTATCTTCTTTTGCATTATTTGCACGCCTCTGAATTTCCCGTGAGAGCGTTCTTTGTAGTAAAGATTCAGAGGCATTTTTAGAAAATTTCTCTCAAAAATCAGTTTACTGAGTTAGACCCTTGAAAGCTGAAAAACAATGCATTAAAGCCAATTTCCAGCAGTTACAGAAGACATTTTCCTAAAAATCCTTTACACAATTTGAAGAGACTCAGCACATTCTCGGACTGGTTGAAAAGCAAGTTGCTAACATTTCAGAAATACAGAGCTCAACGAAAGAAAAGCACAAGGTCGTTTATATTTTCCGTGATGAAAATGAGGCCAAATTCACGACCAGCATAATCAGGTTCAGGCTCACTGACTTTAGCAGACCTCACTTATGCCAAGTGTAGGCTGGCTCATTGAAAATAATACCGTGGTCCCCTTTTGATCTACGTTACTGCTAACAAAACCTGTGCATGTATAGAAAGGTCATGCTCAAATTCTCTATAGATACCAGACACCTC
This sequence comes from Aptenodytes forsteri, assembly GCF_000699145.1. NCBI lineage: Eukaryota > Metazoa > Chordata > Aves > Sphenisciformes > Spheniscidae > Aptenodytes > Aptenodytes forsteri. The sequence goes on from NW_008795695.1 coordinate 433,988, forward strand.
TACCACCTCAATTTCACTACTCACTGAATTAGGTACTAATGGTAAGTATTTACAAGATCAGGATGCTAGTCTCAAACAATATGGAGATACGGAGATCTACATAATATGATGCCTGTGGAGTTTTGCGGGTTTGGGGTTGGTTTGTTGGGGGTTTTTTTACATATTAAAAAAAAAAAAAAGCTAGAATACCAATAACATATTGCTGAATGAATTTTCCTTTTTTTCATTACTTATGCAGCACTGTGCAGTAGCGATTGATACATAACCCATTTCAGAAGGCACCATATCTAAATGAGTATTTCTTATTCAGACAGCATTATTACTAGGATAAGAGCTTTTTCTGAAAAAGAACTTACCCGGTCAGAAGAAAAAAAGCCTGTGCAGGGTAAAAATATGAGGACAATAACATTTCCTAATCACACTCTCAGGTTGGAAATAATTTTGCTATCCTAACCCCCTGGAATACTATTATTTTTTTAGAAGTCTCTCATAAAATTAGTAATGGCAAGAACATTTTGAGTCTGAATAGCATGCCTATGTGAGAGTTTGAAACCATGCAGTTTCTAGCATCTGGGGGTGAAGTCTCGCTCTTCATCGAGCTGCTCTGGATAGCACGGATAGCTCTGGCAGCAAGCTGGAAACACTTATAGAGAAGTGCTGACCGAAATAAGTGGTTTATTTGGTTTAATTGTATTTTTCTAACCATGATGTTTCATTTAAAATCTCTGTCTTTAACATGCACACACATAAACAGATATATGTTCTTTCATGAAATCACTGCTGATCTTTTTGACATCAAATCCACATCACTGACCAAAATGATCAGACATTGGTTTTGTGGTCCTCACAGCAGTAAGCAATATGTGCACATATATATAAATATATGCATATATGACTTTTTGAATATGTTTTTCAAACCAGGTGTTTGATTTTGTGTTTGGTAGGTGCTTGTGTCTGATTTTTCGTGAACTTTTTTGCGGCTGTGCCGGGCAGCCTGGCAGAGCGGGGCAGCGGGGGGGCCCAGCCGAGCTGCTGGTGTGTGCACTTGTGCCTGTCCAGTTCAACGAGCCGTCTGAGGACGGTGTCCTTTGTTTTGCTGCTGGGGGTTTCAGCTGGGAGAAGCCCCACACCCAGCACTGGCGGGGGGTGGGGGTGGGGGGGCGCGCCCCCCGTCAGCTCCCAGTTAGGAGCATGCTGGGAGGACGGGATCCCTCGTCCCATGATCCCAGCAGCATGGATCCATTGTGGTGCCCTGTGATCTCTTGCGTGTCTCATGTAAGGGACCGTGCTCAGGCCGTTTTGCTGAGACCTTTAAACTCATGTCACCCATAACTTCACGTCGGTCAGACATTATGGTCTCCAAAGTGAGACCTTTAGTGCTTTGCTCTACTAAACTTTTCCCTTGTGTGTAATGGCTTGTGGATGGAAGAAGAGGGAGGAGGGGAAGGTGATAGGGAAAACCAAGGGTTTGATTGGCACGCAGTGATTTTGGACTAGCGGGAAGCAGGCGCCTCTGCTCTCCAGCCCCCACATACTTCTCAGTCCATGTGTGTTGAGAGGGGAAAGAAGCTGATATTGTTCCCTCTAAAATTAATTCCCAGTTAGCCAGTTACTCCTGGTTTTTAGCTCAGAGCACACTGTAATTGCATTTTTCATTTCAGTAATTATAGAGGATATTAAAGTGGATAGACAGTTGTAGCAATCTGGCTCTTTAGACATATCCACTTGTCCAAGATCAAATGGCTACAGCATATTTAGGGTTACAGTCTCCTTCTTTTCCTTCTTGTTCTCTACTGCAGTGGATTTTTTTTCGGCGTTACCATGGCAATGCTATATCTGGCTGCCAGCTCTGTCGTAAGTTATTGAACTGAGACTGGCTTTTGGTTTAGCAGATAATTAGGTTCTGTCTCACAGGTTCATTTTCCTGTGACTGGGACGTGAATATGACCTACAGCTGGCCTCAATTTCAGTGTCACAGACAAAACTTTAACCCTTCCCAGTCTCGCCACTACTGTACCCACTGCGGTGGCTGGCGGGGATTGCAAACACTTTCTCGGGGGTGTTGGACACAGCACACCCTTGTGAGTCCTCGGGGCTCATTGCCCAGGCTGTGCTAATCCCCAGCGAGGAGGGAGGCAGCCCGGCTTGCATTCACACACTGGGCGGGCGGGGGAAAGAGTGTCACTAGCACCAGATGAATATTGATTGTCTGGTATGTAGATTTGTCGGAAAGGTAAGTTCACTGCTTGATTAGTGACCCTTTAAATAATAGAAATGCAGAGGGTGGCAGCAGGCATTTTTTGCTTGACTCAGGAATATGAAATATTTACGAGAGGTCTGTTTTAGCACACAGGACCCCATCTTCGGCTGGTACCCACGGTGAGGGAGTGAAGCTGCGAGGAACCGCCATGTTGTTTCCGTGTGTAACTCCCTGATTTTCCTTTTCTCCTCTGGGAGAAGGAGGGGTCCAGCCCGGGGTGTGCTGGGCACCTGCCATCGGAGCCCATCAGCCCCCAGCACCCAGGCCACAGGACGGGTGCAGGCAGCGCAGCACCTCACCAGACCGACCTTTGAGCTCGCATAATAAGGCCTGAGAAGGAGGAAGATCCACCATTTTCTTCAGCACAGTTCTCAAATCTGCTCTTTTCCAGCGTTTGTATGCAGCGTAACGTGGTTTTACAGTTTTAGCAATTTCAAGCCAGGGCATAAACCCCTCTTCTGTCTATGGAAAAACCTGCAATGAAAGGTATCGATCAAAGGGAAATTCCATGAGATTTCGCTAGCAGATATTTCCTTAATTTGTCCATGGGATGAGGCAGGTTTTTCCTATCCTGAAAAGAGCAAGGGAGGTTTCTCTCCCAAAGTCGGCAGATCCCAGAGGGTTTTCCAGAGAAGCACGAGACTATTGGTGTAGGAGTCATGTATCTGTTTCTCTGGGGCTACGGCTTCTCGCTGACGATCTGGCAGCGCACACCACAGTGCTGCTGGGACTTGCCCCATCTGCGTTTCCTATTGACACTCTTCTTTCTGGGCAATCTCACAACAAAAAAAGGAGGCTAGCTGCAAAAATTGATGGACTTCCACCATTATCCATGACAGGGCTCTCGCATCCGGGGTATTCTCTGTGCGTGCTATGGACGTGTGGATGGAGATGCTGGCAGGGTGGACACTTTTCCTCAGCTACCCTTCCCCCTCCCCACCAAATTATTTGTGGCGATGTCTCTTGGTTGGAAGGTCAAAGTGTTCCAATGGGGCATCCGTCTTGCTTGTAGGGAGCATGTCCTTCTGAGCTAATCTCCCAGCCTGTGGAACATGTCCTTCTGAGCTAATCTCCCAGCCTGCATTTGTTGATAAAAAATAGTATGTTTAAAACCTGCCTATTATACAGGACAAAGCAAATGGCATTTCATAGGCCAGAGACAGTAACTTCTCACCAAAGATAACACCGAAAGCTGCAGATTTAGCATGTATGTATAACCAAAATGATCAAAAAAGGCCCTCGAGCTATTTCTTGATTAGCATATTTAGTATGGATTAGACCTCCTCGCAATGATAGCGTAAAAGTTTTGCTGAAGGGTTAAACTCAGAGTAGGAGTGGGCCGGAGGGGAAAGTCCCCCTTGAATTACAGAAGAGAGATGTGAAACTCCGCGTGCCGGTTGGCTGATAAATTATCCAACTGCTGGGTGTTAATGAACATTGCCACGGCTGGGACCCCGCAGCTCTGAGCTGGGAAGCTGGTTGATACCACATCAGCAGCATGTTACAACATATCAGTGGTATATTACTTTTAAAAAAAATGAAGTAAGCTTGCCACCAAGCCACTGTAAGGGAATATTTTCCATTATAAATATAATCACTGAAAATTTATTTCTTTGTGTAAGCAATCTTATGGGTTTTTTAGGGTTAGTTTCCTTTTTTGCAGATTTTATAACAAATAAATAGACTAAGTAATTTCAGTTTTTGTTTAGAGTTGGTTTCGGTGTCTGGCCCTCATATCCTGGCATAGTCCTGTAATGTTTCATCTGTGATCACAGTTTAAAGCCAAATGAAACACTGTTTTCATTGGAACCATTAGAGAAATCAAGCAAATATTGCAAGTGGGATTAAGTTTTATAAAATATAGATAAGAAATCTGAATGCTTGGCCTAGAGCAACCTGACATTGTCCCAACAACATTTAAAAAAAAAACCCAGGAAGATTGCATTGTTGCCATTTCATGATTTCCATCTTGAGCGGCTTGAGTTCTTAAACCAAGAACCCTTATTGTAGGTAATTAAGCCCACTACCCACCACAATATATACTGTTTACCACAACTGGCAGCAAATTAGTCTCTTCCAGAGGATGCACAGCTGTCAAGTCCTTCTGGGTCCCCAAAGTCCTTCCATAGCTGATGCTCTCTAATGTGAAAGACAAAGACCTTTGTAGGCAGGATCTCGCCTACTCTCAGGTGCTGAGACCAACACACTTGCTTCTGTTTATTCCCAGAACAATTGCTAAAAATCGAACAACAGAAGTTCAAGCTAGAAGGAGTAAATTACAGCATTTATTGCATTCTGGCAATCAGTAAATGCCTTGAAAATTTATCTTGAATATGAGACTTTCTTTGCTGTTTAAAACTTCCCATACACACACACTTTACAGCATGTCTACAAAAGAAAAAATAAATGGAAACAAACAAACAAACAAAAAAACACAAAAAAACACCCCAAATTCTGTTTTGTGACATTCCTGCAAATGTTTGTTTTTACTGATAAAATATTTCAGTACAATGTGGCTAGAAATGGTGGGAGTCTTTTTAACTTCTAAATTTATACATCTTAATTAAATGTTCTTTACTACTCTGACAGAACCTGCCTCTACGTATTGCCTCTGTGGTGGATGTTGGCTGCTAAACTTAGTTACATGGAATCACGTCTGAGTTATGTACCTTGATTGGGCTGTAAGAATACTTCCTCAAGTATGCCTCATCCTTTTGATTTCTTATCACTTTTTATCCTTATGAGGTACTTTGAATAGTACTTCAAGGGGAGCAAAAATAAGTCCTTTAATTTAAATATTTCATTGCGACAGCAAAGTCGAAAGTGCTTCAGATACTTGGATCAGTTCCTCAGATTCATAACAGACTATCAGTAGTATAAAATATGCTGGTTTAAAACCAGAAATTACTTTTTTTTTCCTTTGGTTCTTTAAATTTTAAACTAGCTTTTTTTTTTTTTTTGCTTAGATTTTCAGGCAAATGAAAAAAAAAATTATCATAGAATTAAAGAAAACTGTCCTGAAACTAATGGTCAAGCATGATGGAATTTATAATTGACATGAATAAGGAAGAAAATATTGTTACAGTATCTAGTAGGGTTAATTTACAACATATACCAAAAATGAAAGTAGGAGTGTGATCTTTAAAGATGAAACTTTAGATGCATGATATAACTTAAAAAACTAGCTATGGTTCAAATTTTTTCAAAAAAAGAAAAAAAAATTCTTTGTTCAAAAATTGAAGTGTTGTTTCCATTCAATAGTTGATAATATGCCATAGCAGAATCCATGAAATGATGTATCAGCAAACCAAACTGCAGCCTGTTATCCATGTAATGAAGGATGGGGTTTTTTAAAGTTCCATTTTTGCAGGTTTTCTGAAACCTCTTTTTTATTAAATACAAAATTTGCATAAATAAGACATCATTTTGTTTCAGCTCTGCAGAATGGAAGTGATTTTTCATTGTAAAAGAAACAAACGGACATAGAAGCTCCAGCAAAACTAATAATAAAATTTGAAGTATTTGCTCCCAACCTAAACTAACCTTTGACCCAGAGAGCACTACTGTCTCCAGCCTGTATGCTGGTGGGGCATGTAGCTTTACTTCTTTGGCGCTCTCAAGGCCAGGAAGACCGTGGCTGCTCTCAGGGATGGACCTGGGCAGAGGCATCACTCAGAGGAAGGGGAAATGGGTGCTTCCCGATGGCGGTATCTTGCATGCTGAGTTCAGGCCAGCATCAGCGCTCCAGAGGTGGTAAGGTAGAGCGACGCTCACCTTTGCGGTCGCCTTTCTAGTCGGCACAAACATCTTTGCATCTCTTGAATGCTTGTTTTGGGTTTGGACAAATGTCACCGTGGAGGTCTTCTGGGGTAGGTACAGCAGCTCGAACAATGAGTTTTCTCAGCTGCTGTAGCAGAGCTTTGACAGTCACGCTTGGCCAGGGTGGCACTTCACCTGAGCAAGGAGGTTCTTTTTAATCTTTAAAATGTGCACTATATTTTTAAAAGCGTGATGGGAGAACTCACTTATTTATTAAACAGTGAATTATAGGCTGGATGGTTGCCACCTTAATCACTCATATCTAATAATTCTTACTAGCTCCATGGGTGCGACCTTTTCTAAAATAATTTCCATGCAGTAATAGCAATAAGATACTTTAGGCAGTGCGTTTCTGGGAATCATTGCACTTCTCAGGTGACTGAAGTCACTCATTCTTCGTCCTCATGCTTCACAACACATCTGAGGCATGAAATTATTCCCTTCCAGCGTGATGCCTTCTCCTACTCTTATTGCTTAAATGATTTTTAAGGATTAGTGTGTTAAAAGCATTGTGAGAAATTCAGAAAAAAAAAGCGAAGATAATATTTTGCATTAAATTTATCGACCTGATCCACATTTCAGTGATTTTTATTCCAATCATGAGAGTCTGGATCTGATATACATCGATGGTATGTGCTAGCAAAAATATGGAGGGCACAGTATCTTTCTTGACAGTGTGCTGTAAACAAAAATTGTGTCATATATAGCAGAAACTACCGGAATTGACGAGGTTTTGTATTTACAAGACTTGGGGGAAATGCATTTCTCTGTCCATTGATGGGTATTGCCAGCTGTCTCCTGTATGCAGGTACCATTCTTTGTTCCCAGGATTTTATGCATTCAGCTGTGATTTCTCTCTAAATCGTTTCACCATGTCTTGATTGATTTGCAGACAGAATACAGATTCTCTTGAGACAAATGTATCATTACCATTTTAAATTGTAATCTTATTCAGAAGATGTTGGTTTTTTGCCATTAACATTTGAGAACAAAAGGCTGGAGTTTTAACATTTGTTGCAATACTGACAAGCTACAATAGCCACCCTTGGGGTTTTTTTCCCATATAAGCATCTAGTTGCAATATGAGGAAATGGCATTTTTTTCTTGTTCTCTACAAAACAATGCGTGCACAATCACAGAAACATAGCTTCCGTGCGTTTATTTTACTGTGAGCAAGGACTGTAAAAGGCCAGCATGCATTTTAACTAGAGGATTAGAGAAGTAACCCTTCTTTTGGGGTCCAAAAGCTCTCTGAAGCCAATGTTTGGAAAATGGTGTATTTTACTAAGTAAGTCATCACTTAGTAAAGTCCTTATTTACAAAGCTCTGGTGAGCACTACTCTTAAGCTTAAAGTTATATACGGAGCTGCACGCTCTGATGAATCAAAATTTTAGCTGCTTCCATTTCTGCCTCGGTGACAAACTTCATATATTGCAAGAAAATGTTAGAGCTATTAATAAAAATAAAAGATCTCTTTGATGCCCAAGGCTGCATCACCGACCCAACTGTTTCTCAGTTTGAAATCATGTATATCTGTAATCAAATATTTATCAGTGATACCTTACAGCATCAAATGCAGCAAAAATGATTTTACGCTCTCATACAATTCATCCTTCATATACACATACCAAATACCATGTGATAGGTAATATACAATATATGACGTATATAGGATCTGTTTAAAAAGTAATTTTTCCTAAAAATATGTTATTCCTCTCTATTTATTCTCTTCTCTTCTCTCTCCTGTTGTACCCAGTTTCAAAACACTTTCACATACCAGGTAAAATGGCAAGAATGAGGTGAGAAAACCTGATTGCTTTTCTGTTTCACTAAGTAATTGCCTTCATTAAAATTAAGATTTGTCTCCCCTCCTTATTTGATGAGATATGTAAATCTTTATAACTTGTATTTTTAATCTATCTTGTATATGTAAGACAGGATCACTGATCTGCTTATGGCATTTTTCCTCACAAGAGAGACGAAAAATATAATCCTCAACATCAGCAAACTGGTCTCTTGCTTTTCACAGGTGAGAGGGAACATCCCAGAAAAGGCAAGCTAACGCAGGTTATATGTGCAGTAAGTTTTATACATATGCTGTGTCTTATGCAGATAGCATGATAATAATATCTTGTAGAATAAAGTTTTTAATTAAGGAAAAAGAGAATTGTCAAAGTTCTTTTAAGTTTGGTGTCCAACTTATTGCATCAGATCCCTTTCTGGGAGTCTCACTGCAAAGTTGATGGTGGTTTGTTTGAGACAACTGCTGGTGTCAGTTCTGCTCCCAGCGGGCAAATACATTGCCTTCTACCGATACCGAAGGGACTGGGAAATAAATAGCATACAGGGAACAGGTTCTCAAAAAGCAGGAAAAAGTCATAGGGTTGGTCCGGGAAGGGTCAGTGTGGTATTTGCAACATCATTTTCCCCTTTTCTGATTAATTTTTGAGCTAATAGATAAGTCATATCTGTAGGCATATCTGTCTGTGAATAGCAGACTCGCTGAATTTCAAGCAAATTGTACTGTTGTGTCTTTTCAGAAATTTTCATCTTTTTTAACTCGGTGGTTTTGAAAAGTAATCCATCCTGCTTATGGCTCGGAAAGGGAATGGAGTTGTTACCAGAAAATATTCTTCGTCTGATGTGCTCAGCCTGAATATGGGGAACGGATCGCAATGAGAAACTTCACAAGCTCTCTGGTCCCACTCTGCTGACCTTAATGGTTTAGATAGCTTGGAAGGGACTTTCGTCTTCTAGGTCCAAGCTGAATGGCAATTCTAAACACTATGAATCCCAATTCTTTGCCTCTTACTGCTCTGAATGACCGTAGCATTTAATATGCTGTGGGTTTTAGCGTTATGAAATGAATGCGATCACATATAGCTAAGTGGTTAGTTTCTGTGCTCACCTGGGAGAGGTTTGGGAGAGATAAACATGTGTTTCACATCTGCTGGTTTCTGGAATTTTGATGCAGTGGTCTTTGGCTTGTTCTTTGCCCGTTCATATTGTACCTATTTAAACTCCAGATGTGAACAAGAAAAATCAATTTCTTCCTATCCCATCTTTTAATACCGTCAGATGAATATGAATCTCAGCTCTCTGGAATATATTACACAGAACTTTTATTTTGTTTAGTGATCATTAATACTTCTATCGCTGTGAACGAATCCATATTTTTATTTTAGGCTTTTCACAGTACATTACATCTCCTGGGATGAGAATTTTCTGCATGTCATTTTATAATCAATAACTGTTGTTATTTACATTTTCTTTCTGGCCATTTTCGTATAACATGCTATCCTTTTTATTATTCCTAGCTAGAAAATACCAGCATAATTTTATTTGGAACAACTGACATTTTGATAGAAAAAAGTACTTAGTTAAGTATTTTTAAATTATTCTTGGTTTGTTTTTCTTTTCTTTGTAATACCAGATATCACCTTTGATTAATAACAATCATATATAGGCTTTGTTCCTCTTATCTGGGTGTCAGCAGTAATTGGAATCCATATCCATATCCTACCTTGCAATCATGCTGCAAAAGGCCAATAAATTCCCGCTGAGTGTGTTACTTGTTAAATTTAGTGCATTACATTCAGGGTAATGAATAAAAGCAGTGGGCCGTTACTGTCTGGTTGGCAGAGGAGGAGTAAGAACAGCCAGACTCCCCTGAGGGCCCGAGCAGGCTTAAAACTGTGACAGGCAGAATCAAGGGACTCCCTAAGCATCACAGTTCAGTTTGTCTCCCTTAATTTCCTCTTCTACCAAGATTTTAGAGGAAATGGAGGGAGGTGAGGTAATCTTCTACAGAAATACAAAATACACTGTGCTTGTATACTAGTACTCCCTAGTGCAGATTCTCTTCTAGGCAAGTGTGTTTAAAAGTAATATATCTTTGTTAAGCGTTCAGCTGATTTCAGGTTTGACTTTGCTTTAAGAGATACATGGGTCATATATATATATATATATGTGTGTGTGTGTGTAGTGTAATGTAGTTTTTAATATATTTTTAATATATATATAAACTATATATAAAAACTATATTTTTACATATGAAAACTATATTTACATTTATAATGTAAATATATGATTATATCCAGCCCGTGTTAACCCTCTGTTGGATTGCTGACTGATAGAAATAAACTCTCAGACTTCTCTTTTGGATGTCTGAGCATTGATTTGGCTGCCATAGAAATAGCATTGTGTGCCTAACCGTGGTGAGAAACATTCTGTACTTCAGTTCTGAATGTGGACCTGGTAAGTTCCTGAATTTCGGTTCCTCCTGGTATGCAAATTGACGGTGTTAAAATGATGAAAATTGGTTAAATAATGTTATTGAATAGCTGAAGTAACAAGACATAACAGAGTCTCAGTGAAAGGATACACAAACCTATTTTGGTGAGACTGGTAAGGAGCTTCTTAATCCTCCTGCAACCTCCTTTGGATTTTTCTGTGCCTCTGGACAGAGAGAGCATGTGATTGCACTCCCCCATCTTGAAAGAGAGACTGGTTTGGGCCCTTCCCATGCCTATGCAGGCACCGAAGTTAGGAGTGAAGAGAGCCTTACGTGCCTCACACGTGGCCATGCAAGAGGGAAGCAGCATGTCCAGGGGACCCGTCAGACCACCTACAGTTGGAAAGATGGTTTGGAGGCTTACTGTCACCCCCACACCAGCTCCCTATTCCTCTGGGAGACCTTGAAAGGGAGTCTAGGATGATCACGTTCAGCCTCAGTATTTTATGGACCTATGAAACTATGATTTTTGGCAAGATTTGGACTTTTACTGAAGCTGCACTCCTTTCAGGGACACCTGTCAGGGCCAAAAATCTCAGCAAATCTCCTGAACTGGAAATACTGAGTAGCAAATGAATTAGGTAAACATGTATCATGCAGATCCCAAGTAACTACATGTTTTATTTTCAAGTGAACTGAAAGCCAACAAACAGAATAAAATTATGGGGGAGATCTTATCCCTGCTGCAGTCAGAGGCAAAGATTTTACTTCTTCAGGGTATTATCATTGTGGAGTTGCTTTATTGAGTCCTTCTGAAGTAGTACATTTTTTTTTTTATAGTAAAGAAAAAGTCTTCCTCTTACACTTCAAGAGCAGGGGCAGATTTTCAAAATTACAGAGGAAGCATAGGCTCTTTAGACTAAATCCACCGCAAGATTCAGGTTATCTAGCTCTTCTTCTAACTGTTCCTAGAAACATCTAGAGTTAGAATTCAGATCTTCAAATCATCCACTAAATTGATGTCTAGCCTCAAAGCGCTGGAAGTTTATACGCACTTGCATTTTCATCAGTAAAGCTGTTTACATGACTACAACTCTGCTTCTGAACATGTCTTGACTGTGTTGAACAAGTAGCCGACTCAGCCAACTTTGGGAACTACAAAGTGGGTGTTCTTGTATCTGTATCTCTTGCAAACCCTGTTTTGATATGCACAATACACCTAGGTAAGGAGACTTCTGCAAAACACAGGCAGATGGGGTGCTGGGGAAACATCAGGCTCATTGTGTCCATGGATAATGCTCCAATGCTCCTGCTCCAATGCTCCAATGGTCCTGCACAAATGCCCTGGAAGAGCATGGGGCTTCAGGCAACATGGCAGGAAACTCCTAGTAAAACTTCAGCCAGTGGAGATGCATGGGCAAATGGCACCTGCTTCTATTTCACTTCTTACTGGAGTTTAATTTTTGTGGTTTAATTTTTGTTGTTTAATTGTTGTAGTTTTAGTAATATTGTCATTCAATATTTGCTGAAATAGTTTGTTTCACAGTGAGAAAATTTTTAATAAGAAGAATACCTGTTGGAAGAAGATAAACCATGCAGGCATTCAGCCTCCACATCTACATGTAAGACGTATTAGGGTGTTCCTTTCTTTTAGGGTTTTGAAGAGTTTAGGTTTAAAGTCAGATTAATTTGTTTTATAAAATGACAGATATGGGACAGCTGTACTCTGGGATTGCACTGTATATTCAATTCAGGAAGTACCTGTGTTTGACAGTTCAAAACCAAGACAGGCCTCTGTCACCAGGGGGAAGAACAAGATCCTTGTAGTACAAGGCACTGCATCAGCCCAGGTTGATAGAGCTTAACGTAAACGTTTCCCAATATGAAAAGCGGTATTTTGTTTTAGCACATGGTAATGTTTTGATATGGGTGATCCCATACAAAATGAAATATCTGGTGTAACCTGATGTTTCATATACGAACGTGGCTCATGCTGCTGCTAGAAAAATCCTTTCCTGAAATTGCCCTGTTTATTATCGTAACCTTACAACATATCCTGGTTCTGTCTGGCAATCACATTAAAACTTAAAATGACAAATCAACATTTCTAAAACACAAACACACGTGCACATGCATATGGAGCATACACATAGAGAGAGGTTTTAAGATCAGTTCTTAAGGACGATAGTTCTGGCTTCTGATGTGGTCTTGTGGGAAGTCTCCTAATTAGTTTACATTTCATTAGGGAATTCAAACCATCCTTGATTCTCTCCTTGTTGAACTGGAAAATAGTGCAGATGAATCCAGGTCCTCCAAAGGAATCCTTGTGAATCCTCATGGAAAGGAGGCTAGGAATATCTGCTAAATTTTGAATAGCTCCACATGTCTGAGAGCTCCAGTCCCTGATCTCAGGTCAGGCAGTGGTTTTGTTCTGTGCCAAGCATTGACATTTGTTGTTGATGGATTTTTATTTCATCTTCTCATGTTCAACATTCCTTTGAGCTGGAACATTTAGTTTAAGGCTGTCTGGGTGCCATGGATAGAATTATCTTTAATCTTCTTACCATCAGAAATTCTGCAGGAGCAGATCCAGGTGCAATGGTTGTTGACTGGCTAGAAGTGTTTTATATCAACCCATTAATTTTTACAGAAGGTTTGTGGGTTTTATTTTTCTTTTAATCTCTGCTGTTTCATGCACTTCTCATGTCTACCTTTTTTCCATTGCTCTGGGGGAAAAATAAACTATGACAACAATGTCTAATGTAAAAGCTCTATGTAAATATGTTGATTGTTTTAAAGGCCCATTATCTGACATGAGGAATTCATGTTTCTCAAGTATTTACTTTACTTTCTGGACAATGTGTGCTAGTGAGGTCTATATAAGTAGAGCCAAACCAATATATCTGGAGAAGTAATCAGCCACAGTACTGTATTTGTGTCCTTTCCAAAAAAACAAGTCTGTTGCTTCTACTGCCAAGATCTGGCAGGTAGCTTTGAGGAGATTAACAGCCCTGGTGATTGTTGTTATTGGTGTCTTTTTTTTCCCTTCCTACCCCTAAACTATTACATTCCAAATGCTTATTTACTGAATAGCCTGAGTGTACTGAAAAAAGCAGACTAGCGTACGGGATGTTGTGATCTGACCATGTATTTGTTTATAACTTTATATTCTTCAAGGCACTGGGGGAACACAGCCCTCTAAAGTACTCGAGGGATCAAAATCAGCTGTCCTTTCAGAGGCAGTCTATCAGTCATATGAAGGTTATTTCAGTCCTGCCAATACGGTAATGTATTTGCTGGAAGTTGACTCACTCACCACTGATGAAGGTGGAGTTGAAGTTACTGGCAAGTCTCATGCACTAGTTCTTCATCTCTAACTTGCTTTGATCAACTAGCATTGCTGCCAGGATGAGGTCAGATTGTTCTTATCATCAGCTTTTCTTCTTAATTTGGTGGTTGGTTACCAACTCTATTCTAAATACTCTAGAGTATTTTCTCCTATGAAAACTTTTGTGTGATAGGGTCATAGTGTGGGAAAAAAATAGATGAAGTCATATTACTTGGATCCTAGTTGAAAAAATATCCAGTGACCTGTGTTCTGTTTCTTGTTAAAAACTAAGATGAACAAATATGCACTGAACCAGTAAATAGGTCTGTGCAAGTACTAGGAGTTCCTCTTCTATTTCAGCATACTTTTTTGCACGGCTTCTTGGTGTGGTGGAAAAAGACTTTGGTCTTCTGGAAGCTTTTGTGCAAGCATATTTCCTAGGCCACATGAAGATGTGTCTGTGGCTACTGGCTGAATAGTTTAGAGAATAGTGTACCAAAAAAGGTGGAGATAGACTGCCTGTGTTATTTTAAATGAATGCATTTTTCTGGGCACTTTTCTTTTCCACCAAGCTTTACATACTAAAATCACTAAAGGACAGTCTTCAGAACTTCAGTTAATAGTTCCCAAAGCAGGGTATCTTACCCAAGGATCTTCTTCAAATGTTTATATCTTGAAATTCACGCAAAGCTAGCAATGTCTTTTGTTTCATTATTACTATTTCTGGATCTGGCTGAAGTCTCTATTTTCTTATTATTTGCTCTATATCAGGGCCCTGAGTAGGCCTTCATGGCCGTAACCAGCCCCACCTGGGGCCCTCATCCACACTCCCATCTGTGTACCCACCAGTTATATATGAGCTCATGCCTTTATTATGGGTGGCCCTCTTGCAGTCTGGAGAGCTTACTGTTGGTGCTGAGTTTTGGTCCCTCAAAAGGATGCTAAAGGAAGCATTACTTTCCCCAGAGGGTGGTGGGAACAGCTGTGGGGGGGGGTTCTTTAGGAAGGGGAGTTTTCCAACAGCAGTTTCAGAGGTCTCATCTGCACAATACTTTGGCCTCTAAGAACTGGTCTGCAGTAAAGTTTTCTGTGTAGGTGCTTTTGTTAAGGTCTGTAGAAGAGTTATGTGTTCCACTGCTTTTGTACACTGATCTTTGACTCTTCTAGTATGGAGAAAAAAGGAAGGAAAATGTCCTCCTATTTTATTTAGTTTTTCTTCCTCTTTCTTTTAGCGGAATTTCAGGACAGCATAGGGGATTGGTAGTGGCACACTCTATTTTAAATTGCTTGCTTTTTTGTTGCAGACTTATTTTTTCCATTAAATATAGACTTTGAGGTATTTTAGAAAACTAGTAAAATAACAATTCATTTTGTTTATGAGAATATCTGATAGAAGTCTGAAAATGTAAAACAGAAGGGATCAAAAGGGAATACAAATGAAGAAGGGAGACATCTTAATAACTCAGAGAATTGCTGTTATCTTAGGATAAGTTAAATTCTTCTTTGACAAATTTAAATACAATCTAGTGTAGTTATGGACTTGTTGGCCCTTACTAAGGAGTCTAATGAGTTTTGCAGATGAAAATAGTATAGGCAAGGGTTAGGAAGGGGCTCTCAGTAATGGATCTTCTAGATTGTTACAGCCTGTGATGTCAGAAGAGATGGAAACCCTCCCCCTAAAGAAGCAATAATTGAAAGAACCAGTGACCCCTGGCTGAGTAAACTAGGAAAGGAAAATGGTGAAGAGGAGGCTTGTGAAAACCTGTATTTGGAAAAGTGCCTAAATATACCTCTGAACATTAATTCAATCTATGGCTGTAGAGGCTGAGCTGGAGAGTTCTGATACAGGTTTTGCTGGACTGGAAAACTTGAGGTGCTGAGTGGCCTAACAGAAAGCAAAAATGTGGTCTTTGTTGGATACCTATAAAATCATCATCATTGATGCTACTAATGATTCTTCTTCCAGCTGGTGAGGAAGAGGAAGAACACAGCACAGGAAAATAAGAGATAGTTGGGGGGTTTTTATGCCTATCTCAAAAGGAAGTAGGATGTTTTAGCAAGAAGGCGAAAAGAACTGAACTAGTCTTTCTGAAAAATATGAATATAGAATAATAAAGAAGAATAACTAAAAGCTAGGGAAATCGTTTGGGTGCGAAACTCTTGTTAAAAGATGGATCCATCTAAGCCTGGTTCTCCTACTAGGTTTACTTTCAAAGCAGGAATGCAAGTCCAAAAGGAGGAGCAAGTGTGACAAAGGCTCTTCATTTCCCTTGGGCACACCAGGCATCATCCCCAGGTGTAGGTGAGTAGTATTTTAATTAGTAGGCAGTGTGTGTCAGCAGTGTCTCTAACAAAATGCTACAAGCAAATGCACATCAGTATAAGCCTAGATGGAATGTGTGCTTACGGTTTATTTATACTATCCATCATTACAATGATGATATGTGTATATATAATGGAAACTATAATTTATCCCTCAAAGATAATTGCATAGAGTGAGCTTGAAGGATAAGAATAAGGTTAATTTGGAGAGAGAAAGAACAATATAGATATCAAGTTTTGATCTGTGATTACAAAATTTGTTTATAATAGAAAATACCATGATAGAATTGACTAGATTTGGGACAGCTTTTTGGCTCAATTTTTTTTTATTCTGGCCGAAGAGCTTTCTCAAAGAGGGGAACAGCGTTGAATTGGAAATCAGTCTTGGAACAGGAAGCTTAGAGTTTTTGCAAGAGCTCTGTAACCTTTCTTCATAACAGACGAGGAGCTGAGTTGTTTGATTACTTGATTGTGAGAAGATTGTTAGTGTGGTTGATTTATATTTACTTCTTAAGCTATGATTGGCCTTGTTGTGGAAATCTATGAGTGAGGCTACCCACCAACTTGAAATGTGGAGATTATATCTTGAGAAATATCAAACACTTATATCAAACACCTGGCAGAAATAATCTGCCCAACATGATTTTATTATCCTGACACTTTAAATTATCATAACATATGCTCAGCTATATCTCTGGATATATAATATTATAAATTCAAATGTTTTCCAGTATTTTTTCCTGATGAAAATCTCTAAAGCTATGAGGGATGCTACTGGTGAAGCCTAGATGATATCTCAAACTTATGTAGTAGTAGTTCTTCACTACCAAAACCCTCAGTGTGGCATTGCAGGTGTAACTGAAATGATGATGAAGGGATATATTTTGTTTCCAAGTTTATCACACTGTAATCCAGAGACACAAATGATCTGCTGAGCAATTGCTGTACGTACAGATAGAGCTGTCTGATCATGTAATGAAGGCTTACTCTTGTTATCCAGATTCTGAAAAGTATTAAAGCACAACTAAAACTGTATGGAATATGTTCTTCAAGTTCTCTTGTTGAGAGAGCTCTCAAGGTCTCATTTGGGAGAGTACTGCTTTCATGAGACAATATTTTCTTGAAGCTGTGTTGTATACTGTCAATGTTTGAGGATCATGCCCCATTAGAAAAGGATGGACCATTATGAAAGCTATTCATATTCAAATGAAAGATGCTTCTTAAAGTAACATTTGTGACTCGGTGGGAGGCAGGAAAGACATGTTTGAAACTTTTAGCATCCACACTGAAGTGAGAAACAACATTTCAGCTGGAACCTACTCAGCTGGCAATGGATTTCAAAGGTAGTTTGGCTGATATAGTCCAGACTCTACAGCATAACAGTGAGAAATATCAAGAAAATGGTCTTGGACCCAAAGTTTACTGCCAATATACTGCACTGTCAGCAAAAAACAGAATCAGGAGACAAATCTGGAGACAAATTCTTAGTTAAATAAGAAATGGAGAAGGATATAACCACCCACCACGGTGGCATCTCTTCAAAATTGGTGGATAACTTGATGAAAATAATGGGTGTGTGTACTTGGTGAGCAAAAGGAAGAGCAAAAGGGAACATGTTTAAAAGGAGATATAATCAGGTGGTCATATTGGAGGGGAATAATGGAGAGTTTAATAGAATAAAAGAAGAGGAAAGTGTGAAAGAACAAAATATTAGAAATGGACTTCCCCTTGCTCACTATTATGGCAAAACTAAGATAGTACTGAAATGTGTAATTCACAGCATATGCCAATAAAGAAAATTAAGAAAGAAAGAATAATACTAAGGCTCTGGTGAGGATACACAAACACAATGCTAGCTTTTTGCATTTGCAGATGGAAACCACCTCCTCCGTATAAAGTTGCTTCACATCCCACAAGTTAACACTTCAGAATACAAAATGGCTTATATGGGCCATATGTTAGCAGAAGACTCTCCTCTTTGAAGCACATTAGAAATGCAAGCATGTGGAAATGGGTCTGTCTACATCATCTGCTAGGTGTTTAAAGAACACTTTCATTACTGATTTGAACTTGGTGACACTCTAGCAAACAGGATTTACAAATGTTACCACTTAATTATACAGCTTTGACAAATTCTTTAGAGGAAGGCCACCTCCCAGCATGTGTTGGGCACTTCTGAGGTTCACTAGGAAAGCCTCCACTTCGAATTTCAAGCTTTACTTTCCTGTTTCAGCAGCTACTTCATGTTTTTGAGAAATATGAATGGATGTGGTGGGACAGCATGCTCTGATGGTGTTCAAGTCAAGGGGATGCAACAGATGTAAATAAAATATAATCAAATATTTTGGGTAACTCATTGAAAGACAGGTCTGTTCAAGGCTCATCAGTAGCTGTTTTCTTGTTTCTTCTCTTTCCTCTTCTTTTTTCATATGTTCTTTCACAAGGAGTTGTAAAATATATGTAACTGACTTACTGTTCTAGACACTCTTTTTCTTATTTATTATTCAAGTGGTTTCTTGGGAAAAGTTTAATTGTTAAGGGTTAAATTCCTTAAACTGTTCTGCTCTCTTCCATAGGATCACTATAGTTGTGCACACTACTTGCTGTTTCCTGAGATGACAGCCTATCTTCTGTCATCAAGGTCTAGACAAAATCTACACTTAATTCAAGTTTACGGCAAAAAATACTTAAGAAAAATGACACCGAACTGCATAAATCTTGACTTTAAATTAATGTTTGTGGAGGAAGGGAGTATGGTACAGCAGAACTTGATGGCTCTCCTGGTTTTGGCAGGGATAGAGTTAATTTTCTTCCTAGTAGCTGGTACAGTGCTGTGTTTTGGATTTAGTATGAGAATAACGTTTATAACACAACGATGTTTTAGTTGTTGCTGAGCAGTGCTTACACTAGTCAAGGACTTTTCAGCTTCCCATGCCCTACTGATGGAGAAGGCTGGAGGTGCACAAGAAGCTGGGAGGGGACACAGCCAGGACAGCTGACCCAAA
>NW_008795695.1:453255-474065 GCF_000699145.1 Aptenodytes forsteri
ACTGTGCATCACTTGCTTTGTATATTCTATTATTATTATTACTATTACTATTTTACTTTATTTTATTTCAATTATTAAACTGTCTTTATCTCAACCCGTGAGTTTTCTCACTTTTACTCTTCCAATTCTCTCCCCCATCCCACTGGGGAGGAGGAGGGAGCAAGTGGCTGCATGGTGCTTAGTTGCCAGCTGGGGTTAAACCATGACAATGGCACATTTTTGGGTTTTTGTTTTTTTTTCCAACCAATAATGCACTTCTCTTTATGTGCTTATTTCTTCTGAGCAATTAAAGGTTGTATGGGACAGCTGGTGAAATGAAAGAGGAGTTAAAGGCATACCTTACATCTTCATTTTCCTCTATCAGCAGAATAATGAACTCTGAAACTCCTTAGGTTTTCATGCACATTATCTTCATTATATATGATGCTACCTTTTTTTTTAACCTCTCCATTTTCTAAAACTTCACTTTCCCTTGCCCAGGGAAGGTAATTCATAAGTAACACCTTAGCACTTAAAGAATACTTTTCATCTTTGATGCTGGTAAAGCACATTAAAAAAGGATAGTGAGCATCATTATGTCCATCATATAGGCAGATCTGCAGCAGAAAAAGGTTAAATGACGTCCCAGAAGGCACAGAGAAAAGCAGAAGTAGGAGTGGAAGACAATCACCCACAAGTCCAAGGATAGTTACTGTCCCTTAGTACTGTAGTTCTGAAAGGTAGGAATAAGAAGTGCTACACAATCTCTTCTCCTCTGTAAGATGTCTTTACATAACGTGGATAAGTTTGGCTCTCATCGCTCTCCCTCCTGCTTGGCCGATAGCTTCAACTTTTTCAACCATGCGTGACAAGAGCTAACCTTAACATCTTCAGAAGTTGCTACCTTAAGGAGCTTGTACTGATGTTTTTAATAAAAGAAGAATTTGGAAGATCCCACTGTCGAGTCTCATCTTTGACTGTACCCACAACAGTAGGTGAAGTCTCTCCCTAAGCTTAATTGCCATGGAAGAGAATAAAAACATTGGAAAAACTATTTTACCTAACACCTAATGATTAAAATGCATATTTGCAGGCACCTAGAAGACAGCAGCAAAACAAAGAACAGCAAACAGTGTTTTTCATTCTGAAGATATTTGCCTACTTTCTGTAACAGAAAGAGTGATAGTAGATGCTATGTATCCTGACTTTAAAGAAGGTTTTGGTAGTATTTCATGTGCTGTCCTCACAGAAAATGAGGGAAGTGGGGTCTGGATGAAAAAATTAAAGGGTGAAAACAAACTACTTGAGAAGCCATAGTATGATAGTTATAGTTCACTATCAAGATGGAAGGCTGTTTCAAGAGTATTTCTGCAGTTGCCTGTCCAGCTCCAGGTAGGGAGGGACTGCCAGAGTGGTGGAAGACAGGCTTGGAGTTCAAAATTATTTTGATAAATTGGAGAAATTACCTGGGGGGAAAAAATAATAGAATGATCTTCAGTAGGGACAATTGCAAGGTGCAAAGTTTAGGCAGGAATAATCAGCTATGCAAAGCAGGCAGGGGAACAGCCAGATAGCTTGTCCACAGAAAGGGACCTGCAAGTTGTGGAGGACAAAACCAGAAGTAAATATAATTGTGCTGCTGCAAATCAGGAAAAGGTATACCAGGGTGTATCAGCAGGTTTGGTTTATAAGATATATGCATCTTACAGAACAGGAAGAACCACAACTGGATTACTGTGTTCCGTCTTGGACACTGCTCTTCAAGACTGGTTGAAGATAGTCTAGAAGAGAACAAGGAAAATTAAGAAGTCCAGATTACTTGGTTTGCAGGGTATTTAGTTTAAAGAAGAGGAGTCTGATGAGAAACATGAGATTAATCTTTAAGTATGTTAATGTCTAATGCACAGAAGAAAAGAATGATCTGTTCCCTATCTTCCTGACAGGTATGACAAGAAGTAATGGACTTAATTTTCAGTAAGGAACCTTAAAGTTAAATATTAGATAATCTTTCTATCAGGAAGGAAAGTGAAACGCTGCACAGCTGGCTTAAGGACACTCCATTGCTGAATGTGTCTCAGGACAGGTTAGTCATCTACTGCGACCCCCTCTGAGGGCTGAGGAGGGGGGTGGGTAACTCCTGGGAGTCTGCTCTGCCCCTAGCCGATGGTTTTGGCATGAGGCACTCTGAACACAAAGGCTTTAAGGCCCAATTAGTGCAGGCCCCCACATAGTGTACGATCTGGGGTTTCAAGATTTCATAATCTCATTAAAGCATAAAATGTTTATGCCTGTAACCTCCTTAACAAAGAGCATAAGCATTCCAAGTGATTTTATTGATACTTCACTGGGTCTGCAGACAACCTGAAACACCAGCGTGGAGGTGTGACCTGTGCATTTTATCCTGAGTATGGAAATCTGCTGTCACTCAGAGTAAAAGTCATAGGAGCATTATCTGAGGCATGCTTAGAGTCTTGCCTTTGCAAATAACGTAAGTGGGTGAGCAGGGTCTTTCTGGACCTGTTTATAATTAGCTTTGTTACGGTGTTTCTTTAGTACGCCTTTCGCTTAATTAAAATTTAGCAAGTATAAGTTAGAATCAAGAGGAGGTAAACTAATGCATTGCTGATGGAAAGTCTACTGAAGCAAGTATGTTTTTTCGCATTGTCTCTGTATTGATGTGTGACTACATGGGCATACCCCACTGAAGCAAGTGGGCAGGCAACTTTCATATGCTTCTGTGAGCTGGATTTGGTACACTAAGTTATTCCTTGATTTCTTTGGACTTCAGTGTAAGCAGGCTGATTTATTTCAGCTGAAAAACTGACGCTTTATTTTTAACATTTAAACACAAAGAAAGAATTCACGTTCTTGTCTTAATCTGCTGGGACACTGAGATTTGGTAAAAAGCTTGTGTGCAGAGATGTCAGGACTACTGGCTACCATGAGCAGTGGAAGGTGAGAGGGAGGAACATGCAAAGAATGCTTTTGAGAAGCAGATTAACTTTTTGCATACATTTTTGTGAGGAATTTTAACATGCAGTTATTATTGAACAAATAAATGGGAAGGTTCTTTCTGTTCAGAAGGGAAAATTTTACTCATTTTCACAGATAACCAGTCTGTTTCTGTAAAGTTAATAGGACATTGTCAGGACTTTCTTCCTTGCATAGGTTTGTTTGTATGCTTTAATTTCTTCAGTGAAACACAGAGGGATTATCTAAAGGAGGATGGAAAGGAATTTGGTTCTGAGTGAAATTTCTGAAATGAGCATAGTGAGGTGAGCTGCATTGCCAAGATACAATTTGTAGTAGATGTATCTGGCAAGATATTGTTTGTTCCATACTTCTGTTTCAAAGTGTAGTGAAGTAGTTAGCATAGACTTAATAATGAACAAAGTTGGCCTATTCTATCTAGTACTTCGGCATCCCTACACTGTTATTGCACACTGGTTTGTCTCCCACTGGGACACTCAGTCGTCTTCTCCTTCTTACTTATCTATCTTCTCTTTGTTTAAGGTGAACCAGGATCAGTCTATTTTCAGCTAGACTCAGATGCAGGGACAGTAAAACCAGCTTTTTGGGACCCTTGAATTTCCTTAGCCTATCTATCTTATTTCTGGTGAGATAAGGATTCGGGAAACTCGGCAGCAGAAACATTTGTTACGTGTGTGAGTGTGGGCAGGTGCCTATATGCGTATGCTGGCCATTGCACTCAGGCTGTCGATTAGCTTCAGATGAAAAGCAAGAGTTTGAGAATTCAGCTTGCAAGGATGTGAAGAAGCAGCCCTCCCCTGTATCTCTACTATGGTCTGTGTTTGCTTCCAGTAGTAAGAAAAGCTGGGCAGTGTTTGGTCCTGTGACACCAGTGCTGGGCAACAGTTCATAGAAGAGCAGCAAGCTGGCTGCAGGTGGCCTGGATTACAGCTCAGGGAGGGAGGAGCAATGAAGGAGGAGGGCCTCTTGCAACAGAAACCTGAGCAGACAATAGGAGCTTGAGAGGGTTGAAAAGAAACAGGTTTCTAAAAACCCTTTTTTTGGACTTCAGATACTATAGCATGTTATGAAGTGCTTTTCAAAATATCAGTGAGGCAACACGCAAGGTATTTCCTGGAGCATTTAATCACATGTAGATTAGATCATTACAGCTGTACAAAGGTATTTCATTTTTACCCTTAAAACTTAGTATTGCTCTTAGGCAATGAACTCTGAGGAAGAAAAAAATATTTTGTGGAATAATTCCATGAAAATACATATCAGTATGAAGACATTGTCAGCAATCATTTCAAAACTCCATTTATTTCACAGTGAACTTTGTGCATGTCTGCAACGGGGTATAAAATGAAAAGATAGAGAAAGCAATTTATTAAACCAAACGGCACCAAGCATAGATGCCTTGTCACCCATCCCACAATGGGGAGTTTTGCTTTTCCACTTGTGCCAAATGTCACCATTCTGGTGAATGACATAATATATATGGTGCTGAGTTCACTCTAGTCTTCCTAAAGAAACTTTATCTGCTCCCTGTTCTCATTTCTTCTGCTAAAAGAGATGCTTGCAGAAGTGCAGATACAACTGCCAATTGGCCTGATAATTGGTCCTGCTTCTCCCACAACCCGATGTTGAACAGCCATGTACCAACACACCCATTATCTGTGTAAGAGCCAGTCACTATTTTCTCAGACCTGCTGGGTGCATATAGAGATTCAAGGGCATTGGATCCTCAGGCATGCTGGAAATGAGACAAATCGGGTGGGATCCATCTCACCTACCTTCAGGCATCTGCCTTGCGCAGTGCAAGGGTGTAGGACAAGAACAGCGGGCTAGCTTGTGTTTAAATGCCTGCGCTGAAGATGCCTCCATAATCTCCCAACACAGTGACAAGATGATGGCTTCGCCTCTCTGAAAATGAAGCAATGGACCACTGCTGCTTATTATTGAGCTATCTTCCATGAGAGCTGCATCTGAGTGGGCAAGATTTGAGGGAGGAGAAGAAGAAATGAGGAATGTTTGACCGATTCCCAAAAGTCAGAGAGAAGGAAGACCAGGAGTTAATGGGATTTTTTCAAGTTGAGAAATTAAAGAGCTGAGAAGCCAGCAGCAAAGTTTCTGTCCACCTATCTGCATGGGAAGGAGGGAAAGCTGTGGGAACACAACAGACCATGTCCCTTATGTGGAGATGGGACAGGACTGTGTGTGCATGTGACAGTCTCACTTGCTATAGAGCTGGCACGTACACGGCTGCCTACTTGAACCTGGGACGTGCCACAATAGTGGATGGGTAGAGTGGACAGACAGCTTTTTAGAAAGAAGTGCTCTGTCACGTCTCCTCCTCCTCTTCATCATGCCTCTTTGGCATGCGGTAGCAGCTGTACATAATTCCTCCTCTGGCCTTGGACAGCCTAAGGAGCTCTTCTCAGGGAGGCTACCATTTCCTAAGCCCAAACAGTCCTGTGCGACTGTTAGTGATATTGCGAAGACATCAAGAGCAATGGCCAAAGAATCTCGTTTCAGTCCTCCAACCCAGCTGTGCTTTTTGCCACAGGCTGAGCAGGTACAGGAGACTGTGACATTGTGTGGCTGTAGACTAAACCTTTCCTATTTTGCACAGATTTGAGTGAGTGAATAAACTGTCACACTGCAGTCTTGCACAGCTTTTATTTCATTTTTGGGTTACGCATATGTAGTTTTGTATATTTTTCATTTCAATAATAAAATTAGTTAGGCACTTTGCATTTTTGAAAAAACAAAGCATCATTTCATTTTTAGATCACAGTATTTTCATAGTAGGACTTCTGTGCAGTACAGTTGCTAATCCTGTCCTGTATGTCAACTCATACTTAATTTTTCTCCTTGTTCAGTGGACAAAGCTTTAAAAAAGGAGTAATAAGAAAATACTCTTACCCAAAACAGTAGGAGAGAACTTTCCTTGACATTCTGAAAAAAAACTTGAAATATTCATGTTGTGTTGCACAGACTGCCCATGAAATATGTATGAAAAATTATACAAGGTACAAGAAAAAGCACATACCACCGGAAATTGGATTCTTTAATTTAAAAGACAAATGTTTATCTAGCAAGTAAAACAAGAATCTAGTAAGAGCTAGACGTGTCCCTAGTAACTATCATTTTGGAGAAGGTTGACTGCTGGCTGCTTCTCTCTTTGTAAACCTGACTGAAGCTGTGCCTTCCAGCCACCCGAGAGCAGCTTTCTCATGCTTCCACAGGTGTTATGTAATATATAACATGCACTTAAAATAACAAGTGGAGACATTGCTTAGCAAGCACTAACCTAGTTGTGAAAGAGCATCAGTTTCACTTCCTTCAGCCAAATGTAATTGCTTTGCTGATGGTTAAGCCATTCTGTTGAATATCCGGTTGTCCAATAAATGTCATTATCAGTCAGGATAGCATCTGATAGGTAACTTCCCCCAGAATAACGTGCACAATATCCATACCTTTGTCATGCTCTCAAAACAAATCTCATGGAAAAGATTATCCTGCACATTTAGGACACGTTCTTCCCAGAACTGCAGGAACAGCAGCAGAGCGAGAGCACAAGTGATCCCTTGCTCATTCAAAAGCATGTGGCTGCTTTTACCCCAAAGTGCCTTTCTAGTTGATATTAATCATTAGCCTATGAATATGATGGAGGCAGATCCATTGATGAGAGATGTGTTTCCATTAAGAAGGTCTTGTCAGCGTAGATGATAAGGCATGTCAATCTCTAGGATACTACTGATGAGTCTGCACAAAAAGTGATTCCCAAATTACACCAAGGCTAACTAATGATATCTATAATCATGTTCTTTGTACAGTTGTCCTCCATCCTCTGAGCTCACACATTTTCTAACCTACTGGTTGATCTGGAAAGGCCCACATTGACAGGATGAATTCAACCCTCTTGCTTAATTAAGAAAGGCCAGATTTTCTCACCTGTCTACTACCGCGGACAATAATGATGCTCTCATTACAGATGTCCCATGCTGACATCTCCTATCTTTCCTAACTACTCTGGCTGACAGATGAGTCTTTGTGTTTTGCCAAATGTTGCCAAGCAGAGCGGCTTAGCTGACCAGCTGCAGCTGGCCCTGAACTTTGGGCAGTGGCTTTGGGAGAAGTACTCCCAAGGAACCTTCCTCCAGCCATGCTTGTGCCTTGTCCCCTTGTTGCGGCTGCAGATGGGTCAGTCCCTGCTCTGCGACCAGGCTCTGGCTTGGCTTCAGCAGGCTGGCATTCTGCAGCTTCCCTGGGCCCTGGCAAAGTACCAAATATACCTCCAGATGCCCTTGTGTTGGTAATCACAAATGTGGCACACAGCACCAGTTCCACTTGGGTGGCTGGTCTGGGAAGGGGTACTGCCAGGGCAGGAGAAGGAGATGGATTATGGCGTAGCAAGGGAAGAATCAGGGGAACTGATTCTTTTGTTTTGTTTGTTTCTTGCTGTGGTTTGCAGTATAGAGCAGGTGAAATTCTGTAGTGCTAATGGGCTGGTAGGGAAAAAAGGAACATGGAGTATGGTCATGTAATGTTTATCAAGAAAATCTCCACAAATATGGAAGCAATTATTTGCACTGTAGATGTGAGCCAGCTGGCTGTGTGGCCATGGCTGCAGCCTAACATTAAATATGCAGCAGTTACTGAGCTGCAGCTCACTGTGAATGATGTACCTCCCCATTATCCCTTCTTGTGTAGACAAGCCATAAAGCTTAAAAAAAAAAGGGAAAGAAAAGCCGACTGAGTGTACAGTCTACTTAAATGCTCTCAAAAGAGTGCATGCCAGTCCATTTTGGGCTTCAAAGATTTTCAATTTAAAAGTTAGATTTTTTCTCTTATCAATCAAGAAAAATTATATTAGGTTGAGGTGTATGCAGGCAATTACAGGCTCCCTTCTAGATGTCTTGAGATACATACATACAACACAATATGAAAGTTTCCATGTTTAGGTGTAAGTTACAGTCCTCTGTGCATAATAAAAGTATTTTCCTTATGATAAAGAAAATTGAGTGCTGAAGAATATGTATCTCTTTTGTTCTACTTAATTGATTTCTTTGTGGACCAAGACATCACTTAGATTAAGAAAATGACGTATGAAATTTATCTTACAATCTGTCTATGAGAAAAAATAATTTTTAAAAAGATTATACAGCACAATGGCATGGTTTTATATAGTGCTATTATTGTTATACTCATTCTGAATGTAGAGTTGTAGTTGTGGGAGAAAAGAATAAAGCAAAGGGAGGAGAAGTTGATATGAGTTTTCTGGGAAATTTTGTGCATTTTGTGGTTTTGTTTTCTCTCTTTGTAATAAGTTCAACCATCACATAATGCATTATAAAAGTATGTGATCAATTTTCTAAAATTTTAGTAAATTTTAAGATCACACCAGTCTTACTGTCACACATCTGTCTGAAATGTTTTACTTTTCTCTTGATAAAAGTAATGGCTAAATTTAAGAAGGGGAGGAATTCTATTTTTCATTTTTTCCCATTGCCAACATTTTATACATAACCAATTTCAATGGCTCCCTATTTGGATTTTTGTTGTGGTTTTTTTTTTTTATTATTATTTTAAATTACTACTGCTAGCATGTTTCTGGCTGTAATAGGGAATATATATACCTATACCAACATCACTATTAATCTAAAAAATTCACAGAACTCAAAATCATATGTGATAATTGAAACTACTGACAAAGTTTCAGTTTGTAATAAGTAAATATTTGTGGGGGCATTTCCACATCAGCTGGTAGTTATCTGGTTCTTACACTGAAATTTAAATAAACTGCCTGAGAGCAATGACATTAATACCGTGTTTAACCCATGCTACTCCATGCAGACCCAGGCCAGTGCCTTTCCTATGGTAGAGCACCACAGCTGAAGGCAAGAGCGGGCAGGAAAGCAGGCAGAGCTGGCTGAGCAGGGCTCGCAGCAGACAGATGGGGAACTGGAGCAGCCAGGAACGTATGGACAAGGGCTTGCAGCAGAGTATTTCAGAGGTGGGATGGGGGAATAAAGGCCAACCACGTTCTCACCAAGCTCAGCTCTAGCCCTTGCTGCCTTAGTGGGGTCAGAAGCTGACCGAGCAGCTCCTCTCCCAGCTCGTGTCAGGGTCCACCACTGAGTGCAGTCAAGAAATTGCAGATGCTCAGCTGCAGTGAATAACAGCTGATTTTGTGACACCCTCCCCACCGTCTTTCCTCAAAGCAAGAAAAGGCTGGAGTGTTAGCAGGACTGCTGTTAGCATCAATGATGGTGCAGGTGCTGTGTAAGTGTGGAGTCAAGACTTGATGGCTTTTTTGGGGCATAGGGTGAATCAAGTCTCCAGCTGAATTTAGAAAGACTGACAAATAAACAGTACTTTTCTTTCTAAAATGAAATATGTGCATGTACAGTAAATGCTGCCCTTAAAATATGAAAACCAGTTTACTCAGTGTTGGTAGTTTCTTGCTATTATTGCTATGTAATATCTGAGTTATGGCAGGACAAGTGCTAGCAACAAAACTTTGTTTCCACTTGCATAATTGTAGGAGTCATAAATTGGTGGAAAAACATATATATATTTTTTTTTTTTATTTCTCAAGGGAAGCTCTTTCCTAATATTCCATCTAAAAAAATCTATGGCAAGGATCCTAATGACTTCAGAGGAAACTAGATGGGGCCCTTATAAGCCTCTTAAAAAATTATTTTAAAATGTTTTTAATGTGTATCTGTTTTGGTAATGCCCCTTCTGATAGTTTTGTCTTGGCTGGAAATAAGCATTTTAAATTACTCTGCGTGAAATTAAGACTATTGTAGACAAATAGAAATTGGATGGTTTGGTCTTTCTTCTATCAGTAGGTATGTCCTTTCCCTGGGTGTATGATTTTTTAAAAATCTATCCCTCTGTACCTCCTAGCTCCCCTTTCTTTTTTTTTTTTTTTTTCACTGAATACTTATTGGCTCACAAATTTTCACTGCATGAGTCCTGTTGAAAACTCACCCCTTTCCTAAATTGCAAAGTAAGAAAAACAACTGCATCTGTGACTTTTATGTCAGGTTAATAGACAGTGATATATAATCTGTAGACTGGAATAGTACCTCTATTCTGCAGTTTTACATTGAGACAATACTTTGGTCAGTAGCTGCCTATGGTCTGGGCTATAGTGAGGCATGGGTATATATTCCATAAACCTGAAGAATGTAAAAGGCTTAATGGATCCCCTAATTACTCTCCCATCTCTTGCCACACACTAAAAGCAGCAGTTTTAAAAGACTACTGCTATGACTGTAGGAAAGAAAAGGAAAGTCAGGAAAGAAACAACAGTGTAGGTAAGTAAGACTATGAAATAAAAAGCTGAGCTCTGGAGAAGGAAAAAGAGGTTAATTCTAGGCAGTTTAGTGTAGGTCTTGTGGTCTGGTGAAAAAAGATGGGCCTTGTTCCCTTATCTTTCCTTGTATGAAGTAGTCAGAATAGGAGCTGTAAATCTGGTATTTCTCCTAGTCTGGGATTTGGAAAGCCATGTATTTAGTCTTCTGGGCTTTGGGTATGAGTGTAAATTTTTTTGTTAACCTGAGGCAGGTAAAGCCATTAACTACATATAGAAGGAAAAATAAATCACAGGCAGTGAAAGATGAAATGCAAAAAACTGACCTATAGATTGGGGTAAAAGGTAGCTGAATGCTCTTTGACACATGCTTACCTTGTGTTATGTTTAAGGCATTAGCTTGCTGTAAGAGGCTGAATTGATACTTTTCCATATGACAGGTGAAATCAGTCAGAAGGAGGTACTTGCTCTGCTGTGACCCTGGGTCAAGTGCCAGACGAGTGTGTTGTGTGGATTGTGTCTGACCATGGGAGCCTTCACTAAGTGCAAGACAACCTCTGTTCTTATCTCTGAATGAGACTGAGAAGCAAAGAGCAGGCGCTTCATCTGATGGTTCTTAAAAAATATTTTAAAATGTTTTTAATGTGTATCTGTTTTGGTAATGCCCCTTCTGATAGTTTTGTCTTGGCTGGAAATAAGCATTTTAAATTACTCTGCGTGAAATTAAGACTATTGTAGACAAATAGAAATTGGATGGTTTGGTCTTTCTTCTATCAGTAGGTATGTCCTTTCCCTGGGTGTATGATTTTTTAAAAATCTATCCCTCTGTACCTCCTAGCTCCCCTTTCTTTTTTTTTTTTTTTTTCACTGAATACTTATTGGCTCACAAATTTTCACTGCATGAGTCCTGTTGAAAACTCACCCCTTTCCTAAATTGCAAAGTAAGAAAAACAACTGCATCTGTGACTTTTATGTCAGGTTAATAGACAGTGATATATAATCTGTAGACTGGAATAGTACCTCTATTCTGCAGTTTTACATTGAGACAATACTTTGGTCAGTAGCTGCCTATGGTCTGGGCTATAGTGAGGCATGGGTATATATTCCATAAACCTGAAGAATGTAAAAGGCTTAATGGATCCCCTAATTACTCTCCCATCTCTTGCCACACACTAAAAGCAGCAGTTTTAAAAGACTACTGCTATGACTGTAGGAAAGAAAAGGAAAGTCAGGAAAGAAACAACAGTGTAGGTAAGTAAGACTATGAAATAAAAAGCTGAGCTCTGGAGAAGGAAAAAGAGGTTAATTCTAGGCAGTTTAGTGTAGGTCTTGTGGTCTGGTGAAAAAAGATGGGCCTTGTTCCCTTATCTTTCCTTGTATGAAGTAGTCAGAATAGGAGCTGTAAATCTGGTATTTCTCCTAGTCTGGGATTTGGAAAGCCATGTATTTAGTCTTCTGGGCTTTGGGTATGAGTGTAAATTTTTTTGTTAACCTGAGGCAGGTAAAGCCATTAACTACATATAGAAGGAAAAATAAATCACAGGCAGTGAAAGATGAAATGCAAAAAACTGACCTATAGATTGGGGTAAAAGGTAGCTGAATGCTCTTTGACACATGCTTACCTTGTGTTATGTTTAAGGCATTAGCTTGCTGTAAGAGGCTGAATTGATACTTTTCCATATGACAGGTGAAATCAGTCAGAAGGAGGTACTTGCTCTGCTGTGACCCTGGGTCAAGTGCCAGACGAGTGTGTTGTGTGGATTGTGTCTGACCATGGGAGCCTTCACTAAGTGCAAGACAACCTCTGTTCTTATCTCTGAATGAGACTGAGAAGCAAAGAGCAGGCGCTTCATCTGATGGTGCCTACGCTGTGGGCTAAAGAGAGATGTAGGATATTTGGCTGTTGAATTTCAGGAAGTAGTTCTATCAAAGGCTTTGAAAGAACCTAAATGGGCATGGTGTTACCATAACTAGGAGGCTGAGAGTCAAACCCTGCTTTTGATTATCTTACAACAAAGTCAGTCCAAAAGAACTCTAATACAAATACTAACTATGTTCTTGGTCTCTCATGCTTTCTGTAAAACACTTAGGTCTTTCTCTCCATCTTTTGTTGCTTTGTGACTGAATTTTTATGTCTTTGCTTGACTTGGATGTGGAATACGCTAGGACAGAGAAATTATTTATAGAGTTAGGTACTCGATCTGCATGGTTGTAATTCTTTCCAATTTGCTTGCTTGCTTTTTTTAGTACTAAAGTGCCCAGACATTAATTTAGCATTCTGAGCACAAAATGATTACATGAACTTTGAACACATTTGCACAGTTCAAGTCAAACGAATGTTATATTTGCATGACTATTAAAACAAATTTTAAAAAGTGTAATATTTAAATGGTTATAGATCTGCCGATGTTGGATTCTTTACTGTACGCATCCACAAAAGTGATCTTCATTGGAGACTTGTAAGCTTCACTTCTAATTTTCTTTTAATACACTGAAAACAAAACTTGGAAGCAGCTAGCCTCTCAATTAATGGTTTTCTGCTGTATTCCATGATACCGTAGATATAGGACCAGTTTAGAGGAAAAGCAAAGCTTGTTAATGGTAGGAATAAGAACTTGGTTAGAAATTATAAAATAAGACAAAGATGAGTGCCAAATTCTGTGCTAAGGAAACTAAGTAAAGGCCCTGCTGTTGTCTACGGGATTTGCGGAAGGGCTATTGAACCTTTCAATTGAATGGGACTTCACACAAGTACAACTGTGCCCCCATGTGGATGTCAACATAGCTTTAGAGCTCACACCACCTCTTTCAGAGGTGCCCAGACCCCAAAACTCTTGCTGGTTTCATGAAGGTGGAACTATGTCTGAAAATTTCTGCTTTGAAGAGCCCTTCAGGCATAGACTTTGCTCTGTGCTCTGGATGCAGCTAGGAAAGAGAAGACTGTTATACAAAGAAAAATAGGGTTTTTCCTTTTTTTAATGGCTGTGCCTGCTTTCCACGTTAGATGCAGGTCTTGGTGTTCTTTTTATTTAACCAAATTGCTTTTTTCCTCTAACTCACACCCTATACTTTCAACGGCTTCTGCTTCATTTCTTAATAATAACCCAGCTGCCTCTTGTTTTTATGTGTCTTTGTTGATGCATTACCTAGTTATGCCTCCTGAGAGTTTGCTTGCTGAGGTTTTATAATACCTGCTGGAAATAGTTTTAGAGAATATATCACTTTACAGAGCAACACCTATTTAGCTTCCTTTCCATATCACTGAAAGTGCCCTTTGAACAACTTAAGCTTAAAAATAAATTTAGAAGCAGAGAGTGTGACATTAAGTTAAAGAGTGAAACAAGATCTTGCCCTGGAATTTAAAAATACGTATAAAGAGAAATTCAGCGGGTGCTGTGACAGTCTCTGTTAACAACAAAGTGAGGATGAGACGACCCCCCTTACATCCTTGATGATGTGCATGACTCTAGTATCAAGTTCCAAAGTGTACTCTCCTTATCTTGACATCTATGGCTGGATGAAAATAGCAGCCAAGGTTTTGACTGAAAAACCCTCCAAATTGGAGCACTGTAGGAATGATGTTAGAAAAAACTCAAATCTGTGGTGAACCATCCTACACTGCTGTCTTTCAAAGGCCTTTTATTTAAGTAAAGAGCAAAGCTGTGAGCATTTGGAAAAACCTGCCTGGAGAGCAATTTCTATTCCTACTACAAAGAAGGGGAGGGAGAAACCCCCTTCCCTTCAGACTTGCAAGCCTAAAGAGAGCTTAATTAAAGTGAATCAAAAGGAGAAATATGAATAAGTGGTAAGAGAATTTAAATATTTCTCTATGCTTAATAGAACAAGCGTCTTCATTTTGGACTTGCAAACTTTCCCCCGAATGGTCTTGTGTTCATATAAAACTATTGCATTTCCAAATATAAATAGATAACTGTTGGCAGCGTTCTGGTATGCTTTTTTTATCCTAAGCCTAACAACAAGTGAGTGAATATGTGAGCTTTTCTCAGTGAGCCCAGAGGGACTTGTTCACCGGGGTTTCAAACTCTCGGCAGCTTTGTTGCTGTTCTTCCAATGAGGGCCATCTAAAGTACAAAAGGGCCTACGGATTCAACTTAGAACAGAATGGTTTTCCTTCCCCCGTTTATTCACAAAGGTGTTATTCTTGCTCCCGTTGAAGTCATTGGCAAAGTTCATGCAGATTCCTGGGAGAGCAGGGTTGGGCCTCAACGTAGCCATTTGTCTGCAGTCGCACGTCGGGCCTGTTTTGAGTGCGCTGTGCTGCTTGGGCACGGTAGCAAAGCATGCGTGTGACTCTAAGCAGGTTTATCAGCACGGTGATGAATGGGGCCCTCGATATGGGCAAGTCACCCCCTTCACTTGAAACGAGGAATATTTACTTCCATGTTCTTGTCTGAGCCATTTTGGATGGAAATGACTGCACACCGGAAAAAAGGGGAGGAAAGTGATAAAACATGGGGGTGTCTTGGCTATCTTGGGTGAAAGGGAGACAAAAGAAATCTGGCAGATATGGACACCAGCCCCGTGGAAAATGTCTTATCTATTGGGCTATTAGCTGCCATGGACAGGCGTGCTCTCGTTGGCAGGTTTCATGAAGGGAAATTGATTTTTTTTTTTTTTCCCCCCAGCCCAAAAAAATCAGTACAGGTGGAATTGTGATCGTGCCAACCAGACAACTGCATTTAAGTGTGTAGGCCTATTTCTACTTAGATCTCCTCTGATGGTCAAATAGTTACAGTGAACCAGAAAAAATAGCTTTGTAGCAAAGCAGACTCTACTAGTCCTTCCAGAAACTGTAAGTGAAACTCTGTGGCAAAAATGGTTAGAAATCAATGTATGTGACCCATCTATTTTTTTCATTTCTTTCAGGTGTTGCTCACTACTCCAGAGAACAAAAAGTCTGAACAGTTGATGATCTAGGGTAGTATCTGGAATGCAGTGAGAAATTTTTTAGTGCTAAGCTTTTGGTAACGTTTACACTAAAGACTAGTTGAATATGTCATGATTTAGACTGTAAGGGTAGAAGCCTTCTGCAGTAGGTACTGTTTGCATTATGTTAACACAGACAACATGTTTTGTTAATGACGGCTTTGCGAACAACAAGTTGACCAAAAATGGTTTGGGCTTGTATGCTTAGTCATCCGTGCACACCGAGAAGGTTCCTCACAATAGTTCCACCTACTCTTTTTAAAAAGCTTAACCATTCATTGGCCAGATCCTCACATTTCAGGATCTAGTTGTTTCCCAGCTTTAAAAACGTGATGACAGATGATACCTATATCAATAGTTTATAAGCAGTGAACTGTATGTTATGCTCTGTGAAGAGTGTCGTGGGGCAGCGGAGAAATCTGCTTCCTGGTGCCTTGCGACAGTGTGCTGGACCAAGCAGAATTGCCTAAAGGATGATGGAAAACTTGGAGTAGTTTGAGAGCAACCTTGGAGTTGTTTTGAGAGAGAACTATTTAATACCTCGGTGCCCTGGCATTTTCAAGACAGAGGCATACAGCAGGGGGGCATTCCTCAGGAAATACAAATCCAGTCAAGTCCAGAGGAGGTGGGAATAAACTTTTTTTTTTTTCCAAATCTTACAGTGCCTGTGTGGAGGTTGTTGCAACTAAACAAACCACTGAAAGTAAGCCTGAGATAAAGGGCACGCCCTGCAGAGGAATGATGGCAACAGAGATCTTTTTTTCAAATGCTTCTATTTCATTTTCTTATGCTGTAGACATTTAAAACCTTTTTGGAATAGGGATTTTCAGCTGATTTTCAGATGTCCGCTTGCTGCTCAGCACATATGCTCTGTGTAAGCCATGAGGCTGTATAGGCTTTCCTTTATGCTCTCCTCTTCCCCGTTCCCCTGGCACTTTATCTGGCCCTTCTCAAGAACACTTGTGTGGCAAACGGTTTTTTATGTGTCACGAAATTGCTTGATGTATCAAGAAAAACTATGAAAGATGGAGGATTGGGGAAAGAAGGCGTGAGGGTTGCTTTCACGTTCTCTCCTCTTGTTTTCACATCCGATTTTTCCCTTCCATTCTCTTTTCCAGTAATCATGCAGAGCCAAGGAACCTGCTGGAGGTGGTCTGTGTTCAGGCGCTGCCATGTGAGCCTCTGCAGCATGTAACTGATTGTGCAGGTGCTTGAGAGAACCGCACAAAGGTAATGAGCATGCAGCTTTCTTCCCCAAATATAACTATAGACTTTAACAATCCAAGCTAATTAAGCTACTACAGAATATTAAATGCTTATAGATACCCTGATGTCAGTCTCTGAGATTCACTGCTTTGCTGTGCAGACCTGCATGTGTCCAGTGGTGGAGGCGAACTACAGTTTTGAGGCTTTGGTAACTTTATTCTGGGTATCCCCTGTTCTGGGTTCACCTGTTTCATTGCCGTACTTCTTGGATCTTCTTTGAGAAACAGTCAACTTGCCGCCTCCCCCCTCTTTTCTGTAAAGATATCACCTACTTATTCATAGAGAGCATCTGGTTGTCCAAGGAAAGTTTCCCGTTGTGACAGCATGGTTTCTTTTGTCATATCTCTGTAATTTTTGCTTCTTGTCGTAGATGTAGTCTTAGCTTAGGAACATGAAAACAGGTCTTACGCCACTGAATCATTTAAGGCTTCTGGTTTTCTGCAAAAGAGAAAAGTCAGCAAATCCTTCAATAGTGCCACTCTGGAATTCAAGAGGGTATGGGAAAATTTGTAGCTCTTCTAAATCTATATGCTTTATTATTTTAAAAACATTTTCTGCCTGTCTTACGGGTGATGAGGTCTAGCTGTGGCATGTCTGATCTGTACTTTACTGCTAAGTGCCCAATAAACTCAACTGCCCAATCAAATGAGAGTCACTGTGAAATGCATTTTCACTAGGTGTATTAAGTGAACAAAGGCTTCTGTCTAACTGCAGTATCTCCCATTAAGGCTATCTTAGAGAAAGGAGAATACTAATCTAGGATGGTTATATCTATACT
Organism: Aptenodytes forsteri; assembly: GCF_000699145.1. NCBI lineage: Eukaryota > Metazoa > Chordata > Aves > Sphenisciformes > Spheniscidae > Aptenodytes > Aptenodytes forsteri. The sequence continues at coordinate 470,526 of NW_008795695.1, forward strand.
TTCTCCAGCCATTACAAACCAACCCTAAGCCTATTTTGTGTCAGGGTAGCCGTTCCTTTACTGTTTTCATAGGAAGTTTATCTCCACTTGGTTTGTACTTTGACAAATGCACCAATTTCACAGTGTCACTGTTTCCTTTTCTCACCTCTTCTATGTGATTTTTCTTTCAATTCCTACATGGCTTTTGCTGATCTTTTACATAAAGGAGTAGAATTGCCCTGTCTTCATGTGGTTAAAAAAAAAATATATATACTTTGGTCATGAAAAGCTTCTCTTGTAAGTTGCTAATAGTTGAAATATGCTGATCCAACCACCTCATTTGAATAACCATGATCACTTTCTGGAAGTGATTTCACAGGAGCTTTGATAGTTTATCTGCAACTGGGCATGCCCTTCCTTTGTCTCTCATAGGGTTTGTTTCACCCTTTTTACTTCCATGCCAGCAGAAGCTGTAGCTGTGTGTGCATCCTGTGGGACACAGTGCAAGTGGTGTTTGGAGGAAATAGCATACTACCAGTTTAGGGGTTTGCTAAGAGTACAGATATCTTCTTTGTGTTTCGAGGGCCTTCTGGCAAAACTGTATTAATGCAGCCAACCTTTCCAAATCCTTTTTTAACTTGTGGATAGCAAAACTGTATCTTCATTACATATTCATTTACTGCTTACATCTATGCATACTTAAGCAAAGTGATGTGCAGTATTTCCTATTTGTCAGACTTTTGTATTATGTAAAGTTGCATCAAGAGTGTGTCAGCATGATATGAATCATGAGATGGTTGGGTTTCTACAGCCCTTCTATTTCTTCCTATGAATTTCTGTTTTTCCTGGATGACATCTTCAAATTCTTCAGTTCTAGTTTGCTACCTCTCTTTGAATACAATCTTGTTGCAATTCAGAATATTGTTATTGATTAGTAATTGTTAACTAAATGGTTTATCAGCCTAACTGATGAATTGTTCTCCTCTTCTGAAATTTTTCTTTCTATCTCTCTCTGGCTATCCGTACACCAAATTCCAGACTTAAATCTGGGGGAGAAAAATGGCTAAACATCGTAAGCCCTCAATTTTGTCTATTTATTTGACTGAAGTACTAAATAATATTTCTGACATCAGACTTATTTGGGAATTTGTGTTCAGTCTAAAATCCATAAATAACTGCTGCCTTTTTTTGGCTAATGACCAGTCCATCTCAATTGATGTGCCTATACTCTCATGTGCCTATACCAGGCAGATGATGACGCTTTCAGTTCTTATCCACTGTATCTTGGCTTATGGTATTGCCTTAGCATGTGCCACTCCATATGGTGCTGCCTCTGATTTGAAATGTAGCAACTGCATGCTTTTTTGCTTTTGATTTATTTCACTGAAACGGAGAAGAAGCCAAAAATACAGAAACTAGTGTTTCTGAAACAGGTTGTTTGTTTCCCATGAATACCACTTTGAATGGGTGGATTACTTTGAGGAATGGTTAAATCTGGGTCTTCCAGTAGTTTCAACTTCCAGTAGCCTTGTCGCATATTCCAACTGAAGAAATACTGGTTTTTTTGAAAACAAACACCCTCCCCCCAAATCCCAAACCCTTCTGCCTGTCCTACACGTTTGTGGAGAAATTCTTAACTCCTACATCTCATGTACTCAATAAATATCAAATAAATCTCCTCTTTACGGTCTTCTGTAATCAACCAGAACCAGTGAGACTTCAGGAAGTGTTTCTTTTCTGAACAGTTAGAAACATAACATCAAATTTGTTGTATAGTGCAAGGGTTTATTTTATACTTAGTATTGCCCTTTGCTGGGACACCCTCTTACAGGTCCAAGTCTTGATTCATGTGGACTTCATAACTCTCTAATAATATTCTAGATGGATGATTTAGCTAATTGTAATGGTTGCTTATAACATTGTTTGCTGTATCCTCTCTACTGGGATCACCCACTGACTTGATTTAACCCTAAATCTGTGGCAAAATGATCTTAAAGCATAAGGCTAAAATGACGCAAGAATTAACTATTCTTGTACTGTAGGTACTGCAGACTGATATCCCATCATTGACAGTTACATAAAGATACCTGGTTGGATTGTTAACAGTTAAAACAGAAGAATAGGTTTCCAATTTTTGATTGGTAAACATGTGGTTTTATCCTACTTTATGGCCTTAATTTGTGCTTTGATCCTTTTGTTGTTTCATTTGGGGGGTTTTGTTGGTATTTGTTTTGATTTTTGGGTTTTGTTTTTTTTTTTTAAAGAAAGCAAAATTATTATCTTTTTGTTGGGCAATTTACACTGCATGTTGGAAGTTCTGAGGGTAGGTCTGTCTGATGTCTCTGGCAGCAATTATTAATAAGACTTCACCGGCTGCATCACTGACCTCTGGCAGTTTATAGAGAACTTTAGTTTTGAAAATGCAGTGCCTGCTTGAGGTCTCCTGAAGCTCTTGTTCTGGCAGAAGTACATAATCCAAGATTTAAGACAACAGTGGAAAAGTGGGTTGGGAATAAGAAGAAATGAGGTATACCTGGGGTGATTCTGCCTTCCTCCAGTAAATCTTGACCACCTTTCCATTTTTCTTGCCTTTGCTGGGAGATTGATTTGAAATTTGGAAGAAGAAAATGAAGAAAAGGGCCAAATAAGCCCTATTAATGATTTAGGACCAGACACCCCCAATCCTGCTTGGTAGTGGGAAATGCTACCTTTATACCACACTGAAGTAGAGCTTTCTAAGCTGACAGTTCATGCTCTGCTCCGAGGAATTAGTCTGGCTTTTGTACCTTACTGTTTCTGTGAAATCTAGAACCGTTGTGCCTAGAATGGACATCTAGCATGGTCTTTATTGGTTACAGCAGCTATAGCTGGTTGATCTAGTATCAGGCTATCAGCTTTTCTCCATTTTCTCCATCTAAAGCATCAGGTAATGTCCCTTGCTTGCAAAGCAGATGATAGCCTCCTGTGAGGCACATGGGTAGTGCTATACTGTGCGGGAGGAGGAGGTTCTCCCTGAAGCCTTCCTTGAAATAAGCAGATTGATTTCCCACTGAGTTTAGAAGTGAACCTTTCAGATGTTTTGCCAATCACATGTGCTTGTCATTCTTGCCTTTGCAAAGTAAGTTGAATACATTTTGAAGCTGAAAGTAAAATTGGGTAAGATCAACATCTAAAATGGGATCGAGTGCACCCTCAGCAAGTTTGCAGATGACACCAAGCTGAGTGGTGCGGTCGACATGCCTGAGGGATGGGATGCCAACCAGAGGGACCTGGACAAGCTCAAGAAGTGGGCCCATGTGAACCTCATGAGGTTTAACAAGGCCGAGTGCAAGGTCCTGCACCTGGGTCAGGGTGACCCCCAGTATCAATACAGGCTGGGGGATGAAGGGATTGAGAGCAGCCCTGCCGAGAAGACTTGGGGGTACTGGTGGGTGAAAAAACGGATGTGACCTAGCAATGTGTGCATGCAGCCCAGAAAGCCAACTGTAGCCTGGGCTGCATCCAAAGAAGCGTGGCCAGCAGGTCAAGGGAGGTGATTCTGCCCCTCTACTCTGCTCTGCT
>NW_008795695.1:474339-490979 GCF_000699145.1 Aptenodytes forsteri
AGACTAGATATAAGGAAGAAATTTTTTATGCTGAGGGTGGTGAAACAGTGGCACAGGTTGCCCAGAGGGGTGGTGGATGTCCCATCCCTGGAAACATTCAAGGCCAGGTTGGACGGGGCTCTGAGCAACCTGATCTAGTTGAAGATGTCCCTGCCCATTGCAGGGGGGTTGGACTAGATGACTTTTAAAGGTCCCTTCCAACCCAAACCGTCTATTATCTAAAACCACAAATAATAAAAGGAGGACATTGTCATCAGAAGCAGAGTTAATTTCTGCCCTCAGCCAAGATATTGGGTATCTCCCTTATGAATAGCAACAAATACGGATTGTATAGCTAGCAACCCCAGCACAGCTGTTAAGCCTGTCTTTCCAAAATTGTATAAATATACACTATTTATCAAACAAATATTGACTTGGTTCAAGGGTACTAGCAGTAAAAGACATTGGTCTAAGGTTGATGGTGGTATTCAGTGAGCAACACTTACTGTGAGATCATTTCTCTTACAGGAGATTAATGCTGAGTTGCCCCCCAAAAAATAGGTTTATTACATATTTATATGTAATAAATAAATTATTTATTAATAATAAATATGTAATTAATATTACATATTTAGTTATTGTTTTCACCAGCTCCTATTGCTCTACCTTCTCTACAGTACCTCCTTCTCTGAGTGTATCTCAGGCCTCTCTTGAGCTACCTTGGAGAGAAGTTTTCAAGACATGGATGGGATTTTTTTTCCTTTTTGTAAGATGGCCCTCCACCGCCTTCACAAACGGGGAGGTTTAAGTTTGCAAGATCTGCAGGGCTGAACTAACAGAAATATGAAATGTTGGGTTTCTGTGCTGTAATGAGGGACTTGCTAGGGAGAAGTTTCTTTTGGAATTGGGCTGTTGAACCTGTGGCACGTGTGTAGGTTGTGAACGCTACTGCTGGTTCATGACCTGTTTTCTTGAATGAGTGTCTACATTTGTCCTGTAGAAATTCCCCGCCCGCCACCCCCCCCACAGGTACATGCCTCATCACTCACATAGTGTAATAACTGCGAGTACACAGTGCTCTTGTGTTGGGGAACCACACTGAAATTATATGAAACTTGTGATTTTCTCCTTTTCTGGTAAATATGATATTTTTCAGGCCTGGCATATGAGAGAAGAGTTGGACTTCCTTTTTATAAAATGTTTTTTTAAAAAAACCAACAAAACTTCTTACTACATCTTCCAGATTTTGAATGCTTTTTAGCTGTTATGTTTTCTAGTTCCCTCTGGAAATCTGTAACTTATGAAATTGTAGTTTAATATTTGCTTCAACTGATATTTTGATCTTGCTCATTTCAATATATTTTTTTAAATTTCCACTGAACATAGGATCACATTTTCTTTTGTAGTGCTGGATTCATGATGATATGGCATTTGTGATTAGTGATTCTTTAACCTTAGAGTTCATTTCAGCAAAATTAATGCATTTTTCAAGTTTCAACTTTTAGCAGTTGATTTCCATAAATCAAAAACTTTCCAGTGGAGAAACAGATTTCCTTTAGCAATTTTAAGTTTGCTGAATATAGCCTTGCTCTCTTAGTTCTTGCAGGCGGAAGTAATCTGCTGACTTCTGGGAGTCCATAGTTAGGAGCTAAGAACTTCTGGTCATCCACCATCTAATGACGTGGAGTAGTAAACAGTAAATTTGTGTGCATCATCAATTTCAGGTGCCTATATTTGTATATAATATAGGCATATTTTGCCCATATTTTTGGCATCTGGAGTGCTCTACATGCTCATCTTCTCCTTGAAGATGAGCTACTCCCATGGAAGCCAATACAGAGACAGTAAACAGCTTCAGGTCTGCTATTTTCAACATCAGTTTGGCCGTGAATTGTATGGTTAATATATTCATTAGCTGTGTAGTCAGAGCAACAAAATCTTCAAATACTGTAGTCTGAAAACATTGAATTTTCTCTGTCCACTGACAGCAGAGAGTGTGCTGTGTTTGCAGATAGTCAGACAGATGTTACAATTTCTCTTGCTTCTTGGAAGACTTTTTGTTGTTTTGTACACAGCTCTAAGGATATCCAGGTAGGTGCTTCATGACTTTGTCTTATGAGTTACCTCTTGATGTTAAGGAAATAATGCAGACTGCAAAACTCAGATTGATTTTTGCCTTCTTGGAACAAAGCCTGAGGTAGAGGGTTTTTTATTGGTAAAAGATAACATTCTTGTCCTGCTATTATGTTCCATAAGAAACATTAAATGTGTATCCCAATTCGGGTTCAGAAACACAATTTTTCAGAAAGCATCTGGCAGTTGGTTTTTCAACATATAGTAACTTGAGTGGGGCATGTGTAGGGATGAATGTGTAAATTCTACTTTTTCATAAAACAAAACCTATCTGAAGTCTAGCTTTCAGCAACACACCTGGGAAATCTAAATTTTGGTTTTGTTTTGGTCTGTGGGTTTTTTCTCCAGAAAACAAGTTCTCTAACAGAATAAATGGCATAGACATTTGAGCAGTATTGGTCCACGGGACAAACCTGATCCATTGCCCTTGTTGCTTATTTGTGTTGTGCCCTCATTTTACTTCTGATCAGGTGGGAGCTTGCAGGAGAGTGTGGTGTGGAGAGCCCTGTAAGGTGTCAGGGTTTCCCACCAGGCGTGTGGAGGATGCAGCCAGCGTGAGGTGAGAGGGTGACTGTCTTTCTGCTGAGTTGTCACAACAGCCTTTCTCTTGGCCTCAGTAAATATCCTTAGTTTTCACTCATGCTTTCTGTACCCTGTTTATATGGATAACGGGAACAATTTGGACAGGGAGACTGTTCATACAGCTTCCCGCAGTAGGATACCTGCTTAGGTGTGGCATCTGTTATCACCCTTTAGCCCCTAAAGTGAGCAAGTACTGAATTTGGGATAGCCTGTTTTAACCAAATCCAAATTTGTTTTTCTGACTTCACCAGTTAAACCTGCAGGAGATATGAGAATGCAGCTTCAGTGGACATAAGGTTCTTCAGTCCATAGCAGACCTCAGGTGCTTTTCAGAGCCTAATAATGTCTACAGATCCAGTAATACGGGTTTTGTCTTTAACAGCTGCAGTGTGGAGGTGGTGAACAGAGGTTTTCTGAACTGTTGTTTGAGAAGGGTTGAAAAATTATTGGTTTGCATTTGTCCACTTGTCTTTTTTTTTTTTTTTTCCTGTGGGTATGTTGTACAGGTTTTTGTAACTATAGAACACTCTCTTCCTTTTTTTAATTACTAGATGTCTGGAACATTACTACAATTCCTTTATTTCAAATTTGTTTGTGAATACAAGAAATTTTAGTCTTTAAAAAATACTTTTTTTTTTTTTTTTTTAAGATGGCAGTTGTGTACTTTGTCCTTGGCATTTCATTGAATTCATTACTAAGCAAAACTTACTGGTGCTGAGCTCTGCGTTCCCCAAGCTTGCTATACAGGTCTATGAACTCATTATGCATATTTATTTTATTTATGACAAAGAATATAAGCTAAAACTAGATAACATTATTAATCAAAATACCACTTAAAAACTTCATCTCCTAAAATAAAATGGAAAGAACGGTACATAAACCCCATGTAACAGTGTAATAAACTTTCTTGCATATCAGGTATATATTGAATTATCTTGAGATGATCATCCAGATGTATTGAACCAAGTAGTAAATATTGGTTGAGTCAAGGCTGAGATTAATATTTACCTCAAGGGTCAATAAATTTTGATGTTTACTGAAATGTGAAGTCAATACATATATTGTTAATACATTCTGAATGTATTCAGCAGAAATATCTAGAAATCTGTTCTATAACCCTAGGGATCCCAAGGGACACCTTCCTTCTAGTTAATACTGCAAAGGAAAAACAAGAAATGGAAGAAAGTGACCCAGTTTTAATTAGTCAGTCAAATACATATGCACGCACACATACTTAGTATCTGATGGATACCAACTTTCTAGAGGGTTGGCCCAAAGCTATACAACATCTCTGTGAATCCCTAAGGGATGACAAACCTTCCCTCCCCACTTTGGCTTCAAGTATAAACTGTGTTTATTTGACTGTGCTTTATGTACCATAAATATAAATGAATAAGTGGTTTAAAAAAAAAAAAAAAAAAATCCAAGGATCCCCTGCCCTCCTTCCCAAATACTCTAGTATATACCACTGTCTCTGGAGAGTGAAGAACGGGGGTTTAAAAAAAAAAAAAATCCAAGGATCCCCTGCCCTCCTTCCCAAATACTCTAGTATATACCACTGTCTCTGGAGAGTGAAGAACGGGACAGGTTTATATCCTGTTGCTCTGTGTATTATTGGCAGGGGGACAAGCACTACAGCAATGAGCATCATGGAAGAACTACTATAGGTGTTATTCTTGCCAAACTCTGATTCAGCCAATCAAGATAGTTTTAGCCCTTTGGTTCACATAACTAACTAGGGAAAGGCATTCATGGGGCTGATTTGAATGAAACTGAGACATACTCATGTGGAGAGAGAAAAGGAGAAGAACTACCCCTTCCCTCCCCATCTGTAAAATCAGCTGGCAAGTCTGAGTTTTGCTGAGTCTGTTTGTGTGTGGGATCCTTTGTGTGCCATTTTTCCTCCATGCACCTGTTTTGTTGTTACTAAACTAAACAAAAATATCACCTTTCATAAAGCATGTTAGATCTTCTGTTGGAAATGGGCATCTGTCTTATGCATGGCTTTGGAAAAATCCCAATCTGTTACACAGAATGGCTGGGTTTTTTTCTGGACTCACAGCTTTGATCAAGATGTGGTACAAAGGAAACTTAAAAACATCTTGGAAAATAGCATTTCTTTTCTGAGGTTTAAGATACTAATGGAAAAAAACTGAGGTTAAGTCTTTGCTGACCAAACTGTCTAGTTCTTGCAAATCTCTGACTGTTTACCAATGGGATGAGATAGTCGCAGTGTGCAGGCACAAGTGAAGAGTTGAAACTCAGCTTTAGCTTTGAATTACCCTGTTTTTAAGGTTAAATCTGACACAAATGCTTTTTTAATGAACACTTTGTATCTAATACAGTTTCATTTGAATGAGCAATGTAGTTGTGTAATTACAACACTACCGAACATTCCTGCTATCTCCATCTCTCACTAAAATAATAAAACGTAGTCATAAACTGTTGCTAAGGACAGAGGTTGGCTCAGAGTGAGATTTAACATTTCAAGCGTTACACTGCACCAGAATGGCACTGCGTTCCTTGCAAAAGCAAGAATAGGCAAAGGAAACCTTTGAGTCTTGCTTACTCAGTGTGCAAGAAGTAACATGAGAAATGAGTGCAGTTCAAAGACTGAACGGGAGATGAAGCCTAGCCTGCTTCGGCACAGTGAAGAGCTAGAAAGACTACAGCAGTAGTCTTGTTAATGTTTTAATCTGTTGCTGTAAGCCTTCTTGAAATAGAGATTGTAATGGAGCTGGAGTTCCTAATTTTTACGTTTTTTAAAGATTTTTTTGCTTTATTTTCATTCGTTTTCATCTTAATTTGTACACTCTCGTTAATGGTTAAAAGACTCCCTGCTTTCTGAAGGTAAGAGTGTGTCTTGGGCTATGCAGCCAAACCTTCTCCAATTAAAACACTGAAGGATTTCTGTATAGACTTAACTGGAGATATCAGAATTAGAAAATGAGTTGTTCCTTCCCCTTATTCTTTTATGCATATGCAGTTACTTTGCTGGAGTTTCAAGTGTAGAACTGAGAATTTGTCCAAAGAGTTAGACCAGTAGGAACAAAGTCAAACCCATTTGAGTGATGTATGTTAATCTTCTACTCTGCTTGAGTTGTCTGATTATCAGTTACAGTTCCTAAGACAGTAAGTTTAGTAATCCAAGAATTTAATGTACAAAGGTCAATATTTCATTTGTCAGTCCATTTGCAGGACTTTTGGTGTCATCCTACTTTGCCATCTTGCTGTGTCATTCATTTTCCTTCTCCAAAACATTCTTTTGTTATCTTATGGAAGAGTTGGTATCATTGCTACTTACTGCATCCAGTAATTCTTTTTTTTTTTTCTGCTCTCCCTCCTTGAGGTTTTTGTTTGATTTTAAGTTAATAGTAGTTTTACATTTCAGTATAAACCTGCCATTTCACAGTCTTTTTAAAAAGAAGCCTGTTAAGACACCACTAGTCTGCATTAGAAATATTTTTGCTTATGGTCAAAAATAAGTAGTAACTAGAGAGACTGAACTTCACCTGTTATCCAGAGAGCATTCAGTTGTTTGATCCCTAGTTCTGCAGTGTTGAGCAACCTATTTAAGGTTTTTTGTGGTTATGATGAGTTATTAAATGTACATTGCACTGTCATGTTGTCGTGGTTTAATCAGATTCAGAGAAATCGCATCTCATAAGAATGTGAGATAAAGCAACCTATCAACAGAAGGGGTAACTTTTTTCCCCTTGTTTGTCTTGGATAAAATCCTACAAGCTTTGCTTTCAAAGATCCTTATTTGAAGCTGGGAAGTGGACCTGACCTGTTCATGTACAGTCTGTGCAATTACATACCTCCTGGGACCAATGACCTGTCTTCCTTCCATGCAACCAACTGTTTTTAAGGACTTCTGTCTTTGTTCCACTTTTTAATTTCTTGGCGTTTGCTTCTCATTTGACTGATGGCAACATAACTCAGTAAGCAGATGCCTCTGTCCATTGTGCCCATTGCAAAGACTGAGGTATGAATTCCAGCAGCCTTTGAACACGCATTACCAAGCTGTGAAAGGTTTAGATGGCTTTGAAGAGTAAAAGATGTCTATGCAACTTCAGTTTCAACAAATACATCTTTGGTTAAACCAGAATCTGGTTTTGTTCATTCTATTTCTTTTAACAGCTAGATTGACACTTCCCATAGACTAAATTTGATAGTACATTTTCAGCTCAGAAGTAAAGGGAAGATGAAAAGCTTGCATCTTGAAAGCAATTTCCTTCCTAATTCCCAGGTGGTGGAACTGTTGATATAACTTGTTGTCCAGCAGCTATCTTTTCCAGCTAAGCTGCTAGCTTCATGGGATAATTATCCTAGCTGACTTGCTTCTCCAAGAGAGAAATCATGGGGGAATACTAAGAGCTCTTAATGACAATTAGTAGTCTTCCAAAGTCTTAACAATCTATTATAGATACTGTTTTCCATAGGTGAAGCTGGCTGGTTATTTTCTGGTTTCAGTTGGTCCTCTTTTAAATCTAAACAGTTCTTTTGTGAAAAATTAAAACTACGGAAAAGCCCCCAGACCATCTGTCAAACGTTTATAATGCATTTTCCTTTCTGTAAGTGACAAGTTCAGGAAGACATTCTAGATGAAACAAACATAAGCTTTTACTGAAGGCCTTGAGATGTCATCTCTGGCATTGGTTTGAAGAAAAAGAATAAAATCAGGTCCTATGATAAAACAATAGCCTTGAAGATGGAAAGTTACCTCTCTGTTTTAGCAGTCTGAATACAACTTTTTTCTTACTATTTACATTCAGATAGTGAAGAATGTAATTTATGCTACTTATTTTAGACTGGTTTAGGCTAGTTACAACCTTCTACAGATGTATTGTTGCTGTGGAGCAGGTGTGTGCATGAACAGATGTATGTATTTTGATTGATCAAGAAGGAAGAAGGGAATGGCATGTGTTCATGCATGCAAAAATCTCCTGTGTCTGCACCCGACACTGGATATGCTTGTATCTACTAGTGCTCAGATGTTGCTCACCCAATTTTTCCTTCTAGTGAAACAAAAGCACACTAGAAATTGCTTGTGGAGGACTTATTTGGACCTACCTGGATCATCTGTCTCCATGGACACGTCGATTTAGTGAAGAAATAGTAGACAGCATTTGAGTAACTTTCTTAATTTCTCCTTTTCTTGTGTTGGTATATCACTTGCCGGGACACCTTTGCTAATCAGTCTTGCCTAACATCCTAAAGAGGCTTACGATGTTCTTGTAATTACTAGTCATCTGTGTGATTGATCAGTTCATCAAGGAAAAAGATCCCCCGCTTTAACAATGAATTATTCTTTTTTGCTATGTCAATAATCTCCTCAGCACACTTCCACATAGCTGACTTACACTATTCAGCTTTCTCATCTATTATGTAGTGGGCAGTACTACAAATTGTTGGTAGGGTTTGCTGTAGCTGCCTGATGTGCCAGAGAAACCATGTTCCCCTTTTTCCAAACACAGAATGTGGGAAACATCTATGTACTAAAAGTATTAAGATATGTGGTCATTTTGGTCTTTTATAAAATAATTTAGATTGGAGGGAACTCTCTGTTAAATGTAGGGACAGCTTATACCAGGTTGCCCAGGGCCTTCTCCAAGTGAGGTTATGGAATATCCATCCTTGGAGATGTTCAGACCTCTTCAGCAACCTGTTAATACATTTGACATCCCTCGTTACAAAAACTTTTTCCTAGTATCCAGTTGGCATTTCCCTGTTGGAACTTATATCTGTAGCTTATCACTGTGCATTTTCAAGAAGAGTCTGACTCGATCTTCTTTATGTATTATCATTAGATATCTTTGCACAAATGAGTTTTGTTAGCAGGGGCCAAGAACTTTGAAATGATATCTAGGACCTCACAGCTGGGAGGAAAGATGAAGATATTGAGAGAAAATGTAGACATAAGAAAACATTTCTTGAACTTCTGTAGTTTAAACTATTTGTGACTTTTTAAGTTTTTATATGCTATATGTTGATAAATGTAAGTACAGATATATACAGCATGTGTGTGTATCTTCCAAGATTCCAAGACCCTGACGTGGAGTATGTGATCTTGAGGTTAATTACAAAGCTTTTGGAACATTGTGGAATGACATGTTGTTTTTCTTCACATAATAGTACCCTTTGCCTTTTTTCAGAGCTTTGTAACATCTTTTGGGAATCATGACACAGCAGTTGAGAGAAGTTGGTCAGGGGATACTCATGGGCATTGGAGTGTCTGTCTGGTCTGAATGCCACAAAGTTGTCCTAAAATAAGCCTGTGTTCAGTTCCATGAAACACCAGTGTAACCAAAGTTAAAGGATTGATGCCCCAAACTTTTATCTGCTTGAATTAATCAGTTGATGTACTTTGTTTCCTTGAAGACCAACTATAACAACATTCTTTACTCTTTTTTAATTCAAAAGAGTCACCATGTAATTAAACTGGGATGTTTTATTAGGTGATTTTTTTCAGTACACTGGAGTAGCAGAAAATACTCAACTTTAAACAGTTAAGAGACTAAGAAAGAGACAATAGTGCATTGCATCCATCCAGAAAGAAACAAAGTATGAGAATAGAAATAAATGTAATGGAGACTTAAATTGTAATTGCATCAAGAGAAGGTTTTAGTTTAGGTAGTAAAGGAGATACTCCAGAGCTGAATAAATACAACTTCAAAGCTTTTTTTTCCCTTTCACTTATGATGCATTGCCTTTTAAGTTGTTTGTTTGTTTGTTTGTTTGTTTTAACTTGGTCTGAATTTCACACTGTCACCGTGCAATTCATAACTTCAAACTCATGGATTTTAACTACATGTAATGGTCTCTTTAGTTCCACTTCACATCAATCCTAGCAGAAAGGAAAAGCTAACGGTTACCAAAGGCTGGGCCTCGTCCTGCATTTGCTGCTACAGTAACAAGATTCATATATGCCTGTTTCTAGAGATAGTGCTTCCCAAGGTGAGCATGAATCTCGATACAGTCTTCTAGAAAGCTATTGCTGCTAGTTCCCAAAGACAGGCATTATCAATATCGTTGGATCCAGAAGGAGCAGATAGCATTAAATGCCTTTGGGAGCCAGAGTGAAATTTCAGAACATCAACAGTGTTTTCATAACAGATGTAACTGTATAAGCTACTAATGCAATGTATACCCTGAGGCAATATAGACAGTCTTGGAATGACCTGTAGAAGAAGCTTTCATACCATTCAGAGGACAGGGGCAGCCAAAAATAATCTCAGTGACAGTGTGAGTCTGTCACTGATCTTCAAATGTCTCAAGTTGTCTCTACTGCTCAAGCCTGTCTCTAAAATAAGGTCGCCAAAGACTTTTGAATGTGTCGTACTCGATATTGCTTTCTGAGATATGCAGAATTTGCAGTCATGAGAAATACTGTGGGTTGTGCAATACGACCGTATGTAGTTATAGATTGGTCTCTAGCAGAAAGAAGAAAAGTGAGCATGAAACAGCTACAGAAATGAGGATGTTTTGGAAACTAAAACACTATATTGGTGTTGAAATGCAAAATAAGCTGATCAATGAAACAGCTGTGTTGTCTGAGTGTGAGCACAGCTCCTGGGCTCTGTTTCAGCTGAGATGAGCCAGGAAGTACAATTTAGAGCAGGAGGCCATTTCTGCAGATCTTTAAGACTGTTTCTTTATTGCACTGACTGGATTCTATATTTTCAAATGTGATGATTCGGGATGGATAAACATTATTTGCAAACAACATTTAAGGAAAAATCCTGAAATATTTCATGAACTGTAGCTCTGATAATCACTTACAGGTGTTTCTCTTTCTAATAATTTGTTCTGATATAGGGAGTTACATAGAGCTAGCGTGCAATGAATGTGCAGAGAGATACGTGAATAATATTGTGTTCAATCTTGTGCAGTGTTAACTTTTCCTTTAATATTATGTTATCTGATTCAAGACTGTGGAAGGGAAAAACTGTTATAGAACCAGGGATTTACTTTCACTTATTTTTAAAAACTTAGCCTTTAAAGTGCAAGTACCAAAATGAATTAACAGTCTTCAAATTCATTGTGCTAATTCAACACTTTCAGTATATTGTAGTGACCTGAAATTAAAAGAAAAAAGGCCTGTACTCTTCCCTATGATAGTTTAAACCCCAAACCCAACCCAGACTTACGGATCAGTGAAAAGTGCTCCCAATATGTCATTATAGCCATCTCTCAGAAAAAGTCACAATGCAGGTTTTAAAAACTACTGATGGAATAGGTCCTGTTAATTAGGAGATTTTACAAAGGAGAAACTAGTGCTAAAACTTAACTGTAAGCATTTTAGCTTGATGTTTCCATTCTGAAATCATTCCAGTGCCCAGTGAACAGTAGGAGATATCCAACTGCAGGTGTGTTCTATCATATTTAATTAAGTTTTTCTTTTCATCTGCATTCATTGCTTTACTCAAGGTATCACACTTTTATTACAGTCTTTAAATTCCTATAAGATAAATTTTAAGTCATAACTCAGAAGGAACAAATTAACCTCAAATGGACAAAGCTGTTTCCCATATAAGACTGCCTTCAGAAATTGCAAAATATGAGCCCCTGCACTCTTAATATCTCTTTCTGTTTCTGTCCAGACTTGAATTTATAACAGTGAAGGTCCAATTTTAGCAATTTTTCATGGAAAAAATAGTGTGTAGCTCTAGTTAGTGTGACTTTGTCTGCATCATACTGGTATCTGTGACTCTGAAAATTTCCAGCCATTTCACTGTTTCTTTTAATGCACACTAGATATAAATTTCAGCTAAGCTGTGAGCTGCAGCACCAATGTTTTTAACTGGCCAGAAGGAGATGAGATAACCAATTTATTTTGTATGATTTTTGTAGCATTGGTGCTCATACGTCAGTTAGTGAATGCTTATACCTCAGTTAGTGAAAAGGGGTATACTAGTCCATTTATTTCTCATTTCTATGTGATCTGCCTAAAGAAACGGAAAAGGAATTCATGATAGGTTTTTTTTTTTTAATTCCCAAAACTTAAAACAAACCACCCCAAAAATGCAAGTACCACTGTTCTTGCAGTACTTTGAGCTTTATAGTTCAGCAAAAAAGAGTAAATGTGCTATTTTCCAAATGTGTATAAAGGATATGGTTTTCTTTCATTTTCTGATTTCACACTATTAAATGTGTGCAATATGGCATAATCAGGGTACATAAAAATATATATATTTGCTGTTCTAATTCAATGACACAAAATTGAAGATCCCTGAGGTAAGGTTAAGCAGAAGCTCATATAGTCAGGGTTGAAATTCAGACACTGCAGATATAATCCATCTCCCTGACACATGCAGTGCTTCATTGTGAGACTGCCAGACATAGTCTGCTGAGATGGGAATGTCACAGAATACCAAAACAGGGGGAGACGCAGTTTTGTTCATCATCGCTTTTATCTACGAATATCTATCTAACAGTCTACATACATAGCTGTTGCCAGACAGAGAAATATGAATGCAGCGTGGAGATGCAGCAGCTAGCATTCAGAGAAGTATATGGAGCGTATGCTGGGAGCTCAGAATTACCTGCAAATAATTTGGGTAGTTAATCAGGTTAATTGCTTATCTTTAAGGCAATATTTCGGTGCAGATGCTGAGTCACCACCTCAGCTGTCTAGAAGAGATCAATGGCATGCCTGGTTGCCTACATCTCCTAGTGAATTCTGAACCTAAACGACAAAAGGGACCCTGAAGGCAAAGAAAGTGCACTGTCATCACTAGGGAGGCAGGCAGAAGAGCTGCAGTGGAAAAAAAAAAAGTTTCTTTTTCGAAAATATAAAGTGCCACTGGTCTTGCAATTACTTCTCAGTTATTCCCACTCCATTATGCATTTGAAGTTTTCATGCTGGGGACAAAAGGGTAAAAACCCTGAACCAATTTAGAGAGAATTAAGGTTCCAAAATGAGAGGTGCAGATGTATGCATATCTTAGATATACACGTAAGTTTGGTCTTATGCAAAGAAATATGACTTGGCTGTATTGGCCAGTCATACAGATTTTGGTGGATTTTCAAATGCCCATGTCAGGCAGCAAAACACTAAAAATGTTTGAGTGCCTGGCCTGTAGCAGTTTCAGCCTGGCACGAGCATAGGTAGTTCTTCTGTAAACTGCTGGAGTCCCTGGGTAATTATGGCTCCAATGAGAAAGGAAGAAAGCTTCTGGGTCTCTGAAAAAAATACGCCTTTGCCATAGACTTGGCAGAAATCGGGCTTGGCCATATGACCCAACAGGGCTGGAGGGACATGGCTGTCTGGATTTATGTCTGGACATATGGCAGGCTTGGCATCGTGATTAAGTATTGTTGACTCTAGCTTCACATGTGTGTTTTTATTTGAAATAGGGTATCCTATTCTAGATGTACTGAGCGACATTTCTGTATAGGCATTTTCCTGCCAATTTGTAAAAGGCAGCCTTTAGCTAAAAGCACCACCGTGACATGAATCAGCAGTTCAGGACTAAGCAGTGACACAGCTGAGGAGCTTGGAGCAGTGGGATGGATGGAAGTAAAGGGCATGTATCAAAGCTAGAATATAACCATTGTAGGGATGTTAATAGTTCCCAGGCTTGTGGCAAAAGTTTCATGAGGAACCTGCAAGCAATTAAAAGTTTAGGAGAAGGCGCAGCAGGTGGGCTGTCTGTTGGTGAAAGGGAGCTAAAGGTTAGGTTAGATATTTTGGTGTTGGTTCAGTGCCCCGCCCCCCCCATCATAAGTTTTCAGTGTCCCCTCTGAATCCCTCCTTCAATCCCAATATGAAGCCCTGGTCTTTGCAAAGTGGTCTGCACCACCACAGAGCAAAAACGATGGATGAAAACTTGCTATTTCACCTTTTTTCCACCACTTCTATTTTTACCCGGATAAGTTTTCTCTTTGCATTACCTTGCTCTGAATCCCTTTCTTACCTATTATAGCCAAAAGTGTCAGGGCTGGAGGGAAATGCCGTCATGTTACCTCAATTTTCTAGAATATATCATTTCTGAGGAAAATAGTGAAGATCATGACAACAGCAGAAAGTCGTGCAGAGTTGGTTGTCTTCACTCCTCCACCTGCACTGATCTCAGACAGATCTGGGATCTCATGTGACAATAAGTTCCCAGGAGCCTCACTTTCAATATTAGCATCTCCTACTGCACATTTCCCCAGAAACATACTGGTACATTGAGTTACTGGGCATAAAGATCAGCAGTAAATCTGACTGCTACTGTCACTTAGAAATGGATTAGACCTCTCTGGTTTGGTGGTCTTATGAAACAAAGCTTAATATGTCATTCAGCATTCATCTCTCATCCTTATAGTTTGTGTAAGTCTGAATTTTCTGGGGGTGTGGAAAAAATAATATATTTCTGCGTATCTTGGTTTTGTATCTCCATATCTAGTAAAAAATACAGGAAAAGTCTATGTGATATTTCTAAGCAGCTGACAGTGAGAAATACAGGTATCATAAGAAAGTTTGCTTTTTTTTTTAATTTATTATTTCAGGGAATTGGGGAAAAATATTTTAATCAGAATTTATAGATACAAATGAAATCATCAGCTCTAAAGTTTTTACTTACTGGATCTACAAATGGTTCTTTCTGTAGTTTTGTTTCTTGGAAGAGAGAAAATATGTGGCAAAGATAATATGTATTTTTTTATATATTAGCTTTTTTACATATTACATAGGGGAAAAAGAGTTCATTTTGAAAACTTTCAGTAAAAAAAGGGACATGTTTTTCACAAATACATGAAAGAGGTTCTGTTCTACCAGTTCTGTTAATTGATTATTTTTTTAACCCCTAGAACTCAAATAGATCCCATTGCAGTTTTTCAAACTTAACCTGAATTCAGCTTATTTTTTCCTAAAACTAGACAAAAATCTCCTAGTTTTTGTATTTATAAATAAGAATAAAATTGACGTTAAAGATGTCCTCTGAGCATTTAATTTCATACACTTGAGCTGCTTCATTAGTAAAGAATATCAGGTACAGGAAATTTTGACCTTTCATTCCTTAACCATGCTGTTTTCCACAATAACAATTCTGACAGTGAGTTAGGTACTTACTGCTTTGTTTTGCTTCAACATTATCTTTAAAGAATAACCTAAAAGCGATCTTGAGTTTGGTCTGCTAAACTTGTGAACACAAACATATATGGAGTGATTGATAGAAACAAATGTTTAGACCTGTGAAAAATGAATTTTTATTAAGGATTTTTACAATCCTTCAGACATTAAAAATGTTTGCCACGGCTTTACATTCTGTAACTTCTGTAAATTCAGAGTAAAAAGTTTTGGGTTTATATTGTGTATTTTAGTTGAAGTTCATCTGACTTCCTGCAGTGTAGTGTTCTCTCCCTGTAATAGCAATGCCTTTTCCCATGTTGTTTGCTTGTCTGGAAGTAGAGAATCAAGTTTGCATACATATACGCCCACATTAAATCTTATATATGAATCCATAATGAAGTTCAGTTAACAAAGATTTCAGTGTGATTTCTTCATGTATTTGAACATGCATTCTAGAGAACTACTGAGATTAGAAATTCTGAAGAAAAAATCAGGCAGCAAAGATATTGCCCAAGTGATAGCTTAAATCAGTGCAGAATCAGCAGATCAAGCGTCGATTCAAGAATTTATGCAACCACTCTGTCAAAGATCTAAATAACTTTTGGTCCACGCTGTCTAAAGCACTTTGAAACTTTCATTAGTGCTGTTAATTGTTAAAACTTTGTATTTCTGCTACATGATCCACATCCCCTGCAAGAAATTCCTTGCAGGAAGTGCAGAGATTTCAAGTGGCTTTGACTTGTGGCAATATACTCCACCTTGGTTACTTTTGATTCACAGTATTGCAGTTAAAATGCAAATGGACGTCAATAGTGTCACAAGGTTCCTTTTTAGTATTAAGTTCTCAGGTAAGAATATTTATTAAGAAAAACTCTGATGCATCAAAAAGAGAGCATGCTCGTTGGCCATTGGCTGGTTTGGAAAGATGGGGCCTGTATGCCGTGTGTCAAATGTTTCATCTTTGTGAGAAAACACGTTTGAAGCACCATCTTGCTGCTTGTTTAAGGGCAGCCCGTCTCTTCAGTCACGCAAATGCTGAGCTCTAGCCCACGGTGTTCTACATCTGTTCTGCAAATATCAGCAGAATATCTCTGTCCTTTATATCTTCTAAATAGGTAGTAAACAGGCCTCTGCCTTATGGGTTTTCAGGATCTGTTAACCACAGCATACTGAATTTTAACCAGAAAAATTCTCATAACTTTGAGATGGTTACTCAGAAATGTGGCATTAAAGCTCATGTAGAATTACATTCTAGAGCATCATTGACACTGACATTGTAATTTTAGCTAGCATGGCATTCAAGGGTGCCTATGTCTTGTCTTGAGAAAATGTATATTTCTGAAGAGCCAACAAAATGTCCATACTTAAAAATAAATAATTCTCTAATATCCTGCTGGTAATTTTACATTAAGATTTTTAAGAAGCTGCAATTGAGTCGTAAATATGTTACCAATTTCCAAATCCTAAAAGAGATATGATCTGGCTAGAAAAGGAAGACATACACACAAAAAAAAAAGGATTACAGAAGTTAAAAGTTTTGATCTAAACAAATAGAAACTTTATGAGATAATAAAATAGTTTTAGGTTGAATTTCTCTTTTTATTAGCTCAGAGTACTATGTCTTAAAATGTTTCTCTTCCCAGTTTGGATGTTACCTTCATCTTCACGTAATCACAGAATGGCTGAGGCAGGAAGGCACCTCTGGACATTGTCTAGTCCAACCCCCTTGCTCAATGCAGGGTCACCTAGAGCAGGTTGCTCAGGGCATTGTTCAACTGTATTTTGAAAATCTTCCTCCTGAAGTGGTGTTCTATGCACTCTTTCTGCAAGATTTCTATTTAATATTTCTGTTTTCACTTGCAAGATCACAACTCTCGGGGGGGCG
>NW_008795695.1:491097-493746 GCF_000699145.1 Aptenodytes forsteri
GGGGGGGGAGGGAAGAAAAAAACAAACCCCCCAAACAAACCCACACACCCCAAAAAAACCCCAACAACAAACAAAAAACCCAAAACCACTCATGCCTCTACTTCAGTGCCAGAATGGCATTATCTCAGTTTTGTTAAATTAAAGGCAATTTTGTTGCTGCCCTTGACAAGGACGCTTAACCAGGATTCTCAGCAGTCACTTGACACCAGGTTTTGCCATGAGAAAGAAAAAGGCATTGGAAACTGTATTTTTAAAGTCTTCTGGCATAATCTGTTTTATTTTTCTTGTTCACTTAGCTGATATTGCTAAAATAATTGTTTAGTACCTAGTTTCTTTGCAACGCAGGGTTATGTGTATACTGTAATGTCATCAACAGGTACAAAAGCACTACCTCTCAACATTTCTCCCCTTTTCTTGAAATGTACTGCCAGTCTCCTACCCTTTCTGCTTTCAAAATATCATTACTGGTCTTTACCATCTGATAGGCAATTACTCCCGTTCACTTGTCGTAAAGCTGTGGAAAAGCCAAGAAATTGAAATTGTTGTGGAGTATGTTTTTGCTCTAATTATCATATTTCATTAAATGCTGGATGTTTCTAACATATCTTTACAGATATTTCTATCTATGCATTTTTGTCTTCTCGATCATGTGCACGTTGCCTGTTGAAGGAGCTTTTACAGGAAGAGAGACAAGGAAAACAGCAGCAGTAAAGCAATTAATAGCTCTCTAAAAACCCCATTTAAAGTAGTCTTGTCTGCAAGCTATACCCCACAGAGAGAATCAGGAAGGTGCACTTGAACTACCTCTGCATCTGCCTTGTCTGGAAGGCAATGCTGTTATTTGTGGTGTGAGTATTGACATCCTTTATCGGTAGGGTGTTGTCTTGAAAGCAGAAAGCCTGGACCAGAGCATAATTCTGCCACCGTCCTATTTGTGACCCTGATACGTTGCCTTCCCTCTCCGTGACTCTATGCTCTCTCCTGCTCCCGCCTTTCCTGCTGACAGCCTCGCCCCGTCACTGTGGGGACAACTCTTGCAAAGTGTTTGGATGATGCCGTTTGGAAGAGCTTCTGTTTTTGTCAGCTGCTGTGTGGCTGCAATACAGGTAACATAAATACGTACCTGTCTTTTGGGGTGGGCCCACATTGTTGTGTTTTTTACTCAGGCAAGAACTCATTTAACTAAAAATACTTGTAGGCTTGAATCTTCTGTGCTAATTGGTTTTCCCCCCGAGCCCTTGTTGACAACTAATAGCTCCATGAAATTACACTGGACAGTATATTTAAAACTAATAATAAAAAAGGGAAAACTGCCTGGGGAGGTTCCTTAATAGAAACAAGGTTTGGAAAAGAGTAGAAAGTCAAAGACAAAGCATCAGTCTTCTTGTTCTGCGGGACTGAAGCAGCTGCTGTGTCACATGAGCCAGCAGCCGCCAAGGCCTTCAACTTGGAGGAATTCTGCTGTAATTATCCTGACTCATTACAAATTTCACCTGGCTTTAATTCAGTAATGTAACTTACTGAATATTTTTCCATTAAGATGACTTGTGTGTGTAGACACAGCAGGGATTCATTTGGGGACATCTGACTTTTTTTTTTCCTTCTTTCCTACACTTCACCCTCTTTTATTACATTAAAGGGCAATAGAGTTCCTGCACATGTGAGCGTAACCGTCACATGAATACCAAAAGAATGCAGCATGTTGTTTTAAAAACAAATGCATGGTAAAGCAATAATGATTTGCTGCTTATTGTAAAGCTTTGCCAATTAATTATTTGTTCTGCTCTGAAGACTTATATGGGATCCTCACCAAGACTTTAGAAAGACTAGCAGCAGTGGAGCATGTTCATCCCTTTCTCTCTCTGATCTGTCTATGCATCCCTGACTATTGTGCATGGTTTCCATATGCAGTCATCTAAAGTACACTCTTCCTGAGGATTTCAGCTGGTCTTTGTGCAACTGTAGCTACCCTTTAATGTCATTTTTGGAACATGATATAAAACTTTGAGCTGTTTTATCTTACAACATCACTTATATAAAGTTTAAATAAAATGCTAACTTTCTTAGTCAAATATCATTATTTCTCATTGCTCTTTTACACCACTGCTGGCAGCTTATTTTGATCGCAGACCTGCATTTTGTGGATGTAAAAAGGAGTTGCTTTGTTTTTCTTGCAGTATATCTCAACACAAAGTGTTTGTTTTATTTAAGAGTCCCAGAGCAAACAAAACTGGAGTTTGAGTTGACTTCTTAGATTTAAACTCTCCTACAGAAGACTTGGGATATAGATACTTGGCATGACAATTTATGGGAGAGAGATTTTAAAGAAAGTGTCACTTATATTAATGGATGTTGTTGCTGTTTTAAGAGGTCTGAGGGTTTTTAGCTGTTGAATTTAGCTTTTTTTGCTGTGAGTTGTTTTTGTTTGTTTGTTTTTAAATCCAGCTGAGGATAACTGTGTATAGGTGCCTAAGGAAACAAGTAATAACAACATAAAAAAATGTATTATCTACATTTGACAGCTAACTTGGAACATGTTGTACCTCTCAAGTTAGAAATATCTGCACTGATCCTTCCAGCTAACAATAGCAGCCAATGGTAGTCCATAAAATGGTAGTGCAGATATAGTAATTGTCTTTATATTTGCAT
>NW_008795695.1:493944-506302 GCF_000699145.1 Aptenodytes forsteri
CCCCGATCATGAAGGCAACAAGTTTTTTGTAACAAGTAATGGGACTATTCATGCAAAATTGAAAGAAATAAGAGGGGGACTGGCCCTTGTACTTTTGTATCTGAGCTCTGAGGTTGTTAAAGCACACAAGAATTGAGCCATAAGCAGAAATGTGCAAACGAAGTCTGACGACAAGTTGCAGAACAGCTCCATGGAGCTGTATAGGAGCTGCAAGTGCTTAGCACCTCTCCAGCAAGTTCCCAGAGACAGCCGCTCTTTTACTGGGCTGATGACACTGGACTGCTTAGGAAGGGTTTATTAATTCTCCAAGTACAAAACCAAAAGTGGCTAAATGAGTGAATACCAAAGGTGATCAGCTTGCCAAAAGGTTTTGATTTCCAACATGTGTCTCTAGAGTGGTGTGGACTTCATGGGGAGGTTTGTACAGCTGCCAGGTCTGTTTGTTTCTTCCTCTCTGTTCCCCTTGTTTTCTGTTATGCTCAGCGGTTGCCATTAAAATCTTTCCTATTGCTGTAGACCTTGCACTAGCTCACTGTGACATTAAAGCTGGAGAATACTGTAATACAAGGCCAAAGTATTAGTATTTGGCCTAGTAATTAGGCCAAAGGAAGAATGATGAAGTTTTTTGTAGTTACTATTGCAGATCACTGCTGCAGATAGAAGCAGTCTTTCAGTTGCAATGAATTGTTAGGGCATATCCTGACCTCTTTCTACTCCCTCTCCTAATAAGAAAATTACTTTTTTCATATTCAAGCTTAACATGAAGGAGTTTGGTTTAAATGTAGTTTTAGTTATCAGATAACATAGTATGTATAAAATTTTCACAGTTATTTCAAGTTATCCTCTCATAGAAATCTGAAGTTACCTGAAACAACTATGAACATTTTATTTTGTGTGCTTTTCTTGAAATATTTTGGATAATAATCTGCCAAGAGGAGTGACAGATTGAAGAAATCTAGGAAAATATAAAAAAACTTTAGCACTGCTTTCTTCTCAATTTCTATTTTCAAAGCCAGATTATAGTTTGTAGAGACTATTCTGATGATGGTCTCTTGTCAGGAGGGTAGTTATGGGGCAAAATGGATTTCCATACAGGTTAACGCTTGTACTGAAAGCAATTTTGAAAGGTATGTCTGTTTTGGTTTCTTATTCCTAAAATGTGCCTTATTCCTAAAATGTGCTAGATGCTAACATGTTAGTGCTCTGGGGTAGTATCTGTTACTGTTATTTTCCAAATTAAAATAAATAGTAATTAAAAAAATAAATCAAGTTTTCCTACTTTCAGTGAGTAATTTTATCTAAGAAAATAAATATTTCCTTGTGTATCGTGATGTAGCACAAGTTCCTCAGAGAAGATGCTCTGTTTCTACTAAAGAACAGGTAAAAGCAAATGTTGCTCTTTATCCCCAAATTTAACAGACCTTTGGCTGGTTCCTTCTGTTCTGTGGGACAGAGAAACCTTGGAAAGATTTAAGAGGCATCACGGGGGTGAGCATGGTTAAAGAATAAATATTGTCAGCTTCCTCTTCATTCAGGGATGTTTATTAGAAGCAGGAGTGTGAAAGACGGTTCAGGGCTGTTTGCGTGAGACACTGACAATTAGGTAGAGACTGACACTGCAGAAAAAGTAGAAAAGGTGGGGAGAGAGTGATGTGATAAGTCAACCTGTAAAAGTAAGCATATGGCTTGAATATGTTTCGTTTCATGTCCTAGTTATTGCTGGATTGCTCGGAAAACCATCAGGACACATAGAAATAAGTCAATGGTGAGACTTTTAAGCTACAATTTACTCCAAGCACCATCAGCAAAGAATGAATAAATAAATAAATTTAAAAAAAAAAAAAGGCAAGCTGATCTTTTTTAGGCATTTAGTTTATTTTGCTTAGGGAAAGAAGACAACTGGGAACTAAGGCACTGCAGGCTAGTGGCGTAAGCTCATTTTGTTGAAGTGTACAATTGTTAAAGTGACAATTGGGAAAGTCATTTGGAGAGGGAAGGAAACTGAAACTGCTTAGGAGATATATCCATAGCAGGCAGAGACTACGCTTACGATGCCCCAGCTGTCAGTTAGATCTAGGTGCAGAAATAAAAATACATTTGATGGATTAATTAAACAGTTTAGTAAACAGCACTGGTGTTCTCTTATTTAATCTTATGTGCACCAGCTAGCTCCAGTTCACAAATAGTCTTGAGTGGGTACAAACCATCATGTTAATTCCTTTCTGACACTAGCGGATTTCAAGAGAGTTAAACAAGCAGAGAAGGACACGTACCCTGGGGTCTGTCAAGACTCTCTGAAAGTATGCTTGTGCTTATTCCTCTGTAATGGTATATGCCTTCAGACCTTTCTTTTCCTTTAATCAATGTTTCTTTCAGAATATTATTTGAATAAGGGTAGAAGTAATGACTTTTTATTTCTTTTTTTCTTTTGTTTCTAGGTTTTTTCTTCTACCCTTCCTCGTCAGTAATTCCTTTCTTCCTTTATTATTTGTATAATCAGAAAACAGTGGGTGCAATAGACCAAAATGTCTATGTTAGTCTTTTAACATCGAGAACTGAGACACCACCAGTTATATAGTTTCTGCTCATTCTGTCGGGTATTTGTTTTATTTCTGAATTACCTTTAAGTTTTTTAGGAGTAATAACATGGACAAATGCTTGCAGTTATGGAGGAAGATCCTGAAGTTTTTCTTTAAGGATTTTTTTTTCCTGTCCCAATACATACTTTCCCTGAAGTTAATGGAAGTTACATGCATGCATCGAAGGTAGAGTATATCCCCAAAGGTTTTACTGGAAAATTTGACAATGCTAAAATAAACAGAGGGTTGTGGCAACATGCTTCAGTGAAAATAAATGCTCACTCTGTTAGCTCAGCTGCTCTGGTGCAGGAAAGCAGTTCTCTTCCAGAGGCTCTCTTGTCAGATGCCAGTAGGACTTTGGCTCATTTACCATTTAACATTTCCACTGTGCTTGGCAGAAAATCTGCAAAACTGCCAAAATGTGATCAGATATCGAGGAGGTCTAGGTCCCCTCCAGTCTCTTGCCTTCACTTGAGGAGTCTGCGTCAGGGCAACCCCTATGTGGACTAAAGGCACTAGTAGAGAACAGAAGTTTGAATAGGGTCTGTGTTAATAGGGTTATGTGTTTAAGACACATTTATCTTTTTTTGATTATTTATAGTGACTTTGCTTTTCTCCAGAGACCGGCAATTGTACAGTAGTATATAAGATATTGGGGAGGGGAGCAGAGACTGAACCTTCCTTGTTTTCATTCAGATGCATTTTGGTTGCTCGTTGTTCCCGAGGAGTTGCTGAACGGTGTAGTGGAACTGGGCATTTGCTCTGAGCGTGCCATGACTTTCTGTAAAGATGGCATGCGTGTGCTCTTTCACAAAGGTTATCTCTTTACCTAAGTCTAGTCATTTTAGATTGAAAGTCTGGGGTTGTTTTTCATTTTCAAAGCATAAAAAAGGTGGAGGGTGGGGGTTGGAACAGTGAAAAGTGAAGAAAGAAAAAGAATGAAGAAAAAGTAATGTTTTGTCATTTCTAAGGAGATTATTCCCCTTTATTTCTTTTCTGGCTACAACACTAGTGTATAATGAATACACTGTTCAGGTGAAATAGACTTTCTGTACCTACTGAAGCATGCTGAAGAAGTCAGAGTTAGTGTAGGTATAGTTAGGCTTTTTTTTTTAATCTGAGATACACAGCAACATTGTCCTGAAATACTGTTGGCAAATTTTCAGCATTTACAGGGAAATTGAATCCTTTTCTGTTTCAGCAGTGTTACTGGGACTTTGCTATGGACCTGCCGCCACAGTACTGCGTGCTAATATCTAGCTCACTAGATAGTAGGAGAAAAGCCAGTGTGTTCATGGAAACAGTGCTTCCTCAGAAAAGTAATAATCGGCCTAATGTTGATGACATGCTGCAATCAGACTCTGACAAGGTTTGCAAATATCTTGAAAGGAACTGCTCATCTTTGAATGCTGTAGATCAAAGCCCAGCTGGAACAAAAAACAAGTATGCTGCATGTCAGCTGCAGAATTTTGTTGACGAGCACAGCATGTATAAGCAGAGGCCACCGCTATCATCACTGGCAGGAACAGCCAGATGGTCTGGGCTGGTCGACTACTTAAAATCTTGCTGCATAACCACAAAACCTAAAAATGAAGCTTAAAAACCCATTACGCATCTCCAGAGCCCCAGACTGTCTTTTTAAAGCTTTGAGTCCATTTTTAATCTGTGCCAAAGACTTTTTGAGACATGTCTGTTCTCAGGAACTTCTGTCTGTTTTTTGCCATTCATGTGAATAGAATTAGTCCTGGGGAGGGATAGGATGTAGGACGGTGGCTCAAGCAGAGGGATAGTCTATAAACCCTCCCAGCTCTGCCACAGATATGCATGCTCTGCAACTGGGAAAGTCATTTGCTCTCTGTGTGCACTTATTTTTCCAACTGTGAAATGGGGGCAATATCTCATCTATAACTGTAACACAAGGCCTGATTCATTAATGTGTTTCCAGTGCACTTTAGGCTTTATGGGATGAATAGCTAGCACCCTGCGGGAGAAAACAGACAGCCAACAGGATAAAATATAGTTTGTGTTACACCAGACTAACCCTCTGGATACCGTGCTTTTGAGGCTAAATCATTAGCTTTTTTCTGCTGTAGTGTTTCTATTACCTTTGAGGATTAAGAGGTTGTGGAAGGCTAAAGCAGGCTTCTCCATGCATTGGCACCTCTGCCACCATTGTGGCATGGTGAAGCCAGCATGCACAGGAAGGGGCATGTCATACGCATTACATCTGCTTGCACTGTGGGTCTAAACTGACCTTCAGGATGGCCATACCAGAATTAAAAGGTGTGTAGCCAGAAAGGACCTAATTTGGTGTTGTCTGCACCTGAGGCTAGAGAATATCTCTCGGTGACATTGTGCAGAGCTCCAAAAGCCTGCGTTAGACATACGTTTACTTCCTTGATGTGGAGGGAGGCAGTAATAGCCTGGCTGGCACGTAAGGCAGGGAAGCCTATGTCTTAACCTATGAAACCCCAGTCAATATTGCAGTATGAGATGACAGACTGTAATGCTACTCTCTGACAATTTTAGGCAATTGGCTTATTCAGAGTAAGAATTAAAGACAAAGAAAAAGCCCAAAAACTAAAACTTTACACGAGGTTTGGTGTTTTGTTTTCTTTAAAGAGAGTGTTTTTCCTTTGCCCTAGACTTCCCTTGCAGTGTTTAAATATGGAGGTTATGCAGGGAGAACTTTTCTTTCTCAGAAAAACATAAATCGCCTAAGAATCACATAGAAAGGACCCTCTAAACCAATTTTTTTTTTTTTTTTGAGTCTCTGCAAGCTAATTCTTAACTCTATCTCTTATAATGAGCCCTGTGGGGCTACAGCTGAGGGGTATTTCCGTTTGGGCACGTTCACAGGTGGAAGATCTTCCTGGAGCTTACCAGGTTCCCAACTGAATCCCCTGAAGCATTGCTCTTGTAGTGCAATGTGATGAGAGAGTGAGTGCATTTATTATTATCTGAATTATAGCTGTGCTTTTGCACCCCATCAGTGCTTAGAGCCTAAAAGGAGCAGAATCTCCACAAAGGCCTCCAAGCCATAGAGACAAGGGAAGCACGCTCAAAGAAGTGACGCAGATGTACAAAGCCACATACCTGCTCACAGAGACTGTGACAGGTGCAGAATCTATCCTCCTGTTCTGCTTTGCAAGTCAAAAACCTGTATTTAAAATTTTGCCTGGTACTTTCTATCGGATGTAGAGCCAATAGCACTTAATGTCGGGTTGTCTTGGAAAGAGATTACCAGGCCATATCTTAGGAGTTCAGTGCCAGATCCTGGGAAGTCCGAATTTGTATCTCCTTGCAGATCACACTAACTTTAGTAATCTTGAGAAGAAGAAAAAAAACAACAAACCCAAACCTTAAAATATTTGTGTGACATAACATTCCACTTCATCTCACCTAATAAAGCATTTCTATGCATGTCTTTTACCATTGTAAAAATGAGCAGACATTATGGGGCAAACTCTCACCATGATTACACTGATGTAGATCAAGAGACACCTTTGAACTCATTTTGTTTATCTATCTGCAGTGTTCTTCTTTTTCATGTCGTGCTTTGGAAAAAATAATTTGCAACTGTGAGAGCTGGAAGTAAGTTAAGGGAAGTTTAAGGATGGGAAACAGTAACTAAACTGGTAACTGCAGTTATTTTTAAAAACAACAAACCCAAACCTTAAAATATTTGTGTGACATAACATTCCACTTCATCTCACCTAATAAAGCATTTCTATGCATGTCTTTTACCATTGTAAAAATGAGCAGACATTATGGGGCAAACTCTCACCATGATTACACTGATGTAGATCAAGAGACACCTTTGAACTCATTTTGTTTATCTATCTGCAGTGTTCTTCTTTTTCATGTCGTGCTTTGGAAAAAATAATTTGCAACTGTGAGAGCTGGAAGTAAGTTAAGGGAAGTTTAAGGATGGGAAATAGTAACTAATCAGGTAACTGCAGTTATTTTTTCTTTACGTTCATAAACTAGGGTAAGACTTCAGCTCCACCTCTTTATGGTGAAATAGAACAAATCTGGTTCTAAAATAAGGGGCAATATAAAGATCTGGAATAAAATTCATAAAAAGGAAAGAGGCGGCACCCTAGCAGAATTAAAGGGCATAGTGAATACGAAATAAATTTGAACAAGTTTTTCTATGTTATTCTGTGATTTCTGGTAAATTTAGGTTTTTATATAATTATGCTGAAAACTACAGTGTTTCTGAGATGGCATTGAATATTGACCATGATTAGTTTAAGCTTTTTTCACTAATTTATCCCTGCTAGGACAGTACCATAACAGGAGACTTAAAGCTTTCGTGCATGCTATGCATCTTGTCTGGCTCAGGAGAGCAGCTTAAACATCTTTGTTACACCTATGCTGTCTTCCTGAAGCCTGAAGGACTACTTAGTTATAACTATGCCAGGAAAATGTGTTCCAGTGCATATATACCTTCTCTGTATCATTTCTGTAATAGAAAATGATTGGAAACTGACAGACACTGACCTCCAGTAGATAATTATCTGATAAAATTGATACTTCACTTCAAAATGCCAAAAAATTATAATGTCAGTTTGACGTTTATTCCTAAAAGCATTCTGGAGAACTTCCCCTTGATCTTAGATCAGTCCATTGTCAAATTCCTTAAAGGCCACATCATTAAAAAATGATATGAACTGCAGATGTATAATTCATGGGGAGCGTAAAATAAGGTTTAAAATATTTGTATTAAAAAGGTAAGGTGATCCCATATTAAATCATATTTATGGCCTAATTTTAAAGTACAGAATCCTGACTGAAGTTTAGCACTTCTTACTTTTTTTCTTTTTTAGAATTTATTAAAAAAGAAAAGTAACTGTGACAGTGATGTTGGCAGACAAATGGGCTCTTTTTTAAAATCCTTGTGTTGATCTGTCATTATTTTCCATTAGCTACCCCTACATTTTCTGCAGATTGTTTTCAGCCATATTTCTACTAAATGTTTTCGGAATTGCAAAGAGCAACGTAAACTGCAGATTTCACCATTACTGTTTTGACATTGCAAGCTCAAGGTTAATGGAATTTCTTTGTGGATAAAGAAGAAAAATAACTACCTTTTAAGTTAAATCACCTTGTGGGTATAGCCAAATTGCAGGAATCCTAGAAACCATTGCCATTATAAAATACCAAACAAAAAGAGATTTAAAATTCTGGGTGTATCTTGCTATTTTTTCTTCCTTCTTATTAAGGTCTAAAGACTCCTCCTAAAAGTTTGCATTTCTTGTCCTACTGTGTAAAACCAACTTTGCTGTTATCATCTCTTCTCAAACATCTTTTAATATATTTTGAGAAGTGTAATAATGCTGTTTGATATGATTATCATTTTCTTATTGTTAAGACCTTAGCCTTGATCTCATTATGAAACATTTACCAATAGAAATAGAAAATAAAAATTGACATATAGTCTCTGGTTCAAATGAATTGGAAATTTGCTCCTGGAGGCCTCTCTCTAGCAAAATGTAAAGATTCACCAGTGTCTAAGTTCGTAAATGGCCTTAACCATTTAAAAGCCGTGTCTTTAATTACACCTTTGAAGATCTGACAAGCATTTACTAATATGACATTGAACAGTGTTTTGGCAGTATTATCCCTGAGATTTGTTTTCTTTGAAGCGTTAGCTAGAGTTATGCTGGCTTTCCTTTAATAGCAAAGAAAAATTGCAACAATAATTATTTCCATATAATACAAGATGGACTTTTCTTTCCGCTTTGCCTTAGTGATATGAATTGTCCTAAAGTTTGCATTTATAGTTCATGGGCCCTAGAAGTTAATAGTCGTAAGTGAAAACAGGCAAGATTTCAGAAAGATTGGTTGCTTCAAAAACATGTATTACTTGATAAATTTCCAGTGCAATTATTTTGTCCCTCTCTAGGTATGCACTTGCTCACACCGCACAGAAGTGGGCACAGAATGCCGCCGCATCGTTGGCACGCAGCTTTCAAAGCAAGGGAAAAGCAAGGCTGCTATTGCAACTCTGAAACTGGCAACACACTTCCTTTAGTGCAGGAAGAATTTTGCCCTTAAAAATAAATCCATTAACTGTCTTTCTAATACTTTTTTCCCCCTCACTCTGCTGTGTTATAAATCTTGCTCTTCCTGATTTCCGGAACAACCATGCATCTTATTGTCATATTCTGCTTTTCCACACCACCACCCCACCCCCAACATGCTGTTGTCTTGCTTTTCTCCTCTGGACAGCTTTTCACTCTTCTCTCAGTGAGATATGAAATTGCTTTTCCTTTCTTGTCCCAGGAGAAGCTCCTGTTTCTGGCCTTCCTCTTTTAAGTCACTTCAAAATAGTACCTCTCCCACCTATGGCATGGTGGACTGAGGGTCTCTGCATCACATTCATACTGCTATCATGTTGTGTTGGCGCCGGGTAGCTTCTTTCATCTCCTGTGGACATCCAGGCTTCAATCCTCATTCTCTAATGCTCATGGCACTGACTTAGTTTCTGCCAAGTGCTATCAGCTGTGCACTTGAAGAGGGCACACAGGACAATGAGGTGGGAAACACCTTCTTTTCAGATTCTGCTTCTTGGTTTTCTACAACTCATGTCTGAAGCTGATCATGAAGTTAGAAGTTGTGTGGGTCTGTGGGACGTAGAGCTGGTGGAGATGCACAGCTCGCTTGAGTAGAGGCCCTGAAGACTTGATGGGTGAATTGTGGAAATGGAGAATTGCCTGAGGTTGGTGGCTTGGTGAAGGTGACATGTAGGTGACCCATGGGGCAGATCAGGGAGCTGAGGGTAGCCTCGATTCAGGAGGGGCTGCATCAGGGCTCGCAAAGGAGAGAAAAAGGTATGTTGAAAATAGATAGTGGTGAGTAAATCTTCTATGGAAAAAAAGTCACTGCAGCTGAATGAAGGCCTGTTTCTGAGTAAGCCCAGTCACAGGGCAGCTCTGGGGCATCCCTCGGGGCATGCTCAGTGCTGCATGTTTAGACCAAAGTTAGAAGAGCAAGGTGCCAAGCTATCTTGGGATAAGTGGTGAGGGGAAAACTACGGTGCTTTGAAAGCCCGTATAAGCCTGGCTTTAACCAACTCTCAGGATGGAGGTTATGAGACCTGGGGACCAGGAAACTTCCCATTTGGAAGGAGGTGGGGTGGGAAGGCATGCCTCTGCTTGTTCAGAAGTATGGCTGTTGCCAGTGGAGACATCCAAGGAAACTAGTTTAGGAGGCTCCTTTGTAAAGCATCAGCCTCTGGCAGAGAGCTGCACCAGAATCCAGTTGATTCTGTAAACTTTCCTTTCCAGTGAAGAATTGGGATGCCCCCTCCAGGCTGTTGTGCTCATGTTCTAGTGCTTTCATATAAGCCCCCTTCCAAATATCTACAGAAATATGTCCTTCATGCCATCCATGCTCAAAACTCTGATGCAGTGCTGTAAGACTCCACAGAAGTTAGGTTTTACGGTCACCTCTGTTCGAAAATGGTCATCTCCTTGGTTTCCATCGAATCCACCTGTTGCCTTTTCTCACACATAAGTAGTAATTATGGAGCACTGTTTTGTGTTAGGATGCTTTGCAGAAGTGCTTCCCAGGTGATAAGACAATATCAATAATAACAATAACAGTTTTAAGTCTGAATGTTTAGTGGTTTAAGCATTTAAATTTAAGTTTCTCTGCTTAAATGATACTACTGCATTTGTAATTTGACTGTGCTACCCAGTAATAATACTTGGGTTAGAAAAATATGCAATATAAAGAAGAACCAACGATACAGTTACTGTTATCTAGTTTTTACAGGTTTTTTTTTTTTTCCACCATACCTCTTAAAGAAACTCTGTATTTTTATTCCTAGTTTAAGATAGGAGAGGCCAAGATTTGAAGTTGCTTTGTTCAAGTTCACCCATCAAATTCTTAATCTGCCTCAGTAATTTGTGTCAATATAATGAGTTTTTATTGAAACAATAACTGAAATATGGCAGCAAATAAAAAATGGAATATATCACTGCATGTGTGTGTTAAACAAAGATCACACCAGATAACCTGATATTTTCATTAAATGAAGATTTTTAAGTAACTGATTTTGTAGGCAAGGAAAATATTAGATTTTAGTCTGTGTGGACTTCTGTAATGAATTTGAAATTGTATCACACAGAAAATTAGCTATATTGAAGGTGGGGATAGTAGCAGAAATCTGAGATCAATAACAAATTGGCAAAAGGTTTGGTCTTGGAACTGAAGAAGATTACAGATGAAGTTTCTTTGGGATCACTCCTGAGGTTTTTCTTACTTGCTATTTCATTAATACTTTTCACATAGGGAGCATGGTAGTGACAACTGTTCATGATGTAAAGTTAAGTGGTGTTGGCAGTATGCAGGAGAGCAAAGATTTCATACTGGAAGAACTGGTTAATCCTGAGGAATGGAGAAACAGAGGAGGGGTGGACTTTATTATTGCAACATGAAGGTTATGGATTTTGGGGCCAATGTAAAAAGAATTGCTGTTGTCAGGTAGGAGTTCACCATTTGGAAGTAATGAAAGATATGTGTGCATTAATCTTGGAGGCGATCATGTGCTGCCCTTGCAGTACAAGTACAAAAAAGGCAAATAGGACTCCAAGGGTTACGAAGTGAAGCACTTGCGGTTGTGCCTGGGAAAATTTAACATCATTATCCAAAGACCTGTGAGATTTCATTTGAAATAGCACTGAATGAATCTAAAATAGTTAGAATTTTAGCTGTGTAACTGACAGAGAGGTCACAAGTACAGGCAGTCTTTATTTTTTTTATTTTTGGTGAATGGTGCAAAAAAGTAGTGACTGGAAGCAAAACCGGTAGTTATCTCTAATGCTTGCAAAAGGCACCAGATCAGCTGAGCAGGTTTCCACCAAGTCACCCTGTCAGGACAGATACGAAGTAGTACACACTGATGTGGTATTGCTGGCCACAGAGACTTCATTCACCTTTGTGATGCTCTGTTACCGTGCCCCGGCCAAGAATATGCCCATCGTCTCAGAACAGGAACACCCTGCTTCAGTCTGCTGAGTCCTGGTCTTGCCACAGGGCTTTATGAACCACTTTCTAAACCCTTACCTCATGCTTGCAGAACTAGACTGTCTTTTAAAAAAGGGTTTAATTATAGAGATGTGGTGATTCTATTTCCATTTAAAACAAGTAAATACAGACATTTTTTGACGTTCCTACAAAGGTGCTCTCTGTTTCTGTCTTTATACAGGTGACTACACAGACTGTAGGAATGAGAAAATAATTTAATTTCCAGGGCCATTCTTCTCCTTTTCTTCTGATGTCTACTGCAAGGATTGTGATCAGTTGTCATGGTTTAACCCCAGCCGGCAACTAAGCACCACACAGCTGCTTGCTGTATTGTCAACACTGTTTCCAGCACAATTCCAAAACATAGTCCTATACTAGCTACGATGAAGAAAATTAACTCTATCCCAGCCAAAACCAGCACATTCTCCACCTCTTATTCCATACCATTTACGTCATGCTCAGGTACCACACTATACAATACAACCTCATTAACTGCCATCACCCTTCACATCCTTTGATATAACACACAGATATCATTCCCTTAGTCTATGGACCACCCTTGTAAAATGTCCACAAAATGTGCACTGAGTTCATTTAGACTATGACTTTGGGCTCCATCTGTGATGGTGGTCACTCAGGACAGGCAAGATGGTGTGTTGCATGGAGTTATCGGGCACCAAAGCAGGCTCAGGGCAGGTCGCTGCTCCACTTGCACTGCTTCTTGTAAGGCTTGTCCTCCA
>NW_008795695.1:506379-506762 GCF_000699145.1 Aptenodytes forsteri
TTCCTATAACACGCAACTCAAATCATGGGTTACAACAATTTAAAGGTATTTTGAACTCCTCCCCTTGCCCCTGCTCTGGCTTGGACTTATCCACAGGCTGCAGTCCCTTGGGAGTGTACCTGCTCCAAGCGGAGCCTTATCTATGCGCACAGTCTCTTCAGGGATATACCTGCTGTGGCATAGACTTATCCACAGCCACAGTCGCTTTGAGGTGCACCTGTTCCAGCGTGGTCTTACCCATGGGCCACAATGCCTTTAGAAGTAAATCTGCTCCAACATGGCCTTAATCATGGCTGCAGTCCCTCCAGGGGTGTACTGCTCTGTCGTGGGCTTGTCCATGGCCACATGCTTTGAGGTGCTCCAGCATGACCTCATGCACAACT
>NW_008795695.1:507418-516983 GCF_000699145.1 Aptenodytes forsteri
CTTCCTTCTTCTTCCCCCAGCTTTATATGCTGAGCATGACGTCATATGGTATGGAATATCCCTTTGGTCAGTTGGGGTCAGCTGTCCCGGCTGTGTCCCCTCCCAGCTTCTTGTGCACCCCCAGCCTACTCGCTGGTGGGGTGGGGTGAGAGGCACAAAAGGCCTTGACTCTGTGTGAGCACTGCTCAGCAATAATGAAAACATCCCTGTGTTATCAACACTGTTTCCAGCACAAATCCAAAACACAGCCCCATACTAGCTACTGTGAAGAAAATTAACTCTATTATCCCAGCCATCAGCACATTGGTGCTGCTTTCGTGGTAGGTTTCTACTGGGGCAAACCAACAGGTGACCCAGGACACAATTTTGTACTAGAGCCTAATTCAACACTACAATTTCACTTCTCTTCAGCTGCCAATCTCTATTATTATAATTCACTATAGTCATGCAAGTTTTATGCAGTTTGAACAAAACTATTGGTCTCCACAGTCACTGTTTACAATGAATCTATTCGAACCTCTCATAACCACCTCCATGCCATCTAATGTATTTTAACAAAAGAAAGTGCATATAAAGGCATTAAATGCAGGTGATTTCCCAATTCAAATTAAGTTAATGTTAATATTAGTTACATTATGTACTTAAACCAGTTGTAGTTAGTACTTTCTTAAATGATACTTTTTACACTGTGGAAGATGTTACACCGTGAGTAGCCTTAGGTGTTTTATCCTTCACTGATGAAGTTGAGAAGTGTCAACAGCATGCAAACCATAAAGGGATAATGAGCCACTGGTGCTTGAGCACCTCTTGCTGGCATTTCTGTGAAACAGCTTCTGTGTCAGTTCACAAGGGCATCACTGGCTGTTCTGCTCTTTTGAACCTGCAAGGGAGATGTAACTATGAAAGGGGAAAAGCTAAAGAAAAATACCATGTTTATTCCCCCCCTCTTCAAATGGTAAGACAGGGATCAACACGTTCTCTGGGACCAGCCTTATTTCAATTTTGAATTAGACAGAAAGTTAGTCTGTTTACCCTGGAGTGGGCAGGGAGGCCTTACAAGTCCTGCCAAAAATAAATCATAGATAGTAATAATTAATAGTATATTGCCTTAATAAAGAGTGCATTCTAGAGAGCAACAAAGGTTGGGTTTGCATCACCACCAAGAGACAACATGTCAAGTTGGCTTTTTTGGTATATGCCTCTAAAACTCGGTCCAAAGGAAACTGTATCAGGAAGCACTCCATAGGCACAAGAAAGACCACACTGGATGGAGTGAAGTAAATAACACTATCTTGCATAAGTATTCATGACTTGAATAAGCAAACCAGCAGAAGATGGGCAAAGTAACAATTATTTTCAATGCGGGTTAGAATCTGCTTGTGGTTTATGCTTCTTGGAGTAGCTTTAAATAAGCAAAGACTGTACCTTTATCTTCCTCGTTATTTTCCTTTGTCATCGTTCTCCACTTCCTCCTCTGTATCTAACAAGCCCTAAGCGTAGTTTGAAAGAGGAAGGGACCTTTTCCCTATCTCTTTATATGAAGAGGAAAATTTTCTGCCAAATTCTCTTAAGAGTAGATTAAAGGAAAGGAATTTTGAGGGAGAGGGAATGAGTAAGAACATTAACATAAAAATAACCTTCTTTACAGCAACCCCTATAATATTGAAGAAAGAAAATGTACAGATAAAATGCTTTGATTGTTCAGGACCTGGGCTAAAGCCAAACTAACATCGTCAACAAGAAGAGTTCATTCTGCTGCTGCTGTACAGTACAAGCAAAGAAGGTTTGCAATGATAAACATACCCTATATTTTCAAATTAATTAAATTCCTTTGTATTCCTTCTCTTTTGTTCTCACCTCTTTCTATTCATCAACCTTTCTTCTGTATGTGTGTTAGCAGAGGCTTGTTTATCTGTTTTCCCCGCCTCCCCCGCCCCCCCCTCCCCCCCCAATAATTTGATTTCAGTGGAGAAGTTATCCCCTGGATGGATTCAGCCCAGTATTCATAGACTTAATATTCCCATAATTGATAATAGATTGATTGGAGCTAAGGTGCTTCCTTCCCTGTTCTCCCAAACACACATGTAGCAGGACATTTTGTTAATTATTTTAAATATTGCTCTCATAATTTAAGGTCTGGATTATCCTAAGTTTATCTGTACCCAGAAAAAGCCGCTTCTGTGAAGATCCTGCCCCTCTGGATAGACCAACAGCGACACTGCCGCGCTTGTCCCTCTCCTGTGCTTTCTCCTCCTCCTCCTTCTTGCTCTGGGGTCCAGAGGCCAGTTGAGGAGGAAGGGGAAGACTGAGAGAAGAGAGGCTTTGGGGAAAAGGTGGATTGTATCAGGATACTAGGACCGTTCCTTAATTTAACTGATTAAATGGGAGCTGAATTTATTAGGAAATTTAGCCTTTAGCATATGTGGAATAACAATCCTTTCCCCTATTCTTTGTATGTCTGAGCTATTAAAATTATAATCTACTTCATGTATACATGCAGTGCTTACTGTTATGAGGCTAGACGGTTTTACTTTTTTAGTCTCTACCCTGTTCGATTGTTTTTACTTTTTTTCCCTCAAAAAATCCTTTGAAGCTTCTACAATAAATATGAAATTGCTTTCTATTAACTGAAACAATATATATATGAAGCAGGTATAATCTGAGCACAATACATTGTTGTAGGCAGCAGCAACGAAAAAGCAAAGTATTGTTTACTGCAGCACAATAGAAGTGGCTAGTGCCCGTGGTATCCATTCAGCTTATATTTATTCAAATAGTGTTGAGAACACTTTAGCCAAAAGCAAATCTGAAAGGCAAAAGAGGAGAGTAAGAGTGAATAAAAGACTTGGGAGAGGGAGGGAAGAGAAAAGGCTGACGAAAGCTAGGGAAGGGAAACAGGAGGTGAAGACTTCCGAAAAGGGAAGAGAGGCAGAAGATGGCTGACAAGGAAAAGGAAAGTGAATGGGGAAGAAAGAAGAGAATTTTTATATGTATGTTTTAAATAGTGTTTGACGTCATGTTTAATTCTGATGCTATTGTCTGTATGTACACAGAGGCAGGCCTACATTTCACAGAATTGAGAACGGTGCAGTGAACACCTAAAAATGTCAGTTAATATAATTTTTGATATAAATTTACAAAATGCTAAATTCTTACGTAGAAAAAATGAGGTGAGGCAGAGCCTGTTAGAATTAATTGGAAGGAATTAATATGGAGTCTTTCTGTATTTTTTGAGAGATTTTTATTTCAAGATGCCAAATCCTTCTCCTAGTGTACGGTTCTCCCCCTAATACTGCTTCGTCACTTCACTCACCCAGCCCTAGGCTTTTGTCACCATTTCACTGCCTTCTCACAGGTTGCTATTTCTTCTTTGTTTCTGACAGCTAGTTTCAGTGGTGGATCCCAGGCAATAAACTCAACAGACTTCTTAGCTCATGTTCTGGCCAGCTCTTTGCCAGGACTCACTTTGGATTTGGGGAACCAGCAGATGGAAACGTGGATCAGGGCATGCAGTAAGCGAAGCTTTGCATTCTCCCCTGTGTAGATGTGGCTTCAGGGAAAAAGCGTGTGTAGTCCTGAAGGTGAAGAAAAGTGTGAATGTATTAGAGGGTTTGTTACAAATAGTGGCAGGGAGCCTCTGCTGAACTG
Organism: Aptenodytes forsteri; assembly: GCF_000699145.1. NCBI lineage: Eukaryota > Metazoa > Chordata > Aves > Sphenisciformes > Spheniscidae > Aptenodytes > Aptenodytes forsteri. The sequence goes on from NW_008795695.1 coordinate 511,067, forward strand.
ACACTCACTGTTTTTTTTTTTTTCCTACGAACTCCCTTTTGAATGTTTTGAATGAGAGAAGTCTAGTATTCACATTCTCTGCTTTCATAGTCACGGAAGCTTCTTCTTGATGTGAAGATTTAAGAGCTTTTTGTACGTATTAGTCATTAATTCAACCAATCGGAAAATAAACATGCATGTGTACTCTTTATTATTATATTCTGTGGCAGCTTTAGTCTGGAGTATGTTGGTGCAATCTAATTATACCTTTGAGATTACAGTGAAAATCCTCTCTCCTGCATTATTGGTAGTATCAGTTATCAATTATTTAAGCAAGTAGTTACTTAAATCATAACAGTTAACTAATTTTGTAACTTTTGTAAGTTTTGTCCTAATTCTGTCTTTTTGTAAGATAGCAAGGAGGGCTTATACCAGTGCATAAGTCCTGAAAATTAATTTTGCGCATGATCTCCTATAGAAAATATGCATTCTTTTGAACACCAGGATTAGAACCTGCCAGCATTCTAGGAGTTAAATTATTAATAGGTATCCTGCTCGACGTTAAAGCATCATTGTATGAGGTATACGTACTAACAAGTAATTGCTGTAGCTGTGTTTAAGATACATAAGCCTTCTGAAAGACATACCTGTTTAAGTGAATTAGGGGCTTTGTGCAGAATGGCGTAATAATGTGTTGTGGCGCCCGTTTGTATCCTGACCTCTGTGAGCAATGTTCAGCCAAGATCTGACTAGGTGTTTTTATTAGGTGGTGTGCCTTGTTATTTGTATTGAGGGTGGTGTGTTTTGCTATTTGCAGTGGGGGTTGCGGGTATTTTTTATTAGTCCTGCAAAGTGATGATCCCGTGATGATGGGTCATGGGAATCTTGTTTGTGCAGGGCTGGGAGAAACAACTAGCCAATTCGTGAAATACTCATAAAAGTTCTCCATCAGTTGCTGTGGGGAGAAAAAAACTTGTTTTGGTCCTACTGGAAAGGTTGACCTTTTTTTTTATTTTGCCTAGCTTTTGTGGCCATTTAAACCCTCAGGCAGAATAATAAAAGTAAAGGAGAGAGTATCTGTTACCTGAAAGTTACCCCTAGAAATGCAATTTAGCTGAAATAATTGTTAATTCAGTCCCAGGACTGAGGTTCAGAGAGGGAAGCAATTGACCTCCATTTGTACACATAAAACTTGGGGGTTTGGGGGGATGCAATATTTTTTTTCTTAATGGATCCACATTCTGTAAAATGCTAGTTTTATGAAGGGAGAATTGTAGATAATTATACCTTTAGAGCTTCTCAAAGTTTTTTAGGTTGAATCTGGGTGTCAGAAATAATTGTGATTAATAGGAACAGGTTAGATTTCTTTGTTTCCTTGCCAGTGTTGCTTCTTGGGCTTACCTAAATATTTCCAGGCTGACTCTTAGCCTGCTTCCAACTGAATAAAAACTGCTTGTAGACCCAGTATGTCAGAGTACATCAGATTTTAACCCTCTTTCTGGGTCTATGCTTAATACTCAAGGAAAAGAAGGAATTGTTTCTGAAATAGGATTTTATTTCTTTGTAAAGATTGGTATTTGAAGCTACTCCAGATTTTTAGAATTTCAGAATTCTTTATTGGGCAGAGTGAGTCTAAATTAAGCAATAAATTCAAAGTGTTACGTTATTGGCATTAGGCATGCAGACTGAGGTTTTGCAGAGCAACTTAGGCAACATAGATATACAGCCCCTATAAAACGTAATGGGAGCTGCACAGTTGCAACTCCAGCACAGTTTTGAAAGTCTCTGCTGTAGTGACTTTATGACACTATTTTGAAGCAATTTTGCAATCCTTTTGTTTCCTTTTGCTGCAGCTGATCACAGACTTTTTCTTTGCAAATTGTGATTGGCTTCAACTTTTCCATAGCTTTTGAAAATCTGAGTCAAATTTAAAATGCAAAAATATGTAATTTCTGAAATGCTGTGGCTTTAATAATAGTAAAGGATGGGGGGTGGGATCAGAAAACAAAGTCATGACCTGGATTAACCATGCTTTTGATAGATTAAGTTTATTTTAGTAGTCTGGGCCTCTCTGGAATGGAGACTAGAGAAATTCACTGTTTTTTTGGAATAGGTCATATTTTCTGCAACTTTCATTCTGATCTGCTTTCTTCCTGTCATCATCTCCTTGGTCTCAAGAAAGACTGCCTGACTTGTTTATGTAAACCTGATGACAGAATTTGGACAAACAGGAAGGTAAGAAAATCACTATGCTCTTAATTATAGGAGCAAGACAAATATAATCCATATTTCAAGCAACATTTGGCTTTAATAATTGATCTACAAAGGGAAGGGACGTTGCCCAGACAGAAAGCAGCATTCATGGGGAGAGAATCAGAAAAGTGGAGAAGGTATATTCAATCCTTTGAGATTTATTTGTGCAAAAGTTAGCTTAAATGGAAAACAGAAACTACATATTGCTGTATAATTTTTTAATGGTCATAGCTTAGCCAAATCCCTGAGGAAAAAATGCTTAAAGAAAACAAGCAACAAAAGAAATAAAATTAAAACAAAATAGTCTCAAATGCTCTGTAAAACAATCCTGAAGACTATCCAGAAAGTACATCTGTTGTTGGATGATGGAAAAGTACATGATAAACAATCAAATAGCAGTGCCACTGGCATGGAAGAATGCATTTTCAGATAGTCGAGATAAAGTTGTGAAACATAATAACACCTATCTCTTGTGTCTGTAGAACTTAGTGCTTTACAGGATAAAACAGAGAACAACCAAACTCCCTTTCAAGGTGGAGAAAGCCAATGCACAGGCACAATTTACTCAAGGTTGTGTATTAGAGCCCTAACACAGCTGGAAATTGAACCGAAGTCTCCTATGGCCTAGACCAGTGCCTTATTTGATAGGTGATATCTCTCCATGGCGCAGTGGGGCAAAACTCTGTCAGTTTTTTTGTAAGTTCATTTTCTCACCTCCATTTTCTTGAATGATTAGAGGGCTCCTGGAGAGAGAATGCACAAGTGTTTTGCTTTCTACCATCATGTAGCTGTGCAAAATGATTAGGGTTATAATTGGACTGAGCTTGTATTATCTGATTAGTATTTTTTAGGTATATAGAAACAGCATAATACCTGTTTCAATTTTTTAACATAGTGACAGTAAGATTAGTCCAATGCGTGAGTGCTGGATGTTTAAACCTGGGAATTCAGCTGGTGGAAGGGGATCATGGGAGGCCAAGAGCTAGCATGGCTAAATGGATGTGTGGTACTGTCCCAACCTATTGTCTCAGAGGATAAGTGAGGAGGAGGATGGATGTACGGGGGTAGTGTTGACAGTGTCTGAATGTGCCACAGCCCTCAGGGTGGTTGCAGGCTGCCCAAGCAGCCAAACTCGTACAGAAGTTCAGTTACTGGAACCACAGTGCTGGAAGCCCAGATCAGCACTTGCACACCTTTGGACTCTCCCTTTGAAACCACTTATGCAAACTCTTTAGTCTTTTCTCAGGACTGGGGGAGTGGGACACGGATGAAGGGTCACTCTCCCCTTCCAATGTTAAGTTTATTTTTACAGGTCAGGCAAGGCGTTAGTGCAACATCTGTAAATACCTGAAAAGCAGGCACCCAAATAAGGAGTCTATGAAGACCTAATTAAAACTTTTGTAAGTTTTAGTAATGCATATGTATTTTGTTTCTTTCAAGGGACAAGGTGGAGATATTTTTTAACTGGAAATCGTTGGCTGTCCATGTAGTTAAATTGCTGCAGAACCACCTGCAGTCCCGGGGAACCTGGACTGTGAGCATCCTTGTACCTCACTCAGCACAAGTTGGTTGAGGGTCAGGACATGTTTGGGTTATTATCACTGAAGCAAATACAGTTTAAATAGGTTTACTCTGATTTAGTACCGTCATAGACCTGCATGTGAGCTATAAGTCAAGCTTGGGCACCAGCTTCATCATTTTTACCATACTGAGTTGGTGTTTGCTGTCTTTGCTGGGAACGGGAGGTAAGAGTGAGTTGCATTTCAGTAGCATGTGGCTGTTTAATATGCAGACAGGCACAGTTAACTGGCAAGGCCAGAATGTTGCATGTCAAGGTTTAATTCTCTACTCTACAATAAAATTTCTAGACAGCTTGCCAAAAATCACAGAGGAATAGAGCCATAAAGCTCCTCTAGTCAACAGTTTAGATTTGGAGTGACAATGCCAGGAGTCTGCTAAGTGTTAAGGCTTCCTGTGAGATGCATGCACTCAGCAACCATGGTCTTCATTTTCTTACTTCAGCCAGTCTTTTGTAATTGTCCGTGGAGGGAGAGAAGATACGAGTAGTCTTTTCCTGACTCATAATTCAGATTCAATTTATAGCCTAGCCAACAGCTAGAGAGGGAAGGATCCAGACTTAAGCACTTTCTTCCCTCAATCCATTTTTATCTCCTGTGCCTGTGAGAGTCCGAAGGTGTCTGCCAGCAGTAACTATTTGATCTCCCATTTTGAAGCTGCTCCTTTGCCTGCATTCACTAAAGTAGGACTAGATCCTGGTCTCCTGGGAGAATGCTTTCAGCAGTGGTCAAGCATAGACTTCCTTTTTAGTTTTGCTTCAGGTATTTCTGTGTTTTAGACAGAGCTGACAGGAAAGATTAAAAGCATGGGTGAAAGTTGTTGAAGTATGCGCATTGAGCATCAGGAGTTAGGTACCTCTGTGTGCACATTACAAAGGAAATCTGAATGCATCAGCCCTGTTGATGGAGGCTTAATTATGCAGGGACTTTATGTGCCTGCGGATAAGGAAATGTCCAAACCAGATTTTAAAGATTTAGGTGCATAAAGATACAGACCTCAAATTGAAAATCTTTAGTTGTTGTTTTTTACCTTCCACAGCTGAATTTGGTGGATAAATATATTTCAGAAAGTTGGATCCTGTTACTCTGACAAGTTGCATATGTACTGTAACTATCTACTGGCTATGATACTACTTGTCTATTCTTTTAATACTACTTTTAATGATTTGCACATTGGGTAGCACATCTTGCTGATGTAAAGGAGGGAAGGTACGCAGCTGGGAATGTATGCAGTTTGTGAGTGCAGAGACCTATGTTTTCAAAATTGCTTGGAAAGTATTTGCATTCTGCCAATAATGATGTGCTAAAATTCAATAATAATGTATCATCACATATTAACTGATTCAATATTGTGAAACTCATGCTACAAAAAATAAAGTTCCTCCATTCTCTACCATGAAAATGGAAACTGCCTGTTAGGATTGGAGGAAGGAAATGATCAGGTTTTATTGCTATGAGTAGTGAAAGCTGAGTGACCTGGTTCACTGACAGTCTGGTCATCCTGAATTTTTAGCACGTTGGTAGGAATTAGTGGCTTTTAGAATCATAGAATCATTAAGGTTGGAAAAGACCTCTAAGATCATTGAGTCCAACTGTCAACCCAACACCACCATGTCCACTAAACCATGTCCCTAAGCGCCTCATCTACACGTCTTTTAAATACTTCCAGGGATGGGGACTCCACCACTTCCCTGGGCAGCCTGTTCCAATGTTTAACCACTCTTCCAGTAAAGACATTTTTCCTCATGTCCAATCTAAACCTCCCCTGGCGCAACTTGAGGACATTTCCTCTCTTCCTATCGCTGGTTACTTGGGAGAAGAGACCAACACCCACCTCGCTACAACCTCCTTTCAGGCAGTTGTAGAGAGCGATGAGGTCTCCCCTCAGCCTCCTCTTCTCCAGGCTAAACAACCCCAGTTCCCTCAGCCGCTCCTCAGAAGACTTGTTCTCCAGACCCTTCACCAGCCTCGTTGCCCTTCTCTGGACACGCTCCAGCACCTCAACGTCCTTCTTGAAGTGAGGGGCCCAAGACTGAACACAGTATTTGAGGTGCGGCCTCGCCAGGGCCGAGTACAGGGGCACAATCACTTCCCTACTCCTGCTGGCC
>NW_008795695.1:517427-529543 GCF_000699145.1 Aptenodytes forsteri
AACTCCATTCACCACAACTCTCTGGGCCCGGCCGTCCAGCCAGTTTTTGACCCAGCGCAGAGTACACCTGTCTAAGCCGTGAGCCGCCAGCTTCTCTAGGAGAATGCTGTGGGAGATGGTGTCAAAGGCCTTACTGAAGTCCAGGTAGACCACATCCACAGCCTTTCCCTCATCCACTAGGCGGGTCACCTGGTCATAGAAGGAGATCAGGTATTTCTGAACAGAAATAGAAGGAGATTTAGTATTTCTCAGGATTTAAAAGGGCAAGAATAATAACTCCATATTCAGTGAAGTTACTCATTCAAGAGATTATGTTAGAGTAATTTTAAATAGCAAGGAAAATAGCCATAGTCATATTCTGCTGTCTCACTGGAGACTTGAGATATATGAAACAGGTAAATGAAGAGAATTAGTTAAGATGAAAATGCCAATGTTGAATTGTAAATACATATCCTGGAATGTGATTTTTTTGTTGTTTTTAAGCTCTCTGTGAACACGTTACTTCCTCTTATTCAGCTGGGGTTTTTGTTTTATGAAAGAAGACCAATCCCTGCTTCAAGAGGATGGGGGAAGAACAAGAACCCGATCACCTTGTGTACAATCAAAGCTATGATACAGAAAACTGGCTGTGTGGACTTAGAGTTTCACTTAGTGATTGTAAATTTGTGGTTTGAAAAGGGAATTGCAAGTTACTTGATAGAGGAGAAGATGCTATTCAAATAATTGCTCAGCAATTGGAGACCAAAAAAATATAAAAAATGTTTAGAAGAGTAGGCAATGAAGTAGACGTGATGGTCTTGAGGTTATGACCCTGGTTTCTGGATGTCCGGCTTGAATGTGTGATCTATCCAGAATGTGTTAGGACTGAAAAAGAGAAAAGTTAGCCTATCTTCTAATTTTATGAGGTCTTTAGGTACCATGATAGGCACTCTGTTTTGTTAGCATGAAGACCACTTAACTTTTTTAGGATATTGCTGTTACTCAGACGTAAGTGCTAATGGATAATAGTCAAGCAAAGCAAAAAGGAACTATATTTGGAACATCTTTTTGTGGTTTTTAGAGTGCTTGCACTTCCCTCCCATTGTCCCGTTTCCCCTGTGTCTTTAGCGAATATCTCTCTGGAGTCTTCTATAACTGGAGGGAAAAGCTGAAGAGCTGCTTATTAGCTGGTACGAAAAGAGCGGCAGTAGAAATCAACGAGCCAGAACTTCCAGCAGATAAATGAGCTGTTTATAGGTCAAATAGTAGTGAGATTTTTTTTTCCTTTAATATTTCCAAATACCATCAGACACCCCCCCAAAAAAAAAAAAAATTCATTGGGTTATTGTACTCTGCCATCACTTGCATTTGTGGTTTCCATAATTAGCTTACAAGAAGTATTAGACATAAAAGTGGAAATTGCCATGATTTATTCTGAACTGAGACTACTCCCTGCTCTTAGGGAGGTGCTGCAGCTATTCCAGAATAAGAGCTTTGGGAAAGGTGCAAGAGGATTGTTTGCAGCTATTTCTGATCTCTCTGGACAACAGGAATAGGAGAATAAAAAGTGAACTGAAAAGGCAACCAGGATGGAATTCTTGTATTTACACTTTACTGGCACTGAAGGCTTTTAAACCCCATGTACAAGTATGAAAGAAAGGAAATTCCAGCAGACACATCAGTACAGCTGTGTTTCCAATAAGCTAACATTTAAAATTGTTTTATTCTATATTGCATAGCATAGCAATACAGGTTTGTAGGCAAGGGAAATCTTTACCTAGAACTAGAAGTATTAAGAATCAGGTTTAGGAGAAATAATTTTTTGTAAGAAGAGATCCATGTGGTTGGGTGTTGCAATAAAAATGTAAGAGAAAGTAGGAATAGATTATAACAAAATATTGGAGTTTGGTTGTTCTGTGTTGTCAGAGACCTGCTGAAGCTGAGGAGTCCTTGACAGTGAGTATTTACCCCTAGAAGAAAAACAAATCTGAATTTGAATTCAAGGCTATAGGAAAACCATTAAAATTGAGACTAATGAGAAGTTTTTATTTGTCTGTTTGTGACAGTATTAGTTAGGGCTCTTAAAAGGAGGTTATAAGAATTTAGGGCATCTGTGGGAAAAAAAAAAAACAAACTTTCAGTAGTAAAGCAGGCTTGTGGAGCTGAAAAAGAATGAGGAAAAAGGGAAAAAACTACAGTAAGAGAGATAACATCTCAAAAGAAGAATAAAAATGATAGTAAAGGGTCTGATAGAAACATGGCTTACAATGTAATGGGTTTTTCAGCAGCAAAGAGTAAACTTGACAGATGAAGCCATGGTCATGCGGTGCAGGACAATGCATTGCCTTCTGCTAGTGGAGGAAGCCTTTAATGCCAATTGTAAACTGGCCTGTCAAGCATGCTAATTTCTATAAAATCAGATAATCTTTTAAGAGAAAGTTTTCTTTTTATTTATTTATTTTCATTCTTTCTAGATGTCTAGAACTAGAAATACAAAATGTCATGAAAAATGTATTATTAACTGTGTTTCTGGATAATAAAAGTGAGAATGAGGGTAAATTTTTCAACTACTTGAACCAGCTCCTTTTCAGGTCAAAGTCTTTATCGAAACAACTGACCTTTTTTGTCTAGAGTTCACTCATTGCCATTGCTTTAAATACCTTTTTTCTGCCAATTATTTTCTTAAAACCCCCAAAATTCTGTTTAAATCCTGAGTATCAGGATAGTATGGTAGGCTTGTTCTCTGCTTGTACTCATCATTCTTTTGCGTATCTTAGCTCTAATGCAAAAGAGAGAGAGATTTACAGAAGGTACATTACACATTTGATTTCTCAATGTTGTATGTCAATATTAAGACAATTTTAAGATACTTAAATACAATTCTCAGCTATTCAGATTGTGATTCCAGTTTAAGTTCTATGCGTAATGTTAAAGTAAATGTCTTGAGATTTATTTACGAGCAAACTACTGATATTTATGTAATCTGTAAGTGGAGAAATCCAAATTAGTCAACCAGAAATCTTGGTCACTTTTGGTTTAAAGTATGCAAGCATATTATTTTTATTTGGCTAGAGCTGTGATAGAGATTTAACTTTAACATGTATGTTAGCTATATCTTGAGAAGCACATCCATATTATGCAGTCTTACATCTACGGTCTAGTCCCAGTGTTGTTTGTTTGACGAACATTAGTAATCTTACAAGCATACTGTGCTTAAGAACTGTACTTGTCACAATCAAAATGTATGATGGATAGCTGTATCTATGGAGCTCTAATTAATGCAGAACAAGCAGAAATGAAAATAATGTATTTTTATTGTCAGTCGGATGTAGATTCTCATGAGGAAAGTAATCAAAATGCTATTTCGAGTTCCCTAAGGAAATCACACGGATGACATTTTTCAGCCCTTCTCAATCTTCATGTTTCTGGATTTCCTTGATCTGGGGAATGGTGAAGGAGGGAAGTCAGAGAAAGGTAAGAAAGGGACACTGTCTTCCTAACTGAAGAAAATTCAGTGGGATTCCCTGAGTGGAATATAATATTCCCTTCTGTGGATATAACCTGCAGATGTGAAAACTGGATAAGGAGTAACAAGTTCCTGGTGACATCATCAGTGTCAGGTAAAGCATCTCGAGCAAGAGGGAGAGATGCCTTTTGGATTTGACCTTGATGTAAAATATATGAAGGAAATTTATTTTCCTTTTGTTGCTTGTATCTTTATGTAACCTTTTAAGTCTGTGGCTCTGGATATGCTCTATTTGCTTTTATGTTATGACATGAGATACAAGTGATTTCAAATTAACTGGTCAATGCTAGTGCATTAATGCATGATATTCCTATGGGGTATGATGGTTTTGAAACACAGCAGCCTGATGTGTTGTTCCAAGATACCTGAAAAGTAACAAGTCGCTTTTAGTGTGGGAGTTTCTGGCAGAAGTGGGAAGTTCCTCTGCATCCAGCAATATGTTGGGGAAAACCCTGAAGCAGGAGCGTCCCACTTTGGGAGATGACTCTACAGTCAGCGATCTAGTGGTAAGGGATGAATACAGGCACATTCTCCAAAGTGATCTTTAGGTACTAGGACAAATATTTGAGCAGACAAATTTCAGAACATAGTGAATGATAGCTTCAGCCAACGTGTCAGCTACTGACATTAAAAATAACCATGTACTTCCTGGATGCTAAAGACTGCAGATCATCAGGGCTCCATGCTATGGGATAATCAGACCTGAAATTCTCCTTTAAACCGTGCTAGCTAAAAACCTGGCAATTCAAAATACTCTTTCCTTATAGACAGGCTCATGTGGCAAAAACACAAAAACAAAACACAACCCCCAAAACCCAACAACCAAAAAACCACAAACCCCAAACACGTTAATCAGAGCTAACCAAACATTAAAAAAATATTCACATCAAGTTTAAAGTCTGGATGAGAGCTCAAAACCATCATAGTGTACTACTCTTTTTCATGCAGACCTTAAAGTTTTGGGCTCAGTTTGGTCTGGGATTTTTTAAATTTTTTTTAGAGAGTGGAGATCTTGTGTACATGTGTATCTCCCTGAAGAAAGTGCCACCCAATTAACAGCTCTATTATATAGACTTTCTATGTCTGTAGCTTTTAATGGGGCAGACATGAAACAGACAGAAATTCACAGTCTAGTCATTTTTGAGGAGCAGTGACAAATAAATAGAGGGTGGGATGGGAGCAGGAGGTCGCAGCAGCAGAGTTTCTTGCCTAGAAAGGTTTTGTATGTGCCACCTCTGCTTTGTACCAACCTCAGCAGCTTCAGGGTTGGTGATTTAGGGCTACAAGGCATGTGAGTTTCCAAAGAAAATGGGGACATGATGAAGGGTCACCCCGATGTGTCGAGGTGCTCGGTGAATACCACCGTACCTGCAACTAAAGCTAGTCCCCTGCCCATGCCCTGAGCCACCCTTCCCACATGGAGCTGGCCTTCACAAGGTGCCTTCAGGTGCTCCCACTCAGCCTGGGCACAGAAGACTCTCACTGCTGGCACTGCAGCATAAGCCCAGGGCTTCCTCGACATGGGGGAGCTCATAAGCAGGCCCACAACTGTAAACCACCTCTCTTGCCCTGCCTGCTCATCAGCAGAGCCAGAGGGAGGAATATTCGCTATTTTGAACACTAAGTTGGTGTTCATAAAATGGAAGCTGCCCTCTCAATCAGTAGTGTTGGTAAATATGAACGAGCATATATCGTTGAACTGGAAAACAGATTTCTGGAGTCCATGGGCCAAATTTCTAGCATGCAGGAAGGTAAATGAGCTGGATGTAGGTGTACTCAGCATTTATAATCATTAATATGCTAATGTGAACAGACCAAAGTGTGTTAACATGATGAGAACAAAGTTGTGATGTAATAAACATCACATCCAATTAGTTCGTTCTTTTTCTGTAGACTCTAAGGGACCTAGCTAATTTTAAGTGTTTGCTCTGTCCACACAGCTGCACAAAGTGCCACACTTCAGGTAAAACAGAAGTAATAAACCAGACCCATAGTCTCGCCTGTCTCCCCTGTCCCAGCCTCTGCATTGAAACTGCAGCAGTCCAGCTCTGAAAGCAATATACAAATGTGCATCTAAGGAACAACATTTATACTTAACTAAATGACCATTCATTTAAATACCCTCTGTGTCATCCTGGGGACTGGTTCTTTTTAAAGTGCCGCTCCACTGGAGATGATAGCATGGATTACATGATCGTAAAATCAGTGTAAATGGGATCAGAAGCAGATCCATTAACTCTAATTAGGGAGTGTAGCGTGATCTTATTTCATTGCACTGTACGCAGGCTGTACAGCTGTTATTCCATGTGACAGACATTTGTTTTCTGGCACTTAATTTGCACATAGAATTAATGGTAATGCATCCAAGAACTGATATTGCTAATATACAGCATTAGCATAGCTCGCTCTGTCCCCGGCTTCTGCTCGGAAAAGGATTCCAAAACGAGAGAAAACAGCTTCAGTGGAATAATGGTATTTTCTGTCTTCTGTAGTGAACCATTTCAGCCCAGTGAGTGTCAAAAATAGATATTATTATTTACTTTTCATGGTAGTGGAAAACATTTTCAATGGATTGCGCATTTCTATCAGGGTATAACATTTGTTCCTCCTGGAAGCAGGAAAATTCTGTAGACAGTTTTTTGCCTGTCTTTAAACCTTTCACCAGCTGACTAACCCCCAAGGTTTAATAGCTGGTAGACATCTGTAAGCAAAAGTAAGAGAAATGAGTTCATCAAGGAACTGTATCATGCTTCCAACATGTGGCAACATGAGTGCCTCTTCACCATCTGTTATTTGTGTGAGGATTTTATTATGTAAATGATGGTACACACTGCACTCTAAACAAAGGAAAATGATTCCCTTTACAGTATGTTGTGACTGCCAGGCTTCTGTGTCAGCCCTGAAACAAATAACAAAAACAACAGAGAAGTGGCAGACAGAATATCTTGGGTTCTCCTACTTGTCCTCCCAAAAGAGAGCAAATATCTTTAGGAAGAATTTCTTTCTTACGTGTATTGTGACTCATAAAGACAAGTAGTTAATGAAACAGCAAACAGTAGATGGGTGAAACTAAATCTAGGTGAGGTTTGAAGGCTTAAAATAGATTGTAGAGACAATCCTGCAAAACTATGGAGAGTCCTAAAACTCTCTGGTCTCACCAGGAGCCAAAAACATGGAACTGGGCCCCTAAATCATCTGCAACAGGCAAAAAGTATTGTTGTGGGATAGGCTTGGAAGTACATATCCTGCCCTACATCCTGGTTTAAAATTTTCCATCAAATTACCAATTTAAATTGAAATGTAATTATCTTAACTGGCATATTTTTGGCAGATGTGATGACAAAAAAAAAAAATCCCTATGCTACACCGGATCAAGTAAAAACCCATAGGAGTTCTAACACTGGCCCTTAATCAAAGTCTGCAAAGACACAAAAGCTTTGAGCTAATCTATGCCAAGCCACGTTGGACAGCATGGCAGTGCCTAGAGCATCCTTCTGGTGTCATTTAAAGCACCTGGTGCCCTAGGAAAAGAAATTGTATCCAAGGCAGTAAATTGTGTTTTCCTTATACCCATCTACCGACCAACAGTGGCTGCTCTGATAGCAGCATAATATTTCATGGGAAAGAAAACGCACCACTATTTTTATTTTATTAATTTATTTAATGTGTGACACCCAAGTGGTTATCTGCACACATACTTTTCTTCATTGTATATTTCATGTGGTTTAATATAATTAAACTATCGTTGCATTCATTGATTTAACTCAAATCTTAATTTGATAATTGGAAAAGGTATGCATTGGGAATTAATTGTTATTCCAAGTGAACTTAAACAGAAGTAACTGAAGCCAGTGCCAGACTTGACCAAATTGATGATTTAAGGGTGTTTGGTTACTTCCTTCATCATCTTTGTGTGATTTCTTACACTTGTATTTGTCAGTTTTCCTGACTTAATATGATTAAGTGTTGAACTTTACAGATAGTCAACTGCTGGTACTGCTGTATTGATTAGTTGTTTTTATTAATGTGTTAAATTTTGTGGTTGCAACAGGAACATATTTCGTGATAGAGCAGCTAATAGCTGGAGAATTCTGCCATGAAACTATTGAGCAGCCCAGCTTTAGCAGGTATTCTTTTTTTTCCAATTTATCTCTTTTTTTCCTGTTTATTTATTCATTTACATCTAATTTTCTTAAGGATACTTCTGAAGTATTTTCATGCTAAAAGACAAACCTGTGTTACTTTTTAACAGGTAGCAGCAAGAGAACAGAATACCACTACCACTTACACTTGTAAGCACAAGTACTACAATTGGCTCTTTTTTTTCTTTTTTTTTTTTCCGGAGGTCCTTAAAATCAAAATCTATAATTTCTGTTAGTGCCTGTTGTCACATTTTGTTTGCAGAATTATAAATCAATGGCAACCATAATCCAATTCCTCAAGTCAAACAATTTGGTTCAAGTTTGCAAATGTGACATAAGCTTGTTTTCATCATTGCAGGTGTCAGAAAGAGTTCAAAATAAATTAAAATATTGATGAATATTACTGTGTCATAATCTTTCCTTCTCATAGTGCATGTCTAAAATTCAGGCATAATTTGAAGCTAAATTTTTACATAGATGGTCATCAAAGCAGCCTAACAGATCTTTGTGATATGAAATGGTACTGAAATTTAGGAAGAAATACGAAATATATTCTTTTCCATCACACTTTTTAAATTGCTGCTTACTTTATACACATTTCTGAATCCATCCTCCTCTTACTCTATGAACAGTGATATTTTCATAAGTATCACAGATAAAACTTTTAATTTTGTGTCTAGTTTGCTGCCATTTGAAGTTTGTTATTCTTTCCACAGTGACCTGTGCAGATGTAGGCTCCTTACTTATAGCATAAAACTGAATTAAACTGTAACTGTAGAGTTCCTGTCATTTCTCCTCCATACAGTGTTTTATACACCACATATACACATATATGATATTCATAATTTTTCTATATTCTGAAACTTAGAAGAGATCCATTCAAACAGGAATGCCAATATTCTTTTTCTTGAGATACATCATGTTATATGTAACTATAATTAATTATTCCAATGTATTATACATTTTTTTTTACCAGTTTGTATATGTAAACTAATGGGGAACAGTAACATAATAAACACTCTGTATGGCTGAAGTCTTCGTAACCTTAAAAGCCTGGAAATGATATTATTAATATCCCATACGATGTTTTACCCAGTCATCTCTTTTCTGTTTTTCAGAGTGCTCAGGTGCAGGGGAAGGAGCCCCGCTCACACAAGACTCGCTGATTTGAACAGGAGCTGAAAAACTTGGGAGAAAAATCACCCCCCTCTAGCCACGGTCACAGTAGTAGGACTTCAGCTCAGGGGGGGTTGTGCAGTGCAGCCGCCCCTGAAGGTCAGCAGAGAGGGGGCATGGCGCCACTCCATGGGAGCCTGGCCGGGGCGGTGGGCTGCTGCAGCCCCTCGACACCACTGGGGTGGCATGAGTGGGATGCCAGTAGACATCTCGCAAGCTCTGCAAGAAGCTGAAGTCAACAGCAGCTGTTAGAAATGCCTTTCAAGGCCTTTGGTCAAACAATGAGGGGTCTTAGGAGGTGTTAAAAGTATTGGCCAGACTTCTAACCTAGGGTTATGAAACAGCCTCTCAGAAGAAAATACTCCGGTCCTGGTTTTTGGACTCCAGGGAAACTAGGAAATGAAGTTGTGGCTCAGATTTAGTAGTTGGTTATGCCATTTGCACATGCAAAACCCTGAAGAAAGAACCACAGGCAAAATGAAAACAGAAAACTGTAAAGGCAAGGCCTTTCAGTGCAGATTTTGACTCCAGGATGCCAAATGAAGGTATAACAATATAGCAGTTACACAACTTGAATCATTTTTCTATCTTTAGTTCCTAAAAATTCAAGCTAACAATCACACCTCACCTAAATTCTGATAAGTGTCTTCTCTCGATTTACATGTGCTTGGTTTTGCAAAACAAAATTCCTGCTTTGTTACTTAATGATGCTATCTGTTGGTGTTTCTTCTCTTACTTTCTGATGTCTTGTCTTCATTTTTGTGTTGCTGCTCAGACTCCCCATTTGCCATGTCACCAGGCACGTCTTTTAGTCCTTCTGTTCTAACCCTTCAACTTACATTTTCTTTTACAGTGCTTTTTTTCTTTCTTTCTGTATTATCAGTGTACAATCTCCAATGTATCTAGCAACTCTCGGGGTAGCTTGAATAGCTAGAGCACAGTGGACTGGATGTCTGAGAGTTAGCATTCTTTGCAACTGCCAACAGCTTTGAGCATGTCAGTTTATTTTTCAGTATTTATCTTTTTTCCCCTCATTTCTAGTAATGCAGATAGAACTATCCCCCTTTCTGAGCAAAATGCCGTAATGTTCACAAGAGCTATATAGATAGCAAATAGTGTTGGGAGCAGAAAAAGAGGAAAGCTTTCATCATCAGAACAAAATGGACCTAAAGGTTTTATAAATTAAAGGCCAATTATTCCCTGAGGTGCATGGAGGGCCACTTCCACTGTAATCAGTCTTGTGAATGTGAAGGCAGAACAGGACCTTGACTGTCTGTATCTGGACTTTGTCAGGCCATTTGTTTGTGACCAGAATTGTATCATTACTCTGGTTTTCAATAAAGGGATGTTCACTGAGGCATCACATTGATATTTTTGAAGTATGTTCCACATTTTCAAAGGAACAAATTTATCAGCAAAGAATTGAAACGTCTAGCTGTTTCAGTATGCTATCAAGATTTCACCTCACGCTGCTGTGCAACCGTGTTCATTTTTCACCTGCTGGGTGTAATGGGAATGAGTTCAACAAATGAAAACATGTTAACAAGGAGATGATTTGGCCAAACCATGTTCTTTCCTCCTAAGATATAAAAAAGCCCTGAAAAACAGACCCCAAAGGTACCAGCTTGTTTTCAGTACTCAGAGACAAGATCTGATCCCCAAACGATATAGTCAGGGACAATGTTGGCAGTAGACCTGTGGGATTTCAGCAAAGTTGAGCTCCCGCTCTTCATCTCACCTGCGCCTGAGTTGACTGCTGTCTGAAGGAGCTTAGTCCTTAGGCACCTCTTGCCTTACTGTCTTAAAGCTGGCTCTTTGTGGAAAATCTTGTCAGGCTTTCATCTCTGACTCCTGTACTGGGCAGATCCTTTGTAGGTATTTTAAGTCTTCTGGTGCTTCTGTAAAATATGGCCTTTAGCAACAACCTTTGGACATTCCATTGAGTATGTTCACAAAATCTGAGGAGGGCTGCTGTTCTGGCTGACCCATGTGGCTCACGACCCTGAGATCTGAAGAGCTTCCTGCAGGACCAGGCAGCCAACCAGACTGATTCCTTGGACACTGAAACTCCAGTGTTACTTGCTAATAAGGTGCAGGAAGCAGTGGCTGAACGTGTGTAGTTACTCTGTGACGTGATTATTCTTCTGGGACCTACGGACAATGGGTGGGTGAGCCCAGTCTGGATTTTTGCTGACAGGCCAGTTGGGATAATTGGTGTCTTTTCTGCAGTGTTTCTCAGCAAAAACAGCAAGGCTGGAGCTGAAAGGAGGAAAAGTCTCTTCATGGTGCATTTTATGTCTAGGATCGAGACCTTCTGAAGGATTTAAGTCCCAAATACAAATGAAACACCCAACCAGCTATAACAGCTATTGGGGGATAGAGGGAGAAAAGAGGAGGGGAGAGGGAGAGGGAACCACATCCAAGGAAGGTGATGCTGTTTGGAAAAAATGTCTCATACAGTTTGGCATCTAGCTCTTAACATGCTATTGCCAACCTGCGAGTTCATTTGAGGTTTATAGCAAGTTACAGGAAGAATAAAAAGTTAATCATGTGCAGAGCCTTGGTGTTGTATTCTTGCCATCTATTTCAATGGCAGTAATAACATACAGACTGAGAAGTGATTACAAAATGGCACAAGCTGCTTTCTGCTTGAGTTTGCAAAGGTATTTCCATTTAAAGCTTAATTTTTATTTTTTTCATCCAAATTTACAAAAACAAGAGGATGTGAGGTCCAAGAACACTGTAAATACGTTGGATCTAGGGTCATATTTTTCTATCAGTTTTTACCCGAGTTAAACACAGGGACTTTTCACCTAATATCTAAAAACATAACAATATTACTTTATTGTGGCTCAAAAACACAAACAGCAATAAGACAAAAAGTGGGGAAACTCAGTGATGAAGGTGGTTGCTCAACAGAAGACTTAACTACATGTTGTAGCCTGTATCTTCTTAACAAATCACAAAAGTTCCTTTTAAAGATTTTTGGGATTTAAACCTAAAGAGATCTGTTGAAATGCTGTCTGAGCCTGGATCTAGCACACCAGACTAAAGATTAATTTAATTCTTTTTTTAAGAGCTGCAAAGTTTATTTTCTTGCTTTTTTTTTAAATTCATAACTATGAACTTTACTGTCATCAGCTGAGATCAAAGATCTTAATGCATCTAAAATTATCATCACTACTTACAATAATGAAGTAAGCTTCTCAATAATAAATCATGCACTAGAAAGTCATAAAATCATGGAATCATTTAGGTTGGAAAAGACCTTTAAGATCATCAAGTCCAACCAT
>NW_008795695.1:533953-596273 GCF_000699145.1 Aptenodytes forsteri
GGGGG
Organism: Aptenodytes forsteri; assembly: GCF_000699145.1. NCBI lineage: Eukaryota > Metazoa > Chordata > Aves > Sphenisciformes > Spheniscidae > Aptenodytes > Aptenodytes forsteri. Next base: position 533,959 of record NW_008795695.1, read on the forward strand.
GGGCTTGGCTGCCGTTGCTCCTGGCCCCACCCAGGTCTCGTCAGCTGCTGTCACGTGAGCTGTGGGCTCTCGGCTCCCCCTGAGGTCCCCCCCGGTGCCTTGTACCTGGCTGCAAACTTGACAGGTTTTTGTTCTTTGCTCTCACACCACACAAATGGAGTGGCAAATTTTACCCGTGGCAAATCTGTGCCTTTAACTACATCCAGCATCTTTATTAGCATCTTAGCACACATCTGAGTTATCCTGATACATTGTAAACACACTGGACCCCAGGCATATAGCAACAGCATGTAAAGATTTTTTTTTTTTTTTTAAAGGACTTGAAATTCAGCGAAAGCTTGCTGTGGATGAATGGTTCTACTTATTAGGGATGACTTTTAACAACTCCGGTCCACAAATTAATGCTGCCCTTTGGGGAAAACAAAGAAATTGATTTTAGAAAAAATGTTGTCTTTGCATTTCTTTACTTCTTGCCATTTTTTTCTTTGTTTGATATATCAGTTTCTTTTGCACTGCTTTCTCTCCTTGTTTATCAAAGTTACTAATTTATGGTCTATTGATGCACAACACTTCTTTGATTTTAGAGTTGGTACTTGGCTGTCAGTAAGAAAGATGATAGGCAAAAGTGTGAAGGATTTCCCCAGGGTGGGACAAGAGTTATAGCCATGTCTCTAAGTGAGAAACTTAGGCAGGTAAAGAAAGGTTGGGCTGCAGAAAAGTAGGACGAAAATATTGCTTTGTTTTGGGAGATAATATAGTTGATGTGTTTAAAATAGTTATTAAGATTGGTTTATATTCAGCTACTTCGAACTGTGCAACACTTTCATCATATATATGATATATATGAGATATATATCATATATATATCATATATATAGTGAGGTTTTTTGATTTATTTGGTTCTTATCTTGCCAACTGGCCCACCTTTTTCCCATAGTTTCTTACCTCCTTTGCAGTGTTACGCTAGACGTAGGAGAGAAACTTTTCCATTTATTCTGATTGGAAAAGTTTTCTCAAAAAACTTTAATATTTATTATTAAGGCTAGCTCTTTGTTTTTTAACTTTGGGTTGTTTGTTCAGTATTGGTTCAATCACCTTCTTTAGCAAGAGAGGATAAAATTTGTTTAACAGTGCAAATGTCTGGCCTAGCCTAAGTTTGATGAGATTTCTGGACACACCTAATACTGTTTGTATAGATCTACCATATATATCTGCGTGGAGATTATAGTGGCCTTGCTGCAGTACTGATTTGCACTATAAATGTGATGCCTGTAGGTACCAGCATGCTGAGGTTCTACAAAGAGTTGGTTGATACTTTGAATTTCAACAGAAAAGGTGGGGGAGAGAGGACATTAAAATTCTGCAGAATAAATTCTTGTCACTAAAAAATTTAAAACCTAAATCATGATGCTTCTCTCCCCTCCCCCCAGGAGATTTTACGTTTGAAAAAGAGCCTGAAGGCTTAGTAACAATTTAGTAAGAAAGCAAGAATGTCATCATCTTTCCTGATGAAGTTTCATCTCATAAAGATTTGCCTCATTCTTTAAAATGAGGAGGAAATTTCTCTCTCATGGTTTGCCATAGTTGAGTCCCGTGATAGGTATCATATAACACACATGATTTACACATATGCTTGATTTTACATTCATCTAAACTACAATGCTTGTCAGTTGCTGCCTTGATGTCGCTGCAGCTATACTCTTGTCCTAAAATGAAGGCATATGGATATCTTTGTAGCTCCAGCACTGCGGGTAGGAATATTAGGGATATGATTTCACTTATTTGAAGATATCAAAATGCTGGAAGCAGAGATCAATGCCAAACAGATGAGCTGATTGATTAACTACTTTTATTTTCCTCTCCTAGAAGATTGGTTATATCAATAATAAACACTGAAAATATGTCTTTAAAAGAAGTAATTTTTAGGGAGCCAGACAAACTGAAAGTACAATTTGTCTGGTTCTCTGAAATGTTGACTGATAGATAAATAGGAGTTGAGTTGGAGTGACCATGGTGAGAAAGTTGAGTTTCAAAAGTAAGACAGACTAAGTATTGTTTCAGTGGTAGAAGTATGTCTATATTTTTCTCATAACTTTCTAGGGAAAAAAAAAAAATCTTGTGCATGTCCTCCTCCGTTTGAATTTGTAGCTGCCAATTTAATAAAGGACAAAAATATTGCTATGTTAAGATGTTGCCATGAAAGTATGGTTCCTGATATATACTTGAATATAATAGTAATAATACTGTACAGTACTGTATATGTATTATACATATGCTTTTTTCTATATCCACTAAGTATCCAATAATTCACTAAGTAATCCAATAATTCAGCTTCTGTAATTTATTTGTTAAAAGATACGCTGGTTTTAATTTATGGATTCATGGATGTACATAAAATTTATAAATTTAAGACACTAAAACTATTTATTTCTGAATTTTAACTTCTACTGAAACTGTAGTGTCATGATGGTATGTACAGACCTACTCAAACTGTAGTGTCATGATGGTATGTACAGAATAATATCCTTGGACTTCCTGAGGCCTTAGCTGGCAGAGTTGTCAAATTAAACTGGGACATTTTGTAAATGTATCTTTAATAAATACATATGTCTGTCATGCTTCCCTACTCAGTCTTATAAATCAGACTGTATCTAGCTGTCAGATGCTCTCAACCCAGTTGTCCTAATCTGTCAAGTAAAAATTATAGCATCTAGGCTCACATCCTTCTCTGAAAATATTTATTTATACCAGTGACATGTCAAGGACACACAATTTTTTTTTTCCCCTAGCAACAAACCCATTAACAGCTGGCTCAAGTCCCTGCCAGGAGGGCAGTGGTTAATACATAGAGATAATTTATAATGGAGGAACGCACCAGCCAAGCAAACTAAATGCTGGATAGCATTTTAAAAAATTCTTGCTAAATGCCAGATATTGAGCATTCAGGCTTGTCTTACTCAGTATACAATAGTAATTTTATGCCATTCATCATCATCGCCCCCATTCACCTATAGATGAGCCTACACTCCTGTGTTGCAAAGAGATGTAGAGGTTGCCTCCAGGTTTTGTCTCTCTGCAGTATCTAGTAATTAACCATTACAGTTCTAATGACATCAGGCACATCATAAACTATTGCTGTAACTTGAGAGAAGGAGTTAACAAGCTATGGAGAATATGAAGTTATTGCTTATCCTAGTTCCATCAGCTCTCCCTGAACAGAGAATACGACATCAGAGGTTGGGAGCCAGAGGTGGAAAAAAAGAGGATGAAGGAATCCTCGGTATTTTTAAAAGAATAAAGCTTTTTATTACATATGCATGAACAGATGTTAGAGAACATCACTTGTCACTTTTCTTTTTTAACAATTTTAGATTTCATTCTATTTAAAACAACTACTAAAACTCACCTGCATTCAGTTTAAGACAGGAAGAAAATGAATCTTAACTCTTAGAAATGTTGTGCCCAAATAATTAAAGAATCAAAATCCCATTTTACTTCAAACTTGCAACTCATTCTACTCATCCTAACAATACTTTTTCATTTTTCTTTTTTTCTGTCTCCGAGATATGAGTAATCTCAAGTACTTTTTTAGGTGTGATAGACTCAGCTTTATTTTGAGCTTTCCATTTATGTGTTCATGTTGGCTAGTTTCTGTGGTGATCTGCATTCTTTTGCCTAAAGGGTTTATTCTTGCAATGTCCTGTAAGATGAGAAAATGTAATTTCCTCCCTTTTTGCTGTAATATAATTGAGAAAATTGCCAACTGTCCAAAATAAAGTTATAAAAATCTTTAGATAAAAAAGTTGGATTCCATTTTGATATATTGTGAGAAGATACTTAAGTTTTGGACCTCTTATTCTGCATATACTGGCGGAAGTATGGACAAGAGGGAGGGACATCTGCCCCAGCAGTCAGGAGGTCTGTTCTTTCATAAGCCAAGGACCAGCGGGACAGGACACAACATGAGGGACCTGAGTATTGGGACTTTCTCTAGAAATCTGCCATAGCTTGTCTTGATCACTGTATAAAACAAGGCCATAACTCTGCTTTCTACAGGAATAATCACTGAAGGAATTGCTTTCAGAAGAAGGGTGATGCTTTCTCAATAATAATGACTGTTGCCTCCGTGCCAGAAGTGAGTGGAACTTGAGTGAATGCATTGCACATGGGAAAACAGAGTGGGAATAGCCTGGGGAGGAAGCACATTGCCTTGCAATCTTGAAAAGGAGTTAATCACTTTGGAATCCCCCCAGGTGTAGGACAGGGAATTGAACTTATCACAAATGAAATCTTTCATCAATGGCATTTAACTAGTTATCTCGTTCTCTGACAGGCTGTCTTGTTTAACAGAGAAGAGAGTCCCTTTTTTAAACCCCATTATAATTATTTTAATAATATTGTTTATAATGAGCTTTTGGAGAATTGAAATGTGATACCTGAAGTAAAAAAATTCATCCTGAAAGTAAAGCATTTTTAAAAATCAGAACCCTGGAACCATATAATGAAGGTTGGTTTGGGTTCCCTAGTATGGGTAACTTTGATACTGATATAGCTGTTTGTTTGCTTTTCCTAAAAGCCCCGGGCTAATTCAAGCATAACCATTCGATTTAAGGCAGGACCTGATGCAGAGCAGTCCTATGGACTGTGATAGGCTGTGATGGATGTTCGCTGTGTTCCTTTCTGCCCTTGAGATTTGCGTATATCTGAACTAGCCACAAACAACCCACAGGAGTTTTGAAACCAGATAGTTAAATAACTGCAGTGCTGGTAGGTACCATGTAGCAAAAGTATGGATGCAAAGCTAGAGGGATGTGGAAGAGAAACAGTGTAACAGCTTCAATCTCTCAAGCCAAAAGCTTGAGAAATTTAAATAAAAATTATGAGTGACTGATAAAAGAAAGAAACTTTGGCCTTCAATTTGATGAAACCTGGATTAGAAACAGAAAGAGACAGCAACAGCAAGTAAGTTTGGACAAATTCTGTGTTTAGAGAGGGACAGACAAGTCCCTCTCTATCTTGAAATCTGGATAGTAGGAAAGCATTTAAGTACCTTAATTTTAAGTTGGATAGGTTGAATGTTAGTTGATTTGTTCACATGTGTGATCTTTCTTCACAATTTTACAAGGAAACCCATCAAAAGTGGGCTGAAGAAGGGTCCGTTGTAGATCCAGCCATATAAGGAAGCAAAGAGAGAGTGACCAGCTTGGGAAGTTCTACTCTTTTTCTTGGGGTAATAGCATTCCTCTGGTTTTAAGAAATCTAATTCCTTTTTGTTATATTCTCACAAATTCATGGTAATAGTAACACTTTAAACTGTACAATATGGTTTTACACTCTTAAACTTTTTTCATAATGTTTCGTATAAGTATTTTTCCCAAAATAAACCACTGATATTCTTACGTGAAATTAACTTGGTGATTAAATTACAGGTATTAGTTGCAGCAAATTCACCTTTAACCTTCTCTAGAGAAGAGTGCAGTTCTTAAATACACATAGTGAATTAATCGTTAGCTTGTCTCTCTGAACAAAGCTGTATTTGAAAGAATTTATTGTGAAAGAAGTTGTATCATACATAATGAAGTGTTATAAAAGCCCTGAATGATTTCAAGTGACTAAGCCCACATTAGGCATTGGGAAATCTGTGCCTGGAACAGCTAGAAGAGGGCCTGATGTAAAGCATGTTGAAGTCAATGACTTTTTTCCGTTGTCTGCAGTGGACATAAGGTTGTTCGATTTCATGGGATGGAAAAAATTTATTTTATGGAACAAACATGCATAAAGGAACACAACTCATTCCTTAAATACGTGTGCTTACTTTCTGATGGCTTTTAATGGGAAACATGTGTGCACTGTGAGGTGAGCACACTGAATTACCCAGCTTTTTGAACAGAATTAGTCACTTTTGCAGGGGAATCAATATCCAATAACAGGAGCTGATCAACAGTGCTTGAGTTCAGTTGAGCACGCTGACAAGGTGCTGTAAGATACGAGCTTTCATTGGCTTTCTGATTCTTTAAAAATTAAGGGTTGAAGGAGCTAGACTCTCTCAGGATCAAGCATCAAATTTATGTCATATTTTTCTAAATCTGGAAATGGGACAATGAAAAGCGTTGCTGTATAGTTAATGTATGTTCCTTCAGCTGCTGATGTAGGAGAAAAAAATAAAATGAATGGTTGCAAGCTGCATAAGGCTTTAGCAATGAGAAAGAGGTCTAACAAACTCATGATTATATACAATACTATATTAAAAATTCACTAGCTTTTGTGTCCCGAGGAACTGCTTATTCCTCCAGACTATGAGCCAGATGATGAAGATCAATCTCAGTAAGAGAAATAATTTTCATTTGATATTAAAGAAAGAATTCCAACATTTAACATTCACTTCCTAGGTATAATGATTTTTTTTTAATAATTTCTTTATGATGGACAGAACTCATGCCTTACTGTAGTATGTTATCCACAAAGGGAGTGTCTTTATCAACCAGCTAATCCTCCAGTTCTGTTTAATGAATTATTGGAAAGCTGCTGCTGCACTTGTCATCTTGCACAGATTGCAGTTGTCCAAAGGGTTTTTTAAAATGTATATCTGGAACCATGACTCTTAAAAATATATATATTTATATGTTAATAATAATTTTGTATATATTTCTAGCTAATGAAAAATGTTACTTAAAATAGAGAAATTTCTTTCCATACAATTAGTGTCCATAAAATGTTTTTTTCCTATGGGAGTATTCAAAGTCCACACTGGATTCTACCACTTTATTTTAAGTGTCGTTGCAATTGCAGTAACAGGTTGTGGAGTCCCATCACCTGGTGTGCTGGTTTTGGCTGGGATAGAGTTAAATTTCTTCATAGTAACTTGTATGGGGCTGTGTTTTGGATTTGTGCTGAAAACAGTGTTGATTACACAAGGACATTTTAGCTATTGCTGAGCAGGGCTTACACAGAGTCAAGACCTTCTCTGCTTCTTACTGCCCCATCAGCAAGTAGGCTGGGGGTGCACAAGCAGCTGGAAGGAGACGCAGCTGGGACAGCTGACCCCAGCTGCCCAAAGGGATATTCCATACCATATGATGTCATGCTCAGCATAGAAAGCTGGGGGAAGAAGGAAGGGAGGACGTTGGGAGTTACGGCATTTGTCTTCCCAAGTAACCGTTGCGTGTGATGGAGCCCTGCTTTCCTGGAGATGGCTGAACACCTGCCTGCCGATGGGAGAGAGTGAGTGAATTCCTTATGTTGCTTTGCTTGTGCACACGGCTTTTGCTCTACCTGCTAAACTGTCTTTAACTCAGCCCACGAGGTTTTGCATTTTTACTCTTCCAATTCTCTCCCCCCTCCCACCAGGGGGGAGTGAGTGAGCGGCTGGGTGGGGCTGAGCTGCCTGCTGGGGTTAAACCACGGCACCTGGTCACTGTATGACCCTTGAGACTCTCTGCTATGGATGTCTTCTCATATTATCAATATGACACACTTACTGGCTCTAAGTCTTGACATCTAGTTTTAACAGTATCACCTCAGTGTAAGAAATAAACAAACTCCAATAAGTTTTGTGGAGATCTAAGCAGTCAAGGGGTATACCATATTTTCTTTTCCCAGAAAATTATTTTTAAAGGAACAGTGGAAGTAATAATCAGCTGCTATTTCACTCTGTTTAATGTTATTACAAAATGAAATGGATAAGTTAAAAACAAGTAAGATACTACAAGTTTGTTCATCTATGGAAATAAAGCAAAAAAAAGTAAGAGAAAGCAAAAGGCAACACTGAACTTGAAATAAGGGTGAAGAAAAATCAGGTAGCCATTCTTTTCTCTCTTGTATTGTTTTTCCTACAGTATTGAAACAGCCACACAATGTAGTCTTCTTTTACGATGAATTTTACAAATTGGGAGGATTTGCTTTTAATTCTTCTAGATGGTGTGGGAGAAGACCAGCAACTTTTGTGCTTTGTTTCCTGATCCTAGAAACACTTATGGATTTTGTGTGGTTTCAAGTGAGAAGGCCCACTGACACGCAGAGGGACTACTCAGGGGCTTAAATTTAAGCAGGTGTGTAAGCTTTTGTGGAACTAGGGCTTTTTTTATATTTATTGACCGACAGGTTCATTGCCCTACAGGGAGTACTTCACAAGAGTACTTGCTGGCAACGACTTTTTTTCTTTTTGGAAAGACCACTTTTAGGTCTAGCCCTCATTACAGCTCCACAGATTTACACTGTGGGAAGACCTGGGAGTAGTGCCACTAAGGGGGACTTTGTGCAGGGCTGTGTGGCCAACCATGGTCTGAATGAGAGCTTGTAGGCTTCAGTGAGTGATTCCTTGTGCTGTCAAAAGCCGTATTGCATATATTGCATGACAGACGCAGCCCACCCTGTGAAATACACTCCCGTCTGTGCTAGGAGAGGAGCTCTGGCACAGCTTTGAAGAGACGAGATAGAAGAGAAGTACAAGAATGGGACAGAGGAAATGATGCTGATAATTGCATTGTTTATAGGAGTCCCTTTGCAAGAGGAGCTTTAGGGGTGCAACAGTTGCCCCAGCTATAGCTTTGCAGAGTAGCTACAGGTTGGTGTTTCTGAAGACTGCTGGCTGGCCTGTATGCTGGGTCTGGGGGGATCTTCTCCACCACAACCCCTTGTACAAAGCTATTTTTTACAGCTTTATGCTGATACAAGGGAGGAGGGAAACACATAATCCTGTTTTTTACACTGTATTTACTTATGTGATCTGTAGAAAAATCCCTGATTTCTTCTTAGGATTCCCTTCACCTTTCAAGGAGGTTTCCTGTCTCTTCTGTGGAATCAGAATTTGTCCTCTTTTTTATTAACTCCTAAAAGGACATTTTGATACTATGTTCTAAGTGACATGCGTTAAAAAAAATCTGAAATTTATTGAATTTGCATGTACAGCTCCTCTTAGTATTATACTGTTACTCCACTGACTACCACTGATGCAATTTATTAATCCGTTGAATTCTGTTTATAAACTTCTTTCAAATAAACGTGACATCAGCTATTAAAATGGATGAAGACTTTAACAGTTCTTATTTATGGAATAAGATGTTGTATTTCTCATTGGTAAAAGTCTATAAAATCAGATGGTCTATGAGAAACTGTATGCTAAATAGACTGCTCTTGTGATCTGCTGTTTGATTTTTTGGCATGAGTATTTGTGTTAAATTGTACATTCACCTTGTAAAGTTCATTCTTTCCTAACTACATTATACTGCTATTATAAGTGCTCTTGTTAAAATGACACCTTTTTATTATAGGACGGTCTGCTAATACAGCTACAGTAAAAACTCGTCAACCTTTCCATTATAAATATAAATCCCTATTTTCAGAGACTTAAAACTCTGCTATAAATACTAATTCCAGGCTAACATTTGGCATATAAAGCTTCATCCAAACAGCAAAGCTTTTTATTATAGAATTACTTTAGCCATTTGAAAATATTTTAAAGCAGAAAAAGTAGAAATAGTTGCATGGTGGTTTTGATCTGATGGATTCCTAGATTTTGAGAAGCTGGGCAGGGAGGAAGATGCTGGGGCAGGAGGGCTGGGTTGCGCTTCCCGCTGATACAGAGTCAGTCCTCTGCACCGTCTGGTTCTGCTCAAGCCAGTCTGAGTTCAAGGGGCTTTTTGTCTTTGGATGTTTTTGTTTTGGGGGGCTTTTTCAACCATTGGGTTTCTGGTGCGCGCTTCCCAAGGCATTTGAATGTCATACTTGAAAAATTACTTCTGATACCCTGTCAATTTTTTCCATGAAGTGGAAAGTTCTTAAGTCCCTTCTGCTCCCATAAGCTTCTCAAAAATTTGAGTCCTAGAAAGTGTGTGAGGTCCTTACTGTTATAGTTTAAGACGGGATAATCTTGACAACAGACTAGTAAGACTGCCCAGGTTTTTTCTACCTCACCATGTCCTCTGGCTGCATCCAGTGTTGAAATTTAACATCTTTTTGAAGATTAATACAGTTTTCTCAGATTCTTTTCTGTGGACACTGCTGCTAAGAAGCATCTGGCATGATATCTCTGAAAGAATTAGTTTCAGACATATTTCAGGTTGCTGTTTCATGATCATTTTAAACTGCCCTGGGTAGCAGCTCTGCTGGAAGGAGTTAATTGTCTCACTTGTCCTTCCTGTCCTGGGTGTTTCTGCAGTTTCTGTGTTTGCGTGGACAGTCAGCCAGACCCAGAAGCTGCTTTCACTGGGAAAAAACAAAATACACGTGGGTGTGGGTTGGTTTTGGGCCAGACAGACTCCCTGCCCGCTTCATCAAGTGGCCCATGGGGGTGCTGGTCATGCTCAGCAGGGCACCATGAAGGTCAGACTGTCCCTCTCCCACCAGCAGCCCTGTCTTCGCTTGTCTCAAATGCAATGATGAAACTGCAGTCAGTGATACTTAAATGACTGCTTGAAGACCTTTCAGAGAGCGACTGCCATCCCTTGCAGAGTGCCTGAAAGGATTTTCCAAAGTTTTTGTTTCCTTGGGGTGCCAACAGGGATAAATTTCCCAGAGGCCCAGGTGTCTGTAGGAAAAAGGGCTTCCAGGTGGCCCCATCGTCAGGCTGACATTGAGCAAACTGCAGCTTCTTTAGTATAGGAGCAACAAAGGCTTAATGACAATGAGGCTGTCTGCATTTGACAGCACTGCACACGGCCTTGGTTGGCCAAAAATCTGTGTATGTGCATCTGAAGGAGAGGGAAAGAGCAAGTGTTCTTGACCACTCATAGCCCAGAAATGCATGAGCTGAGAGGAGACCAACAGCAGACAAAAGCCTTAGATTGCAAACCAAGTCAAAAGTGGGTGGGCTCATAGACTTTGTTGCTTTTTAATGACAGTTTTCTGGGCCTGGCAGTTGCAAATAGTTTGGGCAAGTACTTCATAACACTAGAAAGAATGTGCGGGGGATTTCTGTGGTTGGTAAGAATGATCTTCTCTAGCAGGAAATATTTTATTACACTCAAAGCTTTATTCTGAAAGCCCCAGGGATTATGAAATGAAAAGCAAAACAAAACAAGAAAAGTCCCTCTGCCTTCTCACAATTAGCTGTGAAATTTCTCGGGGGCCTCCCTTTCGCCTGTGCCTGCCGAGATGGTCTTATGGGGTCCCAGGCATCACCTCAAGGTCTGCCCATGCCTCAACTTGCCAGACACGCTTCACTTGTCCAGGAGAGTGGAAGGAAGTGCTGATATTAGGGGGAGACTCTTGCTGACTGGTACGAGTCTTTATACCCTCTTAAATGTACTACTTTGTTCTCTTCAGCTGCTTCTTGAGATCCCAATGTTTCTTTTTCTCCCTGAAAGCTGTGTGTGTTCCCACTCCTCTGCCTCCTCCCTGATCAGTCCCCATGTCCACGTGCCTCCACTATTCTTCCTCTCTTGTGTTTTCCTAACTCTTTTTTTCTGGCGTCCAACTTTACCAGGACTTCTTCAGTAGAAACTGCAAGGTCATTCTTGAAGATGCTGCCAAGGGGGGAAAAAAAAGGTGATGGTGGTTAATTCAGAAATGAGTGATGTAAAAGTTGCAGGACCTTGAGTACATGGGTGTGGTGACAATTGGCGAAGAAGTAAAGGTTATGACAAATAAATCTGGGACATTTGAAAGATTTGAGGGTTGGTTTATTTCTCACTCCCCCTTTTTTTTTTCTTTTCAGTTATTGATAAAAGCTGGATATGGAAAAATAGAAGAGACAAAGAAGATTTGCTTTTATTTTGAAAAAAGGCAATTGTAAAGCAACTGTAAAGCACTTGTTAACAAGACCCTTTTTTACACCACCATTGTCATTTTGTTCAAAATTATGTTTTGTTTGATACTTTAAAAAAATAGGCCAAAAGACCTTCATGAAGGGTAAGCCAGTTCTGCATTTCAGACTTGCTGGTCTATGCACCTTTAGGATCAGTCAAGCCCACATGGAGTTGTATCACATATGGGCAAGGCTTATTATGTTGTTATTTGAGTTTATCATCGAGTAAGTGAGACAGGGAGTTATTCATGGGACCACCCTGTTTAAGCCATTTCTTGTCTTAAAGAAACCGAACCAAAGTATTCCCACAAGTATTGAATGTACTCTGCTGCTTTGACTTCAGAAAAAGACCACCTCTGTTAAGCAATGATTTATTTTTTTTGTTGGTCTCTTGGGTGACCACTGATGGCAGATTTTCCTGTGTTTCCTATGGTAGAAGCAATATGTTCTGAAATATTTTGATTATGTTTAAAGTATATGTATGAAAATGTGATATATGGTAAAGTGATGTATGGCAAAAAAAAATTGATATGCATATTGGATACATCAAGAAGAGGAAATGTGGAAGATATTTTCATAAGCATATGTTCTACTTTATTTGGGGGAGGAATATTGGAGGGGATGGGAACACTTATGAAAATGTATAGAAGTGTTTTATAGTGTCTTGAAGCAGTTTTTCTGATAAATGTTTGGAAAATATCCAAAAACATTATGGTACATAAAGGAAGCAATATGTAACTTTTTTTCCTTATTTTTCTTAATATGGTTAATTTATGTTCACTTACTTTAGAATATATTAGAACCATATTTCATACAAATTAATCTTATTTTGTGCTGTCTATGCACACTATTGAAATTCAGTTTATTTTGTAATGATCTTTATAAAGTGCATAAATACATTTCTCCAAATTTATAAATATATGTGAAATGTGCAATGCATATATTTAGGGAGGAAAAGACAATTTTCATACAGATTTTGGTAGTCTGTCTTGTGATCTGGACAACATTTACATACAGGGTAAATCCCGTTTTAAATATGCCCATGGAAGGTATACAGGTTTATGCACATACCTGCACTCCTTTATACAGGTCATAGTTATGAGGAGTATTTTCACAAATTATATCTATACCTTTTTGTAATTGTAAGTTCCTCAGAGAAAATTTGCTGATGAGAGAAAAGTCTTCCTACCTAGCAAGGTATTTGGCAAAAGAAAATGAATTTTAGTATCTCTTCAAAATTATTACTTAAAATTTCTGCTTCATTTTTACAAACGTTCATTTCTGTTGACAGATGAATGCCAAATTTTATGTGCAATGCTAAGGATAGAAAGCTCTTCTGAGCGTGAAATTTTGACATCTCTCACGTTCAGAGCGTTTAACGATGGCATTAGATTAGTACTTGTTCTGCTTCCTTACATTTCTAGGAACGTTCTCCATGCTGCCATTTTGCTTTGAACTGCATTATGAAATTAAACGTTAAAATGACATGGAGTTTCCCTCTGTTAAGCTTGAGATTTTAATTTTTTTATAAGAGGCACTGTTCTAAGACCTACAGAAAATTGCAGTGGCAACTTTCCAGAGCCTAAGGGATACATCTCATTTGATACTCATTTGATACTCATTTACACAAATGTATTCATGCCTTTCTGTTAGACTCCCTTAGACTATGGCATTTAGAAGACTAAAATACACTAGCAAATGAAACAGTTAAGTTTCTTCTTTTTTTTTTCCTTTTTTTTTCCTCCTCTCTCATTTTTCTTTCTTTGTATCTCCCATGTTTCTCCTTTCAAACTATGGCACTCTTTCTTCCTTTCTGTATCTAGAATGTGCAACTTTAAAGAAGTGTTTACAGGAAAGAAACTGGCTAGAAGTTTAGGGGTTTAGCCTTTGCACAATAACCTGATATTAGCATATGAATTCATTACTTGGAGGCCTTCAAATTAAAACAAAAATCTTTACTTTGGTTTTCAATACTTCTGAAAGATACATTTTATAGTTTCCTGGGTCGTTTCCCAGGAAGCTCCCTGTGATTTACTAAAACCACAGCCTTAGGACCCTTGATTTCCTAATCAGATGGAAGTTCTTACTGAAGTTTGTTTCATCCCAGAATTGTCAACCTTTCCTGCAATTTGACAGTGCTGCTGAGAATGTAGAAATGCCAGGGATGCTCAGGAGGGGTAACTGCAAAGCTTAACTTTTGCCTAGAAAGGCCAGTCTTCTCAGTTGCCCTCTACTACCAGTGGAGTGAGAATAAGAGTCTCCTCCAGGGATGATGCAGAGCTCCTAAGATTAGCATCCTCACTTAGCCCTTGGAGGACCCGCCTGTCTATACTGACTACAGAAGGAAGCTTGGCAGGTTAGCACCTTCTAAGTCTTTGTGAATCCCTTTTTGTCATACTTGGAGACAAGGACTTCAAAGGTTTTGAAAAACAGGTTAAAAATTAATAATTTTCAAATGCTAAGTGTCTTATTTAACTAGTCTCATGGGCCTTTCCCCCCCCCCCCCCCCCCCTCCTTCCTTTTTCCTATTTCATCAGACATTATTGGAAATTATATTTCAGGTTAGTGTTTGAACATAAGAAACAGCTGAAGAAAATTTAATCCTGATGAGTCTTGTCCAACTGAAGAAAGAGAAGGTTTCTCTAAATTACGAAGATGTAAATCAATATTCTTGAGTGCAGGTATATCAAGCGATGATGTTTCTAAAAAGGTGCATTTTGATTATTATCATAATCAAATTCCCACAATAGTAGCAGATACACAGTACCCTTAAAAATCTGGATAGATTTGAACATATATTGCTTCTAGATTTTATTTGAAGATATCTTCCACTGATTTTTCTTTTATAGCTATATTTTTGATAGGAAATAATTATTAAGTTCTCCATTTAGCCATCTACACAGTGTTACAGCACACAAATAACAATGTTTCAGCCTTCATATCTAGCTGACAAGTAAGTATAGTCTTTAACCTTATTTCAGATGTCCTAAAAAAGGAGAGGATTAAATGTCCAGAGCTAAATCTTTGAGCCACTTTCCAATGCTTCAGTTCCTGAGGACTGTAAGAATGGGCTCCCTAAAGGTTTTATGTCACCTCTTTTTCATGCAAAAGAGGAAGGTGCTCTTTAACTACAAAGACTCCTGCGATTTCCAGTTGCACTGTAGACTCAGCCTGGCATAAGCATCTGACCTTCTGTATTTATTAAAAATGGCATGCGTCACTGTGAGAGGCTCATCTGAGATCTCAGGCCGCAAAGTAACTTCTGCGTCTTCCTTCAGCATGGAGGAACTTACTGTCCTAACTGCAGTCCTCCAGGTCCTAGGAATGCCTCTGCTCTTCAGTTTCAATAACACACATTTACATTTTCATACAGTCCCCCAGACTATGAATTATGCTGCCCTTTGCCATAAGCCTGAGGCATTTTCCAGCATTCTGGCTTTTCCATAGTGCCTGAGGCTTTATAAAGATCTTGATAACTTTTTTTTTTTTTTGCCAGAAGGAAATTCATATATACTTTTATTTGAATTATAATTCCCTAATGGAGAAGTGAACCCAGAGGCAGACAGGTAGGAGAGACAGGAAAAAATCTACAAGTAGGACTAGAAGACAGCAAAGGGATTGTCATACAGCTGGATGATGAAGTGACAGGGATGGTGCTCTTGGCACATTACATTTCCGATTAAAAAATATTGCCCTTTAGAAAGTTCTGAATGTGTTTTAGAACATTTGTAACCTTACAGAATAGTCACACTACCAGAAATGCTATAATTTGTTGTTTACCACCTTCTCAAACTATCCATTATTCTAGTGGCATTATTTGGCAGGCAGATCTTGACTGGATCAGTGGATCAGTGAGCCAAAACCCTCTTTTTAAGCTGCCTTACCAGTGTCTGATATCTTGATTCTTTGTGTTCTTATTAAAAATGACAGCAATACTTCTATACATTCATTACTTTAAAGAAAATAATGGAAAATTAATATTGAATTTTTAGTCTCTTGAGGAATTTGTGTGTTTTATTAAGTCTTTTGGCACTTACAGCTCTGGAAACCTATGAACAGGAATCAATTACGCTTTTGAAGAGCCAGACTGAAAGTTGTATTTGTTTTTACAACAGGAGTAAGGGTACTCAAACTGTGGATGTTGGAACAAAGTAAGTGTTCGAAAGGTTCTGCTTTATAGGAGGATCAGCACTTTTTAATGGACTTATGAAAGCAGTTGACTTAGTATTCTTGTATTGGTTTTTAATTTTTGTAATTACAGAATAGGGGTATTTTAGGATGGCTTAGCCTTACCAGAAATCAGTGAAGTCAGGCTATGTTTCTTAAGATATTTCTGTCATATTAGTAGCTCCATGCTTTGGTATCACTGTAAAATAAAACTAATATAAATGTAATGTTGACTAATAGAATAAGGTACACAAAGTATGATGTGAAATACAATGGAAGTGGTTTATAAATGCTTATGTAAAGGAGACGGCTCAGCAACAAAAAGGCAGGATTAAAAGTTAATTAAGAGGAGTTGTTTTTCTGACACAGGAATATTTTTTTTTTCCAAAGCAAAGGAATTAGAAATGCAGTAAATTACTAGACTGTTTGTTAGAATGCTTGTCTTAGCAATAGGGGATTGACCTTACATTTTGTAGCTTTTTTTATTCAAATGTGCAACATTTTCTGTAATACAGTAAGCAGTTTTCGTGTGGAAGTTTAAAAGAACATACCAAGTTAAAGAACTGATATTTAATTGGTTTATTATTGTTGCTGTTCCTTTCTAACAGTAACCAGAGAATAAATGAAAGTTACAACTTCTTGAGCCTAAAAAGATTGTGAAACACTTCTTTTGAGTGGTCTGAAGGCTCACTTTCACCCCTGTTAGGTTTTTAATACATCTTTCCTCAGCAGTGGGATAGAGTTAATCATCAGTTAGTGTGATGGCATGATGCTACCTTTTTATGGGCCTTTTTATAAATGCAGGATTTGTACATGAAAAAGGTGGCTGTTACTTTTATGGAATATGACTTTGACTCGCCATAGCTGGTTCTGATGTAACTGGCTCTAGCTTTATTCCTGTTATAGGAGATACTAACTTCTATTGACTGCCTTTGCAAATTCTCATCTAATTAAAATTGTCAGGCATGTCCTTCATGGTGAATTGAATTTGTAACTTCATCAGATGTGACCGTGCCAGGGTAACTATGACATACTATTGCAGTCACTTGGAGGCGTGGGAGGTGAGACCATTGATACAACTGGTGTTTGTTTATGGGGACAGAAGAGAATATGTTGGAGGCTTAGACCTTCAGATATCTATTTTAAAAGCTATAGGTGTAGACCAATCCTGCAGTTTTGCAGAATGCTTCTTTAGGCTGAGAAGCAATGAGAGTGAGAAGAAGAGTTAAGAAATGGGAAATAAGGTTGCTTGAAGGTTTAATTTAGATGATCTCTAAAGTGACAGGAAGGTGATGAGCACAGAGAGGAAATAGCCATCTGTCACCTGTAATCTATGAGGTTTCTCTCTCTGACTCTGTTCCTTAGCTGGTGCAAATCAGAGTAGCTCATTTGCCGTTGATAAAATTATAGCTATGGCATTTGGTTCTGGACCTTTTTGCAAAATGGGTTTGATGGGTTTCATTCATCAGGAAACGTTTCAAATTCAGAACCAAAAAGAAGAGACAGCTGCAGAAGAACATCTGACTGATCTAAACCACCCCTGGGATAGGGCACAGACCCATCCAAGGCCCTGCTCTGGATTATCAGTGGGGAGAAGCTTTCCAGCCTCAGGTGAGTGCCCTGGTCAGCCAAGATGCTGAGTTGAGTTCTTTCTGTGTTTCGGGGCATTCTTTCCATGAAAGTGATTTAATTTTACTTCAATAAATAATATGAAAAAGATAATATTTTAAAAAGTTTCATAAAACAGTTACCTTCTATCCAGCATTAGCATCAATACAACCACTTCCTCTTGTTTCCTTGCTGGATGCTGTATGTTGTGTCTGTTTCATCTTCTGTGTTTCTTTTCTCTTTGTACCCCGTATTTGATTGTTCTGGCAATCTTTTTCACTCTATTTCTGTAACTCATCATGTGTCTTTAGTAAGAGAATGTAAGAACTGATTGATTCACCATGATCCTCTTTGACATTGCACGATATTTTTTTTCAAGTCTGTAAAAAGGACCAGGGAATTCCTTTATGCCTAAATTATTTATATGAACACAAATAGAATACGGTGGCAGTATAATCTTTTATTAATGAGCCTCTTAGATACTGGCCCTGTTGCAGATGAATTCTGCTAGAGAGGAAATGTCTGTGACAGCCTAGGAATGGTAAGTACCAGAGGTACTGTTCTGGGAGATGAAGCATCCAGCATGACTGAGGTTTTCTAATGCCACATATGAGTGAGGACAGGACCTTCAGAAACATCGCCTACTAGAATTTTTTGTTTAAAATGGTTTCAGGAAATGCTACTTGAAAAACAATGGGGCATTTCGTAAATGGTAAAGAACTAAAAAATACAGCTCAGTCCTCTCTCTTATGTTCCTTAACATTTACCATTTTGAAATGCTACATACTTTTTCATTCGTCACCTAGAAAAGGAATAGGCAATGGTGTTTTCCTCACTCTCGAACATCCATGTTGTAGCAGTGTAGATGATCATAGAATCATAGAAGTGTCCAGGTTGGAAGGGACCTCAAAAGATCCTCTGGTCCAACCTTTCATGGGAAAGGGAGCCTAGCTGAGATTATCTAGCACACTCTCCAGTTGCATCTTGAAAACCTCCAGCAATGGGCACTCTACCACGTCCCTGGGGAGGTTGTTCCAGTGAACAATTGTTCTTACTGTAAAAAGATTTCTTTCTGATGTCCAGATAAAACCTCTCCCAATGCAACTTGTACCTGTTGCTCCTTGTCTTCTCCATGTAGTGCCTTGTGAAGAGAGAGCCTCCATCTTCTTTGTAGTCACTTAAACATGATCTTTAAACATGATTCTTTAGAATAAAATCAGATTGCTGTAGGTATTAATTATGTCAGTTAATCTTCTGTTATATTGTCTCCTATTAAGTTATTAACTAAAGGTAAGGCTATGATTCAGATTTGATAGGATTCATTTCCAAAATGATTTTTTTTCTAGTTATAAATAAATCATCAGTAATTAAATTATATTTTGAAGTCGGTCTGAGCAAGAAATCGAGCAACCTCTAATTTAAGAGAAAATTACTTCCTACTATTTTGTATCTTTTTAGTCAGTTGGCCCAGATCTGGTGATCATATACTCCACAATGTCATTTTTTCTTTTGAGGTCTTTTAGAGAGTAGAGCAAATCTGTTTATTTTTCAACCTCTCCTTTCCCCTGGAAAAGTTCAGTTCAAAATATCTGATATTTCTTCAAATCTGGACACTTCAAACCCCAATGTTAAAATGTTGCATATAAAGTAATTTATGGTTTTAAACTTTGGTTTCCACTCTCCCATATAAATGCAATTATAATTTTTTCCATTAGAATAACTCTGCCTCGTCCTTTTTTAATAGAGGCATTGGAGGCTAAAAAGTAGAGTAGAATCCATTTTGATAATATTGCATCTTCTCTCTGGGCTCCAATATAAATATTTCCATCTGTCAGAGTTCTTATTTAATATACTGAATAATGGCAGTTGCAGGGAAAAAGGGAACAGTCATTTTTATTTCACTTTCTTTTGCCAGGGTTTGGTGGTCTTACAGTTTCTTCTTGGATTGCAGAAATGTGTGTGTGAAGATTTATAGTCCTTTCCTCTGCCAAGATCTCTCCTAGAAATCCAAGGTGTCATTTGCAAACATTCATAACCAAACATATTTTCTAACATTAAAAAAAAAAAAAATCCAGCTTTCCCCAAACCCAAACTCAGATCTCCGCTAAAGTGGAAGGAAATGTGTAAAAACAAGCTTGGGAATATGAAAGTAAAAACTATAGAAGATCTCCTCTTTGTGTAAAAGCACGAAACGACATTCTCATGACGGAAGCTGTTGTCTTGACATCAGCCCCGCGTGCTGCTACCATCTCTGACATTGTCTAAGTGAATATGGAGCACCCAACAACGCCCAGGTTAGCCAGTAAACTGATAAATTCCTGTGGCATTTGCTGGGAAAGGGAGGAAAATCGCAATCAAGCAGTTCTGGGAAATTGAAAGGTCAAAATAGCACACAAAAAGCAAGTTTCAATTTGTAAAACTCCAGTTTCTAGTGAACCTTGCTAAAGCAGCTGTTGGTGAGGATCCACCTTTATGAACTGTTTTATAGTTTTAAGTGATTCAGCCATAAACAATTGCTCTGAATTAAAGACTTGATATGTAAGGTTATAGTTGAGTAGTTTGGGTTGGTTTTTCTTCACAAAGCCCTTAGATCCAGAAAAGAACAAAATATTTCTGTTCTTTTATTGTTTAATTCTAATTTTAATATCCTAAAATGTTTTCTACATTTTTTATTATTTTGTCTCTCTGCTTTAAGTCAGATGTTCAAAGTGCCAAGGAAGTACAATGTCTAATACACAATGGAATATCAAATGTCCACAAATCAAAGCCTGCCCCCTCATCCAAGGTCTGCTTAGGAGTAAACATTAGGAAAATACAGAGAAAGCTCCCAGCATGTCCTATATAAGAGTCCAAAACCCATGAACTCTGTCATGAAAAGTAAATAAATGACTCTGTCCTTCACTGCCAAGCTGTTAATCCACAATGTGGAGTTGGCCTCTGTTGTTGTCAACAGTGATATATAAATCATACCAGACAAAACAAGAACCAGGCTGACCTGGTAAAGGCTGACCCTTTACCGATTCCTTAAGCCCAATGCAAACATTTATAATGCCTAAAAATTTTTCCCCCCATTTTCTTTCCCCAAATGACTCTGTCCTTCACTGCCAAGCTGTTAATCCACAATGTGGAGTTGGCCTCTGTTGTTGTCAACAGTGATATATAAATCATACCAGACAAAACAAGAACCAGGCTGACCTGGTAAAGGCTGACCCTTTACCGATTCCTTAAGCCCAATGCAAACATTTATAATGCCTAAAAATTTTTCCCCCCATTTTCTTTCCCCTTCTCACATCTCTCACACTTACTGGTTTCTACTGGGATGGGAAGAGTAGAAAAGTGTGTGGGAGCCTGTTTGAAGTGTTCTACAAGGAATTTCAGCCCAATTTCCTAAGCCAAAGAGGTTTCAATAACACCACCCCACCCACTGTTTGGTCCTTCATAAAACCATGGCTCCTGCTGCTCAGGACTTCTGGGAACAGGAATGTATGGAGAAAGCAGCTTTGCAAAGGAGGGGTCACGTACCCAGGGATGACACAGAAGAAAAGTTATACTGGAGGGGGAAAGCTAGAGGGAGAGGTGGCCTTTCAGGAAGACCCAGAGAGACCAAAAAAAAGAAGACTAAGAAAGGAAACACTGGCTGGAAGAGTTAAGGGGAAAGAAGACTGAGGGAACGACTAAGAAAGGAAACACTGGCTGAAAGAGTTAAGGGGAAAGAAGACTGAGGGAAATACACTAAGGCTGAGCTTTTAGTAAGACCCAAGGTAAACCACTTTAAAGTCAAAGGAAAGAGTGCGGCTGGTTTAGGTATCACTGAAAGTGGTTCCGTAATCTGTTACCTAAGTTTCATTTAAGTCAACGAGTAAAATATCCAGTGACTTTCATATTAGTTGGACAGGGCCCTAAGTGAAAAAGGGCATGAAATTAACTGAATTTTGTCACTTGTAAAGCTCCTGCTGAGCTCATTTCAGGATCAAAGCCTAGAACTATAATTGTGTTGCTCATTAAAATAATGGAACAAATATTGAGAGAAAAATAACTAAATCCAGGGCAGTAGTGCCAAGAGCGATAAACAGCATGGGTTTATAAAGAACAGATCTTGCCTTACAAACCAGATTGCCTTTTTCTAAGAGCAGAATTTGACCCTTTGTAATTCTGTGTTTGTGAGGGCTGACTTGCACTAAAGGAACCACCAAAGTCTATTCCTGGTAGCATTTAACAGTTCTAAATGCTGAGCTATAATTAGCTGATGAAGGGAGAGTAGTAGTAGTAGGTAAATACTGTGCCCCATGACATTTTACTGATCAAGGGTAAATTTCCAGACAAGTTTTGTGATGTAGGAGCCAGGCTATCACTTGGAGATTTTCAGTTTGGTTTGTACGTAGTACTGTCACGCGAATTAATATCCCGGGTGAACCGCTATAAAGAAAAAAAGCAGTGACAAATGGCAAAGTACAGCTCTCTGCAAGGTGCTTCGAGTGCCATGTGAATGTGACTTTATTCAGTCAGAATTGCAAAATGAAGAAAACCGCTTAAGGGAAATTCTCATACTGAATGATAAGGCATTGGGAATGCAATAGTAATGTTGTGAAAGTGAGAAACCTGAAAAGGGGTTAACAGATATGTGGGGCAGTGGTATGTGAATGGGATTTAAGCATGCAAGAACCAAAACTGTTGGCCCGCACTTGCAAGGTGAAAAGATGGGGGAAATACTGATGCAAATACTCAAGAGCCACATGAAAATTCTTCATGTCAGAAACCAGGCTGTTCAATGTAAACAATTGAACCTAACCTAACAATGTAAAGCTCCAGTACTTACTTGGAGAGGCGTATAAAGCTATAAAGGTATGCATCAAATTGGAGGGAGACGGATCATGTAATCAGATCCAGGGAGAAATGTGTCAGGTTTTGTGCAGTAGATAAAGGAAAGATTATATACAGTAATATAGCTGTATCCATACCTATCTACAAATGTTTGATGAAGGAACAATGTAACAATCCATCAGCAATATGGCATGAAACTGAGAGGGGAAAATGTAAGACAGTGTCTGGAAGAACTTTGACTGTGAAATGCAGTAGTTTGCTGGGTGGAACAGGTTGTCTTATGCATGACAACTAACTTGGCCTGGCATAAATTCATGTATGTATTACATGTCACATGTAATGCATGTGACACCCCCTCTAAGGGTAGCAGAGATCCCACGGCAGCATCCAAAATCCAGTAATCTCTGACTCAGCCAGGAGGTCCTCATATTGCCTAGTCCCCCTTTATCCCTGTCTGGTGCAGCAAAAAGTTTAAGGATAGAGTTAGCCATGAAGTATTCTGGTGTTAACTGTTGGCTATTGCTAGAAATTACTGGATTTTTTTTTTCCTCTGAGATCTTTTTCAGGGTTTTTAAGGATTAATAAATCCTTATTTAGTCAGGCAGTCCCAGTAGGGAATCAACAGAAATATTTGCATAAGTTTTCCCATGTCAGTGCATTATGGCTCCAGAGTTTGTATTTTCTCCTTGGTTTTCAGCTGGTCTAAATTATCATTGTACTGTTGAAATAAAATGTAATTAAGCCCCTGCCACTTCCAGGTGTCCAGTATTTACCAGTTTTTCTTGTTGCCAGTGCCAAGAAAGAAAAAGGGATCATTTGCTAGTCCCTTTGATGGCACGGAGTGAGAAAATGAAAAAGCCCTATGTACTGTCCTATACGATCACTAAAACTCAAGTATGGAGGAGAGGTCAATTATTTCTAGTGTGAAAAATAAGCTTCCACATGGAGTTCTTTGATAAGGCAGAACACATACTGGACAGAAAGAGAGAGAGCACGAGCCTCCATCCCCTCCATGCAGCTATTGCGTTTGGCCTGCAATACTTGAAATCAAGTGGAAAGCCAGGCTGGAGTGGAAAAAAAATCACCTACCCATATCCTTTTTAAAGTGATGCTTTGTAGTAAATTGCTTTCTGTTTAATTCGGCTTATGCTAGCAATGCTGCACTTGGTGAGGCAGTGTGACTCCCGTCATCTTCAGTGTGAGCAGGGTCAGCCTATGCATTTCATTGCTGTCGTGGAGTAGCTGGAGTGCTAGTCCTTTATGGCTAGTCCTTATGCATGCACCTAATTACCCTCACAGCCAATGGAAACTTTACCTTGGTAAAGACTGTAGCTTTGCTTCTGAATAGCTTGCTTGGAACACTAAAATAAAAATAAAATTAAAAATAATTTTGGCTGAATTTTGTTGCTGAATCTACAAAACAAGAAAGTAGCTATTATTGTTACACCTTCATAAACTGCAGCATTTTTATCATCTTAACTGCACTGAATTTGAGAAATATTATGAATCTGTAGGGTGTAAGATTGTATTTAACAAAAAAATTCTTTGTTTTATGACTGGCCTTTCCACATGCCCATATTTCCCCACCCAGCCAATGGAAATTTACCTTGGTAAAGACTGTAGCTTTGCTTCTGAATAGCTTGCTTGGAACACTAAAATAAAAATAAAATTAAAAATAATTTTGGCTGAATTTTGTTGCTGAATCTACAAAACAAGAAAGTAGCTATTATTGTTACACCTTCATAAACTGCAGCATTTTTATCATCTTAACTGCACTGAATTTGAGAAATATTATGAATCTGTAGCCTTGGTAAAGACTGTAGCTTTGCTTCTGAATAGCTTGCTTGGAACACTAAAATAAAAATAAAATTAAAAATAATTTTGGCTGAATTTTGTTGCTGAATCTACAAAACAAGAAAGTAGCTATTATTGTTACACCTTCATAAACTGCAGCATTTTTATCATCTTAACTGCACTGAATTTGAGAAATATTATGAATCTGTAGGGTGTAAGATTGTATTTAACAAAAAAATTCTTTGTGTATATAGTGTATTGTCTTGTGTTAAGATTTGGTGACTAGGATATAACCAAAATGATTGTTTAATTATATCTTAAATTAGATCATTCAGTAGTGAGATAAACAAGCTGCCTGGCAGTATGGGTTTTTGTTGATGAGGAAATAAGTGAATACAAAAAAAGGCTTTAATCTTCAAGCACGTCTTTTTCCAGAGCCACAATGAAGGATTAATGTTATATTCTAGACTAATCAGTCACACTGATTTTGTGGACAAATGTTAATGAACATACAAAAGAACCCAAACCATTCTCAGCATCGAGCAACAAAAACTCATTGTGAATTTAACTATCTGGAAAAAAAGAACATTCACTTGTTTCTATATAATTTTCAACCATAGCCTTGCAACAACAAGGGTGTTAAATTGCTGGAAAGCTTTCTGGAATGTTAAAAACTGCAATTCTATACCCCGCAGATATCAGAGCATTGTCATCCCAGCTCTTCCTCAGTGAATAAAAATCTACCCTCAGCAGCACTTTTTTTTCTATCTTGTATTAGCCTTTCACACCTAACTGAATTTCATGTAGCGACTTTACAGAGCGCAAAGAACTGGCCTTTGAAGGCAGTGGAAAAGCTCCCAAAAATTTCAGTGAAATCTGAAATACCTTTGCAAAGAATAAATGGAAGAAAATCTTCTTTCCAGGAGTTATGACAGCTATATATACATCCCATGTCCATCCTCCAACAAATATATAGTGCTGAAAGAACTTCAGGGAGTTTGAAAAGGGAAGGAATGGTGAGTTATGACACCGAGGAGTTATGGTTACCTGTCCCTAGGTGTTTCAGGTCTGCTTTGGCCAGGTTCTGCCTTTGCTGAGTGCATCAAGCCAGGCTCTGCATGTTCCAGGAGGGGCATACAAGGTAACTGGAATATCAAATATATACCCATCTGTAAAAATAAACCAGGTGTCTCTCTTCACTGGCACTTACTGGTGATCAGCATACTTATGCAGGGTTACCAGGAGGACTCATCCTACACCTTACTCTATTGTTGCCCTGGTGGGCTAAGCCAGCAGGAATGTTCCTCTGGGAAGGATGAAGGCGCGTATACCGGGATATTTATACGTATCCAAGGATCAAACTCAAGATAGTGTAGGAAAACGTCCCCTATTACTACCTTACCTCAGCTCTGTAAAGAAAGCAGAAAGGTGTAGCAGCAACGGGAGTGTCCCCTGGTCACCAGAGTTACAACATCATTCACATTAGCCCTCTGCATTGCCGGATGGATATACACCTAATGATGAAGCCAAAAACTGTGACCACCACTTTTTGGGTCATAGCAAGTTGTCTCAGGCATAGACCAGTCCTTGTCCCCCGTTTTCCAATATTGTTAGCTAACACTTTTCAAGCTCTGGAACGAAGAGGTCACCTGTTCCATAGACAAAGGCCTACTTGTATTGATTTTCACTGAAAAAGAGATCCTGATGGGCTAATTCATCTATGTGCAAAGAACTAGCACAAGTATCAGCCTAAGTATAAATGAAGTCTTGTAGTAAGGAATTTATAATTCTTCCCTGAGCTGTTAATTTTTAAGCCTAGTTTCAGCCCAAACCAGTTTGAAATAGCTGCAGCACAAACGCCTCAGAATCTCTTTATATACTGGAAGTATCACCTTTACCTTAATCAAGTTGTTCCTTATGGTACCAATGTAACACCTTCAACACCTTTATGTATTGGAGATATAATGCATCTTTTCTGTAAAATTTTGCTTTTGAGGCTGTGTTTCTGCAGAAGAAGGTAAGTGCCATTAAAAGCATCTTCTGTGAGAATTCAAGGGAGACTTTTATAAGGAGGGAGGCTATCGCCAGGACCCTTAAGCTGAGAATCTGCTGTAGCTGAGCACTGCTAAATACTAAGCAGATACTGGAAGGCAGTAAAGCCTTCCTCACGCTTAGAAATTGGATGATGAATGCTTTTACTTGGAGAGATAGGCAAAGTCCATAGAGACTAGAGAAGCACCACACTTCCCAGCAACGGATGTGTCCTACCTGTTGAGTTTTCAGATCTTCAGCTCTAAGAAGAAAGAAAAAGATAAAGGAAAATATTCCTGACTATATTGACAGCCTGGTCAGTGATTTAAAGTTTCACGTACCCAGTGTAGAGCCTTGAGAGTTACTGCTGATGGTGTCTTTAGCATGTAACGGTTAGTGGTCCAGAGCAGCAATGGGTTTGTGAGGTGACTGCCCGTCACATGAGAACTGTGCCAGACCGTGGCCTGTAGCTGCTGAGGCTGTTCAAGGATAAGCTGGTAAAGACTAAAAATACCCAGAATCATTTACCATTTTTAAATTTCTGAATTCTAATAATTTCTTGAAATTATCAAACAGTATATAAACTTTGCAATCAATTTAATACTAAAAGCTGTTGATTAACATTTTATTTTGAACTTTTTTGTTTTAATGTTTGTTTTATGTTTGTAAATTTTTATACACCTCCATGATAATACATGATAGCACTCATATGATTGTATTAGATTGTTCTTTGGCTTTTATTCTATTGTAAAAATTATGTTTTCCTCTGTTGTTGATATCTTCGTGTTAACCTTGTGTTATCTTTCTGTGAAAAAATATTCGGAGAAATATCTGATTTTTTTATGGTAGTAGACAATGCTTATTTCAAAGTATGGCTGTCAAAGATTTTGATGTGAGAAGACACAAGAGGAACTTCAAACACAAAAGTAAAATAAATGCTTAACTGTTTCATGCTAGTAACAGTAGCAGCTTTAATGCCATAGAGCACCAGTCAAACAGAAGAATATTCAAACTTTTGCTACTCCATTGTACAATAAAATAAAATATAATATAAAGTCAAAATATGTTGTTATATTGCGATGACATGATATAAAAAAAACAGTAATGCAAAAGATGATACATGACATTATTTTAGCCATTTTTCCTGAAATCATAATGAAAAAAGAGTTTCCATTTTTCCTGATCTCATAATGAAAAAAGAGCAGATAGAAAACACATCTCTAAATGAAAATTACATCCTAAACAAAATTTTAAAATTTGTTAAAGAAAAACTTTGCTAAATGCTTTGGCTTTGAGAAAACTGTGGAAAACCCTTCCATTAGCAATTCTTGGACCAGTAGTTGCAATTGTAATGACTGTGCCCAGGAAAGGGCTCTGAATTCCTGCTTAATATCTATTTGCTATTTCAATAAGGCTCCTTAAAACGCCTTAGAGAGTAACCTCCAGATGCAAGATCACTGTTTCGGCTGGTTCCCGTGATTGGGGAGGCAGTGCAACTCCCCTCTTTCATCCGAAGGGAGATGTAACAGAAAGTCGCGGGCTTTCATTCCCAAGCAGGGGCAATTTCCCGCTCAGAGCAGAGGCAGAAGTGACTGAGAGAGGTTTCTTTCGCAAGGGTTTGGAGGTGTCTGTGGGAATGCAGAAAAGCTATCAGAAAGCAAAACTGCAAAAGGGACAAAGCTTCTGGAATTCAGTTCTGGCTGAAAAAGGCTTGAAGCTGAGAGTAGACATTGCCTTTCCTTGTGTTTCCCTGGGCTTAGTAAGTGCTTTTTGAGGAAAGTGCACTGAATTAGAGAAACTCCTGACTCTACTACCACTTTTCCTCCTAATGTGAGGTAGCCCCTGATTTTTTGCTGACTTTTCAGATTAAAAAGTACCAATGTCTTTTACAGTTCAAATAAAAGATTGTTTCCCTATAGGATCTCTCCTAATTGAGCACCTGTGTACGGACAAAAGGGACCTGGATTTTGTTTTAGCCTCGTAAATAAGAAGCCTTGGATGCGATCCAGCCATTCAGTGAGGGAGCCAAATAATTGACAGTCTGGTCACAGCTGGCAGCCATGCCAGTAGGGTTCCAAAATACAAGGGGAGGAGGGAGAGCAGGTATAAAATATAAGCTCTTTACAGGATAGGTTCTCACTAAAATAACGTATCTAGTTCTTCAGCTGTAAACCTTACAACTCTGTGGCTAAGAGAAATAACTCTCTGTATAGTGCTAACTAATTCCTGCCTAATGCTGCCCCTCCAGTAGAGCCATCTCAAAGTAAACCGTTTCTCTGTGGCAAAGGTTGCTGATTTTTACCTTCACCCAGAGGTTTGAAGAGGGCAGAATCTGATCCTTACCTGCTTAAATCTTGACTCTCAGTAATGGCTATTTTGAACAAATACTTTATCAATACACTCTTAAGTCTGCACAGAAGTTTAAAATTTAGAAAGCTACTGACAAAGTGAACGTTAAAATGATAATGCCCAAGAAGTGCACAGGACCTTTTAAAAGTGTGAATTGTGTTTCTCCAACAGGTGCTCTGATGAGCCCCATCTTTCTCTCCTCCCATCTTCTTGAATTTGTACACATCCTCGAGATACCCACTGTGCTCTCTGGCTAGTCAGAACGCTTCCTGAGTTACATTAATAATATTTGTTTTGGCACTGAATAACCTTGGAAGGGTTATGAGAGGAGTACAAAGGCATTCAGAAGCTTTTATCAGGTGTAGTTGCAGGTTTTATTTTAAAGTAAATGCTAAATATAGTTTCAGTTTCAAAGAGTCTTATCAGGTGCTGGTTTTATTCAGTATGTAATAGTAAAGTCTTGCAAAGTCTAAACCTCTTTCAGATGTTCATAAATGGTCTTACAGAACCTTTTTGTGCTTTTTAAACAAATGTATCCATTCAAAAGATAAATGTACGAGATCTGCTGGTATTCGGTGGAATGCTTCAGTCTGGCTTTGTTTTGTACATATAAAAGTTTTTGTGTCTGGCCTTTTTCCCAAGTTATTTTTGCTTCATCTGCTTGAGCCTAGATTATAATGTCCCCCACATGAATACACACCAAAAACCTTTACACACTATTGCAAGAGGAGTTAGTCTGTTGAAAACTGGGTGCAGGGATCATAAGCAAGCAACAAGCATTATTTCAGGTACAGTATCTTCCTTTGGACTTCTCCTGCCTATTTTTATAGTAACATGAACACATTTTGCTTTTTTTTTAAATTTTCCCTTGTTTTTGGTTGAGTCTCACCACACTTTGGATGTATGTGAAATGATAAGGCAAATCCACAAGATGAGATTGACCAACCTGATCTCCTTCTATGACCAGGTGACCCACCTAGTGGATGAGGGAAAGGCTGTGGACAAAAAAAGATGTGCTTTCTTTCTAATCTTTCTTTCTAGTCTAAAAATTTAAATTTTCCTTTTTGGTTGAGTCTCACCACACTTTGGATGTATGTGAAATGATAAGGCAGGCACACAAGATGAGATTGACCAACCTGATCTCCTTCTATGACCAGGTGACCCACCTAGTGGATGAGGTTGGGAATGAAATGAGGAGAGGAAAAAAGTTATTCAGGTTTCTTGCTGGCCTTGTGAAGAGTTATTAACAGCACCCAGAGCTCTGTCACATTCACAAGCTAACGCAAAAAAAGATACAACTGTGCTTTCTTTCTAATCTTTCTTTCTAGTCTAAAAATTTAATGCATTAGCTGTACAGTAATTGCCACAGGTTTTGATATTTAAATATCTCATCCCTTTTCACATTAAATTTTAGGAAGAAATCTGAAAGTGGACAGAATTTGTTGGATTTCAGCTTAAATGAACAATTTACCCTAAAATAAAGATCCATCCACAACAAAAAAAAATGGTTTAGTCCTTGTAAATGTTGCAGAGACTAGTTATAGTACCGAAACCATAAAATAGAAAAATAGTGGGTGATGGAAAGGCCAGAATAGCACTGTCAAATTTTAAATTTTAACATATGGACTGCTCACTCCCTGCTCTGGTTGCTAGTCATTCCCAGATGGTGTCTTTAGTGAGTGATGGTGAGGGGAAAGGAGCAGGTGGCAATGGCAATTTTTTAAATTTTTTTACATATATCAAATTAAAATTCTGTGTTCTATATAAAAAACAGAAGAGAGAAAAGAATACAGGATGTATGGGAAAATGTGATGCATAACTTGGAATTTGAGGCTGAAATTAAGGAAATCCTATTGTTATAGGCTGATGAATCAGGACCAGAATTTGGATCCAGATCTGAGATCCCTCATAAGTAGTGGATAATAGCTTTCGCGTAGGGTCTTGTTCAGTCCGTAGTACGGCATGCCCCAGCAACTGCAGGAAGAAGCTGCTCACCAGAATTGAGTTAGTTTCTCCTTTGGTGCACAGTGCATTAGAGCTCTCAAACACACGCTTAGAGATAGGTTTGCATACAAGTTTAAGTGTATTTGTTTAGATGGAAACCTCATGCCAAAGAGAAGGGGCTTGGGGTTTTAGTGCTGAACATTTGCGTTTATGATGTCAGCGATGATACTGATCTCTTTAAGCCTAAGGATATTTTTTGCAAGAGGTTTCTTCTTATGAGAAACATCCTTTCACTTCTCTTTGTTAACTCTTTGTTGATGACTAATGCTGGAGTGTGTCATGTCCTAATTTAGCGAGTGATTACACCTCCAGGTGCTGACTCCAACCTTTTACTTACAGTGAGCCCAATTGCTCCTTCACATCTGGCAGTAAGAGCTCCTACTCCACAGTACGTGTCTCCATTGTTCCTCATGTTTGTGTCCAGGCGTGTTGCTAGTTTGCAGGTTTTTCCAGAGTATAAGTAACATTTCTTTATGTGATATAGTAAACCTAAAACTTGGTTTTATTTCCTTATCATTTTCAGTAATGATCTAGCTGTTTTTCCCAGTCTTTCTAACCTAGCTGGTTGAGAATCTGATCTTATAATTAAAAAAGAAAAAAGGGAGCAAATTACCTGTGTGTCTCTGTTACAGACATAGCTTCTTGGTATGTAAACCATAGTAAATGTATGAACCTGATCAGTACTTCTTTTGTTATTGTCAGAAATCCTGGATGCCCTGTCTGCCTTTAATCTTTCAGCTTTGCGAGTAAAACTTCTCACCTAAATTAGAGCTGAGAACAGTAAAGTGTTAAGAAGCAGCTCATAAAGGAAAGAGTTAAATTTCTACTAAACAATCATAGCACTTAAAATGTTCTTTTTTTGCTAGTCTGGACAAGACTCCATGGCACAATTAAAAAACGTTGAAATGAACCTCAGAGCTTTGTGAAAACCAGCATTGCATAACATATCTCACGATCATTCTAAATCACTGCCATGCAGTGGGTAAAAGCTCTATCTTTTTTGAATCCAAGGCAACTTAAAGGGGAGTATTGATTTTCCCTTTACTGAGAAATGAGAATCACATATTAGGAACGAAAGCTGCAGACACAATATAATGACCTTTCTCCTTGGCTTCTCTTTTCTAACACAAACAGAATCATTTTCATTGCTAGAGTGGATATTAAACAGTAAATCTTGTAGCAATATATTTGCAAGTGTCTGTGCTTGTTTTATCCAATTAGCATACTTATCACAAGAGCAAAAAAATGAATAGATACGGCTTTTAATTTCTGGAGATATCAGTTCCATCCACAAAAACATTGAAAAGTCTCCAGCTGGAGGTCTATTCCATCTGTCTCAGTACTGGAGGGAGGAGGGGGTGCTTTCTCCCTGCAATTTTAATGCTGATGCATGATTTAGAGTAAATGGGTAATTTCACTGAGGGCAGAGGACCTTGGCTGACCTCTGTTTTATTCTATGCATGTTTTTGTAGC
Organism: Aptenodytes forsteri; assembly: GCF_000699145.1. Taxonomy (NCBI): domain Eukaryota; kingdom Metazoa; phylum Chordata; class Aves; order Sphenisciformes; family Spheniscidae; genus Aptenodytes; species Aptenodytes forsteri. The sequence goes on from NW_008795695.1 coordinate 565,949, forward strand.
ACAGCCCCACATATACTTATCTATTAAATGGTGTTTCAGGTCAAAGACGTGTCAGTATTCTATTTACTGCTTTAATTATATAGAACTTAAAACAAACTTATCAATACCTGACACATTACCTTAGGGGGAAATATCCTAACCACGAAACAGCGTGAGAGCTATACTAAACCTACCTCAAACAAAAGCTTAAGTTTCCAACAAAGCCATTAAGGGCAGATTTTGTTTTTACACCTGTTGTGTTTCCATCTAATCACCTTTCATGAGAGTGTCTGAAACAACAGGTTGAAGCTGCATGTGCCTCCAACTTTTTGATGTTTAGTTCCTTTCCCCCTGATTTAAACTAACCGCAATTTCCCCCCTGGTTATCACTTCTTTTCAGTTAAAGCTGCTCCTGAGTCAGCAATGTATGTGTGTGTGCGTGAGTGCCTGTGAAATGACATCCTTGACCTGCTTTCTCTGATGCTGGGGAAAAACATGGTGGAATTCTCATGGTGGAATATTTGAAATGCAACTCAATGCAGCCATCCACTTAGTCCAGCTGCAAGTCAGAGTTGTGGCACAGCACCAAGAGAAGAAAAAATAGATGCATGAAACCTGGAAGCATCACAACCCATTGTGCCCCTTACTTCTGTGTTGTTTATACGTTTGTAAGCAAGCTCATGTTTTTGAAAGTCCGGGAGTTGCCTGGCAATGCACACTGCTGGTAAAAAAACGCAGTGGCTGGCAATTTGAATTAATTTGAATAAGATGATTTTAAATTGTTGGCATCTTCAGTGCTTCAGACAGCATCCCTTTTTTGTAAGAGGGATAAATACACAGGGAGAGCCGATGTCTGGTAACTTTGAACAAGGAATTTTGTTAGAATAGAAAAAAGGAATTCATTGTAAGAAATTTTGTTATTCTTTGTTACTCTTCACTGTGCTGAAGAGCTTTTGACTATGATCTTGGCTTCCTACTACAAATCTGGTCATTGGCCAGAGCAGAGGAGCAGTTAGTTCTGAGCAACTTGTTCTTCTGGATTATCAAATCTTGACCATGCAGGTTCCTGCTCAGGCCAAGAAGAGTTTTCACCCCTCTGAAGACTCTGGTCCTTTACCAGGTACTCGTTGGGTGGTTTAGCTATCCAAGTGAGCTGAGGACCACCTGGGAAGTGTCTTAGCATCAACCAAGTCTTGAAACTCTGCTACATGCATTGATGTTTCCTGTTGGTAGAAATTCTTTTTCTTGGTCAGTTTTATTAGTTCTGTGCATCACACTTTCAGATGAGGTAATTTATAAGAAATCAGAGATCAGAAAACTGCAGAATTCCTGGACAGTCAGGAGTTTATGTAAGGCACAAGTACGTCCCAGTTGCAAGTGGTATTGCTTTGGTATACTTAGCAATAGAGAAGATGGATTTGCTGATGACTTGCATGCAATATTGACACGTCACGTGAGCTCCAGTTCATCATCTTTTGGGGTATGCAGATTTCTATTAACCTATGTTACTTTTATGGCTTATTCCATGATATATGTCATAAGTTTGATGTGACATGCCCAAAGTATATTTCTAAAGTTTGTAATTTGCACAAACTGTCACACCTAATCTGTCTAAAGTATTATATCAGGAAAGATGCTTTAATTTCTTCATGATTGGGTGTCTGAATCTAGTAGAAATAAACATGTAGAAATCTAAAGAATATACACAATAACCAGTAAAACATTACTAAATAAGTATGTTTTATTTCTCTGTACATTTTCTTCAAGGGCCTAGCGTATAATAGACTGAAAGGTTCATGATTCTTGATTGACTTCCCAATGATGTTATTTGCTTTCACATACTGAAACAGCTGCATGTTTGGAAAAAACATAGTAGATTAGAAATGGGAATGTGGTCACTAAACTTTTTAGATTATTTCATCTGTCTTGTGTGACTGGGCTTGCTAACTGTTGCTCCAAAATTGCCTTACTCTGTTTTCCTTTCCCAAATGAGTGGGTTTTGGTGGTTTCATTACCCAGTCCGTAGATACCTGTGATTTTTTGAGAAGAAATGCTGAGAAAAGGTGTCCAGTAGCCTAAGACAGCTACTCAACACGTGAAGTCTAAGGTAGCAGTAAAAGCAGATTGCAGAGTCTAAGGCTGAGAAAGTCGTGGAAAGAACAACCTGAGTATAGCTAATGGGATCCAGAGAAAATGATGATTTTTCTATCAACTGAGAGGAGGACTAGGAAGGTTACCTTTATCAACAAAAGTATTTGGGAAAAGCTTTATGAAAAGCTCCCCGTGAATGGAGCCTAAAAGAAAAAGGAAAAGAAGTGTGGGGGGAGGAAACATAGGTTCAGATCACAAAGATTTTAGAAAAAAGCTCCCATGGGACAGAAGTGGGATGTTGAACATGGGAGGTTATGGGAGAACTTGTGAAAGCATCTCTAGCTAGGGGGTTGGAGTGTGAGCCAAGCTGCAAAAAGTTGGCCGACTGGAGCCAGTAAAGCGACTGAAGGAGCCTTGGGGCCAGATCAGCTGGGAGGGAACGGAGCTGCTGCTGCTTGACTACCGGGGCCTACAGCACAGTCTCTCAAGAGGGAATTCCCCTTTGGCTTCAAGGGGAATATAGCATTACCGTGTGATCCTGGAGGGACTGGCATGCCATTTGTGTTGGAGAAGCCAATCCACCTACTTGCAGTGGAAGCTGAGGGAATGAACATACTGCTAAAGTCGGATAAATTCAGATTCGTTTTAATTACAAGTTCAGCCATGGGTTTTTTGGGGTTTTGTTGGGGTTTTTTGTCTGCCACCATCTGATGATTATCACTTCTGAGCCTTAAGAATTGCATTAGTTACAAATGTAATTTGTCTCTAATGATCTATTTGTGTATTTCAGTGCCTTTTAATCCTGTTACCAGTAGATTGTATTGGTTAATACGGAATGGTAAATATAAATAAGGATGGAAACTACTGTTACAGTAATCAAGATGAAAATTACAAAGAGCGCTATCATATTTCACAGCACGAGTGGAGTGGCTGAGGTCAGGAGAAACTTGCCCTCTGCCCCTATATAATCCACAGTTAGTGGGGATGTCATATGGGGTTTGTATCTTCATCCTAAATGTCTTGTGTATACAGTTGGTAGAAGAGCAAAACTTGATATTATCCTTTGGTCTTCCTCAGCATGGTAGTCCTAGTGCTCCTTTGGTGCCTGATTATTTGAACAGCTAACGTTAGTCGCTTTCTATAGGTAGTTTGCAGGACAAAAACCTGGGTCTTTATTTAATCTCTGTTGTTCTTGTTCCATTAGGACATCTATCACTTGTTAGACCTCCCAGGAGCAAGCTCAGCACCACATCCATCAGTTACATTTCCTGTTTTAGTATTTTCTGTCAATACAACACAGTAATATCAAGGTATATTATAGGCAGTTTTACATTGCAGAGCTAACTAATATAATTCAAGATAATGAGCTCCCATTAACTGTTTGGAAAACCAAGTCTGCCTGAAGCACAGGGCATATGAGAACTTCTAAGACATACAGCTTTTGTCTGACAAGGGGCAGATAGGAGTAAGACATAAATTTTTTAGAAAGTGCAGAGCCCTTGGAATGATATAAAAGGTAGTTTTCTGCTATTTTTGGATAAGCGATGAAACAGCCCTTAGTCTGCCATTACTGAATGCTTTTGAAGATTGTACTTACATTGCCATTAACAGCATAAGACGTGGGAGTGATGGATAATCTGTTGTGGTTAAAGCTGAGCGTGGTTATGCTTACAGTGATCAAGCGAATGCCGTCCATTTTGAGAAAAAGCATAACACTTAGGATTTTTAATTAAGGTATGAGGATGAGTGTTTGTACTTGTCTTACTTTTAATAGCAGAACATGAGATACCAGTGGATAATTTGTTATCGTTGTTGTTAAAATTGACAACATTTACCTTAAAGGAATATTGTACACAAGCCACCTTAACTCATTTCATTGTGAATACTTCCTAAGCTGCGCCACGTAGTGTGTTTGTTTTTCTCTCGATCTGAGCACTTGTGAAGCCACACAGATGGGTGACACAGGGGATCCAGCAGAAGTCACAACAAGACAAAAATTCTCTGTGAACTTATAATGAAAGATCACATCTGCTTCCAGGGGTTGAATTGAGGTTGCACAGACAATCTTGGGTTTTCTATTTTTCCTAACTTTTAAGTCTCTGGCATAGCAATTGCAATAGTAATCTCTCTATGTACTTTTAAATGTCATTTCTTATAGTTTTCAGACCTGAAAAAAGTGAACACAAAAATGTTTATTTTTGGACTGTACTGATCTCCACACCTGTCATCAACAAGGCAGAAACTTTTAGACTCATCGCTCACAGTGCTACTACCTGAACCATCAAACTGTATTTTACATGGGAGGTGTTTTGAGACTTAGCAATTCAGTTCCAGGAGAATGTGCTCTGCAGATCCTTCCTGCTCTCCTTATCTTCCCTTTCGCTGCAGTTTTCCCTCTTTTACAGCTCTTGTTTCTGTCCTGTCCCTCTTTCCCTTGTCTTATCATTACCTTTGTTCTTCTTCCTGTCCTGTCCCTTCTCTCTTGTTTGCACTTGTTCCCCCATTCCTGGTGCTCGTTGGCTGTCCTCGATCCCCTGAAAGACTGAAGGTTGCCTAAGGGAGGTGGAATCTTTGCAGAATCTGCAAAATCACCAAAGGCAATGCATTATCCTCCCTTAAATCTCTCCTTCAGATCTGCCTGCTTTGACATGCCTACGAAACACTCGGTGGCAGTTGGGTGCTGTGTCTGCAGTGAGTGTCATTCATCCGTTGTTCAGAAACGTCTCATTGTTCCCTGTCGCTCCTTCACTTCATTATATCTGCTTATTGCCTCTTGTCATTAAGTTAATTATGAACTCTCTTGGGCACAAAAAGTATCTTTGTTGTGTAGTGCCTGGCAGGAGCAGCACTGCAGCAACACAGATGATGGCAGTATTTTAAAATGCATGCCACCATCACAAACGTAATCTTAAAAGCCCAGGTATGAGAAATTCAGGAATGGCGCTCTGGAGCAGGTTATTACCTATCATACTACACCTCATCACTTTCTGAAACCCACCTTCCCTAAAGTATTCACCAAAATCACCTTTCAATCTGGTCCTTCAACACCTTCAAGGGGACTGAGGGCAGGAAGTCATCCTGAATCACTCCCATAGTTGCTTAAGCATGTAAAAATGCACCTACTCCCTGTTGTCTTACATGTAGTCCTTAAGCATCCATAGAAACACTGAGTATAAAAAGCTGGGTTGCTCAGATGGTTTTGTTTTCTTTGTAACTGCAAAATGTAATTGATGAAAACTAGCTTTTCAGATGCAGTGGGAGTATATGTGGATAAGTCTGAGCCTTATTTAAATTTCTCTTTGTTTTTCACTGATAACCACGTTAATAATAAATAGATTTGAAATTTAATTTTCTATTTTCATCAAAACAAATTAAGAAGGGCTGGCTTCCAAAATCACTATTTTAAATGCTATAAAATAGTTGCATTTTTTAACTTTCTATGCTCACTTTCCAATGTTGTATGTATTTTACTTGTTACTCTGTGTTCTACTCCCTGAGGGACAATTATATTCTGGTAAAGTTGGATAACCAATATTGTGAATAGTAGCTTTTTTACTCTTGGGATTTAGTGCTATTCCTGTATCGAGCATGCACATATGCACACACGAAGAATCAATCACGGTATTTCATGTTTTATTTTCATTGTATTAATTACATTCAAAAGCGTGCTGCCAATCAAATTGCTATAATTTTTTATGGCTGTAGGTTTTGGAATCTCTACATGCAGTGACTTAGATGGCTTAAAATACATTTGAAACTTAACTTGTGATAAAACAGCAAATGCAAAGAATTAGGCTTTTATTCAGTGTTGCAATTTATAAAAATTTGGGTTCTTTTAAAGCAGAGTTAAGTCATACAGCATTAACACCTAGAGAAAAGTTATATATGTATCTGAAGTTCTAGGTATCTGTTGTAGTTAGGTATTATGACACAGTTTATGTAAAAGAGCACATCTTTCCCAGATTCTTCACTCCTGTATATGCTGTAATTTCTACAGTGGACAAAGGGGATGGAGCTGGAGGGTAAAGGAGAGATCCATTTACAAGGCAGGTTTTTATCAGTGTAATTAAAACTTCTTTTGGATTTAAAAAAGCAACTGAATTTTTCTGGAATTATGTTCCATCTCAAAACTTGTATCCACCTTGGACATGGCAGGTTTGCAGCACAGTCCAAGCTTAAGGCAATATACCACCCATTTCCCCTTTTCTTGAGAGGGGTGGTGTGTCTGTGTGTGAGGGGGTTGCTTCTTTTCTGAAAACAGGTCGCTAAAGTCATTAACATTTAGATAGGCCCTTACCTGTCCAGACATAAGTGTGTTGTGAAAATAATGAAGAAATTGTATCCAGCAGTTCTGCACAAATGTGTAAGCATCAGGAATTACAGTTTTCCAGCTTTTAAAGTCTACTTTATTTGTGGAACAGACTACTCTGGGGACAGAAATGACATTTTTTTAAAAAGTATGACTTCACATATCCTTTCTTTCCCATCAATCAGAACACTGAATCCAACAGAAAAGGAGAAAAGAACATTATCTAACAAAAGCCCATAGGCCCATTCCCCATGCTCTTGCCGCTGTGCTCTGGCTCTGCCCGGCACTGCGCTGTACAGAGGCACCTCCGCCAGCAGCCATCCTGTGATCTGCCAGCTCGCCCTCCGAGAACAGATCCCGGCCAGCGCAGGCAGTGAACCAGTGACATCTGCCAGTTCAGTGCAGCTTCTCTCCCTTTTTTTAATCGCTGTGACATGTTCAGAAGCACTGTGTGCCGAAACATGTATTGCATAGAGCAATTTTTCCGAGTTCCACATGTCTTGGCACATCTCCATCAAGAAATGAACACCTCTCGCACCGCAGCTGGATGGTTCAATGTGGACAGGTTTGAACTGCTTTTGAAGCTGGAACTACTCATGGAAAGTTCAGTGCTCCCAATCCATGCAGAAAGCACTTCCTCCTTTCTCTGATGACTTAGATGTCAGTAGTTTGTATTGTATCAGAACATCTTATACCACAGTATTAAGAATACGTTTGCATTTTTTTAACTATTATTCAGGTCTAAAGGGTCACTGGTGCGTATGCCAGTAGAAGGTTAGATTAAAACAAATAAAAACCTGGAGGAAGGTTACTACTTTTACTTCATCAGTCTGTTTTCATTCTCAGCTTTTTAAGAAAAGAAAAAAGGGATTTAGATTTGTGGCCAAGTATGTGGGTTCCAAGGCTTTAAAAATTTTGATTCCGTTCTGTTTGATGATCAAAACTCTAACTCCGGGTGCCTAGATAGTCATTTTTACACTCTTTGCCACCAAGCGTGCCCATGAACCTTTAAATCTGCTTGTGACCATACTGAATTTAATAGAAATATGAAACTTTTCACACAGTCATCACTTGCTAAAAATGTGGTGTGAGTGGGTGAAAAGAAAAAAAAAAAAAGACTACCTGAACAACTCCTGTAAAAAATGAGCAAAACACAGTTATGAACCTGTGAGGACAGAAGAGTGGACCTGCTGTAGCCAGCAGGTTTGCAAATAGACACCTCTTTTATTTGCTCTGCTCTAATGTCCACTTTGTGTTTATTCTTTGTAAATAGTCTATTGAAGGAGTGAGTCTATTGGCAGGAATATTTGCAAAAAGGGCTATTCTTAAGAAAAAACTGCAAAATATTTGCAGGTAGCAAATTTTAGACTTGGAGTTTTGACCACTTGTAAGCAGAGCTGGATTCTAGAGGTTGTTTTCATCCAGCCAGGGAGCAGATACTCACTCCTACTTCAGAGATGTTTTTCATTACTTTGAAGATGTGATAGTCAAAGAGCACTCGCAGATTTGATGGTCTGAGAATTGTCCTTGCCTAGAAACACCCTGCTAGTGGTAGAGGAACTTCAGTGACTTTTATCTCCCTCTTCCATCTTCAAGAAATGTATAGCCCCAGCAAGAAAAATACAGCTGGATGTCTAGATCAGTCTCTACCTATTTAATCAAAAATAGCCTCTGCTGTATTTTGAACTCATGTGAAGAGTCTGAACAGCTGGAATTATCTGCAGAAATGATGCAGCAAATTTTTAAAAAATATATCAAAAAATCTGACATAGACTCCAAGAATGTGCTAAGTTATTCTGACATTTTTTTACATAGCTCTTAAAATTAGTTAGCTTTTATAGTCTTATACTTAAGAATGAAATAAATAACTTTTCAAAGCTTCTTTCCTGAGACCTTGCAAGCCGTGTTTCAGAGATTTTCCACATCTGAGTTATATAATCCCTGTAAATAGGGGATTTTAAAAGGAAAAGCTGACAGACCTTTATCTATATGTAGCACCAATAATGTTTTAGATAATGTTTTGCTCTTTCACTTTTTTCCCTGTTTTTATCCCTAATTTCAGTCTGTTTGTTTGTTTGCTTGTTTCCAGCCACTATTTTTGTTAATTCTTTCCGTTTGCTCCAGTCTCAGTCTTAACATTTTCCATTGCCATGGCTCTGCAGGCATCAGATGGTCCCTCAAAGCTCCAAAGGGTCTGGAGATGCCACATGTAACATTACACTCAGACAGCAATGCAGCTTTTTCACCATATGTAGCAATAGAATATGGTTATATGGGTTTACACAGGGGAGAGAGGGAAAATGCTTGGTGAATGTTCATAAGAGTACCAGCCCATGGAGAATGGTACAGCTGGGTGACAATGGGAGAAGCAGCTGCAGGAAACCCACAGGAACGCACTGGGCTGAAGACCTATCCCAAAGAAAAAAAAAAAAAAAGAAAGAAAAAAAAAAGGATAAGAAAGATAAGGCAGTTGGGAGGGAAAAGTATCACTTCTGTTGCTTTTCAGCCGTTGGGAATTGTTAACTTGCTGTTGTTGAAGTCTCCCATAGGTTTTCTATCAGCTCTGAGAAGCAGCGTTAGGACATACAGAAGTGACTTAAGATGGGACAGGCTATTTGTATGAATTCCTGGGTCCTGAGCAGCTTCACGCAGCCCAGCTGCAAGATGGCTGTGGCTCTTTGTCTCACAGTCCTTTCGTTTTCACTAGCACAAGCAGCAGCACAAGATCAGATGTGCCAGCAGGCAGCCCGCTTAAGGCTGGCAAATATCTTTCAATTACTAAGGGTAAGCTGCTACTGGCATGCCAAAAATTGTAACAATATATGACAAGAAAAGAGCAAAGGCGTATTATAAAAAACAATCACAGAAATATAAAAAACCTGTTTTCTAGTGGAGCATTTCAGGCTGAATAGTACAATGCAATATTGCTTCGGTTTATAATTTTTTTTTCCAGTCCTGAAGTTAGCAAACAACATTTACAGATATGAAATGAAAATCCTGAGACTTAAGCTAGCACAATGTTAGTTGGGATTTATGTTTTTCAAGCCTGTCCTGAGGTGGTCCGTGTCCAAGTTTTCTATTAACCAAATGGCCAAAGTTCACAGGGGTCTCTGTATTCTGAGAATTCATTTTGGTCCATCTTTGGCCCTACTTGATTTTATTTCTATTTTCAGACGAGCACAATAAGTCTGTACAGCTGATAGAGTCAGGCTACATTTATTATCAGCCTCAGTTATCAGTTCACAGCAGGGACAGCTCAGTGGTTGCTGGCTGAAACATAAGCCTCACGTATGGGTTTTATTTTTCCTTTTTTTCTCTCTAGCTCAAAGGAAAATCAAACTGTGCTTCTTTCTAGCTCATTCCTCTCTAGGCCAGTTGCAGATTTTACTGTGCTTCTGCCTGCCAAAGGTGATGATGGAAGTTAAAGGTGGCATCTCTCACAGTAGATGTTGGTCCCATGCCCGTTCAAAAACTTTGTAGGATTTCTGCCAGGGTACGGGTAATTAGCCTCTGTCTTGATTAGGTACTTATTTAGGTTTAAAAGTGCTGCCTATCAAAATCCCCTTTTCTCAAATCATAGTGTTACAATGAGCTATGGTGCCCTTTTTATTCCCAGACCTATGCTACTCTCAGATACTGAACAGCTGGTATATTTTCTGTCTGAAATGGGTGAAGTGTTTTCTTCATTTACGAAATTGTAAAAGCCTTTGGACTTCTAGGATGAAATGGGAGGTACAAGTACAGCACACTGTAAAAATAACAAAGAAGAGAGAGCACCTTTTATGTTCTCTTTAAACCCAAGGCTTCCTTGTGTGCTCTGAACCTGTAAGTGCTATTGATTGGGAGATCAAGGTGCTGAGTCCGCCTGTGATTAAGCGCTTTGTATTTACTGGTATCCCACCAGCTAATCAATACTCCCTACCCTCCACATTCATTCCTATTGCCCATTAGGGCTATTACACTACACAGGCTCATGTCATCATTTAAATACTAGCCAGTCCAGTCTGTGGACTGTCCTAAGTGTGTGGTGACTTTGGTAACCAGAAAGCACCACCTTAGCACAGAAGAAAAATCCAATAGCATTCCCTAATAATTTAATTTCTTAAAATTAGAAATGCTAAAAGATTAGATCACAATTCCATTCTTGAAGGGTCCTCATAAATTATTGCTGAATACACATGTATAGATAGTATATATACACACTGGAGTCAGTCTCTGGTTTTGTCCCAAAGACTGATTCCTCTTACTTATCAATAGCTGTCCTCGCTTCAAGAGAAAATAGATGGGGCTACACTACGACTCAATTTCAAAGCAGGTGATACTGAGGGAGTTGCAACTTGCAAGGTATCTGTAGGATTTAATCCGGTATGAGACCTAGTGTCCATGCTTTTCAAAGCAGGGCTCCCTGCTCTTAGAGTATCTGGCAGCTGGCCGATTCAGATGCTTGGAAGTACCTGAGAAAAACTAGTCTCTGAGCTTACTTGCTCTTTGCTCATTTAGGGCTTGAACAGGATGCCGGGCATGGATTGCTCCTTTATGAGTGACCTTCTGATGGGACTAAGGTGTACTGCTAACAAAGTCTACAGGGTTCAAAGGTGTTGCTGAATAGACCTCGGCACTTTTACTGAGCCCAGCAACCATCAGTATTGAAATTGCTCAGGTGTGGACCAGGAGATGGCTTCAAGAAAAGTCCGTGCAGAAGAAAGGTGAGTGACTTATTCATCGGTAACCAGGGGTAGTTGCCATAAGAGCAACTGCGAACCTGCTTCCTCCTCTACCTGTGCTGGAGCCTGGGAACAGTGGGTATCCTTCTACTCCCATAGGTCAGGGCGTGCAGGGCTACTTCAGCTAGAGAGGGAGGGAGGAGCAGCAATTCCCAGCAAGGCGGCAAGCCTATCTGTTGTAGGTTATTTTATTCTTGGCCTCAGGACAACAATTTTTGCTATTCTGATGAAAACCCTTGAACTGGGTACAGAGGTTTGGTTCTTTCTATCTAGCAGTCTCTCACTGGTGAAGCCAGTCAGAGTTGAGGTATGCAGCTGAGCTCTAACCAGCATTGAAGCTCAAGGCAGCAAAGGGTGGCAACTTGGCAGAAAAGCAACCAGCAATTCTAGATCTGAAATTAATAGCAACTTAGTGAGATGGTAGCTTGTGCTTAGTTGAATGGGCAGATCAGTGAGATGAGAGGTGGTGAAGCTCTGTGATAGCTTTGTTGTAGTGCTTTTTACACAGGTTCTTTTGAGGACGGTAAAAAATTGCATAGTGCAGTGATTTGGTGAACTGAACTTTAATAACACAGGATATAAGACTGGATATTTATTTTTTCCTGGGTTTGGTGTATGGGACAGACACAAACTGTTCTGAAATTTTCCAATGGAGTTCTAGGCTTTGACCTCAATCTTTGTTTCTGACACCACCTAGTAGAGGAATTACAGCATAAGTTCAGAGGAAAGTGAGGGAGTGGGGCATTTTGTGGCATCTGTTTCACCTAAGTATTTCACATACCTGTTTTGGCCACCATTCTAGCATATGACTGATCACATGTGGGGTGCCTGTTAAGGTAGAAGCTACTGGATATATTTTTAGCTTATGCACACTTTGTGCATAAAATACTGCTAGTGCCCTTCGCAATGATGTTCAAAACAAGTACTTACCATTTGTTCTGCTCTGTCACACATGGTTTCTATAATCTGTTCAAAATGAATCTCTTCCTTTTTAGTGCATCCCTAATGTCTGCTTGCTTCCAAGTCAAAGTCCAAATATTCTTCAAGCATAAGTCAAGTGTCATTCATATAAAGAGTTGCTTGTTGCCTTTTAGGATATTTAAGTACTAGCCTGAAATAGATACGTTTGTCTTTTAGCATATAGAAATAATATACAAGTAGCATAGCTTTTCTTTTTCTCTTTATGGAACTGAATTTATTAAGCATTTGACCATGAACCACATGTATGTGTAGGCTGCAGGTGTTTACCCTTGGACCATCACTTAATTTTGATGCAATGCCTAAGAAAACATGTGGTCAGCCAGTTCCACCTAGAAAAGGGTGTGGTGAATGAATTATTTCCTCCAAGGACTAAAAAAATGTATGCTCCTGCAATGGGCCTCAGAACAGCAAGTAAAAACTGGATGAGCACTTCTCTGTGCAAAAAGTCTTGTAGCCAAGTCATGCTCTCTATTGAACTATAGGTAGCAGATGGCTCTGGAAATAAGCATATTGGGCAGAATGCCACAGGGCATTATTAAGATCTTCAGCCCACAAAAGGACTCACATGAATTGCTTTTCCTTACTCGGGCCATATAAACTGCAGTGCATAGGACGAGACATGAGGAAACTGAGCTGAAAATTCTGGGCCATCAGATAAGTAAAAAGTGTTGTCTTCAGGGAAACAAGTTTCAGGTCATCCAGTTGATTTAGAGTGTCATACTTCAAACAAATGTTGAAATAACTCCTTAAAATGCTTTATTGTATTTAAGTACATTGTCAAAAAGCAAAATGATGGATTAAAGCCTGATTTTTTAATTTTTTTTTTTTAGCAAGTGCCTTATTGTATAATGATGAAGCACTTATAAAGTACAATGTGACAATAATTTGGGTATGTTATTTTGTTGGTAAGCTTCAACTTACCACCAGAATCAAGCCAGAAAATCTTGGAATCAGCTTTGAGTTCAGGTGCATCATGTCAGACTTGATCTGACCCACCACCTTGACCAACTGTTTGCTGTGTAGATCAGCCTAGATAGCCTGACTTAGACCACATTGTGCTCCATTTGCAGTCTCCGTTTTTAGCAACATTTATTCATTTCACTGGGATTTCACTTTACCTTTTAAAAATTCTGTGACTTCATCTTTGTTAAAACTGTAAAAAATCTGCTGAAGATTGGACTGAGGAGAGCTCTTGTGTCATTCTCTTGCTAGCAGATAGTTGAAGAAAATTGTTCTAGTTTCTTCTAAATTGTGCAGGGAACAGATCCCACCTTCATGCCTTTCAGGGTCCAAGTTGTATATTAGTTCCTATTCACATCTACAAGTTAAGCTTGTCTGGCAGCATTTTAATTTCTTTTATTTTTCCAATAACTTCTGAGAAATTGCTGCAGGTCCTACACCCTGTACTACAGCTTAGGCAAAGATCTATTTTATGACTTTGCATTTCTATTCTTTTTCAGTCAGAACTAATAATGCTGTCAGTGACCTGGACAGCAAGAATAAGGAGAAAAAAAAAAACCAAACCCAAATAAAAAAAGGTAAATACCGTAAGAAGCAAGATATCTAATTTAGAAAGAAACCATGGGCTCATATGGTAGTGACTGCTTCTCTCAACTCTGGTTGTGACCATGTGTACTGTGGAAAACTCTGGACTTCTACCAAGTAGTATTTTCTCACAACAAGTTCTTTCACTCCGTCCTATGCCAATAGACTGAAAGTAGTGCCTAAAATAAAATCTTCAAGAAGACGTAATCTGATTATTTTTTGATGATATGCAAAACCTGAAAGTTTTTAGCTAAAAACTTGAAGTTCTGCCTAACTTCAAAAAAATCTGTTCAGATCTCTTCGAACTATTTAGGGATTGTTTAAAGCCTACATCTTAATTAAGGTATTTATGCTCTGGAAGAGCATATGGTCTTACAACTAATGTCTGAGACATTGGAACGATGAGACAGAGGGAAATTACGTGAAAATACAATTGAAATTCTCGTATGTTTGTTGCCTGAAGCCAAGGAGCAGAACAGGAATAGACAGTCACGTTGCAGAGCAGAGAACTCCAGTGTCTGCAGCTTAGTATAGAAATATCAAAGGCTTTACAATTAAAACCAGGCATTTTTGTGAAGTTAGCACCATACGTGAGGCATTGTTGAGGGGAAAAACAACCTCATCCTAAAGAAAGGCCTCCAAATAGTAAGGGAAACTATACAAAGAAAGCTCTGAAACTATGATCATTAATGCAAAATAATCAGACTCAAACTGAAGGAAAAGGACAGAAAGCTGAGAGAAAATGTAGGGGGTCACAGCACTACAAAAGTATTGCAAAAAGGAAAAAAAGGGGGAGACACACACGACAGAGTCAAAACCACATATGTATGGGTTTCCCTGTGAGAAACAGCACCATTTTCTGTCTTAATGCTGTAGCTAACTCAGGAAGATTCTTGTAGAAAGAGTTCATAAAAGTTGACACAGAAATGTCATTTGTTGCTGGGCAGCAGAGCAACTCAGACTATGGATTTATTTGATCACAAAACAATACAGTTTGAGGGAGGACCCTGTCTAGCATTCCACCTGATTAAAAAGATACGTCAAAGAAATAAACACCTAAAAATGAAGCTGACCCCCCCGTTGAAGTCCCCCAAGTATGGAATTACATTGATTCTAGTGGAGACTCTGAAAAAAGGACGGGCAAGCATGCAGAGAAGAGGGAGAAGATAGGAAGGATCACCAATTGCATAGGGAGGGCACAATGTAATCAAACTTTAACTGACATACTAGATGCAGCTAAAAACATCTCAGCAAAATAGCTCTCCTGGTATAAATATTTACCTGTACAAGTGCTGTGCCCTTTCCCTCAAAACACAAAGTCTCTAACACAGGGGGTGTGCAATTTATACGCAGTACCCTTCACTCATCACCCTGCCGAAAGGCACAGTCTGGGTGCTGGAGTATTATGGTAATGCTGATGTTAAATAAGGATAAAATTTCCTTTAAATACTTTGTTTGCAATATCTTTTTGCTGGGAATAAACAGAAAGCACTATGCAAGAACAAATTTGACCAAGTCAGATTCAACAGCTTTAAGAACTCTAAATAAATATAGTGCTTGAGCAGCATAGATCACTTGGTCAACCTCCTCCTGACTAGGTCCTCTCCCATAGTCTTGCTATCAGTCCTTGCAATCTGTACTGCCCTTCCCATGGTGTAAGACTCAAGATTTCTCAAGGTGCTGGTTTTAAGACCTCTAATATTGTTAATTCGGATGTTTCAGAATTTTGTTTTACTCTGCAAACACTACAGAACTTGTCTGTATTGTAAGGCTGGCTCTTCTTAGGATTAAGAGAGCTTGCTAGGACTGAGGGTGCAACTACAGCAGAGAAAAGGTACTCGGGTTAGTTACAAACTGGCTCGTGCACCAAAACATGGTGGGAATCTACAGTCTGACACTTATGTAATACAGGCTTGTTACTGGGAATATGGGTGCTTTTGTTATGGATTTTGTTCTGTTTGGTATGTGTCAGACATTAGGATAATATGTGCGAAACTCTGTTTCATGAGGATAACTTTGTACTGGGAAAAGAGCTAGATCAGTTTCTATATCCATTTTGTACGTATTAAATTGAAAACCCTAAAACCTGAAGCCTCCAAAGGCAGCTAGGTGTGGTGACTGTTAGGTTTAGGAATGAAGTCAAGCTGAGAAGCTTGTGCATGGAAATGTAACTTGTATCCCCCTCAAAGGAGAGTAGAGCCTTCTGCCACAGCCACTTCAGGGGGTTGCACTGATGGAGGCAGCTCTAGGGACCTGCCAGGAGGAAGTACCAAAGAAGATCATTACCAAGTGCTCCTGTCCATCCCTCCTTTCTGATTCCTACTGCCTATTGCGTGTCTACACTGGTCCTCTGTCATTTTTTTCTTCCGAAGAGGCTGAGGTATTTTGATTCTTCCACATCTTCATTTCTGGTAAATAGTCTGAGTGGGAGCCTAATTCAGGTTCTTAGATTTACCACCTAGAGAGGTCTGCTTTCTCCCCACCAACTCTGTGGGGAATCGAGGAAGCCAAGCTACTTTAACTGAAGGTTAGCCAAAGTCCAATTTCACTGCAGAATTGCCAGCCACAAGTATCCCATACTCTGAGTGACAGCTCCAAAAATGTGAAACTGGCTAAAACTTCCTAAGATTCTTGTAAAAGATATTTGTCATCTGCTGCCTGTTTCTGGTGAATCGCCTCAGTGAACAGGTTTGGTTCAAAATTCAACCGTAAATATTCATGCAAAAATAACATCTTTTTCTTTTGCACTTGGAGAGGGCACTTCCTATTTTTTCACCGAAGGTGTGGAGAGGTCTTCTAGACTTTTCTGTAGAGGATTAAGAGCTTCTTTACCCATAGTCCTTTTCCACACTTTGTGGCACTCTCCTCTATTTTTATGAGTTGCTCACAATCATGTTTTCCAGCTTTTTCCCATATTTCCTTCCATCTCCTGCATGTTATGACTATAGAGGGATAAACAATGTGGGGAAAGCTTTATCAATATAGGTGTAGATCACTAGTATCTGCACCCATGCTGTGCACACCACTGCAAGAAGGCAGTTCAAAAATTGTGTAGGAGGCTGCTCTATTACATCTGAAATTTTTGAACTCATGTAAGCAGGAAATTTAAAATGAAAAACTGACAAATTAAAGTAACTAGAACTGACTTAATTGTAACTTAGGGAAGTATTCCACTTGAGCCCTCTAAATATGGCAGAAATCCTTGAATATACCATTAGATAGATTTCTGGTCTTCCATTGATTTCTCAGTTTCCTGTTGCCACTATTTTCCTCGTCTCTTGTATATTTAATATCCTTTGTGGTTTAAAAGTTGCTTTTACAAATATTTGCAGCCTTTGATGTTTTGTACTTGACAGATTAATAACCTCAAACTGTTTAGTGGCCTCCTATCTCTTTAAAAGATCTCAACAGATGAAATTTAATACACACTATATGTTATAGGCTTGCGAATGTAGAAAAGTACCATGGGAGGAACTGGTTTGCATTAATTCTCTTCGAATTCAGGAACCAGGTAGTTAAAATATTTTTTCTGTTTTCTTTTTTTCCCCCTCCTTTTTTTTCCCTTCCTACCAAAGGAACAGGTTGAGTGCAAAGAATTCTGTGCTTTCACTGGATGTTGCAGGACAGACTCTTTGCACACCTCTGTTCCTCCATGTGGACATCACCACAGGACTCGGTTTGGGATGTAATTGGCCAGCTGGGAATTCACCAGGCGATATATTCATTAGTGTGATGCTCTGAGCTCTGCTGTACCCATCTTCAGTTGGGACCACGTTCAGAGCTGAAGTTGGAAAAGTCCATGAATGCTCTGATATAGTCAGAGATCCTGCCAAGTGGTTGCCATCAAAAGGCATGCTGGCCTCCGTATGCTAGTTTAGGCATAAAATGCAAGCTCTTAGACAAGTTCTGGAGGTATCACAGTGAGGAGCATATTATGCCAGTTGGAGCATGTGGTACAGTGCAGCCCTTTGGTGTGGCGTACCTGGGCTAGTGCTGACCAAGCTGGCTCTGAAGTCACAGCATGCTGCCTGGGCTATTCACTCTCTGCCATATAAGTTTACACTTTGAAAAGACAAGGAGGAGGTGAGAGGGCAGACTGCAGCACGCATCTGGAAACTTGTACGCAGTGCATTTCCACATGCTAAGACACACAGACGAGTCCTTTTGCTCAGCGGGTAAAGATCAGAGAGCAGTCAAGTGCCCCTTAGAGGAAAAAGGAATAGAGCATACATTAACCTAGGCAGAACGGCCATAGCTCTGCTCGCTCTTCAGCAATATGACAGCAACAAAAGATTTTTATTGTACATAAAGCAAACAGAATGCAACTTCTGCGAAGTCAGGCAAATTCTTCTCATTCTTTGTGAGTAGGAGGCAATCCGTGCAGGGAATATACCTCTGTTTATGCTGCTGTTTTCAAACATACAAAAACAAGGCACAAACAAGGTATTACGGCAAGGCCCAGCCCAGGCAAAATATGGCAGAAATCATAGTGCTTCGGAGAACTTCATTTTCTGTCATCTACTACCAGTTTATAAACTTTTCCTTTGAAAAGCTAGTATCACGTTGTGTTATTTGAAAATAGGAGCAATACCAGTAAGTAAAATAATCTTTGACTGCAGTGGGTGCTGCTTGAAGCCTCACCTGGTGCTCAGTGTCAGTTCTGGAACTAGTTCAGTCTGGAAGACAAAAGGTTTAAGAAAGATGTGAAGACAGTCCTCAAATATGTAAAAAGGTCACTGCAAACTGGGAAAGAGTAAATTGTTCTCCAGAGCCGCTGGGGAAAGGACAAAACATAAAAGGTTTAAGTTGCAACAGAGAGGCTAATAGAGTGACTGCTTGGGTCCGTGGAATCATCACCGCTGTGGGTGCCCCTGAGCAGCATCAGCAGACGTCCCCCAGCAGTGGTGGGGCAGAACAGCTCCTCCTCAGAGTGGGAGTGGGGTCCTCCCAAAGACCCCTTCTGCTCTTTGCTTCAATTTTATTTGGTAGGCATGAAGCACAGAGCCTGACTTCAGTTGCAAACTTTTTTTGAAGTATGTACACACATAAGAATCTTATTCATAGATGGTGGTGAAGAGAGAGGAAAAATAATGGAGTTTTTCTTGAGATGTCAGTTCTAAAACAAGTCTTAAATTGTATAATGAAGCTTTATTTAGGACAGCACTTGAGCAATATTTTCTTTTATAATGCTAATTGTATGAAAATGTTTTATTTTGGGTTTAGTTCAAAATAGCACTCTGAAAACTCAGAGTCCCTAGACAGTTCCTCTGCTGTGATTGGATACAGCATTCAACTCAGTGTATAAAGTCCATTCGCTATATTATGAGAGAAGTTTGAAAATATACTCCAGAATCTCTACCTCTACCCAACCTCTTGCATACTCCAGTGTTTGACATGTAATTAGGTTTTTACTATGGCAGTATACATTGTATAGAATTAGCTTGTTGCTCCGAGCATGAACTGTGATTCTATATATTTGTCTCTCTCATTGTTTTGCTATTACACAGCTAAAGCTGTTACGTCAGTCTTATGGTATCAGTGCTAAGGGTGGTGCTAGAGATGAAGGAAACAATGGCAAGGATGCATCTCCATGGCAGGGTAGTTAGGGGCATCTCTCAGCTCAGGATGGCTGCATCCCTGCTGGAGCAGGGACAGCCTGAGCAGGAGCTTTGCTCAGACACCAAGTTTCTCAGAGGAGTGGAGCCAGATGGTTTGCTCTGACAAAAGCCAGACTGCAAGCCACTGAGAGGGCCACATAACTGGCTGTGGACATTAGCCATATTGTAAGCGTGAGTCTTGAGCTAGCATAACAACACAGATAGTAGTCTATGCTTTTCACTATTTAGGAAGATATCTCTGCCTGCTAAACTTCTGTCACTATCCATTTTTTGAGTTAGCATTAAATATTGCTGTAAAATAATTCAGTGTAGACAGTATTCTAAAAGATCAACTTTTAACAAAACACACGGGGGGTTATATTACAAGACATAGCAAAGGCCTTTAAAAGATATAGGTAGAGGTTTGGGATAGCAAAAGCATATTATTTTGTGCCAGAAGGTCAGCTGTGTCATTGCTAATTTGGAGCAAAAGATCAGTACGGTATCCGATTTAGGAAACACAGATTTATGGCATTATGGATTGGCTTTGTGTCCTGAAAATGTTTTGTAACTTGTAAAAGAAAGACTCTGTTTAGGAAAATATCTGATTTGGGAAGATATAGAAAAAAAATCCACCGTTATCATGAGTTTATACACATGAATCAAGTTAAGCATATACTTAAATCTTTTTCTTAGTCAGGACTCCCGGCCTTTTGATCTCTGTAAAGTAATGTAAAGTTGTAAAGGTGGGGAAAAAAAAAGAATAAGTACTCCAAAAAAGCATCTGTTATAATTTATACCAATTAATGATGTAGTCCAATTAGGTTCATTAGGCCCTGATATCACTGAAGTCAAGGTAGCATTACACTGGGGTGAATTTGGCTTAATTGACCTAGACAAAAAGCTTCTGAGTATGTGATTCATAATTAGCATCTGACTGCATAAATGTCTTTCCTTTTCCTAAAGACTAATAAGTATTTTGATCCCATTTATAGCCTCGAGATACGAGAAGAAAAGAGAGAGAAGAAATGGTTACATTTCAGGAGAGTGTGTGCAGAGTTATGAGACCCCAATGCAACATGTTTCATAAGAACAAGAAAACTTATGTTGCAAGAATGTGGGGTTTTTTTCTTAGATCAGAAATTTAAAAACTTAGTTCAGTCTAAATTCAGACTAAGCAGTATTAAGTTATGCCCATTGTGTTGATGGATTGTAACTTTATTTACAAATTGCACAGAAATCATGCAATTCAAGACTTCTGTTCAGGTCTTGTGGATATTTTTTTTCTTATTATTTAGTGGACTGCTAATTTATCATTCAATTAGCTGCTTCACTTGCCTTGTCTAGATGTGACTTCTGCAAAATTGCATTCAGATTCCCGCAAACTGGGGATGGATAGCACATAACTTGCCCTATATATGCCCAGGTTTCCCTGTATATGGCCTCTTTGAGGGCTTTGAATCTTTGCCTAGGATTTGTGGATCTCCAATAGCCTGACTGCTCTGAGCAGGCTGCAAAGATGTCACAACTCTGGATGTGTCCACAGCACTTGTGCAGACCACCAAAGAAGCACGTACACACAAAGTTCATGATGTATTGGCCTTACAGCACACGTGCTGAAATGGTGGTCTGTGCATGTACTCAAAATCTCCTGGGCTCTAGAAGCTTTTGACTTAATTGAACATGTGCTATAGGCCTGACTTTTCTCAGAAACAGGTTATCTGTATTTCATGTGTGCAATTGCTCTGAGGTATCCCAGATGCATCAATTTCCCTGTGTTTGCATTATCTGGACAGAAATCCTGGACAGAAATATGGGAATCCTGCCTTTAATACGAGCAGCACTAGGGAAAGAGGAAATGAGTATGACACTATATTAGCATGCAGTATATTTACACTAAATTGGCTGTTGTAATCTTGGTTGAAGTCATTATTCTTGTACTGGCTGGGCATTACTTTATGCTTGATAATGTTATTTTCATTCTGCAGGTTATATCAGCTTGCTTTTTTTTTTTTCTCCCCTTGTTTCACGCCTTTTCCCCACTTTCCAGCTGTGAAATGTGTTGCAGTTTGATTGTCAGGCCAGTCCCCAGCTTTCCACCCCTTTAAAGTATGACATTATTGAACGTATGTCCCCTTTTTGCCTTCTAGGTGCCAGGCTACTGGCACTATGCAAGGTGAAAGACAGCATAAATAGGAAATATAATTTGTACTTCCTTATTAATACTGTATCTCTGCTATCATTTGTCACCTCCTTTGTTACTGTAAGTGCTGTGCAGAATCTCATTAGTGGTCATGCTTTCTGGTTTCTGTTCTCTGTTTGAAATCTGTTTCTCATTTCCTGGCTGTTAGTTTTTGCTTGAGGGTTGTTTTAATTTATGGTATTGTCATTCTGATTCCTATTTGTGGTGTGAGATGATGATCTGTGTGCATTTCTAAGAGTTCTTGTAGCTTTCCACATTCATGTAATTCTTTCTTTCAAGGACTCCCAAGTTCATGTTATTTTGCATAATGTCATTGTTGTCTGGATAAAAAATATTGCACTTTTAAGCATCAGTAAAGACGATTATCACCTGATTTAGAGTATTTTGGGGTTTGCGTTTTAGATTGAATTTTTTGACACTGGGCTTTTTCCATGCCAGCAAATGAGCAATTAAACAGCTGCACAGACGTTATTGAGGATCTTTCAAGAATATTTCATTGCAATCTACAGGGCAGTGCTTTTGCAGTGAGAGATCAGAACGTTTAGGTCCAGCTGGGACAAAGGAAATCAACGGCTAGTGGGTGCTCTTCTGTATGGCATCAAGAAATAGTGTTTGCCATAAAGTAAAAGAAATTGTTTTGAGAAATTGGCCCACACCTTCTTTTTGTCTCTTGGAATTATAATTGAGTAGCAGCCATCTTCCGTTTAAAAAGGAGAACTGTATTTGAGGGCTGCCAATCTCTAACATTAAAGAAATCATGAATTCCTCTTCCCAAGCACAGAAGTGTCTTGAAGTCATGAGGTCTTACGAAACATTGAGAGGGAGAAGAAGTATTCCTTATTTGGCTTCCCTGCCTTTGGGACTTATATTCATATGATCACATTTTATTCCATAACCACATGGGATGAATGTATACTCCAGTTTAACAATGTGAATACACAGTTTCGAAAGCTCTGGATGTAAGAAAGGGTCCAGTATTTGTAAGACTTCAGCAATTTGGTGATGTTGACATCTCTGGTATTTTTTTTCTTTTCCTCATGGGTTTAAGAAAATTGTGTTTCTGTCCTGGTTTTAGAGGGTGCAGTTGATGAACTTAATATTTTCTAGCACATGTCCACTTATCCTGGCTGTTTTCTTAGACAACAAAAAAGCTTTCAGGACTTGCATCCCAGATGTATTTCCAAAGAAGAGCATCTCAAATCAGGCACTTCAGGTGACAATTTTGACAGCAATACAGGTAAAAACCAAAACTTGTCTTATGAGTAGCCTGAAGAGGTGGAGATTGGTACTAGAAGTACTCTTTTAAGGTTGATGTCTGAAATCATGCAACAACATACATATTGAAGTAAGGTTAATATCACCTTAGCTTTGATGATGTTCATAGGTGTTCAGACAAGGTAATGCTAGGTTTGATGAGTGCTTCTGAACATCAGGCTATTTTTACTTGGGCCTTGACTTTAAGCACTCTTGCTTAGAAATATGACTTCATTTGATCGGTCCAGGAAGTAGATAGTTTTTCAGGTATCGATTTGGCCTGGTGAGCATGAATAAGAGAATCTTGCATTGCTTTTGAAAGTGATAAAATCATCATTTAGTTTTTATATACTTATTAAATATTTCCTCCATGTTGATGTTCTTTCATACTTTTCCTAATTTTTTCTCCAGCCCAATATCTTCCAACTTAAAGAATTAATTCACTGCTTATCCACTTTGTTCTGATCTTCTGTTCCTTTTACTCGAGTCTAAAATCTGAATAAAATATTTTGCTCCTTTATCCTGCCTGAGGCCAGCAGAGGGCCAGGGGGAACACAGGAGGTGCATGCTACTCCCTCCTTGTTTCAGGGCAGAAACGTGAACCTGGCAGTCAAAAGTTACCAACGGGGAAGCAGAAGGGCTATAGCTCAATTCTCCTCATGGTATCAGTAGTGTAAATGATGAAAAAATATGTGTGATTGAGATGCATTCCTATTCAGTGTGATCTTCTCCATTCCAGAGCACCTATTTTGGAGAAACCCCACTGCAGGCTTAGGCTGTTGCATGACAAGTGCAGGTGAATTCTCCAGAGAGATGAATTGTGGAGATTTAGAAGGCAGTTTTCCAGAGGCTAATGGCTTGTCCAAAATTTGGTGGAATATTTTGAAGATGGCAAAGACATACCATTCCCCCAGTACCTTCTAAGCCCATGCTCCAAAACACGGGACTGACAGAGCCACAAAAGAAAAAGCTGTCAGAAATTTTAATATGAGGAAAATGAAATTGTGTAACCACTAATCTTCTCAGAAAAGGGGGGTTTTGTGTGTGGTCTTGTGTTTGTTTTTTTTCCCTGGAGTTTGCTCCCCTATCTTTTCCACAAAAAAACCCCAAATAAATAAAAATCTTAAGACAGAATGCCAACAGGGGAAGTATCATCCTGATTGCTTAAAGATTGATAATTGTAAACAACTGGAAAACAGCTTATGTAATAAGCAATGTCTGATTTCTTTGGCAATAGTGGAAGAAACTGTTCAGCACATAACTATGTATTTGTCTAGTTTACTCCATCTGATGAAGATGAAAGAGTGAAATTGTGGTCTCCCTGATATCAGTGGAAGTTTGATATCGAAGCAGGGTTCCTTATCTCTATTGAGATAAGTTACTACTTCATAGCTAAATGTTGGTTATAGAACCTGATGTGACTGCTTAAAAACTCTACTCAGTGTCAGAGGTATCTAAGGAGACAGTCACAGCTGAACAGTGAACACTAACAAGTGTCAACTCGTTAGAATCAAAAATCTAAATATTTTAGATCAAACAAGCCTAGGCTGTGTTGACAGATCATTGTAGCTCGGCAGCTCCTCAAAAAAACCCAGGCAAGTTCAATTTTGTTAGCAAATGATTTTACACCAAAGAAATTTGCAAAACATTGAGAACTCAGCCTTCTTTTGATTTCAGTGGTTGCTGACTTTGGGTATCTCACCTACTCAGGTCAATGCAACCCAATTAAGTAATCCTTTATTTACATTAATTGATAGTTTCATAAATAAGGATGAGACCGAGCAATATTTGAAATTATGAAAGCCATGAAAATACAGGTGCAAAGGTATGAACTTCTTTAATTAAAAAGGGGAAAAAAAATGGGACTCCATTGCTGACACTCTCTCTTCTGACCTGCACAGCTAAGAAAATTTGCTGCATGAGATGGCAAGCCATAGTGAAAGCTGCTAATCAGGAATCCTGGAAACCCTCAATGCTGGAGTCATCTGTGGACTCACTTGGACAGTCTGACAGCAGGAGCTCAGTCACAGAAAGGGCAGATTTATTCCAGAAGTCATGAAAGGGTTCTCAGGAAATAACAGAGTTACTGACCAAAGAAAATATTCAGTTCATATGTGCTCTTCGGAGGGTTGTTTCTCCTCCTGGCTGGAAATGTTTTATTGCAGGTATCTGGCAATTCTGCTGTAATGACAGTGATACAGTGCTGAAGCAAAAAAACATTAAAGGAATTACAGACTAAAAAACTTGAGCAGGACCATGAGTTAAAAAGCAGTTAGAAGGGAAGAAACAATCCCAAGAAAGATGATTTTCAAAGTCCATTAAAAATTCTGATATTAAACTGTTGGCAAGAGAATTCAGACTCATTTCTGCTGTGGGTACTCTCAAAGAACAGAGTCTGACCTCTTCCTTTTTTTTTTTTTTCTTTTTTTTTTTTTTGGAACTACTGAGCATTTGCTCCTCCTGCTGACTTTAAATAGAAGCCCTGGGGACTCCATGCTGCTAAGAATGAGGCCTGTGATCATTAGCTGAAGGACCTGATCATAAAAGTGATTCTTATCTGAGTCTTAGGGCCTCTTTGCATGGGGTTTTTCTTGGAAGAGAAAGAAAATAGATGAGAAAAGAGACAGTCCAGATGCTAAATTTTTACTTCTTCATCAGTCTCTGACCAGACCCGATGGTTTCCATGACCATCTTTCTGATCACTTCTTTTTAGCCTTTCTCTTCTTATCTTCTCCACCTGAGACACATTCTATATCTCACTCTTTTTGTTCTCTTCTTCACTTCCCTGTCTTTCTTACCACTGTCTTTTCCCATGCATTTCACTTACTATTGCTCTGATAAGCATTCTACTGCTTCCCTGCCCCTTTCTGCCCCCCTGCCAAGAATAAAAGGGGGCGAAAATGCCTAACAAAACTCTACATACCCTGGGAACTACAATTATATTTGCGCCATTGCTTTGCTAACTGTTCTGGACATGAGGATGGGGGGAATCCAACCTTGTATCTATCATGTTAACATGGATTGGAGGCCTGCTGGAGAGGCACATCTACTGCTGGATGTTTGCGTGCTGCCTAGCACAAAGGGAGTCACACACATGGTTCGTTGTTCATTAGGTACTATCACAACAACCATAATTAATACCATGATGAATCAGTTGACCATATTTTTTTTGCTTCTGTAGCTTGCAAAGATGAGTGCATTCAAAATTCACAAAATGAATTATTAAATTGGTCCATGATTACTTTGAATTTGTAATTTCTTTCTAAGACATGAAGATTTAAATAATCCATTTAGTCATCGTTGTTACATATTAATTCACTGTTTAGTTAGACTCTAGGCAGGCTACCATGTTAGGGTCATTTTAACTACAGTTTTCATTAACGATTATTATATCTGCTCCTGGAGTGTATGCAAATGAAGGTTAGTATGAATTTGTCAGAATTATCTTAACTTCATTCTGTTTGTCAGGCATAGCAGGTTTGTATCTAGTTCATTGTTTTGGGAAAGCTTTTCTGCACTTGTCTCTTTAATTTCATTTTGCATGCAGGGCTGGTGGTTTCTGCACTATAGCCCATGCTTCCCATGGGGGTTTTGTTTGCTCGCGAAATTGCCTCTGATGATAACACCGCACTTCAAGGCCTGCATGTGTATTCCTTTGTGTCATTGTGTACTACCCATGCATGTACCCTACATTACTACGTCCATTTAAGAAAATAGTATTATTTATTATGACAATAAATAGTCTAAAATTCACCGTGTAAGTTGAGGGGCAGAAAATGTTCTCTCTCCAGAGAATCCAGTCTGCACAGAAAGCAGAGTTGATATAGAAGTAAGCAAATCTCAATGGATTTTTTTAATTCCTTTTTACATAAATACATGATAAAGAGAAACGTTAATTAGGGCAACACAGTTGTTCCTTGTAGCTACATAAAAATACTAGAAATCATTAAACATGATCTTGTGTTTTGTTGTACACATGGAAATTTGTAGCTGGCTTACTGATTAATAGGCTATAGGAAGGCTGGTGATAGCACAGTGACACTTGGCCTGTGATGGTAGTTTGTATGCTTCCTCCTCCTCTTCCTCATTGCTGGGTTCATGGAATAGAAGAAAAACATTGGATTTTACTCTGGTTATAGTGTTCCAAGTACTTTTCCCCCTCTTTCCCTATCTCCATCTCCTGACAAAAAATGGTAAGTTAACACTAAGGCAAAGAGTTATGGTGGCAGAAACGTCAATACACCTGACTTCTTGATGACAGACCTCAAATGCTATATCTTTCTTTCAGGCTTTTACAACCAGTAACTTCACTGATGTTATTCTTAATTTGTTTATACAGATATAAGTTAAAGCAGAATGATAAATTCCTCCATATGCTTGTCATGCAACATTGGGAAAGAGAAGTAAAAAACAATCCATAAGCTTTTGATAGAATAAGAGAACAGGGGATGCGAGTTTGAAGAAAACCAGCAAAGCAGCAGGGAAAGCAGCAGTGAAAGCAAGAAAGCACATCTCTGCTCTTTGGGGATTTCATTCGTTTCCCGGTCTGCCTTGCGTTGGAGGATTGCTGCTGCCTGGGCAGGCACTGTACCTGAGTGCAGCAAGGGACTCCATCTGCAGTCTCTTCAGGGATCCAGACCCTATCAGAACTCTTATGGTACACTCCAGAAACAAACCTGGATTTTTTTTCCCACAAGATTATTTAAAAATTCTACTGTATGGCTTGACAAATTTTGATGTAATTTATGTAGCAAGTGACTTACAGCTGTTATTACTGAAATTAAGAGGCCCAAACCAGCTTCTTCATTTTGTTTTAAGATATCCAAGTTTTAAAATAATCAATGTTTTATGAGTTCATAATGGACCAGGTCAAAAAAGCTTTATGCGCTCAACAAAATCGAAGTGCTTCTACAGCAGTCTTCCATTAAGTTTGTATTTTCCTACTGCTTTCACCTTCGCAGTGTGATATATTTAGAAAGTATTTTCCAGAAGTAAGAACTATTTCCTTCTGAAGTGCAATATGTTTGAAAGCTACATCATCCAATCTGAAAATGTTCATATAAGAAACTCCATTTTGAAACAAATTAGAAGTCAAAATTTCTTGTTGTTCAGTTTGAAGTCTTGAGAAGTCTTATTAACAATACCATAAGTAGTCTCATAGAGACACACTTTCAATCTCATACACTGTTGCCTCCTTCTTGACTGGAAAATTTCAACAGTTCACACACACATTTTGGCTTGACTGATTACAGGTTTAAATGAACAGTTTAAAAATCTGAAGAACACATATTCAGCTTTTAGTGAAATTCATTGATATTTAGTTACCTGCCTTGAAAAGTCTTCTTCTCATAGTTCTACTATGGTTTGAATGACAGATTGTTTTTTCTCAGAAGGAAAGGGAACAACACAAATACAAACACTGTGCAAAAAGCTTCCCTAACAAAATTGCTGCCAGTTAATCTCTTTCCAAGCATCCCATTTCCAAGCTTCCTACAGGCTAAAAGGAGAAAAAAATGGGTCTTGAAACACAGACAAATGTTAGCAAATGGAGGCTGTTCCAGTACAAAACCAGGATTAATTTCACCTAACTTTAGGCAAGTAGAAATGCTTCTAAAGCGTTAGTGTGGGTGTGCTCTTGCTATAGCGAATGAAGAAAAGCATCTCCTGGACAATTCATCACACCACCTTGAGCTACGTCTGCATGGGCAAGCAGTGCAGAAGCAGCTTGTCCTGAGGACCCAGCACAAACATGATGCCATTTAGTATGGGGAAGAGGCTTTGGACTAGCCTGAGTCTAGGCAAGAACCCATTTGCAGTCGAGTGTGTTAGATGCACACCTGGAAGGCAGTTTCCAGCTGTGTTTCATCAGGTTGCACTGTCCATGGCTGCTCCACAAGGTCAACCAAGGAGTGGTCAACAAGAGCAGCTTCTCAAGGGCCTTCCTGACATTGTACTAACGTGGAGTAAATCCCCACCCCCACCCCCCCCCACCCCAGTACTTTTCTGTTTCATTTTAAAACATTCCTAGGAGGATATGTTAAATTTGGTGTCTAAGTTTTAGATAGTTAAAATTAGGTGTAAAATAAATCTCTGAAGTATGGAAGCCATTCTCAAATGTCATTGATTCTGAAGAAGTCCATCTTCTCTGCAAGCATGTCTTGAATCTAAAGAGCAGACAATGCTTCAGAAATAGCCATTGTTCCCTCTCTCAATTTCAGAACAAAGGGGGGAAAAGAAATTACTCTGCCAGTAAAATAAACGTTTATAAAATAAATCATTTTTTGCTTGTATTCATCATCAGGTTCTGCTGGTACATGTAATTTTTAAAAATTATCCTGTAGACTACTGTATTTCATGAAGGACTCTTCACCGCAGGGATTACTGAACATTGTTTTTGCCATAGCCGATCCCTTCTTACTAAGGAAGTTCCGGTGGAAATGTCTTCCCACGTGTGCAAAATACTTCTTATCCATAATAGTGCTGTTTCTCTGCACCTGTTAGTGATTGTGTGACAGCCTTGTGGTATTTACAGTTGTTCATGTAAGGAGCGCTACACATTGAGCATATGCTTCAAGTATTCTGTTAATGTAATTTAGAAGCAGAAGATGAGATCCATGTCCCTTGCAATCACCTGTGCCTCTGCAGAACTCCAGGAATGGTTTTCTGGACAAGCACAGTAGTCCGTAAGTCATCTCCAAAAGCATGAGTCAGTGATAGGTTATTATAGATATGCCCCTGTACTGTAATGCATAGAACTGTTTAGGCTCTTGCACTATGGATGGTGCTGTAGTCTCTTACACTTTCTGTCTCCGTTTCTTTAATTCTCATCATGGCTATCAAGGGAGTTAGGGGATTTTTACAACCTTAAAAGTCTATGACTTTACATTTGGAAATGAGCATGTGAAGGATTGCCAAATGAATAGCAAAGGGCTGAATCCAGCAGCAAAATCCTCTGCCCAAAATGTTGACTGAGCCCTGCAACAAGCTGAAAATTTTCGTTCTGTCCTAGGGCGCGGGGACCAGCGGCAGAGAAGAGGAGCAGAGCATCTGATTCTCACTGAGGACACAATTCCTGGAAGAAGCCTTGAGGAAGTTTTCATCTTCTCCGAGTTTAAAAATAAATAAATACAATACAATAACTGGTGAACAAGACTCAGTGTTCAAAGTTCAGTTCTCACTGCATAAACCTGCAGTTTTCATAACAGTAGAGGATTTAATTTTTCTTCTTTTGTGCAATAAGTAGCAAGGTTATTTTGATTTTATAATTCTTATTGTGTCTTTTTGATTTTACTGTATTTCCCCATTGAATCTGAGACATAAAAATGATTTTTTCTAAAAATTATCAAGATGGATTTTCAGTCTTACCAACTGGTGAGCTGAGATATTTATGCTAAAGGTTTCTCTTTGTCACCTCTCTCCTCTAAGAAATATTAGTCTGAATGGCGGAAAAGCTCTGTAATGTGTTTTGTACAGAACCCAGGTTTTACTTCATCTTCTTCATACTTTTTAATTTTTTCCTTTCTCCTTTTCTCTTCTTCCCAGTGCTACAAAAATTTTTAATGCATCCAAAACAGAAAACCTTCTCAAGCCAAGAAGTACACTTAATGCAAAAAGCAAAACAAAATAGTGAAGCAAAATGTTC
>NW_008795695.1:596381-603253 GCF_000699145.1 Aptenodytes forsteri
GGGGAGGGGGGGAAGCCTGTGGGACCATTTATACAACTAAAGCAAATCATGAATGCATTCTGCAGAATTGGGATATAAACCTTTTCTTTCATTTCATATCAACCCACACAGTGTGAGGGTTCATTGTCCTCTCTTGCTTTTATATTCAGATACATTTCATTTCATGTTGAAAGTAATGCATTTGATATTTACAGACTAAACTAAGATTTTATCCCCAGGCTTTTTTTCAGTTGCGTTTAACTTTCTTAAGCCTCGCTGTACACACTGAAATCATGCATGCAGAGTCTTAGTAAAGCTGTTTTGACAGTTTTCCCTAATAGGCTCTAATCTGAAAACGTGGGTTTGTCATGGGAAAGAAGCTCTACAAGAGTAAAACTGGGCTTAATTTGTACCTCTAACTGAAACCTAGCTGATTCAGTATTTCAATTGTGAGGATTATAGTTAAGCCTATATCTTCTGACTTGCCATGTCGAGTTGCGCTAAAGTCAATTCTGTGCATGTCGTACTTGCTGACTATAAATGCTTATAACTTTAAACATAGTGATCATGCTTGCATCACACACAAACCACCTTCTTTTTTTAACCTCAGACTGACATTCATCCAAAATATTTTAAAATCTATTTTGAGGAACACTGAGGTTTTTCAGATCACATATTAAATGCAGCAAGGAACTGGTTGCTTTCCTTCAAAGACAAGTATGCAGAGAGGTCTGCTTGAGAGAAACTGTTCAGAGGTAGTCTGTGAGGAAAAAATCCTGCCTGAATGCCTTCAGCTTGATAAATGATGAGGAAAGGGCTGAATCTGGGGTAGGAGATTGTGGAAGATAATGTGGCCTTGTTGTCTTTAGGAAAAGGGCAGAAGTAAGAGATTCCCAAGGTAGTTTCCCGCAAGAAAGGAAGAAAATCCTTCAAATCGGCTTCCTTTCTTGGCTTTCCCTTTATAAGAATTTGTTTTACTTTTGCAGGTATGTCTCTAATGAAAGGTAAAATCTGAGACAAATCAGTTTGTCTTTTTTTACATAAGCTGGGAGTTTGAATTGAATCCCAGACTTTGACAAAAACTTTATTCACCGTGAAACGTTCAACCCTTTCTCACAGATTTTTTTTTTTCCTATCTTTTTAATAAGCCCTTTTTCTTGTTCAAACACCCATTGGAACTTTGAGGGTGTTTCTTTTCAGACAATGGATGTCCACAAATCAGCAATAAC
Source organism: Aptenodytes forsteri (assembly GCF_000699145.1). Lineage (NCBI taxonomy): Eukaryota > Metazoa > Chordata > Aves > Sphenisciformes > Spheniscidae > Aptenodytes > Aptenodytes forsteri. The sequence goes on from NW_008795695.1 coordinate 597,590, forward strand.
TTATTTTATATTTATTGAGCTATGAAATCTTGTTTGCCGTGCAGTCAATGTTCTTTATATTTGGAATTTTCCACTGTTGCACAAATGAAGATTTGCTTTCTGGGATACCTTTCTGTCACTAATGTTTCTGCCAGTGATCATGCAGATTTATCACAACTGTAGGTTTCTCAAAATCTTTGCTTTCTTGCTCCTTGGAAAGTCTCTGCTGTCAGAATCACTGCAGCAGCTGCAAACTGTGTAAGCTTCTGAAGTCACCTTCCACTTTAGTGCATTGGCTCTGACAGATCTGGACCTCTTAAGTATGTTAAATAGTCCACGCTACTGGAAGCTGGGCAGTAAGATAATAACTTGCAGGTTTTATGTGGGCACAAGAAAGTTGTTGTAGAATTGATATATACATAATTTTTTATGAGGAACAAAATTTTGTGATCCCAGCGGTGACAGGAGAGAGAATTTTAAAGCAAAAATGCTCCCAGCTCAATCCCCTTTGACCCATCAGACTCGGTAATGTATCTGAATGTTAATGTTGAACAATAGCATAAATTGCCTAGCTACATCCATGCTGGAATTATTTTTAGATTAATGAGAGATGGTTTGAATTACAGAAACTGGATCTAGAATGGACTTTAATAAGCAAAAATGTCGGTGGGTCTGCTAGCCAGGATTTTGGTTTGGACTGTTATAAAGAGAGGCAATTTGTGAGTCCTGTTATTAAGTTCCTGCTTTACTTTCCCAAACACTGAAGAAGCTGTATTTGGAGCCAAAACCCACTCAGTGTCCTGGAGCGGTTGCTGCCGTGGGCCTGGGTCTGCCTTCAGTCATTATTCCAGGGGGTCTCAGGAGAGGTTGACAGCACTCAGGGTCCCTAAGCAAGCGGCAGTGGGTGATGTGTTGCTTTGCTCCAGCTGCTTCCCTGAGCTGAGAGTCTACACCTTCTCTTACGTGGGGAACGAGATGCTCCTTGGAGGAAGGCAGGGCTGTGAAAGTCTGCAGTTCTTCATTCCTTGGCTTTCTGTGGTGCAACAAACACTTTTCACGGTACACGGTGCCAGCAGGCCTGGCCAGGGTCAGTGTAATACCACGATTCAGGTGCAACAAGCCTTGAGGAGTGAGGCAAAGAAAATGTGACCGAGAGATCGCTGAGAAAAAATCAACTTTGAAGGCTTATGCTTGATTTTCAAAGCCAGAAGATACTTCAAAAGCAACGACAAAATACACTGCTGGAAAAAATTACATAAAACCTGAAACACAAAAGCTCATTTTAAAAAGCTTTTTGTATTTTCCAGAACAATTTGTATTAAAATAGCTTCTCTTTTAAAAAAAAATAAAAGTTGTTTTTAAAATGTTTTTCAATCTGTTATTTTCGGTCTCTTTCATTCTGGTGATCTCAGCAAATAAGCATTCACCCTGCTCCATCCAGATCTTTTTTATTCAGCTTTTTGTTTTTAAACCCTCAGATTAACCAGTAGGACAGAAAATATGAACATCCCCTGACTACTTCAGTACCGGCTTAATTCAAACCCCCTCATTGGCTGGTTGCACTAACCTGGCTGACGGCACACTCAGATGGAGAAGAAGGGCTCGCTCCCTTCTGCAGACCCTGCCATGAAAACAGTCTTGGTAACAGAAGACAGAAACATCTTCAACCATTGCAACTATTTGCTGATCACTGTGTGTCTGTGGCCTCAGAGTCGCGGGGAAAGAATTAATGAGCATTATGGAGATGGCTTATGGTGAGGAAAGGACCACACGTCTGTTACTGTGGGACTCTGGGAAGCTTAATTTCCCAAGTGCTAAAAGAGTTATAGCAGAACTGTTCATTTTTTAGCTAGTCCCTCATGAAACTGAATTCCCCCGTCATCTGCCACACGGTGTTAGAAGCCCAACCTGTACGATTCGGGGGTTTTCTCTGGATGAATTGCTAAGAGATTTCTCCCTTATGCATCAGATGTTATTTGGGCTCTTATAATTGCCAGTGATTTGAATTCACTCCCTACAGCTTCTACTGTGAAGAATAATCAATACAGCAAAATGATTCATTTGTAGCACATTACTTATTCTTGAGGTTTATTCTTGCCTACACTTCTGCATGCTGTGGATGATTACAAGACAGACACAGTAAAATCTTTAAATGTAATGAAGTGCCAGCTTTCTTTTAAGCTGGTTACATAGTAAAAATACAGGTTTTAGAGGCATTAATATCTCAGTTTGGATTATAACATTAAAAATAACTATATCATATTCTCTTCCTTTGGTTCATGATCCTGTCTGTTGCTAAGAAACCCTTCCTCAGGTGGCTTTGAACCTTCTCAGCATTTTTGTCTGTAGCTATACCACTTTGTCGAGCCATAGGATACTGCTGCTGTGTTGCTGGAATTTGTGTTCCTTGCTGAAAGTAATGAAACCATTGTGCAGATAAGTAGCTAATTCCTTGGTCTTTCAAAGCATTATGCTTTCCCCTTCAATATTTCTCATCTCATTTTTTTAAGTGTATCATTTAAGGTGCTATGTAGTGAAAAAGTGTGCACAAGACAGAGGTAGTCATGACATATTTTGATTTGATCTCGACCCTTCCCTTTTGTGGCTTGGGCTTGGGCTTGTGCCATAAACAAATATGTCTCTTCATATCCCCAACTGCATGCCTTCCATCAAGCTAGCCGTAGACTTCAACCCGATAGTCTATTTCCTTGCTGTGAACCAAAATGTTTGGTGGGGTTTTTTTCTTTCTTTTTTTTCATGCTTCAAATACAGCATGTTTCAGGATAGTTGCAGTGACAAAGGGAACAACCAGACTGTCAGAGGGAATGGCTTCTTTTAAATACCATTTCACAGTATTTAAGTGCAACACATTCTAACTGGTAGCTGTTTATTGACAGTCTCAGAAATAGGTTATGCTGAATGCTGCATTCTTAACTGCATATGGAATACTATATAAATGTAACCTATATACACATAAATACATATGCATATGTGTGTATGTATAGTGTTTATTTATTCAGAAAGCACATCCACAGAGTGTATAATACCATCATCACTTTTTATCAGTTTTAACATCTGATAAACATTGTAAAGTTCAGCACATATTGAACTAGAAATACCTCTGGGAGAATATTTATGAATTGTCAAGTTAGAGTTTGTTTTTCAAATTAGTGAACTTCAAATTAGTTCCAAAAGAAAGCAGTCATGGAGGAAAAGCTCTCCACTAGGAAAAATTAAATCAGCCAGGAACTAGATGATAATTTAAGTGGAAAAATAAATCTGACTATTATACTATGAAGTTGCCTTATTAACTCTGTTTGTGCTCTGAGTTTTTCCTTTTTCTTTCTCCATTATCCCAATAGATGTCTTTTTCTCTAGTGCTGTATACTTTAATACAGATGTACGTTTATATTGCCATATTTGTGACAGAAGCATATGCTCATCTAGCCCTATTTGCATGTGAAGATTAACATTTGTATATTTTGTATTTGCTAATATTAGGTCATACCCTCAGCAGGTAGAAAATGGCATGGCTCCATTGACTTCAATAGAGCTTTGCCAGGTGACGATTTATTCCTCTGTTTCATTTCACCTGGGTTTTGAATTCTTCCAAAAACATACCAATCTGTGAACGTGTTTTTCAAAAGTGCAAACAAAGGAATCAATATCTTTCTTAAAATAAAGATTTCTGAGTACACCAAAGAAACCTCAGGGCTGTAATCCCTAACACACTCTGCTCCTGCAAACTTCAAGTTATACAGCTTTGCTGTACAGCATGATAGTTCTTTGTTTGAAAGGTTAAGGCAGTCTTTAAAATGTGCTTAGCTTGCCATACTGCATTTTTATTTTCAGAGAGCTAATGTCTCTGAAATGAAATTAAAAGAAAGAAAAGTGTAGAACAAAGTTAGCTTGGATTTCCTGTGACCTTAGGGTGTTTGGTGAAAGTGTCTACGATTTCAAAATTGAATAACAGACAAATATATGTATATTAAAAATATATATAATACTAGGAAAAGGTTAAAACTTTATGAAATTTAACCACAAAGTCTCACTTCCTTCACGTACAAAAGATTGTTGCAATAGGTAATTCAGTATCTACAAACATTCAAATTAAAAGACAGCTGAAGTTTTAAAATTGAGACTTCCTCTTGGGTGAACAGCTAAAGAATATTGTTTAAAGGATGGAAAAGTTGCTTGATCTGAGCAGTGGACTGAGGCATTGACTTCAGCCACAAAACCATACCTGAAACCAAACTTTGGAAGAGGTCTCTGGATATTCTGACTCAGCTATTTAGAGACACTTCTGTCATGAAAGTGAAATCCAAATGAACGGCATCCCAAAGCTTTTCAGAGCGAGAGAAAGAAAGATGGAAATGGAGCAGAATCTGACTCGGCATTTTGTATTTTCTCTACTGACCAAATATTTTGATAGAGTCAACAGTTCTTCTGTCACATTCTATAAAGGTTTTCTGTTAAAAGAAAAACATTTAGCAAATACTCTTCTTCTTTAGCAGGGAGGAAATGTTTTACCATACTTCCTAGCTATTGCTTCTTTTTGCTGAAGTACATGTTAATATTATACTCTACTTGATTATCTATTCACTATTCCTCAATAGGATTTTCTAAGACAGAAACGCAGTTGAGGCAGGAACACACATGAGCAGATGACCTGTTCCAACCCCCTGCTCAGAGCAGGTCAGCCAGAGCAGGTTGCTCAGTGATCTGTCCAGTCAGATTTTGACTATCTCTAGGGATGGAGACTCCACAGCCTCTCTGGGCAACCTCTACCAGTGTTTGACCACCCTCATTCTTATTTTTACTTTCCTGTATTTCAGTTTGTGAAAGCCCATTGCTTCTTCTCAGTGGAGCCCAGTGACAGAACAAGAGTCTGGCTCCCTCTTCTTTACTCCCCCAATCAGGTATTTATACACATTGATAAGATTTCCCTGAGCCTTCTCTGCTCCAGGCTGAAGTCCCAACTCCCTCAGCCTCCCTTCATATGACAGATGCTCCAGTTCCTTAATCTTAAGGTCCTAATTGGACCTTAAAGGGACAAAAGTGGCCCTTTGCTGGTCTTGCTTTAGTATGTCCCTGTCTCTTGTACTGGGAAGCCTAGCACTGGACCCAGCACTCCAGATGTGTCTTACCAGGGCTGAGCAGAGGGGAAGGATCACCTCCCTCAACCTGCTGGTAACACTTTCCCTAATGCAGACCAGGAGGCTGTTGGCTGCCTTTGCTCCAAGGGCACATTGCTGGCTCATGGTCAACACAGTGTCCACCAAGACCACCAGATCCTTTTTCAAAAAGCTGCTTTTCAGCTGGGTAGCCCCTGGTGTGTACTGATGCCAGGTGTTATTCCTCCCCAGGTGCAGGACTTTACATTTCTCTTGTTGAACTGCATGAAGTTCCTGTCAACCTATTTCTCCCGTCTGTCAAGGTCCCTTTGAAGGCCTGCACAACCCTCTGGTCTATCAACAACTCCTCCCAGTTTTGTATCACCCGCAGACCGGCTGCAGATGCACTCTGTCTTGTGTCTTCAATGAAAATGTGAAAAAGTATTGACCCCAGTATTGACCCTTGGGGTACACCTCTAAGGACTGGCCTTCAACTAAACTTTTTGCCACAAATCACAACCCCTTGTCTGAGGGTAAAGGCCGCGGCTCCAGCTGGGGGTCTGGACCACCT
>NW_008795695.1:607022-610732 GCF_000699145.1 Aptenodytes forsteri
GGATGCCCCATCCCTGGAAACATTCAAGGACAGGCTGGACGGGGCTCTGAGCAACCCGATCTAGTTGAAGATGTCCCTGCTCATTGCAGGGGGGTTGGACTAGACGACCTTTAGAGGTCCCTTCCAACCCAAACTGTTTTATGATTCTATGATTCTAAGTCTGGCAGTTCAGCCAGTTTTCAATCCACCTCACTGTCCTCTTATCAAGTCCATACTTCATCATCCATACTTCATTTGCTTATGAGGATGTTGTGGGAGATAGGGTAAAAAGGCTTGCTAAAGTCAGGATAAACAATATCCACCACTCTCCCCTCATCCATCAAGCCAGTAATTTCATAATAGAAGGTCAGGCAGGCATGATTTCCACTTCATAATCCATTCTGACTGTGCCCAGTCACCTTCTTGACTTTCGTATGTTTAGAAACGGTTTCTGGGATTATTTGCCCCATCATCTTCCCAAGGATCAAGGTGAGGTTCTCTGGATGCTCCGTCTGGCTCTTCTTGAAGATAGGGATGACATTTGCTTTTTTCCAGTCCTCAGGAACTTCCCCCTGTTGCCACAACCTTTCATAGATGATTGACAGTGGCCTCGCAGTGACACGGACCAGCTCCCTCAGCAGTCGTGGGTGCATCCCATCTGGTCCCAGGGATTTGTGTACATCCAGGTTGTTTAAATGGTCCCTAATCTGATCCTCCTCCAAGGGTATGTCTTCGTTGCTCCAGACTTTCCCAGAGGTCTCAGGGGGCTGGGATTTCTGAGAGCAAATTTTAATGGTAGAGACTGAGGTGAAGAAGGCATTGAGTACCTTGGCCTTGGCAGTATGTAACTCAGCCTTCTTCATGTCTCCTATCACCATGTCCCCTACCCCATTCAGCAGTGGGCCCACATTTTCCCTGTTCTTCTTTTTGCTGCTGAAGTATCTGTGGGAGCCCTTCCTGTTGCCCTTCATATCCCTTTCCAGATTCCAGTCCAGGTGGGTTTTGGCTTTCCTAAACCCATCCCAGCGTGGTTAGACAGTGTCTACATATTCCTCCCAGCTCGCCTGACCTTGTTTTCACCTCTTGATGCTTCCTTTTTATGTTTGAGTTTTGTGAGGAGCTCCTTGTTCATCCATACATATCTCTGCTACCTTTGCTTGGCTTCCTGCACATGGGGATGGACCATTCTTGAGCTTGGAGGAGGTGATCCTTGAAAATCAACCATTTCTGCTCCTTCACCCCTCTTCTCTCCAGGATCATATCCCGTGGCATACTTTGAAGCCAGTCCCTGAACAAGCCGATGTCTGCTCTCCTGAAGTCCAGGGTTGTAATCCTGATTTTTGCCCCGCTCCCCCCTCTGAGGATCCTGAACTCTGGCATCTCATGATCACTGCAGCCAAGGTCACCTCCAACCTTCACATCCCTGACCTCATTTGCAAGCATGAGACCCAGTAGAGCACCTCCGCTCGTGAGCTCCTCAATCACCTATGTCAGGAAGTGATCAGCAATGCACTCTAGAAGGCTCCTGGACTGCTTGCACGCTGCTGTGCTGCCCTTCCACTGTTTTGAAATTATTTTAGATGATGTGCTTCAGTTAACTAGATTTATTAAAATAACTGAAAGGCTTAAAATATTAAAAAATAATTGAAGATTAAATCAATAATGAGAAACCACTACCCTTTGATCTCTTAAGTGAGAAAGTAGGATGTAAAACTGACCCATCTGTGTGCCAGAATATGTTTACGTTTTTTTGAAAATAATTGCAATGGGATATTTTGGCTTTTAAAACCATGAGAACAAATTCTTTTGGGCCAACTTTATAATGTTTCTGGAATTTGCTTTTTATAAATTATTTCTGGGCAGGAGGTGAGCATGAATGGGGAGGAAATTGTTTCACAGAAGTTGTGGGGAGCAATAAGAAATCTTGGTGTCCGAAGGCCAAACCACAGAGACAGGTCATGGGTGGGCCAGCTTTCTGCTCTCCATGGTCCTCACAGGGAAGAAATGATCCCCATTCTCTCACTAAGTCCACAAAAGCCAGATTCGCAAGGAGTGTAACAGGAGGACTCAGGATTAGGACAAGACAAGTAGGGAAATAGTGGCCTCTTGCCTTTTCCCGGACTGAGAGAGGTCAAGTAAGATGCAACTACTGACATGTCTGTACTAAGCTTTCTGTTATTTTATTTCACTTTCTTAGTGGTGTTGAGACAGAACCATCTGAGGTAGCTCTGAACTAATTTTGATGGAGATTCTGCTTATAGCAGGACTGCTTTTCTGAAAAGATTAACAGAGGCCTGCAGGAGAGGTACAGTTTACTTTCTATTTACGTGCAATTGAAAAACTCTTCGTGTGGAGTGCTACAGTAATTCATTTGTAGACTTAAGAATTGATGTTAAAAGACTTCCTTGGTTTCGGTTTATGTAGCAGGTTTCTTTATAACACATTGACAAGTAATTTTCCATTTAGAATAAGAGCTGTATTTCAAATCAGGAAGATACTGTTGAGAACAGAAAGTAAAATTTTAAGTAGGGCCTATAAAAATGATGGTAAAACTAATAGTTTCAATGCATAACAAAAAAAATGCTAGGGATTTTGCAAGGAGATAGGTCCATGAACACCTTTTTTTTTTGGTTTGATAGAGCTGTTGCCAAAAACAACAACAAAAAGTGCTGGAAAAGCCTTGTTAAATCATTTAGCCCATTCCTCGAACCCCTGCCAGTGCAGGATTATTCCTCAGAGTACATTCTCCACTGTCTTGTCCAAGCTCGACTGCATATGACTCAAGCAATGGGTTTCCACCACTTCTCTTGGGAGATATTTCTACAGTCTAATAGAACTCATTATTAGGAAATTTTGCTAAATGTTCCTTCAGCCAGTTTTAACCCATTAATTTTACCAACATGCTACCGGGCCACCATAACTAGCACATCTTTCTTGCTAGTTTTCCAGTCTTCAGTTATCTGTAGATGACCAGAGCACCCTCTCTTTTCTCCTAGTCTTCACTGAGCTTAGGTACCATACCAGTATTAAGATCCTTTCTTTTTTCACTATTCTTTTCAGAAGCGTTTCTGCAGTCATTTTCATTGCTTTGCTGTGAATGTCAACAAACAGCCAGTTTGTTGACATTCTTTGATATCCTAGTTCTTTTCCTTCCCATTTCTGTGCTTGTCTCATTTCACCTGAAAGGGACTAGTATCAGATTTCAATTACAGCAACGAGTATTTCTGATTAGCTCAGTTAACTTTTCTGTTTCCCTCTGAAGAGGGCTGTTAAGACATCTATAATATGTTCTGAAAGGCTGAGACAGGTTGGCATTTTGCTTGCAAAATGTTCTATGCTGTTAGCAGAAAAAAGGGTTATTATTAAAAATAAAATGTCATTTAATATTTTACATTTCACGATTTCACATTTCAAGTGCTTTTAATTATTTTCTGTTGCAGAAGACATTAAAACTGTGAATAAAACCTTCTTTCTACCTGGATCTAAAATGTTCCCCCTCACTTAATTATCAGCTCATGGTGTGCAGCCAGTCCCACCAGGGGACTCTTCCATGGTCTGTCAGGCTTGGAGGGATAGGAAGGGACCATATTAATTTGGCAATAATTTGTTTCTTCTCTGTTTTACAATATCATAGAATCATAGAACCATAGAATAGTTTTGGTTGGAAGGGACCTCTAAAGGTCATCTAGTCCAACCCCCCTGCCATGGGCAGGGACATCTTCAACTAGATC
>NW_008795695.1:610877-616134 GCF_000699145.1 Aptenodytes forsteri
CCATCTTTTTATAAGCCCCCTTTAAGTACTGAAAGGCCGCAATAAGGTCTCCCTGAAGCCTTCTCTTCTCAATATGCTGCAACAGAATACTCTCAGGTGACGTGTCCAGAGACACGTTTCTTGAAGGATGGTTCAGGTTTTCTCTGACAGCTGTCTTTCCAAAGGCCTTTTGGATGTACCAGAAATGAACACCACTGGGTTCAGGATTCAGCAGCCAGTTTAGCCACTGTAGAGAAGCCGTATGACTTACACTTTCGAAGAGTTTTCTCATTCATGCCTTAGAAATTATATTTATGTGGCATCTCTTAATGGATCTTTGTCCTCTCACTCTTCTTTCAGCCACCATCTTGACATCTGCTGACTAGTTCCTCAGCACCTCTCATATGAAAGGCATTTGGTTTCTTTGTAAGAAGCTGTGAGAAGATTTCTTAAGTTTAAAATAAAAATATGTTTGGTTTTGGAGTTCTTATGTGTAAAAAGTAATAACAATTTGAATTTCTGCAACTTTCAGATACAATGCACAATGGAATGTGTAGTTAATTCATTATTGAATTAAAAAAATGTGGGATTTTGCTTTTAATGGAGAGAAATATAGAAAGACAGAGCCTTATTTTTTGCATATGCTATGTTCTGTTAATCAGGTAGACACATTCTAATGCTTACAGAGCTTATTTATTCCTTTTAGTGTAAAGGGCTGTACTGAAAACAGAGGAGCCAAGCAAAGGAGAAACAATGGCATGCCAGGTCTTCAAAAAATGCAAAGAAATAACACTTGAATGATGGCATTTGGGTGGAGAATGCAATCAATACTGTTTCACCTAATACTTGAAAACATTGCCATGTGGTGATTACCAGCAAAGCTCAAGAGTCATTGAGAAGGAAAACCTTCTCAGTTATCTAATTTATGAACTATGCTTTGTAATCCATAGAGACAATGTTTTCCATATACTGTGCCTTCCTCTTGTTTCTGGCTGCTACCTGTCCTTTCATAAGTGTTAAAATCCCATTAACTTCATGTACCTTTCTTCCTTATGAGCTCCTGCAAAGGGGATCATGAATAGGAGATGACCTGTTAATAGGGTGTGTGAAGCTGTCTTGCTATTGAAATATGAGATTTAGCCTGAAAAATATTAAGAGGTTATTTTCTAGTCCTTTCTCTCACAATGAATATTTGTCATGTTCAATAAGTTTCTGGGTATATGTTTATTCTTCAATGTTTCAACCAAAGGAGCTTCTAACAGTTTCCTTGAAGGATTTTTCTATAATGCAGTGAACTTCAGGTGCTCATTCTTAATTTTAGCCCATTCTAATTTACAAGTTCCTTTTGAAGTCCTCATTACTTCCTTTTCTCCTTTGTGCTGCTGTTATTATTTAAATGTGTGTTGTTGCTCTTTTTTAATCCTTGTCCTACCCTATTCTCATTTCCTAACTCTGTATTGGTTCATACAGGAGCACACAACTGACTTTCAGTCTTGCTTCATTATGAAGCTTGAACGGAAGGTAGAACAGCATTAGTCCAGCCAAATACTTTTCCCACCTACACTTAGACTGCTTTTTCCAGACCAAAGCACAGATCTTACTTTCCATGCTTACAAGTTTACAGTATCCTGCTACCCCTCAGCACTAATTCTTATCCTGCATCTGGACCTTTTTACTTGCAGAGGATCCTGTGGACCTCAGAAGGGGTTTCTGGAGGAATGAGGAGTAGGTCCTAGGGATACAGCTGCAGACTCAGAACCCCAACTGTAAGGTTTTTTGGGCAATGTCCTTGCCTTTTGTTTAACTATAGTATTAAGCACACATACAGTGCTTTATAAGCAGGAATAAAACGTGATGAATCCTTAATCAGAACTGCTCATCACGGCTTCTAAATGTGTTTATACAGAAATGCTAGGCCACTTTCCACAGTAATTTAAATCTCTTGCAGCCTCACTAGTTTTAACAGAAATAGGCGACAGTAGGGTAAGAATAAAACAGGTTGGGATTTGTCTCCAGAGAAAAAAATCCAGCTCTGGCATTTGAGGCTACGCTATAAAACACTTGTTCAGTTAAGACTGACAAACTTACTGAAGATTTACATTGTAAAAATTACACACAGGAGGAGATGCTAGAAACAAGCAGTTTTTCACAGACGTCAGTCTCAAAAGCAGTATCACTGACACAGCCACTGAAAGATGTGTCAAAATGAACAGGTGAAAAAAGAGCATCCGTGTTTTGACAAAGTACTTGACTAATCAAGTCAAAGATGGAAACAATTTCAATTGCTGATTATTATTATGATACAGATGATTTCCATAGATGCTAAAGACCCAGAGCAGATCCTATTTTTATTAGGCCCTCTAAAAACTTTTAGAAAGACACTGAAAGGATAAGCCTCACCAATTGTGTATAATTACCAGAAAGGAAAAAATATGTCCCTGGACTATTTGCAATCATGTCATGTGATTACCTAGGCTGCAGTACATTCGCTTTGATAATTTGGACTCAGTGAATCTTCCTAAGTCTACTGTTTACTCTACTGGAGTAATAATTCCATAGGTTTCCTTAGTGTTTGCCACTTACATTAACCTTAGCGACAGCAGGCATGCTGACTTTTTTCTTATAGGTTTACATGGATTGGTATCACTCTTTTCACCTCCTGTAGGCAAGTAGAATTGGAGAATTACCATCTCCAATGTCATAACAGTATTTACCAACCATGATCTTTATTTTATTCTCCTTATCAGTTATTCTGAATTATCCTGCCCCCTCCTCTCCCCAGATTTTGAAAAGGGCTCCCATAAAAGCAGCAAGCTACTGGAATATGTAGCTCCCAGAAACTTTAAAACAAGAGATTGGGAGCGTTATTAACTTGTGAAGATATGTGGGTGATGTGGAAGGAAATTATCCTGGGATCTAAATCCTGGTGAACATGCTATTTTAAGGGAGTTATGAATGACAAGGAGTCACAGTATTTGCTCTATTCAAGGAAAAAGCGTAGTGGTTTGACTTCAGTTTCATTGTCTCTAGTTTCTTATGCAAGTAAGCATAGTTTTACCTAATGTTTGCAGTTTTTAAAATTATTTTTCTCATGTAATTGAACACCTCTCTTTTTCGTCCCACGGCTCTATTTGGATTACTGTATCTGGCACAGTTCCTTATGGCCCGGCTCAACCTTCAGATATACAGGCAGAGATCCCAGTGAAATCAATGGGAGCTGCACTTGTATATTTGAGAGCGGGTTTGGGGCCTTTAGCCTTAACACAAACAAATATGTTATAAATTATTTTTAAATTATATTAGCAAAGAACTAGCATTTCCCCAGTGCAGTTTATTCTATTTGTTCTGTATCAATCATTAATTTTTTCAGGAAATGTTTACAAGTGAAGTCACATATCATATCTGATTAGCTGAATTATAAATATGAAAGATAACTGGCTTGGAATTAGGTAGCAGAGATGAAAAGTGCCTTTAGGAATCCAATTAAATTTATGCTTTTGTATGTGGAGAGCAATTTAGCTTTAAAATTTGTGGTACATGTAATAAATCAAATTAAATTTTCAAAGACCCCTTTGTTTAGCATGGGTTTTTAAATATAGCATAAGCTATTTCTTCCTCTACCTATAAAAAATGTAAATTATTCATGTTACCTGTATTCAGTGACCTGTAGATGAACCTTCCCAAACCACAGATGACCTGCTACAGCACAAATAATAACAGTCCATTAATAGGCTGTGTGCACAAGTGTCTAAATTGATCTTTCAGAGCTCTAATTACAGGTAATGTTACATTTAATTTGGCTGCAGCAGATGATTTGTTGCTAAATATGGCATTTTGATCAGTCTGAGAAAAATCCTTAAATTAGAGCTTTCTGATATTAGAGAATCAAAAGCCTTATAAGTGACCTTTGTATGCTTTGGGCCTGATTTTAAAAGCAATTCTGTGGCCCTCACCTCTGGTATGTAGGTTCTACTTTAAGTTACTGTCATTAGATTCTTCTCCTGTTTTTCATTACACACAATACTAATACATTCCCAGAGGTTCAAATAATTTTCCCCTACACAACACTTAACTCCTTAAAAGACATTTCTCTTTTATCACTTAAATTCTTCAGTTTTCTCAATTAGTTCCTGAGAAAAGAAAGAAAATAAAATCCCTCCCATGTTTGCTTTCTCTATGGGGTGAAAGGAAGTTTGGTTGTTTTCATTTCTTTGTCTTTAATGTATGTAAAAAAAATCCAGAGAGGTATGAAACTGGCAATACTATGGACCTTTGTTGACTGACTGGAGGCTTCTAGAGGAAGGAAAATACTTTACTGCAAAACTTAGATCTGATTGATTGTGTTGCAGCTGCATTCAGAGAAAATACAAATTATTTTGATTTACTGACAAAAAAACTAAATTAGGTCATACAAAATTGGAAATCATCTACTGTAATTTAATGATTTTACTCTTGCAACCGTTTCTCGTATTCATGTTTCAACCATTTGAAATTATGTGGACCCCCTTCACACTGCCTCAAGTGGCAGCTATGTTCAAGGCTACAAGATGTGAGTAGGGCTGTGTTCAGGTCCCTGCCTCCTCAGTTTCCAGTACTAATGCATCAAAATTTGTTAGCATATATGCATGTCTCTCCCTCTCATCTTCCTTTTCACTATAAAGCTTTAGCCACATCTTTAAACAGCTAATCTTTTGACTTCCCAATACAGAGCCTGGAAGCTAAACACAGTAGTTATGCCATATTATTTTGGGGAAGTCTTTATAATATGTCAATGGAATGGGTGCAATGATTCCTACTTAGGTTGTACAGATATTGTCAGTTTATTCTTTATATCTTTTGAGAGGTCTGGAGGAAACACAATCGCAGATTTTTATATCACCTGTGGTATTTTGAGATATGGCTGGTAACAGGAGGCATCCTCACTTCCAGCTGCTAAAGTACTTATAAGACAACTTTTCCAAGTTGCTGCAGTTTCATTTCAAGCATACAGTGAATCACGTTTGGAAAAAGTCACAATTTGGAGAGGAATTGACCTGCAAGGTAGTCCTTCTGATAAGTATGGAACAGTATAATAAAGCTCGCATTACACATGCTATATGCTAAGCATTATTGCCAATGGGACGCCCATCTACAAGAAGGGCCGGAAGGAGGATCCGGCGAACTACAGGCCTGTCAGCCTGACCTCGGTGCCGGGGAAGATTATGGAGCGGTTCATCTTGAGGGCGCTCACAAGGCATGAGCGGGACAACCAGGGGATCAGGCCCAGCCAGCACAGATT
>NW_008795695.1:617179-651483 GCF_000699145.1 Aptenodytes forsteri
AAACATTGGACCAGGCTGCCCAGGGAAGTGGTGGAGTCCCCATCCCTGGAGGTATTTAAAAGACGAGTAGATGAGGCACTTAGGGACATGGTTTAGTGGGCATGGTGGTGTTGGGTCGATGGTTGGACTTGATTTTAGAGGTCTTTTCCAACCTCAATGATTCTATGATTCTATGATTCTATGATTCTATTCTGTAGCCCACTTCGCTTCTGCTACAGTAATGAATCAACTCTATAGTCTGCAACACCATCTTCAAACAGTAGTGAGATAACTGACTGCTTTTCAGTTCAACACTAAAAGGCATCGCTGTTGACTTCTATGCCTTTTCAGTTATACCATCTTTCCTAGCACACTTGTATCTGCAAGTCTCTTAAGCTGTTATTTACCAGCTTACTCTGACTAAAGTTCCCGGACTGCCACCCATTCTGGCAATTATGTGTCATTATAATTTTAAGATATCTAGTTTTAAAGGGTAAATTTTTTTGAAACCTTAAAATATGAAAGCATTATATTCACTTAGAAGACCACTGACCTGTATCTTGTCATGGAACTATTCGAGAATACTGGCCACAGGACAGCTTAACCAGAAATCTACCTACCTGCTTGCACTCATGGTATCTACCTCCTGTTGATATCCAGTTCAGTATTATGTAGTGTTGATAATTTTTTTTTCATCTGATTAGGAGACATGAGTAGATTCACTTCCCTCCCCTTCCTTTCGGCTCAGGTTTTTGTAGTCTGTGGGCTGCCTAAGTTGACACAAGCCACATGGAAAAAGTACGTAGCATTAAATTCCTTAAACAGTGGAGACTGACAGGCACAACTGCAAGGAATGAAATAGATGGATCTATCAGAAGTTATTAAGAGAGAATTATTCTGTCTTATTGGTCTTCCCTCCTCCTCTGAATATTAATATGCTTTTTTAAATGGCAGGAAAAGCAATGCAGAAAGCACAAGAATCAATCCACGCATCAAAACAAAACAGCCAGGGTATCTACAGGTTTCTGGGATCTGGCAAAACATCCAAGAGTTTCTACAGGCTTCTGGGGTCTGAACGGATGCCTGGAGGATTTTGTACTAATATATTTGGAAAAGACTCAAGTCACATAGGTGGCCTAATGAGTGTGAACCATATTGAGTGCATTATAAATCCTTGTGCTCAGTCTCAGTTGTTGGTTTCTTTTATCCTGTAAGCTTTCAGGGATCTAATAAATGCTGCAGATTGACTGCTGCTTGAGAGTTCAGTATAGGTGTCTCAGTCTGACAAGCCAGCTGAGTGAAGGCGGGGCATTTTTGGCAAATGTAGCATACTTGCTAACTTTTTTGTTTGGACAGTTAATTGGAATCAAAGCACAGCTAATTTAGTAGAATTGTCAGTAGTAGGATGACTGTCCTTGTCATAAGCCATCTGCATAGCCCATATATCATTTGGTCATGAGAGACACAAAGGAGTGGCTTGTAGATGTATTCCTTATTGATGGGATGTGAAGGTATGTAAAAAAAATTATGGTAGCTCTCTGGATCCTTAATATTCAATTTCAAAAACCACAGGCAATTCAAACAGCCCTCTGAGAGCAGGGGATTTTTTTTTTCTTAGGATATCTATTGCATTTTGGGTTTGTGTAGCTGTATATCTACCCAAGGAACTATAAAATGTAACCAAAGGACGTAGTAAGTCAAAATTATCATGTGAGTGCTGTCACAATTCACTTTTATTTGTTGTATAAAGTGCAGGTGGTGACTTATTCCACCACTGGAAACTCTTGCTTAAGATCTCAAAATTTAGAGCTATGGCTTTCCAAAGCCATCAGCATTTGACCCAAGCCCGCTCCCGTTAAGAAAAGTCAAACAGAGTGGCAGACCTGAGCTACCTTCCTTGGATATCCCAAGTCGGGACCCTAAGGACTGTTTAGACATCCAGGTGGCTCCGTTTGCAAAAGTGCTGAGCGCCAAGCAGCCTTTCGCAGCAAGCTTTGGACCAGGCTCAGGTATAGAGCTTTGATTTAGAAATTGTCAGCTGAGCAGAAGTCAGCACCAGCCACCGACGGTGCTGCCTTCCAGCCCGGTGCTCAGAAGGGCCGCGGGGCCACACAGCTGCCTGGCCAAAACTGCAGCTGCTGAAATGCTGTAGGTCCTTGATCTTGGACCAACGGAGCTGCTCTGGTGTTCCTTGAGGAGCTGAGCCTTTTGGGAGGTGAAACTCTCTAACACAAAGGAACTGGTAGTTACAAAAAAAAGGAGATTACTACCAGAACACCTATTGATGAAAGACTGCTACAGGGATACTGGCAGCTTTTGGAAAGCGTTCCTGGTTGTGTTTTTAATAATGTTGGCCTACAGAATGAGAATGTGTACTCTCCTGAGTTGTAATAACACTTAGGAATGTACTAGCCCACAAACCGAGCATCGTAAAACTGTTGTTTTCAGATTTTCTTAATAAAATGTCATGGCATTGTAAATCTGTTTTTATTTTATTTGTAATGGCAGAAATGTGTTTATCATAAAATCAAATCCTCTTTCAAAATGTAGGCCATAGGACAGTGATTTAATTCATCCTGTTCAGGGTCATGGTTTGCATCACTCCAGTCTGAACAAAAAATTGCAATATACTACTTAAAATCTTTTACTTTCAAAATGCATCATAAAATTCAATGCACATTCAGGTCTGTGCTAACACTGCAGTTTGTGGCAAGGTGAATCAGAAATATATAAAGCAGTTAAATGACAACATGTGGAGTAAAGCACGACGATCTGGAATATTTGTGACAGGGGCCAGGTGTGAAATGGCAAACAGAACTGATAGGTCATGGTATAATTACACGTGTTCAAGTTTCAGCTTATCAAAGTTTCCTTTCATCCAAAGTGCCAAACACCCAGGTACCTATTAATTAAGTTTAAAATTATGCTTCAGTCTACAAATCATGAGGTTGTAATAATTGAGTTCCTTCAGAAAAGGCCATTCTATTGCACTCTTGTGATATAAGTATGTACGAGCACTGTGTCTTCATAGCAATATAAATGTGTGTGAATTTGCAATGAAGAAATTCATGTGATTAGATGTATAAGAGCAGTCTTCAATGGCTCAGTTGTATTGAAATTTCACACTCCTGTAGAATATTCAGCGATAAAGCATACCAAATCAGGAAAGAACTACAAACTCATAGAGAATTGTAACATAAATGTTCTTTTATAAATGATGACAAAGAAAGCTTTTTAGAAGATAATAGGACTCACTGTCATATCCAAATAGAAGGTACCATGCAATAAACTATTATTTTCTCATTCTCTAGTCCTCCTGATATGGCGCCTGAAGTACAAAGTGTAGGGGTTTGTGGATACAATGTAAACTGTGAGTGAGAAATACTGTAATTGTAACAAAATAGATCCATAAATATCTGTATTAATAGAACATTTTGATCTGTGCACTTGATTTTTCACTTGAGAGGGCAACGGTTTGATCTTATTCCACTTGAGAGGGCTGATCCCTTCATAATAAGTACCCACTACACTATGAGACATTGAATACCAACATCAAGCAAATACTCTTCGTGGCTCTGCTGTTCCCTTCTGGGAACCATGTAAACCAATTTGAATGGAGATCTGGAAGTGAGAGAATCATCCCAAAGGCAAGAGGAAAAGACCAAACACACTTGAGGAGATCAGAAAAGGAGCAAGCTTAACTAGCCTCTGAGCTGAGGTAGCCTCTCATGTTTTCATTATCTTCTATTCATCTTGTATAGCTCTGCCAGAAAGATTACACTGCATGATTTTTTTCTAGAGTGAGAGGGGCTCTGATGAGGTTGCCTCAACCCATTCAAGAAGCCAAGCATACAAAATATGATTTAGGATACAAACTGAAACATACCATTGATACAAAATTTATGATAAAATTACATTACAGCAGCTCAATCTGAAAGAATCTATGTTTCTCCTTTGTATAAAACATATTATACCAGACTCTCAGTGGGGATATGTTTTCATAGCTCATTCACTTTCACAGAGCTACACAAATCTACACCAGGTGAGGATCTTGCCTAATACCGATTTTCTTCATAGCATTCCAGCAAGGGATTTAATACAGGATTAAATGTGTATTTCCTCTCTTACTGTTTATATTGCATTCTCTGTGTGTTCTTAAGATATCTATAGACAATTGAAACAGAGGTTATGCATTGATCAATACTAGAAAGGGAAAAAAGGGAAAAAATCTAGTCAGACAAGGTTAATCAAGGTAGCAGATGCAGCTTTGAGCAATAAGACATGTTTCAAGGGAGCTCAAAATGGTGAGAAAGGCTTGTGAACATCCATGAGCTCTAAATCTCTGGGATTGCTTATTCCAAACCATCTTTAAAATGGGGCATTTCACTCTTGAAATTCTCTAAGCAGTGGATTCAGTCAAACAGGAAGATAGCCCTTGGGCTGGAGAAGATTGCTAAAGAATAAATTCAGAATTTGTTGTAAAAGTGGCTGAAAATATATCCTTCAAAGTATGAGTTTCCTTTTTTAAAATTTTCTAGTCCTCATGTTATGAAAATATCCTGAGGACATTTCAGAAGTGCACAAATCTACCTCTCTAACTCAAGCAGTCTGGTATATAGAAGTTATTCATTATTCAGTGGAAATTATTGGAGGTCTGCCATAGGTAAATTCAGGCAACTGCTTGGGAACAGACTACATACGTAGGTGCTTAAAATTAACAGTTTTGGAAAAAAATCTATGTCAAATACCTTACAAATGTCTATAACTACTTGCAAAATCAATGAGGCTGCTTAAATTCCCAATAACCTTCCAACATCTCCCTGGATATGCTGCAGATTTGGACTTCTCATCACGCACTTGAGTAGCTTAGCAAGAGTTTAAAAGCATGATGTATCATAGGGGATACAATTCAGCTAGGGAATTTAGCCCATAGAGGAAAGAGAGTCCTAAGATCTCAGAACTGGAGTTACCAGGAGGTATACTGAGACGCTTTCAAGTCAATTTTAAAGTTTGCAAAATAATATTTTCTTTATTCAGCTTTCAGCTAAAAAAATCACATTTTAAAGCAGAAAGCTTTTAGGTAAACCATTTTTGTTCAATCAAAACTGCTTATGTCATAAAGTCCATTTTCTGGTCTGCTCTAGTGACTGGTGAACCTGATGTAATCGGATCAATTCTCTGTTCAGTGGCAAAGAATTACAATGGAAGCAGGTGATAGACTTGGGCGTTTAAAAGAAAGGTACGTAGAATGGAGGGAGAGAAGACTCTCTGTTTCCCTTTTGCAGGGCTTGAAAGGAGAAATGGGTTCATATTTGTCACATATTTAATAGCTGGAGTTGGATGAGAAAGACAGAGATCCTTTCAACAATTAAAAACACCATGGTGGTAGTAATCCTAGTAGGGCTGACGAAGTGTGATAATATTTAACATCTAACATAGCATGTTGCTTTTAGTGACAGAAAAGCAGAGGTGGTTAACAAGCAAAAATAATGGTTCAGTTTTAGTAACAGTTAGTTGAACAGACTGTAAGGAATCCAGAAATTAAAGACTAAATTAAAGAGAGGAGTTGACTACAAAAACATAGTACAAGAAGATGGGCGAGTCCATATGTCAGAGTAAAGACAACTGCAGGTCATCTAAGTAATAACAATTGGAATGCCTAAGTGTGCTATGATTCTTTAAAAATTCAACCACTATACCTAGTTCTGCATGTGTGCTGGGAAAGATGTTGGGCAGGCAATCTTCTGCATTGATTCTCCAAAGTACTTCATGGATTCTCCTCTCTCTGGTGACCAGCGATTGGACACAAGGAAATGGAACAAAGCTGCATTGGGGAAGTTCAGATTGGACATTAGGAAAAGGTTCTTCGCTGAGAGGGTGGTCGGTCACTGGAACTGGCTCCGAAGGGAGTCGCGACAGCGCCAAGCCTGTCAGAGTTCAAGGAGTGTCTGGATGACGCTCTTAGTCATGTGGTTTAGTGTTAGGTAGTCCTGCGAGGAGCAGGGAGTTGGACTTGATGATCCTTATGGGTCCCTTCCAACTCGAGATATTCTGAGTCTATGATTTTGTAGCTCACATGCATACTTCAGTATGTTGATGCTTCTTCAAAATGGACATCTCCTTCCTTCTCCTTTTTTACCTCCCTGAGCATTCAAATCTAAATTTTTTCTTCCTGAAAAATTAATTACAATGTTTGGCAACTGTGGCTATACAGAAGTTTGCCAGCTGTTAAAGGTCTATCCTTGATTTAATATTTATGTTTTTCTGTGCCCCACACAAAAGCTCTTTCCCATCTCATCATCTGTTGAATTGAATGGGAAAGCCCTTTCCCCTGGAAAGTCCATGAGAAATTCCTCAGCAAAATTGATTCAGACCATCTGCAAACACCTCAACAGACCTTATGCTTTCTATCTATTGTAAGATTCCCTTTTGGTGACAGCAGCTGTAGAATTTATCGTAGAGAACTCTAAGTATAAAAAGCCACACAGGACACATCTCCACAGTCTTTCAGTCTCTTCTTCAGCAGAATATACACCATTATTTTGAAAACGTTGCCTTGGCTTCTCCTCATGGGTCTATCATTGGATTGAGGGCTTTGACCACGTTCATCCATTCTTGTCCCTCGGGAAAGCATATAATAATATGTCTGCTACTACTTATAGTTTTGGGGGACAAGGTTCATTGCTCTGATGTTCCATGGGACAGCTGTCCCATTGTCCTGTCCTGCTGGATGCAACCAGTTCCCCATCCATTACTGAATCTCCAGGGACTACTGCTGTATAAATAATGTATAAATTCTGTGAAGAAAAGCAATAAAACAGTTTTCTCTTCTGAGAAGAAAGGATAGTACATCTGCCAATAAAGTGTTTCATTGTCACACTAGGTAAATTTAGAGTAACACAATTCAAATTACTGGAGTTTAACTTAGCTAAAACTGATATTGCACAGAAGAGTGCTGGCCTCAAAGTTTCTACATCTGTTTTAAACTTATCTTTATTTATGGTTTGGGAAACAACCTCTTGTAAGTCTGATGTGGTGTGATTGTCTCTTTATTTTTGTAAGGAAATATGGCTGAGGGGTGTGATTGTGCTTAATGTACACTGCCCTTAATACATGGTCAACGTTGTAGGTAATAGAAGGGTGTTAGGAAGCCTGCACTTAACCACTTTCTTTCCCATGTATTATACAGTGCTACAGCAGTCTAAACTGTAAAAAAAATAACATTTGGAATGAATCTCAATTGCTGTGTTTCATTTTGGGCTAAAAAAGAGAATTTTGTAATGAGATGTGTCTGTGAAGAAAAAAGGAAGGGAGGAAGGGAGGAAGGAAGGGAGGGAGGGAGGGAGGAAGGAAAGAACAGCCTATTAGCCCAGAAATAAAGACTTTCTGCAAGATGGGATCATAAACACGGAGGCTGCTAATGAAAAAGGTTTATACCTAAAGAAAATGTTTGATAATTTTAAAATATGAGTGAGCACTAACTAAACAGGGATTAAAAAATTAAGTGTTCTGATGTGGAAAGGAGGCTGATAGTTATCAATTTCCAGCTGAAAAAAAAATAGATAAGGAAATCCTGTTTTTTACTCCCATCCTAGGGCTAGTCTGAGGTTCAGCTTTTTGAAAGCATTCAATAAAGAAATCTAAACTGTAAAGGCAGCTGTAAATAAAGAGATTTTAAAAAGGAAAGAAAACCCAAACTGTAGATGGATCCACATCGCAGATATTCTCTCTAATCTTATGGGTCTGAATTGCTTCATTCAAGAATATGCACAGAAGAGTGGTTTTCAGATTTTAAAAATGTAGATCATACTGTAGGAGGCTAATTACACCTCATTTTTTGTTTTAATACTATGCTGAATTTTCATCATCTCTGTAAACTATGTACTCCTCCCATTGGCTAACTTCCCACCCCGTCATCTTAGTATCATTTTTTCCTATCCTTTATTTAGACTTGATTCAAAGTACACTTTGATACATGTAGGCACATAGTTATGTTCATAAAGATAATGGGGAAAGTCCAACTGAACTAGTGTTAGGGATTAACTATTTAAGTAAAGTATTTTGAAACGGAAAGGACTCTGCCTAAAGCCAGACTTTATTGCTCTGTAAAGAGCAACAATTTCCATATGCCAGGGAGAATTCCAAGTGCAAAAGCTTCAGAGTTCAGCCTGAGTTTTGTGATGGTGCCCCTTGGGTTCAAGAGGAACCGAACCATTGGACCCTGCATCTTCTTCAACTATTTAGAGAGTGGAAGGCTCAAAACATGGTTCTGTTTTTTGGGCTCTTGATCCACCTTCTCTATATACATTTTAATTTCTTTAGGTTGCAGTCTGGTTAAAGGAGGAGAAATCTGGGTTGTACTTCAAATTTTGTTGGCTGATACTTCATTGCTATAATGGAACATGACTCATGGCATGTTTCAGCCAACAGTTTTAACTATATGCATGAAAGTCTTCTTTAAGCACGTATTGTGTCTACTATGTCGTTCCGGGTCTAATCTTTTCTGCTTTCACTATTATTTTTCTTTACAGTTTACAAATAGAAGAGATAAAGGAAGATAATGACATTGCAAACATCTTGTGCAAGATGTTATATAGGTTTCTGCTCACTGCCATCCAATGACAACCTTTTCCTGTACACAAACTGCTTCATAACTCAAATCGTGATGAAACCCACAATGTAAACACAAGGGAAAAGTCTGGAGAAATAGACCTATTATTAGAGATTCTCTTCACATTGCAAACAAGTACTGAGGAGAACAATTTTACCTACTTCAGTGAGACAAATTAATAGACACTAGTCAAACTGTTTAAAAGCTGCAGAATCTGAACCTTTTCCAACAAAGTTTATTATTTTTAACATAACTTTCCACAAATCAGCAAAATATGTAAATAATGAAGCTAAATAATTTGGCATTTCACAGAAATGCAGAAACTTTTTAAGAAAACCAGAAAAATTGGGCTCTGGGGTCTTAGGATTTCTCCATTTCTTCACAAACTGTGTCATATAAGCTGTTGCTGGTGATTTATCTATTTGTTTTTGGTTTTTTCTCTGTCCTGATTGTGATTTCTTACAGTTTTCCACAAATACTTTCATTGCTTGAGTAGGTCACTGGAAAACTTATTTTGGAGAATTCTTTGCTCGTGGTTTGATTGTGAGTAGCTTACAGCATTTGATAAGCCCTTTTTATTTAAAATGAGTCACATGAGATGAATCTCCATACTGATTAGATACCAATAACTCATAAAAAATTATTTTAATAGGATCATAGAATAGTTTAGGTTGGAAGAAACCTCTGTATGTCACATGGTCCCAACTCTTACTCAAAGCTTTTTATGCACAAGCACTCCTGATCACAAATCCAAAATGCAGTTTTCATGACTATACCTTTAAAACTGTTTTATAAACATGTCTGCAATACACTCCTGGTCATAACATATGTGCTGATGCACATATTGGCAGTATCAAAGTTCAAACAATATAATTTAAACAACCAGATAAATGTTTGTGGAAACTATCTTTTTATATCTGCTTAGCTCTAGTTACAGCCTTATTTTTCTTCTCGAAAATGTGTAACCTTTTCATTTAAAAAACTAGTTCAGGAGGGTGAGATTTGTGTCAGAAGAGTAAAATTATTTTTGCTTGAAAAATGAGATTAAAAATGTATCAAAATATGGAAAGGTTATTCTGACCTGAGCAGTAATAAGTACACAACAACGGATTACTTCACTTCTGCTTATGCTCCATTTAACTGTTTTCTGCTTGAACCAGCTTTGAAGAACTGCACGAACACGAAAATTCCTAAGACGAGATGGTCATTCACTTAGCTTGCTGTGTTGTCTCCGTTTTGTGTGTGCCCTTGTGCCCCTCTGCCCTCATTTTAGTTCACTGCTCCCTGACTACTGCTTTTCATGCCGTTTTGCATGCACTGCTAGGAATACGGGACGGAATGAGAGATAAGAATGATTATCTTTAACAGAATTCCCTGTTCCTTTTTGACGTCAGTTTTGTTCAGTGAATTTATTTACGGTGGAAGAAGTTGATTGGCAGGTTGATTGAAGAAACCTAAATTTGCAATGCACAGTAGGTAATCAATGCCATTTTCAACCCACCGAGAATTTCAACCTTCAGGAGAGCACATTTGTAGAAAGTTAGTATTACCTATTGGTATAAAAAAGCCAAGCAATTTGTATAAAAATAAATAAAAAGACCTGGTTTACTGTAGAAAGTTTTGAAACCCATCAATTTTTTATATTTTCATGTTTGGGATATTTTGGATGTTTATTTCAGTTTTTTATCTCAGTCTCAAGCTGGTTGATAAACCTCTTCATTCACCCAGTAACTATTTTAGTTTTGACATTTTAAAACCATTGTTTAAACAAATATGAGTGCTTTTGTAAGAATGAGGAGCTTGACGCTATAGGCAATATGGGAAAATCCCCTTACTTTAGGAGAAGACAATCATTTAAAAAATGATTTCAAGTTCCAATTGCTTATATTCGGCATCAGCATCAATTCTTTGGGCTTCGTGTCTAGAAGTTACCTAGGCTTGAGTTTTTTCAAAGTAAACAAGATTTCTGAGCTGAAAACTCTTCTCAGACCTAATGAATTATATTTACTTGCTTCAGTTTTGATAATTTCATCTGAGTTCACTGAGCCCTTGTGGAGGATGATTGTCTGTCACGATGTTTTTTCCCAACAACAAATAATCACAAAACTCATGAAACTCCTGGTAGTTTCATGAAAAAATTTCCAAGTCATTAATCATATCTTATTTTACTGACTTTTTTCCTGTCAGCTCTAATGTATATGATATAACTCCCTGAGCACGTGATACATCAGCCTGTTCTCTGATTACTTTTCTTCATTTGTTGTACAATAGGGCCCAAAGGACCTGAGATCAGAACCACTTTGTCATAAGAGCTGTATGTCCCCATATAAGACACAACCTCCACCAAAAGTGCTTTCACTGTAAGTGATAAAGGCAGCCCAAGGAAATCTTTTTATCCCCCATTTTGCTTATGAAGAATGGAGTAGAGGGAGATTAAGTGATTTGGCCAAAGCTCCCCGGGAAATCTGAGTCCAGAAGTCCTCAGCTTTAATCCACAAGACTATCTTTCCTCTGCTAGGAAACAGATGTTAAATTGGATGTTAATTTTGCCACGAAACTTTTTTTAAGAACTCTGAAAGGCGAATAGTCTCCAAGAATGATTACTTAGCAAGCTACCAGCTCTGCAGTCTTGCATCTCAGAAGTAATTCATTCCATCTTTGCTGGCAGGCTTTAAAAGGCCTTTTGTTTTCGCTCACTGATTAGTATAACAATCTATTTTGAAAGATATGTGGGCTGATAGGGGGTATCATTTATTTGTTTCAATGGTAGCTTTTTGCATCAAAATGTATGAAGCTTTTAAGTGTTGCGGATTGAAGCCTCTGATGTCAAAGATAAACGTTAGGATTATAAATACAGATCCTCTAAAGTATTGTAAGTACTGTAATCAGTAACAGAAATTCGCATCATTCACTTGCCTCCCTTAAAGTGCTGAAGGTTTTTCCTTTTAAAAACCACAGGCACATATATTATCAGTCAATATTAACAACTGAGCCAAACATGTAACATGAGCTAATTATATACTGTGTGTTGCATTATATAAAATTCTCGTTTAATGCTAGACTGCAGTACGTTATGGGTTAACTTAGAATACCACTTGGCCTTCCTCTCCTCCTCTTTTCTGCAATTCAAATAAGTCTTCTGGAAAATTGGCCTCAGTACCAGTGACGTGCTGCTGAACTTACGAGATCTCAAGAATATCCTACCAGATTTCATCCTTTTGTTGTAGAATTGTTTCCATCTGGGGCCTAGATATAAACTTGGAAAATGTAAAGGCTCTTCCCTCTCACCCTGCCTGACTTCAAAACATTGGCAAATAACCTTCCTCATCAATGCAGTACAGATTGGATTAAAACATTGGAGTAAATTATAATTCTGTGGGTGTAGGAATTAGTGGCATTTATTGAAAGTTTAATGTACTGCCTAACAACCCAAGAAGTAAACATATACTTTAAAATCAAGTGAAAATTAACATTGGACATAACAGAATACGAGAGAATAGTAGATTCTGGAAAGGAATATTAGTCACACAGGGCGAGATCTGCTAAAGAGCACAGTTACACACATTTGCAAGTGCTTCATTTGTGTGCAAAGTCTCAGTGTGTGAGCATAACTCCCTGGCTTGAGTCCACAGAGATGTTTTACTAGGCTGGAGTAGCTAAGCTAGGAACATAATCGCTATTAGCTCCTCCACACTCAGAGAAGGCAGTGGTGATTACATATCTAAATCTGTACTTCATGCAAAATTAAATTTATGTTCACTTATTTGCAGCCTGTTCCTCTATGCCACTATGTCAAGTGAAAATGGTTGTGATAGGGACGTTATCTATAATAATATTGGTACTAAGCTTATACTGGGGAACTAAGCAAAAAAAAAGCATAGGAGACATAGTTTGCTGGAGGTATGGTGGAAGAGGGGAGCAAGTTCCTCCAGTGTTTTCAATGTGGCTGCTTGGCTTGTATTTTCTGGTGTATACAGCAAGCTTTAAGAGCTCATCATTTGATACCGCTGCCAAATGTCTCCAGCCTTTGTGCTAGACATTTGTACATAAACTTTTGTGTGTGTGTGTCTTTCTGTGCCTTTGTTATTGTTAGCGCACCAAGAAACACTCTTATGACTTTTACAATAAAAACCCATTTAATACTGAGAGGCCTTTACAATGATAACCGGAATTTAAAACATGCTGTCCTAGGCACTCTGAGCTAATAGCCTTTCTTATTTTCTCCACATCTCAGCAGCAGTAACTCTGGAAGTTGTGATCTGTGTTTGGGCAAAACCCAGTTTTCCTGCTTTTTTTTTTTTTTAATATATATAATCTATCTGTGTAGTCTCCCCAGTGTTCACACCATTTCTAAAATTAAAAGGTAATCTCTGCATTCCTGACTGGCAGATATTTGTTATGCTCCTTTTGTCAGTAGCACTGATAGGTTCATGACCAAAAAAGTCTGCTAAAAATGAGAACAAAGACTCCTTCTGTATTCAAGCATACTGACATCTAGTTTCATTAGTGTCCATAACTTATAAGCAAGTGCTCTACAGGTGAAGAGCAGCTGTGCTAGGGCCCTTTTCAGAAGCACCAGTGATGTTGTCCGCATTATCGAGTAGTGCAGACCAGCAGGAGTGGATCCGCTTGTCAGTACTGAGGATGTGACATCCACACTATACATGCTCCCTGTGTGGGAAATTGCCTTCCAGCTAGTCTGGTCCCACAAAATAAAAGCCACTCGCAGCTGCAGTGCACTAGGTGCATACCTAGTTCACCATTTTCAAGAATATGTATATCCGTTCATTGCCTGTTGGTGTAGGCATACTGCTGATGGCCTCAACCATGCTGTAAGGCACCTCTAATGTTTTCCGAGGTATAGTCCAACTGTGGCTCTTACAGAAGCTGTTTGTAGCCTCTGGTGTTACTCGTCTACACTTTTCCTTCCAGATGTAATGGCTCTTCCATCTTTTATCTACCCAAATATTATTTACTTTGCCTTTGTATGCCTTGAATGTGAAATAATATTCAGGTGAGAGGTATGTGGTCTTTGTTTTTCCAAAGGACGCCTTCCAGAACCTTCATCATGTTTTGAAAAGTAAGTGGTATGAGTTTTCTTCCTAAATATTGTTTTTCCAATTTATTTACCGATACAGTAAATCTCATATTCCCTCAGTATGGATAACCTTATAGCTCTGAGTTTTATTCATGTGCTTCTTCCTTCCTTCCATGTTAATTTTGTTGATTTTGGCACCGGTGCAGCTAGTCCTACTTAGTAACTATCTCATTTGCTTTTATAATGATAAAATGGAGTCTCATTCATCTTCTGCTAGAGGGTTCTCCATTGGCCTTATGGAGAGTGCCTCTGGCTTGCAATACTGCTGTTATCCTCTGTGTCAATGCTATGCGATCACAGCTGGGCCGGGTATTAACCATCAGGTAATATAGTTCATTGCATATGTCACTGCATTGACTTACAATGTTTGGCAAGGCATGGACTGCTCAGAGTGGGTAGTCGCGGGCTTTGACTTTTGAGTGCTGTATGAATCACAGAGTCACAGCATAATTCAGGTTGGAAGGGACCTCTGGAGGTCACCTGATCCACCCTGCCACTCAAAGCAGGGTCTTTCACTACAGGTTATTTTTCTGGAGTAGGTGGCTTCTTTTGCTCAACAACTTGTTTTTCGTTGGGTTCCCCCCTCCCCCCCCAAGTTCACTTCTGGAGGTATGAGATCCCAGTAATGAACCTACTCCTAGGGATTGGGGGGATATAGGCACCGAAAACTTTAAGACTGACTCTTCATTTGTAAATCAATTAGAAGGTTTTCTGTGCCTTCCTCTTTTTCCAAGAAAAAGAATATTTATTTTTTTTTAGTGTGGCTTTAGTACCAAGTTCTGTAATAGTTTCATAGTTAACTGTGTAAATTTTTTGGGAAAAACTAAAAGCTATTAAAATATTCTTCAAATAAAACACTGATATTACTGCCAGAAACTAAGCTAACTTATTTCTATCTTCCTTTTTTGAAATGTCTGGTTTAAAGATACAGATCAAGAAGATATGTAAACTTTCTCCAGTTGTTTTGTGCATTTCAGTTCCAATACTGATGAGATCTTTAACTGCTCAGTTCTTCCACTGACGGCATATCTTTAATTCATCTTGCTCTCTTGTTCACTCCTGGACAAGAATTCTGACAGAGATCAGCTTCATTCAGTGTCTAAATATAATGAATCCACATTATTTAATGTAAGACCTTTTAATAATATCTTATCAATCTTCTGTGAGTACATTGGAGCTTTCTGAAGGTACAACTACTCTGAAGTCTTGTTCTTGCTGGTTAAATGCTTGAGCTGATTTATAGTACTGCAGAAGGGAAACTGAAGAGACCCATCCACCTAACAGCATCACTAAAATAACCATAGGAAATAGAGGTAATATATTGCCTTATCTACACAGTGGTTTGCTGGGGGGGTGGGGGGAGTCCTAGAAAGATGGAAGTGGCAGCTGCCTGCTCACTGTCAGCAGTGAACTGGGGAATAGGAGCAGAAGAGGAGGCCACATCTGTTTGCAAGAGAACCTCTGCCAGTAGGTATGTACTTAGCAGGAAATACCTGGTGGCAAGAAAAGTTTAGCTAGAAATGAGAAATCATTCCGGTATTTTGGATGGATCTAGACAGTAAAGTGAAACCAGTGAAAGAGTCTGCTCTGGCTTCTGAGGTAGCACAAAGTGGCTTGTGGTAGCTCAAGAATCACAGAATTGCAGAAAATTCACATTGGAGTCACTCCATGCCCAAAGCAGGGCCATCATCCAAGTCAGCTCCAGCCACTTGTCCCTCTGGTTCTGTAAAGTTTAGAAATCTCTGAGGATGGAGACATCACTCTGGGCACCCTTCCGGCATTTGTCCACCCTCACAGTGGATTTTTTTTTCCTTATTTCCAGCTGCAGCTTCCCTTGTTGCAAGTTGTGAGCATTGCCTCGTCTGTACTGTGCACCTCTGAGAAGGATTTGACTCTGCTTTCACTTCTCTGAAGAAAAAGCAGGTTGTGATTTTTCCGTTGTGCAGAACACCTGCTGGTATAGAGACCTAGACAAATCCCACAAAACAAATGGCAAAAACTGGAGCACTTCCTATTTCCTCACTCAAACTGAACTCAGGAGGGGGAACGGTGTTGTCACCATAACTAAACCAGCCCATGCTGCAGTTTTGGTATCCAACAACAGGAATCTTTCAGGAAGGAGGTGGGGAGAGGTGGGGAGAGGATCTCCCATCCTCACTGGCTTTGGTGAAGCTGGAATTTCACTCACAGAAGTGATTATCCAGGCTTGCATCATTTAGGATCCTGTGGAAGACTGTGTTGCAAACAGCGGTTGACAGTTCCTGTACAACGGTCCACAAGTAACCGTAAGTCACACTCGGCCATACTGGAGAAAGTCATAAAGCATCTTCCACATTACTGACAAGCCAGTTTCCTCAGAGCTGAAATTAGACATCTGGGTTTTGTTGTACTAGCAGCAGCAACACTCACGAGCAACACAGTTACCAGTGGGGAATTCTTCTTTCTTCTGAAGGTGTTTACTGTTCCTCGTGTGCCTCTCAAGAGTGCATCAAAAGGTTACAAAGTCTTCTTATCTGAAGAAAAACTTTTCTCTCTCTAGATGAAAGTTTGAAGCTTTGGTAGAACTTAGACAATTACTCTGTATCATGTACATTACATTGTATTTTGTCAAAATTAGAACGGAAGAAAAATACATATTCAACCTAAAACTTAGGCAGAGATACAGTTAATATCATTTTTAAGAGGTGGCATCTCTAGAAACATTTTTACTTTAAAATCCCAATCTAACCACATCTCCAAAATAGCCAACAATTTAGAGATCATCTTGTAATAACATCTATGTTTATTCTGAACATTCATTATTATGAACATTTGAAGAAACAACTCTCTCCAAGACTGAACTCGATAAAGAGATGTACACTTTGCCATTCTTTGAATATCAAAATCTTTGGGTCCGCTGCAAAAGAGGAGAGAAAGAGTTCCAGGTATTACTGACAAAACTGCCTCCATTTATCTCGACCACAGCAGTGGAACAAACACAGAGCGAAGGAGTCCATAGGGAAGCCAACAAGTATTTGCCGTGACATTCCTGTTTAACTTTTTCTGTTAATATGAGATTTTAAATGCATGTTATTGCAACTGCTTGGAATGCTGAAACTTTACAATCTCAGTTGTGCTGTGGATTTAACGCATATTAAAAAAAGAATCACGAGTAGCTCTTTTATCCCTTTATGTAACACTTCAAAAGGGTTTACAATATTACCTACATAAGCACGTGCAGAGTTATTTGGGATTTTTTACACATTAAAGCATTATCTGAAAAATGTGGTTTTTTCAATGTGAAACACAAGCTAACAGAAATTATATTTGGTCCACAAGTCCCTGTCAAATTTGCGTAACTTTTTTCACTGTCTTTCCAGGATTAAGCTGTTAATGAAACATACAGTGCTAGAGTGCAGGATATACATATGCAAAACCAGAGATTAAGGGCAGTAATTTTCAAAACCGTCTTAGAATAGGATGCAGGACTCGATGCTTTAGAGTCTATAACACTTCTGCAAATTAAAACTATTCCTCTAAGTTAGTTTTAAAACTTTTGAAAAAGCTCTCTCCAGAACTAAAATGTAAGAATCAAGTAAGTATTTCCCTAAGTATTGAATTAGCAATTACTTCTACAGCATCCATACCCTGGAATCAGTGTAATACACAAGTCAATACATCAAAGCTGCTGCCCACGCTTATAGACAACAGTGTATTTTACGTGATGAATCATTGACTTGTTGGAAAGATCTTCTTCTAGTGAAAAGAAGACATACCTTTTCCATTCAGAATTCAGAGCTTTTTGAAAACTGCAGCTAAGGTATATATTTTTTGGAAATGCACTTCTGATATTTTTGAAATTAGGTTTTAAAATAAGAAATAATTGAAATCTCTGTAAATCTTACTCAGATTAAACCTGGAGAGAAATAGGAATAGGTTCTAAAAATTCATGCTATTTCTAATCATCTGTTGTCAATTTCCTGGGTCTAGCTCAAATGAAAACTGAAACAACCGAAACATTAATCTGATCTGAAATGGAGGCACTAAAAATTTTGCAAGATGCATTCTCAGAAAACTACCAGACCAGTTTTTCTGAGACCAAAGAGCTTCTGAAGATACAAATAGGCATCCATTAGCGTGAATGCTTCCCTGAAGCAAAGCCCTGAATACATCAGAAGTTGTCTACTCTGCATTTCTATTTATGGGACACTTGCACCATTAAGCATTTCAAACCTCAAGGAGGGAGGATTCATCCACGTTCTCTTCAGCAGAATGCGAAGAGATTTCCCATTACTTGTACTATAGATTTTACATAATCTATTGTTGCTTGGTCAAAATAATTATTAGGAGCACATGCCTGGGAGGAACTATGTGGGTTATTAAATGCAGTTCCTGTAATCATACACATTGATTCTCCATAGTCTCCTTCAGAAACTACTTGTCAGAAGTAGCTAGTTCTTTGCTCGTCACTATTCTGATTGAAAGATCATCTCAAAGCCTTCTACTTTTAGGTTAGGAACCTTCTAATTTCCAGGCTAACTTGGCTTGAGAAGACGTTTTTATTCTGATGTTCTCCTTTAGCTCTGTCTCTTTCTGTTCATCCTGACATACTTCAAATATACTTTGACTTACCTACATATAGACAGCATTCATTAACCTTCCCAGCCTTGCTAGGAAGCAAGCTAAGCACATACAGGGTTACCTATGCAGCCCTTTGCAGACAGACCCAAGGTTGCTCTGCTTGTCTTCTGAGCTGGCTGAGGGTGAGGCAGCTTTGAAGTCAAAGCAGTGGAGCTGCATGAAGCTGCTCTATGCCAGGGTTCACAAGCCCTGCTGAGAGCCTGGCTGAATAAGCTCCAACACGGTGCTGCACTCCTGTGGCTTTTGGATAGGATTTGGTGTGCATCCAGTCAGCTTGATGGGGGCAGAGGGAGCTTGGGACTATCTATGAAAGACAGGTAGAAGTGTGGTACACACGTGTATGTGTTTAGACATATTTCTAGCTCAGAAACATACCTCTTCTAAGGAAAGATCTCCATTCCCCAATCTTTCTAGTAGTCCTTCATTCCACCTGTTCTATTTTGCATTATTCTTTTGCAAATGTATGCCATACATAGCATTAATGGTCTTGATAATCGTATTTCAGTGTTACGGGATTATTACTTTTAGCCATGATGTCGCATTGCAATGTCATTGCATTATAAAAAATCATATTACTTTGAGAACAGGGATGTGATTGGATCAGTGGAGCTCCACATATTACTGTTAAATATGAAAAAAGTTTTGCTAGTGGATTCAGGAACAAGCAAAGTTTCTAAAAGTAATTTCATGTCTAATCTCTAGGATAAACGGTAAATATCCCCCCCGGGCAGCTACTAGGCAAAACCTAAAGAAGTTCTACACATTTGTTCAGAATATCATTGGGAATCTTAAATCCAGACTGGTCAGCTCCAAATGTTATGAAATAGTATATTAGAGAGTATTACGCTACTAAAAGAAAGTGACCAACCTGCAGCTTATACAGCATCTTTCATGTTAGTAATTTAATGCTAACTGTAAGAATAGACCGCTTTGATTTAGTACAGATTTTCACCTGGCTCTGTGTGTTGGAAATGGGAAGAGCAGATAATCTTTCTATTAGTAAGAAACAGTCTTTAAAGATAAAATACTGCCAGCTCTTAGACACCCATAACTCCTTTCTATTGGATACTATTCCACTGCCTTTTACGTTGATGGGGATTTTGCCACGTGGTTCAGTAGAAACAGAATTGAGCCCATGGTCAAGCAGTCACACATGCGCAGAAAGCATAAATATTCTCTGGGGAATCTCAAGTGCTATGACTCTCTGTTAAATCCTCATGTGAGTACAAAAGAAATCTAGAAAAAAATCCCAAAATATTTTATCCATCAAACCTAACTTATCTATGACTAATGACTTTTCAAGTTTGCCTTTAATATGCTGTGCTTTGAAACAATTTACTGTCTATGTTTTATACTTTGTTTCTCTGATTTATATGTCTAAACTTTTAGAATAAAACAGAATAACAAATCTTAGAATAGTTGATCATGCTGAAGTTACATCGCAGTTTATGACATGGAAAGCTGTAAATAGTGAAGTTCTGATTAAGATTTAAATGCTAATTAGGTTCAGTGATTTGGAAACTGCCCTTTGGTACTGAAATACACAAGAAACTCTTCATATTTCAGAACACATACAAAGACTATTAAAAAAAATGAAAATCAGACAAGACATTTTTTCTTATTCCCTGAAGAACTGGCAAATTACTTGAATCAAAAATTTATAATAATCTACAGAATTGTTTATTCTAAAATTTAGGACACACTGGGAAAAATATTTACACAGGCAGCTCACATTCCAGTTCTGTTGGCAAGGTTTCTTTAAAGGTGGAAATCAGCACATGAGTCAAAAGAAATAGATTGGCTCCTTATTTTGATTCATGAAGATGGAAAGCAAGTTTTGTTTGGGCAAGCACACTCTGTTAAACTTAATTAAGACATATGTTCTCAAATCTTCATTGCAATCACTATCCTGGGTAACGGGCAATAGAAACTGACACATTTCCAATTAAACTAATCATAGGAAGAAGCCAAATCATGGCCCATACTTAGCTAGATCAAGACATGCAAGAGTGGAAGACAGGTATTTAAGCAGCAGGCCACAAATTTATTAATTGAATTCCATGGGGAACCATCCATTCACCCTTTCTCACATACCAGACGTTTATCTGGGTCCACTGTGCGTTTGCTGGATTGCCATTCTTGATTTAATAGCTTAAGGTAGACTCTCTTCATATTCGTCTCTATGACTCGGCTGATGTCTGACCGACGGAGACCCACGCAGCTGTAACTGAAGGGAGGAAGAACACTGAGCCAAGTGGAATATCTGCTCTGTGAAAGCTTCAGGTTTCCCTTCTCTCCTCAAGCATTAGATCTCATTTGACATTTGGGCTGCCCCTTTCAGTCTTTGTCTCTTCTGAACACAGTCACAAACTGTGACAAATCATTTCCGTTACTTTCTATTGTTTCTTTGAACTCTTACTTTTCACTGATCTGTACCTTCATAAGAAAGGTGAAAAAACTCTGCCACTTCAACTCACTTGGACTCACATCTTACCTAATCTTATAGCAGGAAACTGATCAGAAAAAATGGAGTGTGGAGCACAATGTTTCCTGGAAGCCAGCTCAGATATTAGATTTTGAGTGATATAAATCTCTCTCTAACCCATGTGAAGTAGAGAAAACAATTTTCTATATTTATATGGACGTTTCTCCAAACGCTGCATTATAAAATATGCCTGTTTCAGTTTCCCAGCTGCCCACCATCCAAAGGCTTGTTCCACATTTCTGCACTTCACTCTAGGAAGACATGGGAGACTTATGTTAAATCATTCTTAGTTTTCCAAGAGCAGGAGAGAGACTGCAACTTTCTTTGCTTCCGTGGTTGCAGGACAATGCGATGGGATAACCCCAGTATTATAACCTGCCGTAGCCTTCACGCATCTCTCACCTATGCCTAAAGTTGAATGATTCAGAACTAGATTTTGAGCAATGCAGTTTATGTGGGAATTCAAAAGTAGTTGTACTTCACCAACAAGTAGGCTGAGTCTCTGTGGCTGAAAACTTATCAGGAGCTCTGGATACTTCACATAAATTTACATATCTTTTCTCTTGATTACATTTGAGTCAGGCAAGTTTACAATTAGACATGTCAGGTAAAGCTATAGCAGCTGTATATTTACAGTCCATCACATTTAGCATTTGATTTGGCATCCGTTAACTATTTGGTGTTCTCTTACCCTTCATCTATTTCAGACCATAAATTAGTCCTATTACAGCACATAAGCTTTGTCAGGTCAGAACAGATTTCCTCCTGAACCTGAAAGGTGCATATAAGTATGCCCTGTTTCTGCACACCAAACTGTATGCGGGGTCAGTTGTTTAATGCCGTGCCTGACAGATGATTTCCTCATAATCCGCTATCCCTTACAGCAGGAAATATGACTGTGGGTGGTATAGCTACACATGGAGTCACTGAGCAGTTCTTAAAATTCAAACTACAGCATTTAACTTTCTGTAGCAAGGATCACTACAAGTCGGGACAAACTGTCGCCTACATCGGACTTTACCTGTTGATTTTTGAAAGGGTCTGGACACTGGGATTGGGGCCATCTGGAAGAAAGCCCAACTCAGAAATATTTTCCTCTTGTAAGCTTTTTGGCATGAATCATGGATCATTTAGGGAAAAAAATAAGACCCTGGAAGATGTGGTGCTGGAATCCCCTGCAAACCACACAGTCTGGTCATTTTCTGTACTTGCAAGAAAGAAAAAGCTGGACGCAATGGTAAGTTAACGTGGCCTTGTTTATGTGATGGGACACTACTCCAGAACTTGAGTAAAAAATCTTGTTTCATGGTTCCCCACAGGGCAAAATTATTCTTTGAGAGCAGATTTGTTCTTCTGAATACATCTAGGTTGTCAGGTATGTGGGCATGGAAATGTTATCTTTTTATATATGCTGGTAGACTTAAGATCAAAAAAAAAAAAAACACCAACTCTGGATAAAGAGAGGACCACCAAAGCTTCTGCACCTGATTATACATTATGAAGATGTGATTATGAAAAATATCACTATGGCACATCTTGCTGTTCCAGCAAGGCACGTGCTTAGCAGAGGCCCGGTTGTGCTGTTGGTGAGGTCTTGATGTGCCCTTTACCCACTGCTCTTACCACACTGCTGACCCTGAAATTTTCAGGTCCTAGGAACATGTGGTCTGTGTAATAAAGATTTAGGATCACATTGCCAGCTGCTGGATTACACATAAACACCAACCTGGATAAAGAGAGGACCACCAAAGCTTCTGCACCTGATTATACATTATGAAGATGTGATTATGAAAAATATCACTATGGCACATCTTGCTGTTCCAGCAAGGCACGTGCTTAGCAGAGGCCCGGTTGTGCTGTTGGTGAGGTCTTGATGTGCCCTTTACCCACTGCTCTTACCACACTGCTGACCCTGAAATTTTCAGGTCCTAGGAACATGTGGTCTGTGTAATAAAGATTTAGGATCACATTGCCAGCTGCTGGATTACACATATTGGACATTGATTAGCGTTACCAACAGGGATAATGTGAGGTGAGTTCCTATGCTTTTCTTTCCTGGGTTGGGTGAAGAAATGTGTGTAGTGTCTCTTTTTATCATACTGCCCATAGATAGATTGTGTCTAAGGTGCTGCTCAGAAAAACAGTGCCACTGAGCATGTGCATGCCACACTTGTAACAGGGCTGGTACCCTGCTATTTAGTGACACTAGTATTTGATGAATTTCTTTGATTTGCTTTAAATTTATTTGCTGTAAATTTCAAGAATGACCGTTCCCCTTTGCTGTCAAATTAATACAGTTCTTGTCTGGATGTGTGAGAGGGATGAATGGCTGGTGAAAATCATAATAGGAATAAAAAGTAGCTGAAGAGTGGCTTGTAGAAGAGTGTGCTTCCTTTCCAGATGCATTACATTTTCAGATTAGCATATCTCATTTCAACTGTGATGAATCCCCCTAATGTGTAAAGTTTTATAGTTGTTTATTATAGATGTTTTCAGTCAAGCCTTTTCTGATTGTTACCATTATTTGTGTAAAAATTATGTAACTGGGTTACTTTGCCACCCATAAAGCACTAGTAACCTAAATGTCATTTTGCAACAACCTGCTAGTTTTTGAGGTTAAACATATATTGACTGTAATAGGAGTTCAGACCTGAGTTAAGCACATTGGGAACTGGTTCTTTACTATTGTGATGAGAAGAAGTGAAAATACCAAAATGTGGCATTCTGATTTTATATTGCTCTTTCGAAACAAAACACTGTCATCTCCAGGCCAGGTATAAAGTTGAAGCAGAGCTGTGTGAAAAGGGACTTCATTCTCATCGTTTACACAAAAATCCTGGGGGAAAAAGAAAAGATAATACAATGTTAATCAAATGTGTTCTAATCATGTCTCTATCTATACATGTGTGTATATATATGTATAGTATATACACATCTATATCGGTATGCATGTAAAAGTTGATCAGGAGCTTTTGGGGGCAGGAATAATCTTTCAATCATTCCTCTTTCTAATATCTAGGAATTGAATGAAGCCTCAATACCCCAGATCAACAAAAACAAGGACATATAAGAGTATTTAATTAGCAGGATGACAGGAGCTATGAGAACTTCCTATAGGATTACGCACAGGTATTTCTCCTTTGGCATTCTCTTGTCTTCGTCCACTTAGGAAATTGAGGAAACTACCGCTAAAGAGGCTGTTGTCATCTTAGTGAGTAACTTGTGTCAGCTGAAACCATTGAATCTTCTTCTTCTAATAAGAGTAGGTTATTATAGTCTGGTAGCAGAGAGTACCTGGAGTGCATTGGGATTGCCTCCCTCCATACCTACTGCAGTAGGAACAAATACTTTCCCTTTTAGTGTATTTAACATTTTGTCATTGTTTAATTTGTGATTAAAATAATTGTACTGACGGAATTTTCTTTTGGTGTTTATGTCAAGCAGGCCAAATTTTCAGTCAGATTCCTAGACAGTGATTCTTATTTTTAGGTGACCTGTATGACTAGATAAACCAAATGTAGCAAGATAAACTACTCAGCAAGTTTTCAGCAACCTGGGTAACAATCTGTTAAATAATAAATGGTATGGATATATTTAGGAAGTGTTATACCAGAGTATCTTTCCCTTTTCCTTTCTCTTTTCCTTTTCCTTTCCTTTTTTTTTCCAGGACACAATAGCAGTTTGTCAGTTTGATGCACTATCTAAATGAACTGTCCCAGTTCACCAGGGCCTATTGCTACCACAGGGATTATATAGCTACCTATAAGCAAAGGAGGACACATCAGGAGAGAATTTCTTGGGTTTAAAATGACTCACAAGTAAATGGTGTCCTTAGTATTGGGTCTGACATTGTGGCAGCCAACGGCACAGAGCAGCATCTTGCTTCTCAGCTCTTGAGGTTGTTTTGAACTGTTTTGCCAGCCAAAGCCTATGAGACCCCAGCTCTCATCAGATCTACATCAAAGCCCTCACTGGAGAGCAGGCAGACGAAAAGAGGAGTTGGCCTCCCTTCTTGCTGACACTTGCTGCTGCAAGCCCTCTGGCTGACGGGTAGGGATTGCCACTGCAGAACGGACACCTGGATGGTGGCAAGGTCCTTCTGCTGTTGCAGCTGAAGTTTGGCAAAGCTGGCACCAGGGAAGGGAAGATTTTTTTGGTTTGTAGATTTGCTTGCTGGTGCTTTATGCTTGTACGTGCATGAGAATTAGTCAGAAAGGAAGAAATCAGTGACTCTTACTGATAGAAGAGCACCTCAGGCTGCTTTTGAGGTTTTGGAATGATGCAAATGGAAATACCCGTCTCCTTAAAAAACTGTGTGAACCTCTCCCCTCACTATTCACCTGGCCGGGGAGGATGTGTTTATAGGAGGTCCTTGCACAGCAGAGAAGTACGCTAGCAATTCCTTCATCAGCCTAACCCTTCATGGTTAGGAAAAAGAGTCTGCCCGGATGTTGGCTGAGTGTGCCTGGCTGCCTTAATAGTCTTCTGGTGCCATACGCTGCGTGCAGAAATTGGGACGGCACTAACAGTTGTCAGAGAGCCAAGCAGGCAGCCAAGGTGCAGCAGGGGGAAGGGGGGTTTCTCTAAGTCGTACTTGGCTAAAGCTCAGGCTTGAACTCTGCATCTGTAAAAGCTAATGAGCAGAAATCCGAAAACAGATGACACACATCCTTCAGAGCGTTATAAAATACATGATTTGCAAAAGACGATTTCCTAATATTTTTATGTCAGAAGGGTACTCGGTGAGATTAGGATCTCAGAAAGCTGTGTGCTAAATGTACCTATAATGAGATATTATTGCCTCCTCAAGCAGTTAGCTGCTAGATAGACAAGGCATGCAAAGACAGTCTTTTATCCTTATTTAATAGATTAGGAAATGAGGTGATCAAATAGTTTCCACTGGAGTCTTTAAGACCATTCATGGAAAGGAAAGAACTGAACCCGACAGCTCACACACCTAAATTCAGTTCCTTGACTGTAAGGTCATCTGTCCTTTCCTCTCCCCTCCTAGATTTTTATTACGAAGAGTACAATCACAAAATGTACCAGTCTTTACCTTTTGGTGTAAATACTCCTACAACTGTAACCAGAGCAGTTGCGTGATACAGCACAGTCCATTTTTGCAAACAGGCTCCAAACTTGGTCTCCTCTGCAGGCAGTTTTGTTGTGGTGTATGAAGCTGCAGCATTCATATGATTATACTGGCAGGGAGGAGAGGGAGGGAGCGAGCCTCCCTGCTGCAGTTGGAACTGAAATAATTTATTCATGGTAACGTTTTTAGAGCTGATAAAACTCATTGTCATGCACGCATTGGAAAAGAGAGGGTTTAAAAAATCAGGAAATACTCAGAAAGCATGACTCTCAAAGGCTGTATAATCTCATTATTTTTGGGTTTATTCTCAACCTTGGGGCTTGGCAATAAATAGAGGCATAGTGTCTTTCACTCAGCTGAATCACAAAGCTCTATCGCTTCTTTTTTTTAAAAAGAGGTACAGTTGGCTGATGTATTAACTTTGTAATAGATTGCATAATGTCCCTTCTTTAATGAAGTACTTTAAAATCCCTTAATTACTGAACTGCTTGTATTCATGCTTCCAGATTCGATGATTACAAGACTGAGGGATCCATTTTTAAATGAGATGGTCCCAAGTTAACAACAAATACATGTACAGTTAACTTTGCCTAAAGAGGCATAGCCACCAAATTTTCAACAAATCCAAACAGGATACTTTTTAACCTGTTACAGTACAGGTCCTCTTTATAAAGCTGTTATAGTACTTATTTGTATGAAATCCATTTAGTTTTGCATATAGTATAAACCAGTTTCATTCTATTGAAAGTGCAGAAAAATATTTTTTTCAGATTTTAAAGATGGTGAAAAAGCATCAAGGTTTGAGTGGGCATTACCTCTTCATACC
Organism: Aptenodytes forsteri; assembly: GCF_000699145.1. Lineage (NCBI taxonomy): Eukaryota > Metazoa > Chordata > Aves > Sphenisciformes > Spheniscidae > Aptenodytes > Aptenodytes forsteri. The sequence goes on from NW_008795695.1 coordinate 643,891, forward strand.
GAAATGGCTCCTTGTGCCCATATGTTACAAATAATATCCATTCTATATATGTGCTATAAATGCATCCAAATGTACAGCAGTAGTTTTATGTGTGTGAACGAGCCAGGGAATGCATGATTAGCAAGCCATTGTAAGGTGCTGTGAGAATACATACTTTGTGAAATGTATACCTCAACATAGTTGCCAAAAAGCCCCAGATGATCATTTTTAAAGTGTTTTCAAATATTTATGGGTCTTTAGGGGACCTATGAAGACCATTCACTTTCCAGAAAACAGACCGATGTAATCTGAAGAAAAAATTATTTTTCTGGCCACCCAGCTGCACCAAGAAACTAGGTGAGATATATTGATATTACTTGCATGGAGATAAGTCAAAGAATGGTTTTCTTGGTATGTGAGGCTTGCAATTTTGTAGTGGAATATATCAAAATCCAAATTTGGTACTGGAAAGTTACATTTGTTTTGCAGTCCTGTAGTCACTGAGGTGACACAAACTGTTTCACAGCCTTCCTTGAAGTAGAGATAAACAACTTCAGTTTCTAAGTCTCTTGAGCCCCCTTAGCTTTCTCCAAATGAAGAAGTCAAACATCTATCTATCTCTAATACAAGCAAAACCTACTATGAATCAACGGTGTCTATTTCACAGAGAATACTTGCATTTGAAAATAGTAAATTACAAGCTATACATAATGCTCTTCAGAATTGTTAGCCTGGGAATACACTTTCGTACTAGTTATGAAAATAACTAGAACGACCCATTTTCTTCGGTTTCAACAGCTGCAAGTAAACACTACGTTTCTGAGGCAGTCTGAAAGGAGAATAACAGTTATTTTATTGTTTGAAATGAAATGTAAAGAAGTTTTAAAGTGCTCAGAGCTGCAAATCTGGTAAACAGCTTTCTTGTCCATCACATGCAATAAAAAGTATATGCACTTGTAGATACGGATGGAGAAACCTAAACAACATCAAAGTACTTAACTGTCCATCTGCCATTTTTTTGACTGCATGCTATGATAATCAATGATATCACTGCAGTTTACTGTCCCATACTGATTTTCTCCATAGACCACCAAAGGTATAAAATTTCCATTTCCAGGATTCTTTTTTCTCCTTCTTTCCAATAAGCTGTTACAGTAATTTATACACAGATTTAACTCTTCAGTGGCATAGTATCAACTGAATTTGATTTGGTTTTGTAAACAGAGCAAAACATCATTTCTTCCTGTGTCCTAGGAAAATAAGGGAGGAAGATACTGTTCTGTTACCCAGTTCCACTGGATCACATTAAAGTAAACTTTCCCGTGCCCAGATGATGTTCATGTACTAGTCTGTCTTTAAAGACTCAGTCATTCATTTCATAGTACTGAATTTAAGCACAAGGCACATTTCAGTAGGACTATTTTGAAGGTTTGGGCTCTTTTTGTTCCACACTTTATTCAGATAAAAAACATTTTTGTCAGTAAATTTGAAATTATTGGTGCACGTCGTTCCTTCTACAGTGCTTTCTAACTGTCTGGTGACTTAGTCTTTCTTCACAAATGGGGAGCTGAGACAAAGAGAAACGAAGGACCTGGTCATGCTGAACTGGGGAATGTGAGCAGGATTTGTCCGAGCTAGTGCTGACCCAGGTGGGCTGGCCCTCCTGCTTCAGTGCTGTATGGTACAAACTTGACTGGCCCCGAACCCAGCCCGTGGTGCTACAGCTGTGTTGGCATGTGCTGGCAAGCTATCGAGTCCCAGAGCTGGCGCCAGCACTGCTAACACATGCCGCTCCACCACCCTCCAGGACATGGTGTTGACATGTCCTGTGTGATTTTCCGCAAGTCCTACAGGAAGTCTGTAGGAAAGTCAGCGATTAAGTCCAGCCCTCCTGAGTTCCTCTGACCGTGCATTGACAGCAAGACCATCTTTTCCTTCCTTTTATATTGGGCTTAAACATCTACTTTTCTTTAGTGAGAATTTTGATTTCCGTACTGAGATAAATACATTCTATCTGCATCACAGAAAATGCATGTCATCGATTTTGCTGTCTGATCTCATTTCTGTTGACCTCTATACATCAAAGTTCTACCCACGTTCATTTCTCCGAAAGAGCTTTTTGTTGTTTTAGCGAATTTATTACTTTTTCCACCTATCCTTTTAGAAAAATTGGAGCACCGTGAGTGCACATATGAAAAGTATTCCTTTGCTGAACTAAAGAATAAGCATTAGTATGAGCCCTGGTATGTGAGAGACTCATTCTGCATTTAGGGCAATATCACAGATAAAGTAACCGAGTCAAAGAAAATTTTCTGACACATAGGAGCCAACACATGGCCTGTCTCATTTTCAGTCTGATGCCAGATTCATAGTAAGCAATTCCGCAATCAGTAAATATGGCACTTACATTTACATTTCGCTAAGGTTTGAGTTAGTTGTTGGGAGTAAGTTTGTAGTTAGTTTGTAAGTTTGAGTTAGTGTTGGGAGTTCGCACTCCCAACACCTCCCCATCATGAACACTGACAGGTCTAAAAGTAAACACTTGGGCCGAGTACTTCAGTGGGATTTGTTCTGAGCTGTTCCTTGCTGTACTGATAGTCTAGAACTTCTTCACTGAAGTAAAAGTTTTTACTGAGGTAGACCTGTTCATCACTAATATATAATCTCCTTGCTTCCAAGAGAATAAAAAAACAATACATAGAAATTTTAAAAAAGCTGTGATTTGAAAGTGGGGGGGAAGCATGATATCATCGTGCTTCCTTTTTACTCAAACAGCTGTCTGTCTGTCTATTTCCAGCAAGATAAGGTGGCTATACAGAAAAAAAAAACCACACCACAAATGCAGAAATGTAGCTGCTTTGTGTGGAAGGTAGTTTTTCTAATCACTATGGCAGAAGAAATTATCAAATTATAAATTTCTACATAATAATATAGGTTTTGAGTGGGGAAAAATAAGTATTTGGACAAAACTTACAACAACCATCAGAAAATGTGAGATAACCAATTAAACATGATAAAGGTGCAGTCTGAACATTTTCCAAAAAAATTGCTATTATGTTTTGCAATATTTTTACTCAAACACTGCTGAAGTATCCAGTTTCCTCTTAGGAAAAAAAGCACAGAAAAAAGATAAAAATTGTTTTTACATCTCAATTCAAAAAAAGAAAAAGGGCATCCATTGTTGTCTACATGCTGCCACTTTACACAGATCTTTTCTGTCATTTCCAAGCTCATAAGATGCCATTTTAGTCAGTTTTATTTAGGTTGTATTCTGGATAATTTTACATGGAATTTGCACTGTAAAGAAAGGACATAATTTTTTTGAAAAGAGAGATGAATGTATTAAAAGAATACAATAATTATGTCCTACAGGTTTTTTTCAGCCTAAAAGTTTTACATAAAGTTTCAGGTGTGCTCGTCTTGGAGAGGTGGGGAAGGAGGAGCTGAAGACCGCCAGCTCCTAGCAGTTGCGTCAGTCTCAGTTTTCCAAAAGAAAGCAACAACATGGGGCCGATTTCTTTCATTACCCTACTAGTGCTTGCCTCGCAAGCAGATTTTAACCAAGTGTGCTGGTCTTTGCAGGGACACAAAGGGGAATATCACAAAGCCTCCTCTGGGCCTTTCTGCATGGATCCACACACAGTTACTCCTCTTGTTGCCTCCCCAAAAATCCCTTGTACGTGCGTTGCGCTTTCCTCCAGGGACTGCGGTAAGACAGTCTCTGCCTAAGCCATGCGCAGGAGCAAACTGCATCTCGCACATGTGGTGCAGCTCACAAAAGTGGAGACCTTGCAGCTCTCAGTCCTCAGCACAGCAGCAATTTCCCTTTGTATTTGCAATCCAGACAGTAAGCACCTGAAGAAGGGGCTAACCCCAAACGTGTTCCAGAACAAAGGTCCCAGTCTCTGCTAACGTGCGAAAAGCCTGTGTGTGCACAGAGTTGGGTGATGTTTAGCAGCAACGCTAATTTATTCACGGAAGTAGGAGCAAGGTGAGGAAAAGAAATTTGCCATTGGGGAAGACGGGTGCCAAGGCGATTGTATGATACGATTGCCAGTGATAGCAAGGGACAGAATTGGATGACCGAGGAGGTCCCTTCAATCTTGTACTCTCGTGTAAGTGTCAAATGCAAATAGATTTTAGTGAGTGTTAGAGACTCAATATTTGATCTTACCCTGCCTGTCATGTCAGGCCTATCAAGAGGTAAGTTGCTCCTGTTCTATGTATTGCACGGTGCTTCATAAGTCACATATCACGGCAGACTGCTCAGCCTAAGGATTTATATGAGACTCCAAAACCAAAAACTAAACAAGTAAATTGCCTTTAGAATCTCACACTAGGCTTGATCATAGTCAACAACTGGAAACTGTGCTGCAAAAAAAGAAATAACTCACTAACAGCAAACAGAAACGCATATCTAGCTGTACTTAAAATTCCAGGAACACATTGTAGCTGCATTCAAGACTCATTAAAAGGGGAAGCAACTTTGAAATTTTGCCAGATATTTTCCGGGATGAATGACTCCCTTTCTGTCTTGCACACAGAACACACTGAGAAGCTGTGTTGCATACTGCAGCAATCTCCTATTTCAGCACGAAGAAACTGTCAGAGATAAGGCAAGAGATATGTAATATTATAATCATTATTTATTCTAGATTAATGACAGGGGAAAATAGCCCTTTTAGTTGCAGCTTGCATGCAGAAAAACATTCATCTTACAGAGCCCAGACTGTCTATTGTATTCACAATATATTAGCAGTTAGCTGATCTATCAGCTGAGATGAATTATTACATTGGCTTACAGTGATACCAGTTTTCATTATAAGGCAGTCATCCAAGTCCTTTCCTATTCTGTTTGCACATCCTTATTTCTTTGCTTTTCCTTTATCCTGCAGGTCCTCTCTGGCCAGGAGGTTGGTAGGCTGAATTTAGTTTTTTTAATGTCTGAAATGCATGAAGAAGTAGAAGCAGCAACTAATCAAGCAAATGGTTTTCCAGGGAATTTGTTTATTTTGTACCACACCTTGTTGTTAGAAGCGTGTCTTCTTTTTGTAGACCAAACTTCCTTCTCCTTAGACTAAAGCATGTTACAGCTTGGGTAGACAGGGGCGAAAAGGAGGGTTGGGGAGCTGTTGGTGTTTCGTTGGTTGTTCTTTGTTTGTTGTTATTCTTGTTGTTTGGGGTTTGTTTTGTTGGTTTGGTTTTTGTTGTTTGGTTGGGTTTTTTTACTCCCTGTTAGACAGCAGTGAATCTACTGGCTAAATAAAGGAATAAGTCCCAGAGAGAAATTTGCAACCCTGGGTTGATATAGTGCAGGATTTCAGAATAAAAGAGAATAAAGGTGGAGGAAGGAGGGAATGGCAGGCTATACTTTCACTGTCTAGTAGACATGGCTCAGAAAATACTCTCAAGGACAAATTTTCTAGCCTTTGGCATTGCAAGCCTGCAAGCACGGCTTTGGACACAGCCTGAGCAAAGCCATTGGACCCCACAGGACCCTCATGCCCAAGTTTACTCCAACATCTTAGCGGCTGTCCTCCATGATGTCCCTGGGGCTTCTCTTTCTGCCCTCAAAGCTTCAGGCTTTGGGACAGGAAAGCATGGTAGGGAAGGGGGGGTTCATATATTTACTTAACAATATTTTCATGTTAAATTGACGATACCATTTGACTGACAGCAGTAGCAGTCCCTCCCTGTTGTAGTATAGTCTCAACCCCTGGACAACATCGGTACCCATGTTCAGTAATGCTGCCCTCTCAACAGGACTCTTGTAGGTATACAGCCCTGAAACTGCAATTGTCTCTGCGTGGCAACCCCCTGCAGGTTCCCTCAGCTACCCAGGGGTTTCTGTGTGGCTACCAAGTACAACCATGGAGTCCACTGTATGATCAGGATGCTCTTCAGTATGACAGAGAGAGGCTGAGTCTTTAAAACGTAAGTATGCATAAATTTATACATACATACACACATACATGTATGTGTATTTTGCAAGAGGAACTTTGGCAAGTTTTTTCCTTCCTTAAGGGATTTGTTCCCCTCCTCCGCTCTCCCCCCACTCCCCTTAGAAACCACTGTTGCTCGCTGATGGCTTGCATGCTTCAAGCTGTATTGTATGATTTTTGGGGCAGGGTTTCTTGCACCTTGCCTATGTTTGAAGAGGAAGCAGCAGCAGGCACCACTTCAAGTCTAAATAATGATGACAATAATCATTTCCAGCAGACAGACGATCTCTTCCTGGCTGGCTATAGTCTGACTCTTCAGCCAATGTAACTGGCAGCCCTGATATTTCCTCTGAGCCTGGCACAGAGTTAGGATGCTTGGTAGTGTTCTAGATGCCAATTTATCAATTTATTCCTTAAAGCAGTCTGATTTTGTTGCATGTGAAAATATATACTTATCTATTAAAGGAAATACAAGTAGAATAAAACAGGAAATATTAAAACACAGCATGATGCAGTGAGATATGGTGTTTCTTAAACAGTAGCAGTAATCTTAATAAAATGCAGATGCAATCATGTTGAGGGAGCAGTGTGGTAATAAAAAGTGAAGAAAAGAGCAAGGTGCATAAAAAGAAGGTGGAGCCCTTGGGTGGAAGAATGTCTTTGAATTTAGCAAAGACGTAATGTGGCGCCTGTTACAATTGCACAGCTTTGCTTTCAAAATGTAAAGTCAGCGGGTGGGCTGCTTTCATGCCTGGTGTAACTCCACCAAAGTCGGTGGAATTATACCCATTCTAAATGCAGCTCTGCACAAGCAATATAATAAACTGTAGATGTCAATAAAGTCAGATGGACATTATATTAAAAAAAAAAAAGGTGCATTCATAAGCATTTCCTTAAATGCATTTGAAATTCATGGCCCTTTTTGTTCATTTTCCAAGAATATTCACAGTGATCATATTTTCGTCATGGAAAACAAATATCTAACAAATGCTTATTCTTACAAGTTTTGTAGCTCTCCTGGAAATCTATTTGGTTTCTGTCTTATGGCCTGGAAAAATGTCAGTCTTCCTACCGGGGAGCTGAAACAATACCATGTGACACAAGAAACCAGTTCCCACACACCACCAGCCTTTTATTCTCTCTTTGTACAGTATCTAGCACAATGAGAAATCTGCTAGAAGACGCAGGGGTTGTATCTGTTAAAGATAATAATAATGAGAGCAAAATAGGAAGACATATTCTTTAAACGTAAGGCATTTAAAGAATAATGCAATCATCAGGCACAGTCAACATGGGTTCACAAGGGAAAGTCCTGTTTAATTAATTTGATATCCTTCTATGATAAGGTCACCCACCTAGTGGATGAAGGGAAGGCGGTGGATGTAGTTTTTCTGGATTTTAGTAAGGCTTTTGATACCGTCCTTTTTGATACTGGCTTTTGATAGCATCCTTCTGGACAAGTTATCCAACTGTGGGATGAGCGGGTTCACGGCGCGCTGGGTGAAGAACTGGCTGAAGGGCAGGGCTCAAAGGGTTGTAGTGAATGGGGCTACATCTGGCTGGTGACAGGTCACCAGCGGCGTTCCTCAGGGTTCACTTCTAGGGCCGGTTCTGTTAAATATATTTATCAATAACCTGGACGCAGGAGTTGAATGCACCATTAGCAAGTTTG
>NW_008795695.1:651825-665354 GCF_000699145.1 Aptenodytes forsteri
AATTTAAGAAGGATGTGAAGGTCCTTGAATGTGTCCAGAGGAGGGCAACAAAGTCTTTGACCAAAGGGCTGGAAGGCATGTCCTCTGAGGAGCGGCGGAGGACACGGGGTTTGTCTAGTTTGGAGAGGAGGAGGCTGAGGGGCGACCTCATTGCTCTCTGCAGCTTCCTGAGGAGGGGAAGTGGGGAGGGAGGTGCTGATCTCTTCTCCCTGGGATCCACTGATAGGACATGTGGGACTGGTTCAAAGCTGCACCAGGGGAGGTTTAGACCAGACATTAGGAAGCATTTCTTTACCGAGAGGGTGGTCAAACACTGGAACAGGCTTCCTAGAGAGGTGGTCGATGCCCCAAGCCTGTCAGTGTTTAAAAGGCATTTGGACAATGACCTTAACAACATGCTTTAACTTTTGGTCAGCCCTGAATTGGTCAGGCAGTTGGACTAGATGATTGTTGTAGGTCCCTTCCAACTGAAATAGTCTATACACGAGCACTATAAACATTTCCTAATTGTATTCAAAAACAGTGCTTATCAATAACTGAAACAAGTGTGCAATGTAGAATAATCAAAAAAACCTGTAAGAATCATTTGATAGCAGTGAGAAATGGAGGGAAAATATTTTGCATAGCATTTTACAGGTGAATGCATGCCATTATTGCAAGAAAAAAGGGAGAGATGTATTTCTTTATGTGTATCCTGTAGCATTAATTACTACTAAAAGAAAAAATGGGGGTACCACTCTTGAAGTTTGATCTCATAATCAGTTAAGACATTCTCCAAACATATAGGTGCTTTTCTATTTCTTAAGTTGATTTTCTGCTCTGACTTCATGTATATTTTCATGCTCCTCCATTTTTTAAATACTTTTCTGGTCTAATGGAGTTTTAGTAGCCCATTCATTATCTAGACTTAATATAGTTAGGCTTCAGGGTTGTCCAAAATTAGATCTTGGTCGTTCTGCTCAAATCCTTGACAATCCATTTTTGGTTTCCAACCATTTCTAAAGGTCAGTATTGCTGCAATCTTGTTACTTGGCTGTGCATCTTCTTCACCTGTTAGTGGAGAAAATGATCAGGGATTTGTGAGGTAGTTTTGGTATTACAGGAATACATAAATAACATATAAATAGGTAAATAACAGAGTTTCCATCCCAAGACACCCTGTGACACCTCAGAGTTTGTCAAGGAGGACCTCCTGAAGTTCATCAAGGAGAAGAACAAAGTTCTGCACCGGGGGAGAAGTAAACCCACCCATCAGCAAAGGCTATGAAACACTTGGGTGAGTGAAAATTGACGGAAAGGAGCTGGGGTCATGGCTGATGCCAGCTGAATACAAGCCAACAGAGTGCTCTCACTGTAGACAAGGCAAACAATGTCCTGGGCAACATCAGGAGGGGCAGGGCCAGCAGATCAGGGGAGGGCAGCACCTGCCTCTGCTCAGCACTTGCGTGGCTGCACCTGGAATAGCATTCAGGTTAGATGCCTGAGTTCAAAAGGAACACTGAGAAACTGGACAGTGCCTAGCAAAGAGCTCTTAAGATGGTCAGGGGCTAGAGCACGTGACATACAAGTGGAGGTTGGCAGAGCCACGCTTCTTTAGTGTGGCAAAAAGAAGGCTTAGGGGTGGTTAATAGCAGTCTGTGACTTCTTGAAAGGCTGTTACAAAGATGACAGAGCCAAACTCTTTTTGATAGTGGCAGAATAGCAAGAAACAAAAAATACAAATTCTAGCTTGGGAGGTTCAAAATGGACGTTAGGAAAATCCTCTTCACTGGGAGGGTGTTGCCACCAAGGAACAGCTTATCCCAGGACCCTGTGAAATCTCCATCCTCGGAGATTTACAAGACTCGGCTAGACAAAGATATGGATGACCTGATCTAGTACTGGCAATAGCCCTGCTTGGAGCAGGGGTTGGGACTAAGTGACCTCCAGAGGTCCCTTCCAGCCAACACTATGATTCTATCATTCTAGTATTTTTTCGGTTTGGTTTGGGGTTTTCTGTTTGTTTTCTCTTCTCTGGGCTTCTTTGGCTGACTTTAGGCCCTAATGAGTCCTCTTCCACACCCTGCTCTTAAAATGCTATGGCTTCACATTTCTGCAGTACTTTTGAACTCTCTGGAAAACTGACCGCAGAATGAAACAAAATGTTTCCCTGCTCATTGACTCATCCTATGTCTGTAAGAATTTCTCACAAATACCAACTGGACACAAATACAAACCAGAAGACCTAAATGGCGAGACTGAGTAGACACTATCTTCAGCTGTGCAGGGTTTTACATATTCTGTATAAGCAACCAAAAATCTCAAGTAATGTTTTTTATTTTATTCTGGAAGAGAGACAGAAAGAAGAGAGAAAGGGTGATAATGCAAACCAAACTCTCAAATGTCTTCCAAAGCCATTAAATTTAACTCCAATATAGAATAAAGAAACAGTCAGATGGTTTACATATATATGGACCCTTATTTATAAGAGATCTGAATCAGATTCTGGATGGGGCATATGGGTTTGACTTTCTAGGGGCACAAGAAATAGGTATTTTTGTGAAATCCTGTTTTTGTTCCTTTTTTACATATGCAGGTCATGATGTACTGCAGTTTTAGAAGAAACTCAAGCACATGTACTTGTCTTTATTTTGCTTGTGTAAATCATATAAAATTAAGTCTTCCTCAAACACATCCATATGTGCAATTCATGTTTTACAGGATGTGTATTACTGTTATTCTCTTGAAATATTCCTAGGAGGAAATTTAACACTCTGAATAACACTGCTGTTTTCATTTATTATGAAGCAAGAGGCTCTTCTTGAAAAGAAACTTCCTTTTAAATATAGACCCCTAATTGGCTGAGATACTCCTAATGGAACTCACTTTTAATTACCCTCCAGCCCCCTTAGCTTTGAGGACAGCACTACTATTACCTTGCTCGAATTTGTGAAAAGGTGAATGACCCAAGAGATGAGGATTCTCCTCAGGAAACCAAGAGCTTCTGTGGTCTCGCTTAATGTTCCTCCTCAGCCAACTGTGTCTTGTTTTACTGAGGCTCTGCTGGATCTTTGTTGCTCTTCTGATATTAACTGTCTTTGTTTTGGTTTTGCTTCCTTTTTAAATGAACAATGTGTTCACGTATCTTTTTCTCACACTCATCATTCTTTTCTTCACTGGGAATGGTTCAGCTTTTGCATCTTTCTCTGTCCAGTGAGCAGCCTTTTGGAACCACTTAATCCAACGTAGGTCAGCCAGGCTTCAGCTTCTCCCATGTTTTTCAGAAGGGATGTTATTGTCACATTTCTACAGACTAGATGATTTAAAAATAGGCTCCCTATGCCTTCAGGCTTCAATCCATAAAGGTGATGTCTTTTCCCCCACTCCTACAAAAACCAAGGTGGTGTAATGGAATTCAGCATCATGCAGGATCAGACATCTATATAAACAGTCAAATCCTTTAAAAATACCATTAATACTCAGATTTAAGATGACGGTAAGGTTCTATAATTAGAGGAAAGGATGCATATATTCAATACATCCATTTTAGTTTCCAATTCCAAACTCCCTGCTTCATTCAGCACAGGGTGCAACACAGAACAGTCTATCAGGGTCATATTTTAATGTTTCGGTTTTCTCTGTAGCCTCAGACAACTGGTTATATTCACCTATGCCATCTAGTATTCTAGCCATTCTTCCGACTTATAACTTCTCACCACTCAGATCTTTGCTCATGTAAGAGCTAGGAAAATCAACAGTGACAATTAGCATTAGGGATAGCCATGACTCTTTCCTTGTTCTGGGCATGAGTTCATCACTGCTGGAAAGTAAGAACTTTCTTTTTTCCTTTTGTATATCTGTTTTTACTTGTTTTTCTCATAACAATGGCATTTCCAATTGTTCTCACTTCTAAGTTTTAATACTGTAGTATATGCTCTTAAAATATAGACACTAGACCCAGGAAAATCTGGTCTGTGACTACTTAGCCTGCTGAGATTATTCGTGATGTGAAGGAACGATCTCAAATCCCCTTGGCTTTTTGAATGCTACTGAGCATAACTGTAGGAATTCACATTGGTCTACAAAACAAGAATTTGGATGATCTAAAAGATCTTCTCTGATTGGGATCTGGTTGGGCAACAGAAAATCAGATTTACATGTTAACATGAAGAACATATACCTATTATCTCTAGAAATCACTTCTCCAGCTGATTTTCTTTGGCAATGGCCAGGGAAACAAACTGTCTGCCTCGTTTGCTGTTGGAGGTGGGGGGAGTTTAAAGAACAGGGAGGGAAAGTGGACGGCGAAAAGGAATTAATAGTTCATTGGCAAAATTAAACCCTTGTCTATAATTCCTCTGAAAACAGGCAAATGTTTTTTTTCTGATGCACTCTATACTGCACTCACATCCTGAAATGGATAGAAGTGCACAATTTTGTTATCTAAAAAAAAAAAAAAAAAAGGAAGGTCTGATAATAGTCAACAGTGACTGAGATGCAATAAAATACATTCAGTACATGGCAAATGTTATTAACACTGTGTTATCAATCGCTCCCAAAAATATAACAAAAAACCCACACACACCAAAATCAAACATTGACCTTATGATTACACATGGATCTGAATCAAAATCATCAATTTGAATGCTCCAGATCTTTGGGAAAGTTCAATGTGGATTTAAAGTTTGTGGTTTCCTGCTGTCTCTATAAAGAGACTCAGCCAAAGTTTTGGTTCCAGGCACTCTTGAACACTGTTTTAAATAAGTCTTTTAGGCATTTATTATATGGCATAAAGAAACAAACAGTAAAAAAGCCATATTTTAGATTTCATTTCATTTTTAACTCCACTGGCTGTTCTGAAAGACTCCAGGCAGATATAGGTAGACTTAGTGGAGCCTCTTTTACATGTGTAGAAGTGATATTTTGGTGCTCAGATTTGTCTGATAATTAAGAACCCTTTTAGCAGTGCCAATCTATCCAAACAGGACTGAAAATTGGGTGAAATATTTGGTTACTTGAGGTGTTTGAGACATCAGGTGAATGGCCAGACATCAAAATGCCCCTCATAATATCAGCACTTTTCCCCCCCTTTTATTCCTACCCTATCTCCATTCACCCCACTACTCCCAAGGAAAGTCAGTCTCTGCTTTTGCAGGGGACAAACATGACTTCCTCAGAGTACAGTAAAAGCTGATAAAAGTTTTGTTGCCCCAGCTATGAGGAGCTCAGGGCAGGTTGGATTAGGGTTGTTTTTATCAAAGGAAAAGGAGTAAAGGAAAAGTGTAGTGATGTAACAGCCTGATGAGGAGAGCCCTGGAGATCCAGATTTGCTGCCCATTTAGCACTTAGTGAGATGAGAGGGTTAGTGAAATCACTACTGTTCATAGGAGGGACTACTGCCATCCCACACCATGGCTGCCGCTACTTACGCTTAACAGCATGTCTCCGGCAATAAAGGCTGGCCATTCTGCCACTCCCTGAAGCCTGTTGCCCTAGAAATTGCTTACTTTACTCTGCCTAAAGCCTGACCTTCCTGGTATGCCAAGAGCCTGCCAATACTAGATTTGCTGAAAGAGTGCTCTAAAGGCACAAGGAAATGTGTGCTCATACGACCAATGGAGTTCTCAACACATGCATTTCTCCGCTTGTCTGGGTGGAGCTGGGTAAGTCTGGCAACTTGATGATTTCCATCACGAGTAGCTTTGCTTTATTGGTAGCAAAAGCGCTTTGAACAAAACATTGTGCTCCTACACTGAAAGGCATTGACCCAACCTCCTGGCTCTTTAGAGCCGTAGCCAGCAAAGGTTGTGCATGATTTCCTGCAAGCCCCCTGTTGTGCTGAAATACTGACTAGCTGCATAATAATCTATGCAAATTATGAACTCAGCAGTGACCATTTTCCCTCTAAAACTACCGCAAGAGCCCCTAATTTCTCCTCTTTTGGCTGTTCTCATATTTACTGTAACATTAAAATTTCATCTAATAACTGTGTAACCCTTTGGCAAACCTCGCTCTTCTGCTCATTCTCTGGATTGACATGCCCCTGTTTGACTCACTGTCCATCTCTCAAATGCATGCTTCAGAGTCTTTACCAGGTTTTATCTGAAGACAGGGCTGCTTAAAAGACAGATGAAAGATCCAAGTCCTCTTATGTCTCTTACGCTGCAATTGGAGATCTATCATTTTCAAAGTCTCTTGAAGAGCAGCTAGAGTGTGCTACTTCCGTTTCCAGCTTTGAGGCTAAAAAGCTGGAGGTTCTTGCTGAACAGATCTTGGTAAAATCACCAGCAGACCTCAGTTAAAAAAAAAATTATTGACAAGCTCTGTTGTAGAGCCATCAAAATGCAATGGAAATGCAAAAGTGTCTGAATCTGCTTATTTTGGCACCTCAACCTGCAAATCAAATTGTCATATGAAAGTGATCCTTTTGGATCTCTGTCTTCCAGATGACATCTTTGCCACGTGCTCACGACATGGTCTAGCTCTGCGATACCTGAGCAGTACTCTGAATGCAGTTCCCTAAACTGGCAATATTAATTGGAGGCTTATTTCCTGCTAGAGGAATGTCCTGGCTGTGTCTAAGACTATATCCTAGAGGGCTGTTGACTTGCCATTTAGTGAGGAAGGTGGCAACGTGGGGTTTTTTTTTAGTTGTCCCCAGACAGCTGTGCTGCTTATAGATTTTTGGGCTACCAGTGTTGATATGATCTGAGGAGCTTCTTAACACAAGCTCCAGACTGGAGCACCCCACCATCATGGGCAGCCCACCAAGCTCATGACTGATTAATTGAAAGGGTACTTTGACCATGCTGCTTTTTCCCTAAGCAGAGCTCTTACGCTGCAATACAGTACAGGAAGGGAAAAGTATAAATTAGCAGAACCCTTCCTAGGCTTCTTGAGGGACAACTCTGGCCAACTAAGCCTGTTTCATAGCTGCTCTTTCACTTAATGGAAGGGAAAGATCTATCTGTCATCCTTTGCATTGTCCTTTTTTTTAGTTTAGGGAAATACGGACACTCTGAAAGGCACTCGTCTCATAAAATGCAACAACACGACAGCTAAGCCACTACCCTACCCTTCCTAGGCTAGTCAATAGAGAGGAAGACATTTCCTGTCATTCTAAGGCAAACACCAAGCGTGCCTATTTTTCTCCATTCAGTACATAATCTGTCATCCTTTGCATTGTCGTTTTTTTTAGTTTAGGGAAATACGGACACTCTGAAAGGCACTCGTCTCATAAAATGCAAGATGTCTACATGTGAGCTAGTCCCCTAGGCTTCCTTTGCTAGTCAATAGAGAGGAAGACATTTCCTGTCATTCTAAGGCAAACACCAAGCGTGCCTATTTTTCTCCATTCAGTACATAGGGGACTTCTATCTACACTGTAGGTGTATAATATTAGGTGAGGTGAATCCTTCCTGCATGTCTAAGCAATGTTTTGAGACAGTACAGTGTTATTTTTCAAGACAACCTTCACGTTAATAGTTACATTACTATAAGTTTCAATTACTTCCAGCCACATTCTTAAATCTTTTCTGCCCCCTTTTTTATATTTCATATTGAAGCCACTTTTAAAGATCTGCCAGTCTCTTGGGGGAACACGTATCTTGTTGATGATGGACCAATAAATGTATATTCCATATTGGCAACACTAGGAGTCCGTGAGCTTTGTGCTGAGAAGGAAAGCTATCACAGCATTCACCTTGTGGCAATTTAAAGTGATTACCTGTAGGCTGTGTCATTATTCCCTTGAAATAGAATGAACTCTTCTTAAAATCACAGATAATCTGTTTTTAAGGATCTGCAAGTAACAAAAAGCTGACAAAGTGAAACTCTCCCCCACCTTCCCCAGATTCACCTTTGTTAAACCTTTGGATCTCTGTTACTTTCCTGGTTATGTGGCTTATTTAAAAATGCCCTACTGTGTTATCTGTTTTTTCAGATATCAATAGGTGTGCTTGAGCATCCTTGGGGTTTAAATAGGTCTGAATAATGGAGAAATCGGTCTGATGTAAAAGCAAAAGGGCTTACATTTATGGTAGTAGCAATAATGATGGTACAACATCACACAATGGCTTCTGGAAGCAGACAAATGTCAAAACAGCATGAAAAACTCCTCTTGCACATTGTTAAGACTGCCCAGAATTCTCCCAGAATAACATACACAATCATTTTGATGAATTCAAAGCTAATATCCATGTCACTCCCTTCACAAAGATGACTAGTTTCAGACAGGAACTAATTGTGCTGTCTTGTTTAAAAATAGAGAAATCATCTTTTGTTTTAGCAAATTTCCTCTACGGTATTTTGCTGTTCTTGCCTGAAAACATGCTGTGTATAAAATGGTTGCGTGAAAGGGTTAGCAATCTGAGACACAGTAGTGGACATTGTTGAGGATATAACAGCACATTTAGTTGCCTAAGGGTGTGGATGATGATATTTGGAGAGCTAGCACACCTCAGTGGAAACTGTGTGTACTACAATGAACAACATTTTTTAATTAAATAAATTTGTTCCCAGTGTTACCTTAACATAGTCTTGCATTTTACCTAACTTCTAAGGTTTTGATGTATTTGTTCTGCTTTGGGTTTGTTGTTGTTTTTAAGCTCCCATGGTTTCCATAATTCTCCGTTTTCATGATAAGTGGAATTTGGAAACAGATTTCTTTTTAATTGAATAGGAAGAGTGTCTTTAGGAGGATAATATCTAAGGCAATAGCACTGGTCTTTCTGCACAACCTGCACTTTCTTCAGTAATCTTTCAAAAGCAGTCACTTTCTCTGTAATAGTGATAGTAGTTACAGATTTAATTTGTCAGAGCCGCCCAGCCCCTAACACTCCAGATTAATTCAGTGGGAGCTGTGGATGGCTACCACTTCTGTGACTCAGGCCTTGAGTTTATTGGAAACAGAAGTGAGCCCTGACAGTCTGCTTATACTGCTACTACAGACACTGTGTTTTGCAAGGCTGCAACCTCCATATTCTCTGATGGTTCCAGAAAAGATTTTTTAATAATATGGAGTGGAAAGGCGCACACCAAATAACCATGTGAACTAGGAGAAAATCCCACTCCTGACCAAAAGCACTGTTGCTAGAAAAGTACGTTGAACAGAGTATTGGCTTTATGTGCCATCACCCTACACTGGATTATTAAAAAAAAGGAGGGAAGAAGCACATCTGCACTGTGTTATGGATAGATGCTGTAAAAATAATAATGATGATGATGATGATGATGATAATAATAGTCTTCAGTATAAATGGAGAGTTCTCTCTCCTTTCCAGTTTTCACAATGAGTAGGGCAAAGAACCAACATGTAAAAAGATAATATCTATTTTTTTCCTTAGAGGTTCATGCACACAAGAATTATATGAGTAGGGGCTTTGCTAGCAAATGTTTATCCCTTTATTTTTTCCATCTGACCACTTTCCTCTGCCGTGTGTCTGGTTTTCAGTTCAAGTTCAGCCTTGGTTAAGAATGCTATGCTATTACCTTCTCACAGTAATGTGTTCTGTGAAGTCCTGAATGACTGTGGGTTTAGTTCATTTCCAGTACAGAAGTCTCCAGCCTCCCCTTCCCAAAAATCCTAACCTATGACTTAGCCCAGTGTATACAGAGATTTAATGGGTCTCACCTTCAAAATTCTAATCTGCCAGTTAAGGTATAAAAATAGAGGGCATTTGAGGGAATCTTGTACTGCTGCTCCTGGACCTGTTCTGGAAAGAAACACAAGGCTGTGTGGCAGTGATGTTGGAGTACACATCTCATGGAGGTTCAGAAAAAACTTGTTTCCTAAGTTACCTAGATACTTTTGAAACTTCAAACTGTACTTAGTCAATAGGGCACAATCACTGGTGTGGGTTTTTTATTGTTGCTTTTTTCCTTTGTTTTAAAGAAACTGATTCATTATGGAAGTCCTTTTCCTGACACACACACCCCCCAAGGACAATGAGACCAGGGACAGTAGGGAATCCAGACAGACAATGACAGTTGTAACAACACAGAATGATGTGTGAAACGCAGATCATCTGCAGCACAGTATGTAGGATCATCATGTCAAATGTCTTTGCTTCCCCTAAAGTTTCAAAAACTATTATTGAAAAACAGAACCAGCATCTTTCTCCTCTGTTTTCTACAGTACAAATCCATTATATTTTTCCTTCCAATTTAATCACCTTTAAGACAATTCCAACTTCGAAATCATTAATACATTGCAACAGATAAGGTACGCTGCATCATAAAAATGGCCACAGTAAAGCCAAATAGTTCTGCAGTTTCTTCTTTCTATAAATGAGGCCCAAAAATGCAGATACCTTTGCCTGATACCTCTTCCTTCTTGTTTTTTGAGACATCCATAAATGCCCTCTTAGAGGAAAGCTGAAGAATATGAAAGGTGTGGGTTTACTAAACATACTATGTATAAAATACATGTAGTTTTCATTACTGAGTCCCAAACCCCAGAATAAAACATGGCCAATTTCTTCCTGTCACCCAATTGTTCTCTTCGGTACAATGACTACTTGACTGTTTCATGTAGTAATAATTATTGACAAAGGGACAAAGCATGGAGCAGTCAGATTTTGCCCCACTGTTAGTTCCCATAATTTGGAGCTGTGCCGCCTTTGAAACAGTAAAAGATATCCATAATAGATGTGATTTCTAAGATCTTCTGTAGGAGTTCTTTTCAAGAGCTGTATTGTTTCCATGGATGCTGCCGTATAATCTAATTATTCCTGATGGGTTGCCTATTGTACCACAGGGTTCTTCAAAGGAAAGGAAAACAGCAAGGTAGATCATTTGAGCAAAAATCTTTTATTTGTTTAGGACAATGTTTCACAAAAGCTCTATCTGGGAAGGAAAAGAAATCTCTTCTGAGCCTCCTTTCTTTCAGAACTCAAGTTGCTATAATCATATAAAGCGGCTCTGTGTACTGTATGTTTTATCCTTTCCTTTCATTGGATGATAGAAGACATTTCAGCCCCATGTTGGGGTGGGTTTTTTTCCCACTGAAAAATTAAATCATTTATATTGTAAGATCTACTGTAGACAAGCAGGGTAAAGCAACCCCAAGCAGTCAGAGAATACATGCCAGGCCCAACACCTGCAGCTTGTCAAAGGAATTATTCCACTCAACTCAGTTGGAATCTTTTAGTGATAAGATATACAGTGGTGCAAAGGAGTTGGTATTTACATCCACCTCATTAAAGTGAATCGGTTTCCTATTATCACGGAGTCCCAAGTTCCCAGGCCATATGATGAATCTCACTTGGTCTGTGGTGCGTGCCAACTGCACTGTTTTTGACCTTGGCCATTGTGCTAACCAGTCCCATTGCATATCCTGTTTCTCAGGACACCTTTGCACCTGCATAACTAGGCTCCAGCCAGCTTTTCCCAGTGAAGGGCCTGAAATTATACTTTATCACGTCAAGTATCAATATCCTGAGCCCATGAGCGTGCTCTCGTCTTGCTGTGAATGCCTTAATAAATGAATGTTTCTCTTACATGCACCGTCTTCCAAGCTACCATATTGTAAGGAGAAGATGGTTGTGTGGGAAACTAATGAGTGGATGAGAAAAGGATGGAAGCTCAGAACTGTTTCTCACCACCATCCACTCGTGTCTTAGAGTTATTGCCATGGTACTATTTTGCACAGCTAGCTTCTGTGTTTTGGAGTTTTGCCATCCTTTTATGTGTATGTGAAAAGATTTTCCACTATTTAAGTGGAATCTTCATTTTGTAGAGTCTACAAATAAGCCAAAGCTATATGGATTTTCCTTTACATTGCCTTTCAACAGCAATTACTGTTTACAAAAATGACCTGTGTTGCTCCTATATTATCGTTATTTCTATATGAGTCAACAGTTCTGCCAAAACATTACTCAACTTTGTTTCCTTATGTGACATCTGTCCTTAACAGTTGATGATAGTTTGCATTGATAAATGGTATTAAGCCAGAAACTTCTGCTTTTAGGTAGAGGTAGCTCAGCTCTGTTTCCTCCAATGGTTACCAACAGAGAATTCAGAGCTCCAGCTCTTAAAGCAGTTCAGGATCCAGAAGCAGCTGGAGCAGGGACAAACTCACAGCCTGTGGCGCTCCCTAGGGAAGGACAGTGAGCAACACAGAGCTGAACTCCTGGAGAAGGGAGGGAAACAAGTGAGGAGTGGAAACAAAGCTGCATACATCTTGGAAGAACTGATGGAAATACTTTGAAGCCTGTGGTCAATGGAGCTGAAGGGAAAGACAACTTTTTTGTTCTACCCAGCCCCAAGAGAAGGTGAAATTCCGTACCCCTTTCCCTCCTTCTTCATTTTCTACTATTTGTTCATCTGAAATACAAGGCAACAGCATTACACTACTCACACATGTCTACTTCGAGTCTGGTTCCTCCCAAACAAACCAGGTTCTCCATTCAAATTAGTTGGTTTAATTTGCTTTAAATTAAGTGGTTGGATTTTACTTTGGCTAGCGTTTCACTAATTCACTGGAACAGGTTGCCCAGAGAGGTGGAGGATGCCCCATCCCTGGAAACATTCAAGGCCAGGTTGGACGGGGCTCTGAGCAACCTGATCTAGTTGAAGATGTCCCTGCCCATTGCAGGGGGGTTGGACTAGATGACCTTTAGAGGTCCCTTCCAACCCAAACTATTCTATTCTATGCTTCTAATTGCGGGGTGGAAAAGTACTGACGCAGTGAAAACTGAGATCTGCGTTCAGCCCTGAGAGCAGTGCAATCTGTGGGGCTGAATGCCGGAGTCCACCTCCTTTGAAGGTTCTCTCTCCCTTGTTCACCATTCTTTCCTGTAGTTCAGCCAGTCTCATCTTGTGTGAAGCCACATGAGAAGGAAGAGACGATGCCCCTCCAGCTAGTAGTTGTTATCATGGATGGATTTGATTCAAATGGTGGAGAACCAGGACAATAGAACAACGTACCCAAGGTGAATTTGTTTTCAAGCAAATGGGCTACCTTTTACAGCTAAGTCTTCTTCCAGCATATGGATGTCTTATGTACATATTGAAGCAATGGAGGCAGAAGGTAGCAATTATCTGGAACAACATAGCCATGGATTTGAATCCAATACAATGAAAAACTTCTAAGCATTGTATCTAAACTTTATTTATCTGTATTGAAGCACCATTTTTGGTTAGTAAAGCTGAGGAGGTTACAAATAGTAGTATGAAAAATATTGCAGTATTAAATATTGTTTTCCAAGTACCAGGAAATTTTATACACCTTTCAAGGAGGGACAAAATTATGACTTGATATCAAAGTCCAGAGTAGCTGAAATCTGAAAAGCCTCATTTTAGCAGAAGTACTTAAAAGGAACTGCAGACATCCTCTCATGGCATGGTTTGCTCCTGATAATCCAAAGTAGCAGGAGATGCAGAAAAACAAAAGATGTTCTCAGGCTGATGCTGTTGGACAACGCACAAGGTACTCAGAAAGCATGGAATACTTTCATGGCTGTCGTGGTTTAACCTCAGTCGGCAACTGAAAGAAGAAGAAGAAGAAGAAGAAGAAGAAGAAGAAGAAGAAGAAGAAGAAGAAGAAGAAG
>NW_008795695.1:665650-669606 GCF_000699145.1 Aptenodytes forsteri
GGGAAGCTGAAAAGTCCTTGACCAGTGTAAGCACTGCTCAGCAACAACTAAATCATCGGTGTGTTATCAACATCATTCTCATCCTAAATCCAACACACAGCACTGTACCAGCTACTAGGAAGAAAATTAACTCTATCCCAACTGAAACCAGGACAATGGCATATATGTGTATTTTGGGATGATACTGGATTTCAAGTTTTCCAAAGGGACAGTTTTCCTACGGCAGTATTTTCTTTAAAGCTATTTTTTCTTTTCTTTTTTTCAGAAAAGCACACTCATACATGGCTACGTTGAAGAAGAATAGTATGATTGGGGAAAGATGCTTGGAAATGCTTTGTAAAGGTTGCTTAAAAATTTTGGAATGGCTTTACCATAGCATGTGCAGTAAATGGAAGATAATCATGCTATTGTGTGGTATAAACACTTTAAAAGGACAGCAGTAGAGTATCCTGTAGAAGATACTTGTGGCTATTTGGGCTGAGAGCAATACAACATTTTAAAATTTTCAATTTTATTAGGAACCTAATATATTAGGATTTGGTGATTTTTGTTTGTTTGTTTGTTTGTTTGTTTCAGTGTAAAAAGAAATGTTTTCAGTTGATGAATTTTCTTTTATTCAAAATAGCCTTGACTTCCCATTACTATTAAAGTTGAAAAGAGTAAGATGATGGTCACTATTTCCCTACTGTCAACTGACACAGAAAACAAGGTGCCTTGGATAAAGGCTTTCTTTATCACACACTGTTTATGTGGCCTCTGACATAACTTATGTCTTAATGTCATAGAATCAAGGAGTTATTTAGGTTGGAAGGAACCTGTCTCTGTAGGACTTGAGGTCCAACCCCCTGTTCAAAGCAGGCTTAATGTCAAAGTTAAGCCAGGTTGCTCTGAGCTTTCTCTGTCCAGTTGGGTTTTATGTATCTCCACAGTTAGTGATTCCACAGCCTCCCTGAGCACCTGTACTGGTTTCTGACCCACTGTCATTGTGAATAGTTTTTTCATTACACCTAACCTCAGTTTTCCCTGCTTCTGCTAGTATTTGTTGGCCTTTTTCTGGGCACCTCTGGGAATACTTTAGTTCAATCTTTACCTATTAGGTATCTAGAGAGAGCAATTAGATCTCCCGCTTGGCCTTCTCTGGCTTGAACAAATACAGTTCTCTCAGCCTTTCTTCATACATCATGTACAACTAAATATTTTTATGGAATAAGAGGAAAAAATATGACAATTTGAAAAGCACAGGAGGAAAAAAGGTGGCAGGAAGACTGACTTGATGTTGGCAGAAGACAAGAAAACGTGCTGAGGGAATCCTGAGGCAGCAAAAAAAGATGAGAGGAAAAGGAGGACGTGAAGCAGAAAATGTAACATGCAGAAGAGGTCTTAGAAGTTGAAGAGTTGTAGAGGTAGGAAATGGGTAGGAAATGGAGTGGCAGCTCCCCTACCTTCGCAGAAGAGGGTAAGGGGTGTTCCTTCTGAAAAAGGTGTTTCTGTAAGTGAACTTAGAGCTGCATTTTGACTGAGAAGTTCATTCCTGCCTTAGGAAGAGGGGGATGAAGAAAGGCTTTTGAGGGAAAGATCTTTTACGAGGTAAGCTGCCATGACTGGTGCAAAAAACAAATGAGCCTGCAAACCAGACAACTCCTTCATATTTCCTGTTTCACTTGGAAAGTCTACAGAAGGCTTTCTCTCTTCCTACAACTTTGCCCCTCTCATATCTTTGCCATACTCTAGAAACCATCATGGCTACAGGACAACCAGCATTAAGTATCAGACCTGGCACCTTTGTTCCAGGGTAAGCACAAGAAAGTTTCAAAGAACCATTATTTTCCCATCACCCTCGGCTGGAGCTTATTAAATTTGCAGGTAATACCAAATCAGGAGGGGCTGCAAATGTACTGGAAGACAGTGTTAGAATTCAAAGTGGTCTTGACATAATGGATAGGGTCAGAAAATAGCAGGCTCCTAACTTTTCTAACTTTAAGACTACTCTTCCATTCTCCACCCCTTCAAAAATTTTATGATAGTCTGACTCTACTGACTACTTCAAATGATCTTGATATATACTAAAGTGGAAGTACAATCAGACTTACAATTTCTGAATTTTACAGCCTCTGTTTTTCATTCTTTATTCAGCTGAAAATTCATGTTTCTTACATGAAAAATAGAATTTAAAGCTGAAGAATTTAAAGCTGAAAGCTCTAACGTTGAGCTACAAAAGGTATTTTTGTAATCAGATAATATAGATTTTTATACCTTTATTAGAGGCACTGTTCTTCACATACCTTTGAAAGAAAATATAGCTATTCTTGGTATTTGACCTTGCACAGTAGATTCAAGCTCATTAGTTCTTAAGTTACTTTGCTGCATGCTGCTGCTTCTATTCCTCAACAATACATGTAGGAATATCAAATACACTCTGCCATTAGACAAATGCCATGGAAAACGTTGGGCTATTTTTTCAGCAGCAAAACTGACTCACCACGGAAAGAACTCCCCACCTTTCCATTTCGCTGCTCTAGAGTTACTATTTGGAACAATTTACTTACTATATTATCCTGTTATTTTAACTTTCACTATTAACTCTGAATGTTTTAATGAGGCAAAAGTGCTTATGGTCATGTGAGAAAATCAGTGTAGTTTTATAGAAGAGTATTTTTATTTCTCCTTTTGGCCACCCATTTTTTTCTCTGGTTTTTTTTTTTCATCCCTTCTCTACCTCCTTACTTTGCCCACCCATTTTTTTCTCTGGTTTGTTTTTTTTTTCATCCCTTCTCTACCTCCTTCATTCTTAGAACAAGTCATTCTCACCATAGAGCCGTTATTGCTGTGATTTCCAGAGAGTACTTTGATGTGTAAATGGTTGTCCTTACTGGTGTGGATGAACAACAGTACCGACCATTAATATATTCATGGTTGCCATAAAATGGCCAAAATTAATTGTTTCCATTAGTTTGGTATGTTCAGCTCCACCTTAACCAGAAGAGCAAAGATATGTTTGAGGGGAATGACTGAAAATTGTACTACTCCGTGTGTTAACTATTTGATCAAAAGATTGTTATGGCCATCTCTGAAATTACTGCTAAATGAGTACTGAGAATGGTTTTTGTATGTTGGATACTGTCCAAACCTTTACCAGGGTTGACATAGTTTGTAAATTCTTGCTAATGCTATAGTTACTCTGATAGTGTGCTTCAAAGCATAACATAATCCTTTCAGCTAAACCAAGTATATAAAAATCATTAACAAATAATATATTGTTCTGTGCCAAACCGCTGATCATGTTTGGTGATGCATATGTATTTTCTTTGCTTGTTCTTCCTTTAGTAGAGCCAATATTTGAAGCAGAATTCCTTCGTACAGATGGCTGGGATAAATAAAGCCAATCCACTGATGTGCAGCACTCAGTCAGCCGGATGGACAAGGGATACATCCTTCCTTGCTGTGGTGGGTTGGTTTTTTTTTTATTTCCCATTTGGATTTCATTGCATTCTGGGTTTTGTAGCAATGTACAGTGTTTAATACAGTGTGGTGGGCTGGCCCCGGTCAGCAGCCAAACTCCCACCCAGCCACTTGCTCCCTCCCCCTCCCCTTAGCAGGACAGGGGATCACTCACCAGTTATTATCCTGGTCCAGACAGACTCATATTGTGGAAATTCCCAATTAAATGTCAATTAATTGCCAGCTAAAATAAATATTTAATTACGAATTCTGGTAGTGGGTAACAAAGACGATGACAAGACCCATTTACACGCTTGGGGAAAAGGCCTTTCCTCCCCCTTTCCCAGGCTGAACTCCTCCCCTCGGGCACCTCTCCTCCCTGCCTGCCACGGGCCGGGTTACGCTCAGTCCCGCTACAAGCAGGGTCTGCGGCCAGGCCGTGGCCACTCCTCCCTCTGCTCCTTCCTCCTCACTTGGGCGCCGGAGCACCTCCTGCCCCTCCTCCCCCTCTCCCTTCG
>NW_008795695.1:669780-674686 GCF_000699145.1 Aptenodytes forsteri
ACCCGCCCCTCACGGACGCCGCCCTGCAGCCCCCCCCTGCCAGCGCCTGGGCACCTGCACCCCGTAGACACAGCAAGGATAAATCTGAAGAAATTAAGGGGTTTTGTATCCACAAAATAGCAGCCTAGTCTGTACTGGTGAGAGAATCAACAGGCGAGAGCTGATGAAAGGCAGCTTCTAAAGCAGAGCACCCTTGGCTTCCAACCATGATACTCACCTGTAAGATGGCTGACTGGGGCCTCTGGCATGACGAAGAGCAACGGTAACACAGTGCACATCCTCCACGTGCTCAGACATCAAGGTACCCTCTTACTCCAGCTCTGGAGGTCAGAGACCTCCTATTTTCTGGGAGATTCTAAGGGAGACAAAGGAGCAGCTCAGGCCAAGAAGGGCAACAGTCCTCAGTGCCGAAGTTCAGGATCCCATAATGAGGTGCAGGGCGCAGGCAGCCACCGGAGGCATCTCCCAGAGGCACTGGCTGCCGGGAAGCAAAGGGAGGGGAAGGAGACCCAGGGGCTGATGTACATAGCAGTGTTTTGCTGCCTTTTCTCTACAGCTGCTTTCAGATACTTATCTGGATTTTAGGATTAATTTTAACAAAATGCAGGAGGAAAAAAAAATCACAGGTTTAAAGAAGGGAAGAGCAAGTTAATATTTTGGTAAATTAAATGTATTCAAGTTAGCAGAACCTGATGAAACTTACTGAAGTACTTTGGAAACTAGCCAAAATAATTTCCAAATCACCTTTAGAGATTTCCTTGGGGACTGGGGAATCATAACCGTGGCACATGAATTGAAATATGGGAAATGGGGGGACCTGGGGAATTATTGAGCATGCATCCTTGTTAGGCCAGTTGGGGGGAAAAAAAATGTGGTTAGCTCTCTAACTGAGAGGATCTGTCAGAGGATGGCCCCCCGTCCAATCTTGCATCAAGTCTTGGATGACAAAAGGGAAAGAACGCATAAAATCGGCAGGGGAGGAACTGCAATTTTAGAGAAAGTGATGAGAATTCGAAAGTTATCTCAAATCAAGGTGAAATTCACTCAGGAGGGACGGAGACACCAAATACATACGTACAAATGGAAAATAAGCATGCAGCAGAAGAGCACAAAGATGAGGAGATCACAGCTTCAATGCGAGCTGGCCACACAATTCATTCCCCAAACACCTCATCCTAAGATATCCCCGTCGGTAGATCCTATGTCAAGTAAGAAGGTGGTGATGATCAGCATCTGTTTGTCACCACGAAGTATGAAGCACTGTTCTCAGTATGGCACATTAGATCCAATGTGGGCAAGCTAGAGAAGATACCACAGCACAGCAAGAATGATCATAGAATCATAGAATCATTTAGGTTTTAGACCTTTAAGATTGTCAAGTCCAACCGCAAACCTAGCACTGCCAAGTCCACCACTAAACCATGTCCCTAAGCAAAGCGCCACATCTACATGTCTTTTAAATACCTCCAGGGATGGTGACTCAACCACTTCCCTGGGCAGCCTGTTCCAATGCTTGACAACTCTTTCAGTGAAGTAATTGAATTATTTCATCATCACAATCCATGGGGAAGGGGTAGAAAATTGCACTATGTGTTTCTAGAAAAAGAACATGGGCAGAAGCTGTGCAAGTAACAGTGTGTAGATGTGATCATAGTGTGTGACCATAGTTTTCCATTACACAAAATTTTGGTGGAAACGATACTTCTTTCCATTGGGGAAGAAATAGCGATCTTGCCTCCCATCAATAAGACTTTTTTTAAACAGAATGAAAAAACATCCAAACTATCAAAACAGTTACGGAGATAAAAGCTCTAGAAACTTCCTTGTTACAATTTTTTTTTTTTTTTAAACCAGACTGTAAAAGATGCTCAGTGGCATTATAGTGGTAACTCAAGGGAGGAGAATGACTCAGTTGGCCATGCTGCAGAAAATCCTGGTAAACTGTTTGCCACTGCAGAGGACACAAGAGGCCAGGCAAGGGATTCACTCCAGCTGATGAAGCAAGTTTGGAGTAGCTGCCTGTGTGTCAGATGAGATGCAGGACTCCTGCCATCTCAGCTTGCAATTACTGTGCCCAGGGGTTTGTGTCTTTTAGCTTCCAGAATTGCACAACCTGGAACTGATATCACAGCTCCAGAAATAGTCATTGACAGCTTCTCCTCCAATTGGTTTATTAAACTGTATATATTTAATTGGTTGCTGATTAGACAGTTCAATAGCATGTGGTAGTAATTCCAGAGAGCAAAAATATTGCTATTGTCTTTCTGGACAAAAAGGGCTGTTAATTTAATGACAATTAATACATAGTTAAACTGTGGGACATTAACTAAGAAAATTGCATGAATATGGCAAAAAAAATCCAGCACAGAAAAAAAAAAAAAATTGGTCATCAGAGACAATTTGCACTTTTATACTTTTATTTTCTGCAATTATTAATTTAGTATTTTATTTTCTTTTTAATTACCACAGTGTTTGAATTGTCACTTTATTTGGATAAATTATCAAATCTCATTAGATCACCAAAAATAATTCCATTCAAACCACCCAGCATTGCTCTGCTCTGGAATCAAGAGATGATCCAGAGCCAGCCAGAGCCTTACTCCCCAGCCAGCCAATTAGATGATCTTCCCCAGCCGGCCAGCCAGAGCAGCTCGCCCCAGCCAGGCAGCCACAGCCTGTGTTTCAAGACAGCCAGAGATTCACAGCCCCAGCCGGCCAGCCAGAGCTGCTCAACATCAGCCAGCCAGCCAGAGACTCTTCCCTGGCCAGCCAACTAGATCATCTTAGCTGGTCAGCCAGCCAGAGCAGCTCACCCCAGCCAGCCAGCCAGAGCCTCTTTCCTCAGCCGGCCAGCCAGAGGCACTCAGCCCCAGCCGGCTAGCCAGAGACTCTTTCCCCAGCCGGCCAGCCAGAGGCACTCAGCCCTGGCCAGCCAGCCAGAGCCACGCAGCCCCAGCCGGCCAGCCAGAGCCTCTTTCCCCAGCCGGCCAGCCAGAGCCACTCAGCCCTGGCCAGCCAGCCAGAGCTATTCAGCCCCAGCCGGCCAGCCAGAGACTCAGCCTAGGCCAGCCAGCCAGAGCAGCTTGTCCCAGCCAGCCAGCCAGAGCCTGTTTCTCCAGCTAGTCAGCCAGAGACTCTGAGCCCCAGCCAGCCAGCCAGAGCCCAGTTCCCCAGCCGGCCAGCCAGAGACTCTCAACCCTGGCTGGACAGGCAGAGCATGTTTCTCTGTCCAGCCAGCTACAGCCTCACTCCGTGGCCAGCCAGCCAGGGCTGCTCAACCCTCACCAGCCAGCCAGAGAAGCTTGCCCAGATTGGAGAGCCAGAGCCTCTTTCCCCGACTAGCCAGCCAGAGCAGCTCAACCCCAGCCGGCCAGCCAGAGCATGTCACCTTAGCTGGCCAGCCAGATCACCTTACCCATCCAGCCAACCAGAGCCGCTCAACCCCAGCTGACCAGCCAGAGCATCTCACACCAGCCAGCCAGCCAGAGACTCTCAACTCCAGCCAGCCAGCCAGAGCATCTACCCTGGCCAGCCAGTCAGACACTCTCGCCCCAGCTGGCCAGCCAGATTATCTTGCCCGGCCGCCCAGCCAGAGCAGCTCACCCTGGCTAGCCAGCTGGAACATCTACCCTGGCCAGCCAGCCAGAGCCTCTTTCTCCAGCCAGCCAGCCAGAGCAGTGCTTTGCATAGCACAGGATTATTGTGGGAGACCATGTCACAAGCCCTACTAAAGTCTACGTAGACAACATCGTTTGCTCTTACCTTCTCCAATGGTTCATCTTATTTAGCACTAAAGCCAATCAGATAGGTCAAGCATTATTTAACCTTCATGAATTCATATTGACTATTCTCGCTCACCTTGTTCTCACTCATTTGCCCAGAAATGGCTTCCAAGATTTGTTTCATCATTTGCCCAGCAACTGAAGTGAGGTTGACATGTCTGTAGGTCCTCAAATTGTCCTTCCATTTTTATCTGTAGGTGTAATATGTACCATTCTCCTGGAATGCGGACTTCCCCCATCTCTGGTGTGAGGAGGAAGTCTGCTCTCCTGAGCCCCAGGATCTGTACTCCGCTGTTGCCTACCCCATGTCCCTCAGGGTCTTGAGCTCCCACTATGTCATGGTCTACACAGCCATGGTTTCTATTAACATCCCTGACCAGTTCTTCTATAATTTTATCACCCCACTTGGTGCCCCTAGAACTTGTGCTGCAGAGTTATTTGGGTACCTTAGAGCTGCAAAGAGCAAGAACTTAGCATTGTTATAACCTTTCTCTGAAGCTGCTGAGGCAGTATTTCCCAAAGCCTCTGCAATATTTCCCCTTCAGTTTTCTCATGCCATTATTTTCATATTGTGGTTCTCATGACCTTGCGCCTGTAGACCCCAACAGTGCTGTTGTGGGAAGTTTTCATGGGAAGCAACAACTGTTTGCAGGGGGCACACCAGGATCAAAACCTTCTTTCGTCCCCTTCATTACCTTTTTTTGTACATCTGAGTTTATGTTGGCAAAAAGCAACCACATTGTACAACAGAGTAGGTAAGTTATTTAATTATTACTTAATCATTATTTGTTTTTTCATTATTTTATCACTATTTAATCCCTTATTTAATTCATTATAAATAATTATTTTTAATTTAATTTTATTATAATCATTATAATTATGTAATTATTCTTTTCCAATAGTGTACACCATCGGAGCTTAACAACCAATGTACAGCATTTGCACCTGATCACCATATTCCTGTCAGCACTAGTAGTGTCCTGAGCAACCAAAAGGGAGATTAAATGGGTCCTTATAAAGAGGATAATGTACACAAAGGATACAGTATGCAAAGGATATTGTACAGCCACATTGTCCCGCCAGACCCCTTTGGGGGGGGGGGTCCCCAGCTCTCTGAGCGCCCT
>NW_008795695.1:674698-676309 GCF_000699145.1 Aptenodytes forsteri
GGGCCCTGCAGAAGGTTGCCATGGCATCACACTGTCTGAGTAGTCCTGCACAGATGGAGGCAGAGCTTTGAGGCCCCTTCGCATCTCCTGCTCCCCCAGCGGCCCCCCCAGGCACCGCCATGGCTCCGCTCCCCTCCCCAGGCCGCACTGACCCTGGGCGGCTGCAGGAGGCCCTTCAGTAGGTGTGGGCAGCCCCACCCACGTTCCAGAACCCGCCTGTCACAAGGCAGCTAACAATCACCAGCCAGCCAATCCAGAGGCAGGTAACAGAGGCCTCAGAAGCTTCTGGAACCGGCTGCGCAGAGAAACGGTTAAGTGGGGTTTAACAGATAAATGCTGCCAGAACAGCCAGAGAGAGTGATAGGGTGAAATAAAATAAAACACACACAGAGAAGCTACTGCCCAGAGGAACAAAATGGCCTCAGCAGGCGGCCGCTGGTGTGCGCCAGGCCCATAGCAGCTCCCCACTGCTGGTGCTGGGCCGGAGAGCCCCGGCAGCGCTTTGCCCCAGCCAGTTTCAGAGCGCGGGGCGTCAGCAGGCAGCTCTGGCAGCATTCAAGAGTAACCTCCTGCCAAACCAGACATGGCTCAGCTGTCCCTCACTGCACAGCCTTCAGTGCTGCTCCGGTGGTAGGGCTGGTGTTTGGGTGTGAGAGGAAGGACAGGAACAACAGCTATTTCTCTCCTGCAGAGTTCTCTTGCTCTCTATTTTCCATCATGGTAAAACTAATTTTTGGTAATTAAAAACTCCATGCATGTGTGTTCCCCCCAGCAAACAAAGAGACTATTGAATGCCTAGTTAATGGATGATGCTGTACCTGGTGAAGAAATTCCTGTTCTAAAAAAGACCAAGCTCGGCTCACAGAATCACAGCCATGGCTGCACGGTGCTTCTAAATGGGCTGATCATGTCCACCTCCCAGCAGGGCTAGCTAGCAAGGGTGCCATGCCACATACACAGCCGCATTCATTCTGGAGCTGATTTGGCTTGGTGCTAGCTCAGGGGTCTCAATTTCAGCCATGAAGTATGGCCGTGCCGTTGTCTGCCTCTATCCAACCATCCCTTCTGAAAGATGTACCTACCTCCAAAATGATCCACCCCATGGGCTTCTCTTGCATTATGCCTGAGTGGGCCTTTCCCCACTCCCTGATTTGTTTCCTCCTCTGACTGCTGACTGAGGACTTGACTTTCTTACAAAATGGAGATCTGCCTAAAACACATACACACGCGGCCTTCTTGACTTCTGCCTAGATAAGCTAATGTCACATAGTGTTTTATCTTCTTGTCCTGGTTTCAGCTGGGATAGAGTTAATTTTTGTCCTAGTAGCTGGTACAGTGCTGGGTTTTGGATTTAGGATGAGAATAATGCTGGTAACACACTGATGTTTTAGTTGTTGCTGAGCAGTGCTTACACTAGTCAAGGACTTTTCAGCTTCCCATGCTCTACCGACGGAGAAGGCTGGAGGTGCACAAGAAGCTGGGAGGGGGCACAGCCAGGACAGCTGACCCCAACTGGCCACAGGGACATTCCATACCATGTGACGTCATGCTCAGCATATAAACTGGGGAAAGCTGGCCGGGGGGGCTGCTGCTCAGGGACTGGCTGGGCAT
>NW_008795695.1:676463-685023 GCF_000699145.1 Aptenodytes forsteri
GTGAGCAGCTGTGTGGTGCTCAGTTGCCGACTGAGAGGTTAAACCGACACTTCTTTTATATTCTTGGTGAGGGATAAGACTGAGCATAAACTGGTGCTACTCAAAGGAAATAACTCAAGTGGTGACAGTTTACACCAGCTGGCGATCCCAACCAGTTTTCGTACTGCTGTTCAGTAACTAGACCCTGTTAACTGCAACTGCCTTGTTCACTGTTAAATTCACTCTTTGATCTTCTGTCTTTCACATGATTCTTGGATAATCACTTCTTCAGTTTATTCACTCAGTTTTAATTCCCATGCAGATGAAACTCTGTATTAGTCTGTCATCTCCCTGATTTCTATATCACTCCGCTGCTCTTTGAACTACCGTGTCATACACACATCACAGTATAGACTGGTAAACAGGAACCTTGTTGCCAAATAGAGATAAATCATTCTAGTAACTAATGCCTATTTTTTTTCCAGGTGATTAACTATTCAGGGTATCTCAGTTTTCCAATCCCCTACTTGCAGCGCCTTTAGGTATACCTATTTCTA
The DNA here is from genome assembly GCF_000699145.1 of Aptenodytes forsteri. Taxonomy (NCBI): domain Eukaryota; kingdom Metazoa; phylum Chordata; class Aves; order Sphenisciformes; family Spheniscidae; genus Aptenodytes; species Aptenodytes forsteri. The sequence goes on from NW_008795695.1 coordinate 677,000, forward strand.
TCTCCCCTTGGCAAATCAGGCTGCTTCATTTTTCTTTAACTTTCCACAAGAAATAGAAATTTCATTTTTGCAGCATCCTCACCCTGCAATTACCAAAGTTTGCAGCTGGCCAGTTGATGAGCATCAGAACTTGAAAAGGGCAACCAGCAAAGATGCTTTTGAGCTTTTGATCTGCTTCTCAGCTGGCTGAAGCAGCCCAGTGAGCTGCTCAGCCCTGCTCATAGTGGCCTCTCCCGTCTAACAGATTTGTGCTTCTCAGTTGCCAGCCTCCAGTCTCCAGCCTTAATCCTGATCCTGCCTCCTCCTTGCTCAGCCCCAGCCACCCGTTTCTCACTCTGGTTCTGCTGCCATCCTCAGTCTCCTCATCCCTAGCTCCTGCCTCCTGCAGTCCCAGCCACAGCTCCTGCTCCCAGCCAGCCAGCCTCGGAGGGTTAAAAGTGGTGTCTTGCCCTTCAATTGCCTGGTTTCCTCAGGATCCTTTTGTCCCGGATCTTTGGCTCTGTACAACTGGCCTTCTCTGATGCGTGATCTCGGCTCACCTTCATTTCAGCATCTGACTCCTCCCTCCCCAGCCAGTTCTAACTGTTGGACTCAGCAGTGTGTGTCTCCCAGCCACAACCCACCTTGCAAGACTGGCCCCAAATCCCTTTTCAATTTTGAACATAGTCTGTAGCTCTTCCTGCTTCTAGCTTTGTCATAGAAAGAAGTGCTTCTGTATCGCAGCAGAAGTGTCAAAACAGTGCCTAAACATGTTATTTAGAATTGCTGTGTACTAACTTACTAATTCAGAGATGTCACTGTTTTATCAACCCTATCTATGACCTAACTCGCAAAGGCAAGCTCTGGTATGTTGGGTTATTATATTTTTCTGAACCAATTTATTGATTTTTTTTAACAGAGGGCTGTGGCAAGATCAAACAGGAAAGCAACACAACCTTTATATTTAGGATATTGCTATACATGCTTAAAAGACAAGATGTATATGTGTCGTTATCCAAGAGCTTTCTCTCTTTGCAGTTGTTCTAAATAATGGTCTTGCTTTCACAAAGGGCATTTGAGCTGCTTAATACCTCTGTACCTAGAGAAGCAAAACTGCAGGACTTTAACAAAACATAAAGGTGTGATAAGATAACCAGGAGAAAGCAACCTAGGGTGCAGTCTGAAAGTGGGAGACTATTGCAAGATGCTGAATGTGTTTATACATCTGACACCTACTGAAGATGCCCTTGGAAATGGCAAAGAATCACTGGTGAAGTTCAGTCTATACGAATCACTACTGTGGGTGCCTCATGTTGCCCACTGTGCTGCCAAGAACTTTGTCATGTCTCTCAAATCTCATCTGCCATAGCTATTTTATGCCATATCGTTGTTGTAAGGCCTCCTGTATACCATTACACACACATATACACAGACATACATTCAGGTGGGTCAGATGAGGCCATGAGGTGAATGAAGTATCTAGAAATCTGTGTTGCCACATCTTGCCCCCATTCCTCAAGTTGCATGTTTGTGTCCTTGTCCCTTTATCAGACAGTAGAATGGGGTTGCAGCCTCTACGTCAAATCACAGACAGGACATGCCACAACTGTTATGGTATATTGGTAAAGATGTGGCCACAGCACATGGTTGCAGCCATGGAGAAAAATACATAGTCTTCAGTTATGGCATGCTGTCACAGCTTTTCTCTGGCTTTGGGACCCATGGATCGGGGTGTAAGAGGAAAACCTTCCTTGTGTGTTGGGAATGTGCCAGTTGTCCTGTACTCAACAACACTGTACTGTTGTACTGCCTTGTTGGAGGGAGAGCGGGAGGGGAAATGATAGGGACCTGATGTCCCTGGAAATTTTGTAAGTCTGCATCCAGTGGGACTGACCTTTGGTATGGAATGGTAAGGAAGGCAACGTCATGAGGCTTATCGTTAGACTTGTTTCAAACAGGGAAACGTCCACGTCCTCCAGGGGAGCAATCCACTGGGAAATAATATATTTCTTATGGCCTCTCAGGCACTGCGCAGTGGACCTCTGTCGTCCCGCCTTGAAGCCACTGCTAAGCTTTAATGTGTGTGGTCAGAAGATGTTTTGTCACTGCTTTGGGGGATAATTGACTAGATTCTTCACTGCATCCTTTCCTCTGTGCAAGACGGGTGTAAAATATTACTGGATGGGAGAGGGAGCAGCGAATAGCTATTTGAGTACATTTACAAGCCCTGTGCCTGAGAGTGTCTTAAGCGTTCTGCACAAGGGCCGATGAGCCAGGTCTTGTCTGCCATGTAACACACTCAGCACTCCTACAGGGGTTCAATAATCCAGCTATCATGAAAACAGAATGAGTTGGGGATAGAAGAAAAATACACTAGATGAGGGTGTCGCAGAACTCAGAGTAATTGGTGGTTGAAGGAAAACTTTTACCAGTTTTACCGGGAGAAATGTTATTTGATCAATGCTACCGTCTTGGAGGGAGAGATGTGATAAGGGGATCAGAAACATATCTTGTAAAAATATGCCTGCTTTCCTCCTGTTTCCGATAAGCATTGCCTGTTCTGTTTTTTACATTAATATCACACCTGCTATACTGAAGGCTCATAAATTTCTTCACATATGTTGTTCCAGCACTGAAATATATCCACCTTGAAAACACTTTCTCCAGGCTTCAGAATTTGACCAGGGAAAACATTTGGAGATACAACCTAACATGCAGAACACAGATCAGAGCTAGTTTATTCAAAGACAGATGGAAGTAATTCATAAAAAAATAACAGAGTTCAGGAAGTGTTCAGTTTGAAGATTATAGTTGCCCTGAAAAAGCAGAGAGCATACTGGATTAGACAGCAATAAAATGATTATTCTTTGACGTTCTTTTAGCAGACAGAAGGTGGCAATTTCTTAGATATTTTTTGTGTTAATTTGCTGAGATTTTCCAAAAGCTTTCCTGATATGCTTTTGGTAAAATTTTCATTTAAGAACATAAGGAGTTACCATATTGGATCAGATTTGTGATCCATCTGGTCTGGTAGCCTGTCTACAATAGTAACTAGTACCAGACATGTCAGAAGAAGGTGCAAAAACCACACAGTTGACAGAGGTCATTTCATGTCTTCCCTAATAGTCAGGACACAGTAAAGGGATTTTTAAACCTTTACCATACTTTGTCTGCATTATCTGTTACAATTCTGGATATGTTCATTATCGCTGCAAATGGTTGGTCCTTTCACGTACTGCTAAATCCTTGGCCAGAATGGCTTCCATTGTTGGTATGTTTCATAGCCCAACAATACTGGAAAAAAATATTTTCTTTCTTAATTTTACATTTGTGGCCTTCTACTTTCATTAACTGATGCTTCTATCAGTCAATGTCTCACTGCACCATTTAATGTTTTATAACACACGGACTCTTTATCTTCCTTTTCTACCCCAGGCATTGCTTCATGTTAATTTCTCACGCTCATCCTCTTTTTACCTTTCTAGAGTAGAAGAGCCCAGCCCTTTCTGTCCCTATTGGTACGAGACTTTTTCCTGTCTCTGATAATTATCATCCTCCTTTGAATTTACCCTAGCAGATTGCAGCAGGAGGTCCACTTGACGCAAAATACAGCACGGGGAAAAGACAGAAATGACAGGAGCAGAGGGGTCACCTGAAAGTACGAGGCTTTGGTTTGCAGAAGGAGGTTGGGGAAGAGGAATAGGACGTGAGGTCAACTCTGCCCTGCAGAAAGTGGAAGAAAGAAGTCATAGGTGAGCTGGAGAACAGTCTCCAAGAGGGGCTACACAGGGTATCCTAAGCTCTACTACTACCCTGTCATCTGCCTTGGCTGGAGACACTGTGATACCAACTCAAATGATTTCAGGAATGCAGAACTTTTCCAGCTGTCCTGACCAATGACTGAAAGGAAAATGTGAATACTATCCCAACAACGAGAGAGCCTGAAAACCAAGAGCTTGTATTTGAGGCCGTTCAGAATGAGCAAGTTCTGAATCTTATTCTTGACTGTGCTTAGTGCTGTGTGTTTCTTGAGCTACTTTCTGACCAGAAGGGATTAATTCCTGGGTTCAGAACTCTTAAATAAGTCCCATCATTGAGAGCAAAAAACCAAATCTCCAGATTTTACCAACTTCGCTGTATTTCTGCCAGCTGAGGCAAACTCTTACAAGAACCACTTCCAAGCTGCTGTCGTTACCACTGCTCAGCACTCAAGTACTGAAAGTAACTTTAAACAGTGTCAGAGGGCTGAGCACAAAAGAGGTGCCATTGTGAAATCTGTTCTGAAGGCAAATTTGCATGTCTCTATTTCTTCTTAAACTGAAGAATGAGACTAAATTTTTAAAGATGGACTCAATGTTTCCCTATGGGGCTGATTTTTTGGCGGGGAGATGTAGGAAACGTTTGCCGCTTCTGTTTTCATAAAGAGTTTTTGCAAGTGTAACCAAAGGGCTGTGGTAACATCAACTGAGCAAATCAATTACAAAGCGCAGAAGAGAAAGAATTCCATTTTTATGTGTATTTACTCGTTCATGAGTAAAAACGACACAAGTAAATGAAGATCCACAAAATATTCATTCATTCAGAGGAAGGACTGTACAATGAGTAAAGGATACTGGAGAGCAGAAAGACTGGAGGAGGGTTACCCGTTGAATCCCTTCTTTTGACAGTACAATTCTAAATTGTCATTATTTTTAATTATTGGTTTTAATGTATGCTAGCTAATTCCAATACGACAGAGGGAAAGATACAGAAGATCTACTTCAGTTAGTTAGTGCATATTAACAGTACAGCTGATATGTCTACATTCAGGTTTTAGCATTAAACTGTGTAAAAAATCCAGCTTAAATCTACCTTAGTTGGTGGGAGGCTACTGAGATGCGGAGTTTAGCAGGATACAGGAAGGTTATTAACACTGATACAGATAAAATCCGTCACAAGGGCTTATGGTATGGCTAGACAGTTGGGTTATAAAAGGTATCAAACCTAAGGATTTCAAGACTTTGAAAAAGACATGTTTGCTTCTGAAACAAAATTAAAAGTTGAATAAAAATTTAGTTTGCCTTTATTGTGTTGCAAAAATGTTTCAGTTTAATAACACTGAAAATCCTGTCTTTATTGATTCCTTATTTTCCTTCTATTAACTTCTATGCTATAGATTTTAGACACAAGTTGAAATATTTTTTTAAATGTAATAAATAGTGTGTTTATAGTTGATCATTTACTGATGTAAAATTATAAACGAAGCTCAGTTTTATTATTGTTTTAATAACTTGTAAGACTTGTTTTGCCGTTGCTTACTGATTGGTCTCATCGGTTATCTGCAATTTAGTTAGCACTTTAATGTAAAGCTTCTTAAAACAACAGTGTGGAGAAACAATACTGAAATAATGTAAAATGTAATGTGCCAGAGGACTGTCACCAATACTAGGTGTCTATGTCTGGAGGCATTAGAAAGTAAGAAAAGAAGAGTGGGAGCTTGAGCGTCTGAGAGAGACAACGATGCCTAAAACACTGCGCGCACACAATACATACTTACATGTGACAGAGGAGACTTCATTTGAAAAATCATCTACAAGATTGCAAAGACAGGTTAGGAAATACCAGAATCAAAGCTACTACTGAAACCTCAATTTGGCACTTCAATACTAGGAAAGTTGCACGATATTCATTTATGCAACCACTGGGGTTTTGTTTGCTTGTTTTAGTACTTGGCCTTGTTCAGTTCATGGACTACCTGGGACTGGCCAAATTCACTACGAGGTGAGATTTTGCTTCTTCTTGTTAAGTATACGATACGAGACCTTCATTACGGACTCATTTCAAACTCTTTCCTAAAACACAGAGCAATATTAGTTTATGTCTGTTTTTTCAATGCACTAGTCCTTCCATCTGTTAGTGTTCATGATAATTTTGAACCTATTTTTACAATACCTCTCTGAGCTGACAGGCAGGGGGGGCTTATGTCCATTTTGCGGGTGGTGAACTGAGTCACTGAGGGATGAAAGTTTCCACCAATTTTGGATGCCCCTAAGACTTTATTTTGTGAAGTATTTATCATTATGTAGCACAGTAGAGTTCAGCTTTCACTGACTTTATTTGTACCGCTATGTGCTCTTTGTTTCTGCAGGTTGGATTTCAAGGTGTCAAACAGACAGACAAGAAACGGGAAACACACAACTAGCGTGAAAAACTGAAAATACTAGGCAAAAATGAATTTTCTTGTTTAAAATCGTTTCCTACTCTCACTCTGAACTTCCCCATATGAAAATACTTCCACTCAAATGCCCGGGAACAAACTCATCTAACAGGACGTGCTGGACAACTTGAATAATACGGAGAGTTTCCTGCCCTCGCCATCACATACGTTCATTAATATCAGCATTCATGACAGGTTGCTGCAGTCAGGGGATGTTGCAGTGTCAGGGATTTTGTTAGGTGGAAGGTACTGAATACAAAAGGTTAATTTTACTAATTAGTAGATGATAGATTAGGACCGTGAATAGCTGCAGAGAACATCAATATGAACATTGAAGAATGTCCCTAGGGCCATTTAATCTAATTCAGGAGTCAGAGTAATAGCCGAAGTAAAGGAAAGCCTGGCACCAAACTGAAGCAAAAGTCAATGAGGTAGAGAGAGTGGAGCTAAGGTCTGATGGGTTGTTTTGGTCCAGAGATTTAGAGCGATTGAACCATAGACAGCAACAGATAATGGACATGGGGGATTTTAAAATATTAAACCACAATATACCACAGGACAAATCTATGAGGAAATGCCACTAGATTTTGATGAAAAGCTCTTGCATAATTAGGTTATGTAGTATGCTGCATGGATTGCCTCTGGAGCACCATCCTGTCTGCCTTCAATCCGTGTTTTGTTCTATACTGATGGAGTCCAGTTGGATTTTGTTTTCATCAATCCAATTGGTATTGTGCCTCAATTTTGGCTTTCCTGCCATTGATCTTATTGCCTTTGCATCACACAGAACACCTTTTTTCAGGTTGAAGCCCAATGGCATAACAGTGAATGTGCCACTGCAGGGACTTTTATGACTGGTAGAACCTCAGATGTGTCGCTTCAGACAAAGGATCGAGAATACTCTCAACTGAGTTGCTATTTAAGGGAGGTTGTGTCTACTTAAATGAATTAATATTAATTTAAATATTTTAAAATGCCAATTCAAACAATTTGTCGTAAGGAGAGGGAAATTAAACTTTTATTTTACCAAATTATTTCATTGTTTTTTATGTAAATGACATTTTTGTTCAGGAAAATGTTACTTTTGTGTCTATTTCAAGAAATTAATATTTTTCAATATTGACTATTTTTTATAGGTTCCAGATGTAAGGCTATGATTTTTAATAAGCACTTTTTTCTGTCCCCTTATGCCTCTCTTCTAGTTTAATGTCCTTTCTTTCCCCCTATTAATTCTCCTCTATTTTCTCTGTATTTTGGTTTTTTGGGGCACAGAAATTATGTATGAATTCTGATAAATTTGGGGGCAATATTTTGAGTTCTTTAAGCACACTGGATTAGAATTTACTCCCATAGAAACTAATGACTAAAATCTCTACATTGGTGAGGGCAATGTGTGAGCTGGGGAAAAAACCAACAACAACAACAACAACAAAAAAAGAGTTCTAAAGAAATGGTCTATATTTATATGTACTTTAGAACTAAAACAGTTTTCCAAGTGCTCATAAAGTCTTGTCTATCTGCCAGTCGGTAATTCGTCATCTTTTCATATCTTCCATAATTCCTATCTTCTTCTGTCCCATAATGAATCCAACTGGAGCAGAGATGTTTTATCAAACCTATGCCTATGGAAAGACGTAAGTGTTCTGATACAGATTTTGATGTTACTGCAATAAAGATGTGTGCTGGTTTTGGCTGGGGTAGAGCTAATTTTCTTCACAGTAGCTGGTATGGGGCTGTGTTTTGGATTTGTGCTGAAGGCAGGGTTGATAACACAGGGATGTTTTCGTTATTGCTGAGCAGGGCTTACACGGAGTCAAGGCCTTTTCTGCTTCTCACACCACCCCACCAG
>NW_008795695.1:685352-687086 GCF_000699145.1 Aptenodytes forsteri
TGTAGTGCTTAGTTGCCAGCTGGGGTTAAACGACGACAAGATGGATGACCAATAATGGACTTCTGTATTGCCATTTTCAGTTGGAAGCACCTACCAGAGCAATATTAAAAATTGTTCACAACTTGAAGAAATAAAACTTCTGAGGAATACATGTTACAATTGTTATGCATATCTGATGAAAAAAAAAATTTCCATTGTTTTGGTATTTTTTTAGCTAATGAATTAAATCTAATGCCAACTTCTTAGATAACCCAAGTATAGGTATACGTATATATACATATACACTCATGCATATATAATTTATATAGAGAGGCACTCAGAGGGAAGAATAATTACAGAGTTAAAGGTCTGACAGTACAACTGACAATGCTTGGCAATACAACTCTCTCTAGCAATTATATATTATGTGGCAAACTACTACCTACAGTATCTGAGGATAAGTTTGCATGCAAGACCAATGCATAACTGAGTATTGAACTGTACACAGGTAAATTGCCATTTTTCCAGGCAAAGTGAGATGGCTGATTTTTAATGGAATGAGAAGTACCACATCATTACAATAAAGAAGATCTGTTAACAACGTTAAATTTCATCCTCGCTCTTTTTTGTTTGTATGCCATTTTTTTAAAGAATGGATGAAAGAGTCTCACTATTACACATGATTTATTGGAAGGAATGAATCCACTCCTACTATTAAAGCATGATGCACAGAGGCATGGTACGTAAAACCTTACCTCGGTGAGGGCCATTTTGAGTTTTGACAAGAATTTCCACAAAGCAGGGACCCCCTCTCTAAAGTCCTAAAAAGATTCTGATTTATTATGTTGGTATTCACAATCACAGTCCTCCTCTTCTGCACCAGGTTTTGCACTCCTTTTTTAACTTCCAAAAAAAAATACCTTTTTCACTGGCATTTCCATGAGCATTAGAACCAACTCTGAGAGAAAAGCAGCAGTGAAGGGTAGCGCGTGTGCTGCTGCCTGTTGTAAAGAGACTCCCCGCTCCTCCTGCTACAGCACAACACGCCGGCAGACGCAATTACCGGGTTTGGTTTTGTTTTCTTTTCAGTTACCTCCGACAACCTTTGCCTTCACTATGAAGACAGGACTCGAACCACTGGTTTGTGACACTGTACCAGAAACGCCATCTCCTTTCTCCTCCTGAAGCCAGGACGTATGAAATGCTAACATGACAGGACTCTGCAAGTGAACCGGTTCTGGAAGGTACCTTGTAAGATGGACTTCTGCCTTTACTACAGTTTCACTTCTGTTTGGAGAAATCCTTTCTCCGTTTCTGGAGGGCTGTGCTATTTACTGGTTATTTTTCTGTCAAACAGCCGAAATCATACGAAAGTCAGTAAATTACGGGCTTTTACTCCAAAAAGCCTAGCATTAGCTGTTCTGCTGGATGCCAGAGCAGTTCCGTCTTCAGTAAGCAGGGAGCCGTGGGGAGCCATGAGCGCTGGAGCAACTCTCCCAAAAATGAAAACACGGCTTCCCGTGTTTGCATACAGGCTTGGCTTTTAACTTAGTTATGTAAAGCTGGCATTTGTCAGTACGACTGTCTTTTTTCTCACATATTAGTCAGTTGTAAGCGAAGAAATAGTCTTTAAAAGATGTCGATGAGTACGATTTCGTAGGCATTTTGCCTCAATTGGAAGAGCAGTATGCTAACGTATGGTGGTGGGGGGACGCGCTAGCAGTCCCGCCGCTCATGCTCTGACCCCGCTGGATC
>NW_008795695.1:687522-712001 GCF_000699145.1 Aptenodytes forsteri
GCCGCGGGCCTCCCCGCTACCTGCTGCCGCTTCCGCCAGGAAACCCCTTTCTTGCCTTCCTGACGCTGCGCGCACACAGGCACATGTTCTACAGGTGTCGCATTTCCAGCTGGCTGCTCCGGTGCATGTCTAACTACGCTCGAAACAGTTGATCTGACTTGTATTTAGCTCTGAGGCTTCCTGCTTTTATTTCAAAGCCGGAAAGGCATTTGCGTGCCGAAAGTTCACTTTTCTTGAGACCACTAAGTGCTGTAATACTGCCTCCACCTACAGACCTGCTTCTGCCTTTCCTAGAGAGACGTACGTTAGCCCAGCCTGTTACCGGGGTTGAGAGGGTATACTGTAAAGGCAGGTACCGGCTATGAGGTCGTAACTGCAGTGCCTGTGGGAAGGAGCGGGCTGCCTGCCTGCCTGCCAGCCTCGGGAGTAGCAGCCGTCGTGTCCTTGGGCAGTTTCTCAGACTTCGTATCTCCATAAAGCTGCCTCAGTTTAAATTAAGTGACTCTGACTTCAGTGGATAATTTCAGCTTGGGATCTGCAGCGTTCAAACTAGACTGTTGAGTCAGACAAGGCACGATCACAAAAAATGATGTGTATGCAGCTGACCTTGATAATCACAGCCAAATGATTTGTGATACAACTTTGGTGTAACTCTACCCTTACAGCTTTTGGCTTGACTACCTAAGCAAGTAAGGGTTAAGTGATAGGGCTGTGTGCTTATGTGTGTGTATACATACAAACATCCGTCTGCCTCTTCCACCCACTGTCCAATTCTGGCCAATTCAGGTAATAGGTCAGAGATGTCAAAGTTAATCATTTTAGGCGTGTTTTGTGGAGATAGGTAGCCTAATATAGAAGGAGGCTGTACTAGCCTACAGATCAGGAAAAGCCTGCGGCTGCCATCTCTGTACTCTCATTACACAACAGAGAACCCGCACCTTGCAATGTTAATCCATAGAAAACCAGGCTGCGCTGGTCCTGCTGCTCTCATAAATATTATATGTTTGTTTTTCCTACTTTGCATCTCTGGGAGAACCCAAAGACTTAAGAGCAGAAGAATCGCATCAGAAGCAAGAGCACTACATCCCTTCTGGTTACCTCCAGATCAGGAGCCAGTATCTCACTCTAGACACAACCTGAACTAAGCAAGGCAGGAGAGAGGTTAGCTCAGAAACAAAGGAGAAAGTAAACGAGGAAAATACTTTGTATCTTGCCCGTTGTCAAAGACTGCTATGTCTGAGCTTGGAAAAGTGATAGAGCCCGGGGAGCTGGTCATTGGAAAAGGCTGTGACTCCCCTCACTTAGATGGATCATATATTAAAAATGCTTAGTTCTCTCTATGGCTGTAAAGTGAATCTAGATTAGCTCTCACACGTTTCTATGTGTAGGCATTATGTTCAGCTGCAGCAATCTCCCTTCTCCTGTCCTAAGTGACAACATCTTGAAAGGTTTAGAAATTAAATATTTAAGATTAAATAAATTAAAGATTAAAGAAATTAAGATTAAAGAAAATTAAATGTAAATAATACATTAAAATACAAAAAAAATAGAAGCTCTCAAAACACCAAATTGTTTTTCATGACTTGCTGTGTTTAGGCAAGACAGAGCTAGGCACAAGGGTAATTTTTTCAAGAGTACTTAACTGACCTGAAATTTCTTTTTCAAACACAACTTTGGTCTTTCTGAGCCCAGGTTTAAGTGAAAGTCGGCAGCACTTACCCTTTGGAAATTCAGGCCCTCAAGTCATGTGGATTCCAGACCTTTCCAGAGAGAGGAATCAGTTCTGCCCTGCTGCAGGGCAGAGGGAAGACCCCCTTCTCCAGGTCCCAGGGAGAAGGCAGATCCCATTCTCCGGGTCAGGGAATGACCTGTCATGTGTGGGTTCAGTCTGTGCTGTTAAGGGACATGCCAAGTTCTCTGAGGTGCTTTGGGCATTGTGGACTGATTCCTAGCAGACTAATTCCTAGTGACTTTTTGTTATTAGGATTTTCACTCTGTGATTAGTAGGGTTTGCAAGGTATAACTTCCCGGTAGCCTTGTAATTTAAGACTTTGCTGTAGTAGAATATCCATACCTAGAGAGCAGCAGCTGCCAGCAGCAATGACAGCGACAGAGCCTACCTTACACTAGCTTTGATTTGATGCCGCTGCTATCACTGCTGTCTGCTGCTGCAGAGTGGCTTTTGGTTTTTAGTCAGATTTCATACAGAGACAAGGCTTGTGCAGCCACACTGTCATCACTGCCTTTTTAAACCCTTTAAGCCATAACATAGAAATGTCACTGGTATAGTTGCATCTTAAAAATCTTGTGTCCCACAGGTTTCTTGAAAACTGGTGAGTGGATAGTGCTTTATTGCTCAGTGAAGTTCAGCTGTTACTCTGTCTGGTATACCTGTCAGACAGCTGACTGAGTAGCATGCCTAGACTTTGAATCAGCCACAGAATATATTGATTGTATCTTGTACATCCATCATGTAAAACAATTGGAATAGGAATATTACAAGAGAGCTACAGAAGGCATGAGAGCTGAGATGAGTGTAGCAGGACGCCTCAGGCAACACAGGAGGGAGCTAAGTGTCTTAGTTGACTTAGGAGAGCACGGGAGAAAATGCAGTACAGAGATGGTTTGGGGGAAAAAAGAGAACCTGGGAATATTGCAGCATTGGCTGTATGGGACAAGAAGAGGAAATCAAGATGCTACCATAGAAGATCCAGAAAACATAGGACAAAAAGCTGGAAGAGGGCAGGCTTTCTATGTCTTGCTACTCACGGAACTACTATCTCCTGCAGATCCCCCGTAACAGAGTATCAGTGGGGCACTTATGAATACTGTGGAGATACCTGATCAAGCGCCAAAGAACAGACTTAACTCCTGTAAAGGAAATCAGTCGAGTACCTCTCAGATGAGTGGGAGTGTCCTTGGATGCTAGGCATAGACAGTGCTCACTTGTATAAATGAAGTCTTAACAGATATTTGGATGCTATGGATTTTATGCAAGTGATCTACTTCCTTTTTCATGTTGTTTTTGCTTAGACTGCCAGCTTCGCTGTGACAGTCACTGCAGAAAGAATTGCTGTTCTGCTTGAGGAACATCAGAGTGCAAGGGCAGTGTGCAAGGGTATTGGTGTCCTACAGACACCTTCTGGTAGAAACCCTTTTTTGGCTTCCACCTCATCAGGTGGCTCAGTGCCTGTGTGCTCTGACCACTAAACACAGGCATAGGGGTGCCTTTGAAATGGAGCGCAGGAGGAGAACATGGCTCCCAACAGGGACTCCTGAAGAAGCACCTCTTACTTGGGTTTTTGCAAGTGCTGGAGCATAAATACCAGAATGGTATCTGATGGAGAAACACGGCTAACTAGTTCATGCTGCTTCTGAGACCTGAACTAATACAGTGACATGACAGTGCCCTGTGTCATGTAGAGATACCAGTCTGTATGGGATTAAACTGGAGCTCTCTAACACATTGCCATATTCCACTGTGTGGACTTGTTCTAAGAGATATACAGGAATTATCCTTTAGCCTAATGAATAGTACAGCAGAATGACCATTGCCTCTAACGCAGGGAACGCTCCAAAATTATTTGTAAACAGACTTTTAATTGGGATGCACTGCTACAGCCTTGATACTCCATGGGTATAGCTTCTGATCAAAGCGAGCTCAAGGTTTCACAGCAGTACGGGCAAAGGGGACTGGGCTGGGCTGCTCCCGTCAGAGGAGAGGGAGGTTGTGGCAGAGATGGGTGCTCCAGAGTTGTGGTTCCGGCTGTTGGCGGAGGGAGGGGAGATGCAGGGGATGGTGACTGCTGCTGCAGAGAGGGCCCTTTACCTCTGCTGCCGTCACATGCCCCTTCTTCCCCTGCAGTGGCAAGAGCAACCAGGCTTAGATAATGTAGCCATTGGGCCATACTTTATGCGCTACGCCCACCTATCTGTTCCTTAGCAGCTCTCTACTTTGCTTCTGCCAAGAGCCAGCTCTGTTTCTCGTAGATAGAATGACGTTTTGTATGAAGATTGTATTTAGCAAGGTTCCTGGCTTTAGGAAAGATTACAGAAAAAGAGAAGAAAAGCGGAGAGAAAGCAGGTAAAATCAGCAAGAGAAACTGCCTGTCAGTATATGATGCCTGTATCTCCGTTCAGCCTCAGTTGTCCAGTCTGCCACACGTAGACAATTTCCGCTACTCCAGCTGTTCCTTTACTCCCGTGGGGGGATAGCAAGGCCACAGGGTTCACAACACGCTTTGCACTCCTGTAGCCATGGCACAGCAGGATCAGGTGGGGGCAAATCCAGAAGTGTGCTGGAACACGGTGGTTCTCCATTTAAGACTCTCTCTTTGAAATCCATGGATGCTGCAGGTTTTTTTCTCTCTCCCAGATTAGCCCTATAAATTCCTTTCCTTTCAGTCTAGCTATTCCCTTACATGAAATGGAAAGGCAAAGTAAGACATTTAGTGGCAAGAGAGGCAGATCACAAACTGTACCTGACAGCAGTTCTCAGGCGCAGGTCAGTCTGGCAAGTCGATACCCATCTTCACCCGCTGGTCATCACCGTACCGCTCAAGCAGTATCGCTTGGCTTGTTCTGTTGGTAATGTGCCAGTAAATCCCACATAGTTCATGAGTTCATATGTGAGTAACAGAGGAATATGTCGGCACCCGAGGGCTTCCCATTTCGTGCTAGTCACAGTCTTGGCAGAGGTCGGTCCTTTTAGGCTTCTACTACGTAAGTGGTAGTAGTAAAAGCGCAAGTACCTACTGTTACTTTTTTGCCCATCTTGAACACTGGTGCTGATAAAGGGGCACACATGAGCAAGTTTGTGGGGAAGGGAGAAGAGGAATTTGTTTGCACAGTGGTTTTATATGTTCATAAAGTGCTCAGAAATCCTCAGAGATAAAGCATTGCACTCCTCAACCTGAATCACCATAGTACAGAAAGTTGAATTTTTTCTGGTTTTCTGCCTAATGAATAAGACATAAGATATGGCCATGTTTTTTTAATATTAATATCATGATTAAAGGCAAAGAAGCAGCTTTTGGGTCTGGGCTTGTAATAGTTTGTGATTTTATTTTTTTTCCCCCCAAGGCTGCTTTTGTGAAAGCAAGCGAAAGGTACCGTGACAAGCCTGGGACCGTCTAAGGACACGTCAGGGTTACCGCTTTGTTATACGCCAGGCTATCCTAGGATTTCAAGTCAAACTTTGGGAAAGAATTAGGAATCCCAGCCCTATTGGAATGGTCGATGTAACGGTAGGCGGGAGTGTGGAAATCTAGCTTGTAATTGGGAAAGCCACCAGCGGAGGTCAGTGTCTCACAGAGACACTCTCCCCTTCCCCGCTGCAAAGCCGGCGCCTGCTGCAGGCATTAGCCGCTCTGGTTAAACAGGCGGACGCGGCTCCCATCTACCTGTTTCTCCCCATTTAATCGCACACCCGAGCGTGCTAAGCAGCTGTGCTAGCACACAGGCCGCTTCTGGCTGAGGTTCTGCCTCGGTTTACGACACGGTGTTGTCTCCCGACACTGTTTCCCAGCTTGCAGACCGCCTGAAACTGGCACGTAATTGATCTTCACAAATGACGAGCTGTTCTGTATCACAGTCACCGGGCTGCAGGTGCGTGTGCAGGTACTGAGCTGGAGGCCTCCCGTCCTGCAGGATGGGCCCCGCGTCCTTTGGGAATGCTTAATAGGTGCGATCCTCAGAGAACCCGGGGGGAAGCACTTTTCAGGTGGCAAAATACGGACCTCTGTGTAGAGTGAGTCATCTAAATGTTTTTGTTGTCTGAGGAGAGAAATAGACTCCTCCAAGGGATGGCTCATCTCACTGTGAGCACTGGAAGTGCCCGCGTTACTCTGTTAGCCAGAAAGGGTATGTAGGGTGAACTGCTACTGAGATGCAGACCTCCAAGTTTAGGTGAAAGAAATCTCACCCGTAGTTTCAGGGACGTGAGCATGAGCGGTTCAGCCTTGATATTCAGCCTTGTCACAACCAAAGTGCTTCTGGATCTGACCAAGAGCAAAACTTTCCAGCACCTGGTGCACCTTTAGGACCGAATGCAGATTTCAGGTGTCTCTGGAGGTGGGCAGCACATGAGTGTGGATGTTTCATGTTAAGTGTATGCCCCTCATCCTGTGTGAGTGCAATAAAGATAGACCCCTCTGCATGGTATTCTTTGTGCAAAGACTGTATATTTTAAGATTCTACCATAAGATGGACCAATTTCAAAAAAGGTGTAAGCAAGGCAGCGCCGTAACACCAAAACCAAGCCGGAAACCCAAATCTTTGATTAGGAGGGAAAATCACATGCAGTTAAAACCTAACTATTTTTTTATCCAGTTTGCTAAATGCCTGTCGATAGTTGTTCTGTTTCTCCTGCTTGTCTTTGTCGCTGGCGTATCAGAAGTGCCAGGGCCGGCCGCCCGGGGAGCTGGACTTTCAGTTTCATGTGGACTTTGAGCGAAAGGGGGAAAAGTTCACGGGAGAAGCCTCCGCTTTTGTACACACTAGAAGTGCAGACTGTCCCCTCAAAGATATACAGCAACATACTAAGATCTATAAAGGTACGTATAACTGTAAGGTCCCCGAGCACATTCCCTGCCACCCCCAGCAGGGTCTGGCTGCCCGGCTGAGGGTCAGCTTTGCCAGCGCAGCTGCATTAGACACATGCAAACTCAAAAGCATGTGGAGAGCCCAGAGGAGAAGGAAGTGGATGACAGCGGATGTATGAAACATGGCCAGTAAGAGAAAGGCTGAAAGAATTGAGTTTAGTCTGGAGAGGAGACGTCTGAGGAGATGTGTGCAGACGCTGCTGCAAAGCAGGAAATGAGTCTTTCCTTCTTTGTGGACTCAGTGAACCACAAGTGAAACTTGGGTGCTAGAAAAAAGTTTCTCGTGGCAAGCAAGGAGATGTGTTGAGATGCCCTGCGGGGCTGTAAAAAGGCCGGTGCTCAAGCTTGAAAAAACAGGTTAGGCAAATGGCTGATGGGAATGGTTGTGGCATACTTGATCCTCCCCTGGCCAGCAGGATGGCAAACAGACCCTCCCGCTCAAAGTCCATCCCTGCCTGTTTCTGTCATCCATTGATAAGTCATAAATCCTGTGAGGTTCATACCTCAGACTCTATTGACAGAAAAAAATAGTTTTAATCAATCAAGTTTTGTCTTTTTTTGTCACCTTTTTTTTTTTTGCTTAGGTGGGGTGTCTTCAAAGGTTTAAACTTTTTTAAAGTATTTAGGCAGTTTATCTCCTACCCAAATTAGTGGGAATTCATCATCTATCTGGGGATTAGTGGGAATTCATCATTACACGCAGCCAAGGCGTGTGTTTCCACACTTATTTCTAAAGGTTGTCTTTGCCATAGTGTGCACTAAGAACAAAACCACAATTATCGCGTCCTTTCCATTACAAAATTCTTACACTTGTTTTACTACTCTAGAAATATGAGATTCACAAAGAGTATTCTCTGTGTCCTATTCACGGACAAGGGACAACCATTAACAATGGGAAAAAAAAACATTAATGTTGGAAAAAAGTGAGACTGGGTGTTTAGTTGAAAGCTATCGGGCAAACTGGCATTCATCCTGGCACAGATACAGTAAGCTGCCATGCGCAGGGGCGGGAAACAGGTTAGGAGGACCCTAGGTGGGAGTGAGAAGATGAATCACCTCCCTTGCAGGAAAAAGTCCAGCATTGTCTTTGACTGCCTTGAAACTGGTGATATGAGAATTCCTTCATCCCTTCCTCTCTAAACAAAAGAATGTTTAATAAGTCATTTTTGTATTAATTGGATTAATTGTCCTGGCCTCCTTGCAAAGTGCTGTGAGTGCCATCACTGCAGAATCATAGATAAGAAATAGCTATTCCTCATTTTTTTTATTAGGAAAAAAGTGGCTGTTCACTTAGTATCATGCAAGGCAAAAAGACAAACAGGCAGAAAGGTTTCTGATTTGTGGCTGGGCTTTTGATTAGAGGTTACTAAGCAACACTAGCCTGATCTTAGCCCTACATTCCTCCTTGGAAAGCAATGTCTGTTAACACTCAGGTCAAAACTGGGTTTAGGTATACATTCAGCTGACATCAAAGGCATGCATGGGTGCAAAGAAAATCATGCTTTGGCTTCCTAACTTACAAGACTTTAAACAATTACATTGCCCGTATTTTGTTTGTGCTCATATTTGTGGCCTCTGATCACATGTACAGGAACAAGAAGGTGCTGGAAAAAGGTAGGCAATTCTGTGATTTTCAGGGAGAGGTTAACCCAAATACATACTTTCTTGAGCATTGTTTGGTTGGTGCAGCTATCACCCTGCCCAATATTGGCATGCATTTTGTTTCCGATTCAGCAAAGCAACAACTATTTCCCTCCATTTGTTGTTCTTCATTACCTGCCTCCTCCCATCCGCAGCCTCCGCTCTTCTGCTACGAATGCCAGCCTCGCCTGTTTGTTCCTCAGGTTTATCTGTACATGGGCTTGGGCTTCCCAGTGACAGGGCCTCCTAGGATATGTCCTCATAGAAATACTAATGCAAGAATGACTTAGGTGAATTACACTGAAATAAAGTGAGACTGACTTAGGTGTTCCCCCTAAACGCTTTTTCCACAAGCAGTGTTCCCTGTCGCCTGGATGATGCTGCTCTCAGCCACAGTTGCTAACCTGCCCTGGGGCCTAGGCCAAAAACCTTAACAAGCATTGTAAGATACCCCTTCAGGATTTGGAAGAGCACTAAACAACTTCAGTGCAGACAGTCTTCTAGACTCGTTCAGAAGGAAACACTTTCCCACAGTTCATTGGGATCACAGGGTGATTCATCTTAATGGAGTGAAAGAGCCACGGGATATATCCCCAGAAATCCCAGCAAGTGCTGACACGGTAACTCAGGTAGCACTTTGCGGAGTGGCTGCCCTCGCCAATTACCTACATTAACTCAGCAAAGACTGCTCACACATAGAGAAAATCCTCCCTGACCCGATTTGTAAGGACATTTAAATCATTCCTTAGGACCCACCTTTGCTACTATACCTCTATAAAATGAATTGCTGAGACTAGGAGAAAGTATACTTTACCTATTTGTCATACCTTACGAACGTCGATGTGTTGATTATGACAGAAGCAGCTGGTAGTGACTTCTCTTTCATGTGCCAGTGTGGGCTGTTAGTGACTTACATAAAATACTTTCAAAAAAAATTATAACCGTTTTATAAAATTCTATTGCCATCAGTATAACAGCCCTTTGCAATTTAACAAAGAGAAAGCCCATAGGCTAGAAAAGTGCCCCCTCACTGCTAATAAACTTGGATTAAATGCATACAATTTAATTAACTCACTTAATTTCATAAAGTTCCATTCTGGTTTCACTTCTACGGCTTGCATGCCAGAGAAACACACTGGCAGTCTTCCAAGTAATAAACGAATACAGGATATTCCAAGGTTGGGCTCATGCCATGACCAAAGCAGGAAGAGCCAAATCTGCAATAGAAATGTCTGCAAACTGCTGGAGGAGAAAAGCAGTGCCAGGGAAAACACCTTTAAGAAAACTCCTGGACTCACAGGTCCCATTGCAGAGCAGCCCAGCTCTCTGGGTCGAGAGGTGGAAGAGAGGAAGAGAGTATTCAGCTGTCTGGGCAAAGAAATAGCAGGACTTTTCAACAAATCTGTTCTCTTCTTACACAGAAAATAAAGTTTATTTTCTTCTAATATCATTCTCAGAACAGCTACATTTGTCAACATCTTTTTGTTAATTTGCTTGTAATTCAACCTGAAGTATAAATCCAACATGGAAAAATTTTGACTGGAAAAATCGGAGCTTGGATAACTTATATTTGGTAAAGTTAGAAACAACCAAAACCAGGAATTTAGAGGGTAATTGTGAATAACCTTAAAGTTACCATGACTGCTTCTACCCATAATAGCATTCTTCTCTGGTAGTTTTTTAGTGAGCCTGGTTTTCATTTGCAAGTTTTAGACACTGAAATAATTAGTGAGGAAAAACTTTTAGAATTAATGTAGCTCCACTTCCAGGTGGAAGTACACAAGGTAGTCTTTAGTCTCCCCTCTGAAAATAGCTAAACTGCTATAAAACTTTTTTATACTAGTTGTGAATTCAGATTGGAAACGTGCTGTTTTAATTATGCTATAATTAAATGTGCTAAATAGTTATCGTACTAAATTAACTAGGAAGATTGCACTATTTTAATTATATTGACAGACTTAAAGATTTGCATTTTTCTAGCACAAAAAAAGGATCAGTTTCATATCCACATTCCATGATGTCAGCTGAGTAACTCTGGTCTCATTGCTGCAAATGCAAGGCACTGTCTTGCGTTAAAAGCTACGCCAAGTCATATCATTTCAGATTTACCATGGACTAAAAGCATTCATGGGGACTGTTATCACGGCTCACTTGGTCCACAGTAACTCGTTAAGCCATGATGATTCAGTTATGAATTTGAGCTTAAAGGGAAATGTTTCAGAGTACTATAATAATGGTGCTGTAGCTGTGATAGTATAAGGTTATGTTTTGCATTAACACAAGACCTAACAAAATAGCACCCTCATCTAGACTAGGCCTGCAAGACCATAGTAAACAGCGAGTACTAAATAGCGGTCAATAAATGAGGACTCTAAAGAGAATCAGTACTGGTTAGGATACAGCTGATGATCAGCCTGGAATGCAGCAGTGTTCCTCCGTGCCCACGTGAATCTCCCACTGCCTTCATTCGGGAATGCACTTCAGCATGTACTTGACTTTCACTAAAAGCACTAGGATTCAAGTTTGAGCTTAAAACTAAACATATGCCTACGTGTTTTCCTGCATGGGGACTGAAAACCATGCAAGTTGACCTCTTTTGAAAGCTATCAAGGTAGTGTTGAAGAAGAAAATAAAATTAAAGCTTCAAAAACTAAGGAAGTATTTGGGTCATTATGTTTCAAGCTGAAAGTGATAGCACAAAGATCTATTAAATGACAATGAAATTATATGAAATAAACCCAAGGTATTTTTCTAAAGTGATGATAGAGTTTGTTTACTGTTTGCAGTGTTTATTGTGCTTTGACAGAACTAGATAAATCTGATAAGCTGTTTAATTTTGGATTGGAGGAGCTGATGGAAGTGGAGTTCTGCCAGTGCTCTGAAAAGCTTACTTTCCCTCTTGAACCTCACATTTAAATTAACCCTGGCTACTCTAGATTGTGTAAGTAAATAGACATGGGAAATGCAGCATCAGCTCCAAGAGTCTGCTTAGTCTTCTTGTTAGAGCTATAATGTACTAGGATGCGTTCACATGTAGGGTGAACACTTATAGTCAATTACACTCAATTTATTAGATTAGGTATGCAGAGGAATGGGATAATAGCAGAGTCATATGGCAACAGAGGTCTACCATCTGTTATCTGCCTTTAGCAATGGACCCGTTCTCACTGTGGACAACAAACAGGAGTAGTGAAAAACTAAATGGGACATACACTTTTAAATTCGCAGCTGGGAATTTAATTTGGAATTCTCAATTTACAATTGCACGATTTTGCAAGCAAACTGAATTTTTTCCAATATTTTACAGCTGAAAAGATTTGCTAGCAGGCTTTTATTAATTACATTTAATAATCTTCTGTAAGAAGCCTATGCAGAATGTGCCAAAAGCTATTCAGCCCACAGTTTAAAGGTATAGATCCAGATAATGCAATTGCCAGCAGCAGAACTGTGCGGGGTTCATTTTGGCTTTGCAACTATTCATGTGTATACACTGAGATTTTTGTATTAAAAAAATGTGTCTGTGCGTAAATACTAGCCCCCTGAAACAGAGCTGAGGAGAAGGCATATGTGACATAAGACTCTCAAGCAGCAGAAGTTAGGCATCTAAATCTGAAACTGGGGTACTAAAACCCTCTGTTCAGAAATCTCATTCAACTATTAGTTGACTGGGGAGACTGCCGCCACCCTGGGTTAGGCGTGGTTCCTCAAGAACCGAAACGCTACTTCTCTGCAACCACAGGACCTCATTCTTCAAAAAAAGGTACAAGTTAGCCTGATGTCAAACCCACCACAAATCCTCATCTGCTTTTAGGAACCAGTGGAGAAATACCTCCACATACTTCCCCGATGGCCATCTGCTGTTATGCTCTAATTCCAC
Source organism: Aptenodytes forsteri (assembly GCF_000699145.1). Taxonomy (NCBI): domain Eukaryota; kingdom Metazoa; phylum Chordata; class Aves; order Sphenisciformes; family Spheniscidae; genus Aptenodytes; species Aptenodytes forsteri. The sequence goes on from NW_008795695.1 coordinate 699,643, forward strand.
ATTGTGCAACCAGTAGCCTAGGACTTTCCACAAAATTCAGTAAGAGCCACAACTTTCTTGTAAAACTTGTTTTGCACTTCTTGCACTAAGACAAATCTTAGCCTGAGGGTTATCAGCTATTCTGGGTATGGCTTCCCTTTTGCTGAGCCGTTGCAAAGGAACAGGAGCTGCCTAAAGCAGAAGGGGAGGGGAAAGGACCGCTCTGAGGTAGGTATTAGGGTATACTTCTGGAAGGCTGGAGACAGGCTGAGGTGCATGTCTTCGTCAACAGTGAGACCGAAACCTGTGGTGCTTTCTCCTCAACCCTGCTCGCTGAGTGCCAGGCTGCAAACTTGCACCTCTGTGTCTTGAATGCCTCCTCCTGCCTAGAGGCGCAGGTTGGGCAGGAGGCAGGGCTCACTCACCGGCAGTCAGAGCCAACCACTTATAGAGGATGTGGCTGGGAATCCACTTACGAAGGGGATATAGACCACCAACACTATGGTCTGTATCTTCTGTAAATTGCTTTCCAAGAGAAAAGAAAAAGTTATGAGTCTTTAACAAATGGGAGCAATAATGAAAGCTATTCTTTTTTCATGAATCATATGTACCTGTATATATGATGAAAATATGAATTCTTTTTGTGTTTGTTAGTTTTTAAATGAAATTTAGCTTCTCAGATCTCAGGCCTTTCTGCCTCTGTGCTGCAACCAGCAAAGTTTGATTTATTTACAGAAACAATCAGTTCTGAGTAATTTTGTGAGAGCCTGCGAGACCTGTGACATAAGAAAATAAATATAGCATTGGTACTGCACTGACTTGCGCTGCATCTGCTTTGGGAGACTGACTTCCTAGGGTCAGTGGGTATCCCGGTCAGTGGGTATCCCTTATTCCTGCCTGTATATCACTTTGCTGGGGATGGGTACAGGGCGGGGGGAAGGTGTTTGCAAAACAGACCTTGACCTTTTCAGCAGCAAGCAAATGCTGCTGAAGCAAGCAAACAAATGGATTCAAGGGAATTTTACAAGAGGTATTTTGGATTGGGATTGCATTTGCCATCTCATTTTCTACTGTCCCTATTCCAAAAGCTTATAAACTAGATTCTTGAGCTCAATCTACCTACGGATACATCATGTTTTCCGATTCCTGTTTCTGACCTCCATTTAAAAAGCCACACATTTAAAGTACACAGACTCTACAATTTTAATATTAACAGCTGAAGTAACACCACCTTTAAAGCTCTATTCTTGTAAGAAAGAAAAATAAGAAACACTATTTTAATCAACAAAAGAGATGGTTCATTCAGAAAAAATGGATTTGAGTTAAAGTAATTTGTAAATCTATTTGATAAACTGAATGATACTAAAAGATTTTGCATTTCCCATGCTTTTAACCTGATAATCTCAAGCCCATCTTTAAGCTAAGATAAATTAATTCCTCAAAACTAATCACAAGAGAATGAAATTCCTAGTAATATGTCCATCTGCAGGTGTGTGTGCATAAAATATAAAATTATATTATTTCACATGTGTTTGCGCTTTTTTTCTTCAATTTTTTGTCATTTTGATCAAGTTATTCTAGTGTAATTTCAGAATGAAGATTTATTTGCTGTTGTATCAGTGCCATGGGAAGTTCTCAGATTTCCAAAACCAACATTTTCCTCCACTTGACGTCACCAACATGTACACTCTGACAGTTCTGTGAATTCGGTATCTTTTTACCATAAAAAAGGACCTACGTTCAGGGACTTACTGACTAAAGTTTCCCATTTTTAGCTGTTTTACTACAGAAACAAGCCTTTTGTGATCCTACTTCCAATTTCTGTATATCTCTACCTGTGGGTCCTCCCCGTTCCTCAGTAGCTCAGGACATGCTGGCCAATTTAACGTCACAGATACATATAGAGGTCTCAAAAATAATTCATGTGCTTTAATTGTCATTACAACATATAGAGACTCCAATAATTACCTTCTGAAACCGCTGTGCGAGCTCATACCTTACAATACACTTGAGTTTACCTGGGAAAGCCAAGAGGAAGCGGAGAGACGAAGAGCAGGACCTTCCAGAAGCAGGAAAAGCACCCAAGTCGGTCATGCATATGGCAAATATGCAGGAAATCAAGTTCCCCTGGTTCTGGTGCTCCTTGAGTGGCCTGTAGGTATACACGCTGCTCTTTTTTTTCCTAGTAACACTGTCTAGAAAACAGTACCTATCCAAACAGGATTAAATACTGGACTATCTGGTCTGCCTTTGTTTGGCTGCTGTTTGGTGGCTATAGCCAGTGATCACATTTCTAGGGCATAACTCAGTTATGGCACTTCCTTTCTATGTGATTCTGTCCTGAACTTCTCCAGCTGATACTCTGGAGAAGTATCTACTCTTTTCTACTCTTGCACAAAGCTGAGTAGAAAAGCGTTCACTAGCGGATGTAGTGTAAATTCACTGGAGTAACCTAGCTGATCATACCTGGGGTTTACGTCCTTGAACTTGCTCTGATTGCGGAGTGAGAACAACAGAAGGTATTATATTGTGTGTGTTTATAGGCTGTTAAATCAATATGCTGCTGGAGGGGAATCTTCCACATCATTTATAAATAATGGTGAGAGATGTGCTCTCAGCAACACTGGTGTACATGCAAAGTGCCTCCATTGACTTCTGCAGTGTTATACATTTTGCTGCATGATTAATTTAACTTGCTCCCCCTCGTGAACTGTCCACACCGAGAATTACTGCTTTAACCAGAGACTTAGCTGTTGCAAAGAACTGCCATCCCAAATCAGCCCTTCTAAAGAATCAATGGACTAAAATACATCTAAATGTTAATTGGGAAACAAAAGGAACGATGAAAATCAGGAGGACATGATACTAACGTCAGATAGCTTCTGAACCATAGGCATCTGCAGCAGACTGTCCAGGAACGTATGCTCTCTGCTCATACAAAATGCTTATTTGCACTCCTGGTGTTTCACAACATATCAGGTTTCAAATCTGTCACAGGTCTCCTTCCCTAGCTTTGTACTTTGGTGTTCAGCACTGAAAATGTCAAGTCCTGTACTCCACGCACATCTCACTTTCTGACCCTGAACTTTATTATTATAGCAAATTATGGCCTACAGCTGAACTCTCCTGAAAAGTCATTGTGTAGCTGATGCAAGAAATGAAACATGTTGAAAGCATGGGTGTGGGCACATATACTGCAATATTACTTCAGTAGTGAACAAAAGGAGGAAGTATGGGTGATCACAAATAGCCAAAAAATCCTAGTCAGAATAATGAGCAAATTAATGACAAAAAATTAGCAGACTTGTCAAATCCAAAAAAGTCTGAAATGATAACAATATATTCATTAATTACTCAGATGTTTTGGTGAATGGAGTAAAAGTATCTTTCAACAGATGAATGACAGAGGTACTTAGCTGAACGTTATCAAAGTAGTTAAATCTTACCGAGCAGTTTTCCCAAATAAGAGGTTTTCTAAGTGTGCCCATTTTTTTCCCCAATCCCATCAGTACCAGCTGTTATTGCCCAGGTTTGCTTGTCTCCTGATTCTATTTGAAATCACCTGAATTACTAAATTGTTTTGCCTAATAAAGATTTCTAATTAATTGGAAACTGATTGACAAAACTGTTAAAAAACGTTGAGAGTTCCAGCCAAGTGTCTTATTAAGTCTTTCTGCGTCAACGAGCATATTGGATAAACTAAACTGAAAGCTGGACAACTTCAAGCTGTACTGTCAACTCAGTGAGACGCATTCCTTTCCTTTGCACCTGAAGTTCAATTTTAAGTTATTCCCACTTTTCTGACCTGGAGCAGAAGCTGCACTCGGCATGTCTAACCATCAGTCAGTAAGTTCATACATTTTCCTAATACAAGCCAAATTGTTAGCCTTCTGATGAGTGGGAAATACCCAGATCCTGGAACTCCTCCTACACCTGAGCTTTTGAACAAAGATGATTTGAATTGCTGTGTCGCCGACCGGCTGTTTCAGCAATCTCTGCCCAAACACTAGCGCCCATTTCCTCCTAGCAAGTCCTTCTGTAATTGAAATTATTTTGACAGAATAGAGAGCAAGGTTCCCTGTTGATCTAGTGACCAAGTAAACCACAACAAATGATGAGCTGTGAAACACCACCAGCAGCAATCTCTCCCCCGGCATTTTCTTCCAACATTAAAAGACTGTTTTGCAGCATGAAGAAAACAAACCTGTAAGATTATGTGCCATCTCATCACCTAGTCCCTTTGTAGTACTGCTTCAATGTGCAGAACCTGTAGACTGTAAGGATTCCATGCGTTAAACATCCGTGCAAGTCTGCTCATGCAGAATCAAAACTTGGTAAGGCCGCTCTGCCCAGGCAATGACTGGAGACTTCAGGAGTCTCCGGCTGCAGCAGGAGGTGCCTACCTCCCAGACCTCTACGTGCAAAACGTGTAGGGGCCCAGCCCAGTGCCCACAGGTCGGAGACCTCGTGTAGGAGGCCAGGCAGCGTAGGCAATTGCGGAGAGGCAGCTTCTGCTCCCCAAACACCGGCGTTCGGTGTCGTCTGTAGCACCTATAGCCCAGAGAGGACGTACGCAGGGGTCCGGGGGAGCGGCCAGTCCTAACCCCTGCGTGCAGGACTGACAGCAGAAAGGCAGTGCCACCTCTCACGCTGCAACTTTTTACCTGTGTTCCCGCTGCGCTCCTCGAGACCCTATGCCTTAAACAGGTGCTGCGCCTGCCTCCCACCAGCAGCTGGGCATAACATTTTCTTCTCCCAACATCTATTCCCATTCTTACCCATTAGATAGTAGACGCCCCACATTTTCCTCTAATCTGAACACTGGTTTTCCAGTATTTACAAAGATACCCCATGAAGAGGTTAAATATTCCTGGCTTAATAAAATGTATTTATGCAGAACTACTTGATCGCTCAAGAACGCTTTCTCTCTTAATAGACAACCCCCAGGATGTTGACATTATGCAATAGAAGTCCACAGTCCTCTTGATCTGTTTTATGTTTTCTAATTTCTTTGGCGCAATTAGTGTCTTTGGCTGGCAGGGCTGGCATCAGTAGCTCAGCAGAACTGCACTCAGCTGTGTTTCATCCCCCGTTCTGACTCATAAAGGTTGTCTGGGAAAGTTTGTAAACATGAGAAATCGCCATTAAACGTAAGGACCATATTATCAGTCTTACAAATCAAGGAAGTTCTTGCTGGGTTAGGATGAATAACAAAGGGCATAGAGGTATATTTAGGAAGTAAATGCGTCTGTATGAGTTACATACATTTCACAAGCAGCAGAACTGAGAAGTTTGTGAAAGAACCAGTTCTCATAGGACTCCACCCAGACAAAGGCAGCACATAAGCAGCAACGTATGATGAACCAGTTAAATGAAATGAAGGTATACACACCCAGTCCTGGGTTACTTTCAGCATTTATATGGTAATATATAACCCAAATTGTTAAATGGGTTTATAGCACTGTGAAATACGAATCTAGCTAACAAAAGCATTTTGTATTTTATTTGAGACAGGAGTATTTTCTAGTGCAGCAGTTTACCAGACACTGGGAGACACGGGTGCATATATGCAATATATTTAAGCTTCATAGAGAAACACCCCATACAGTAGGAATGAAGTATGAATTTATTTTTTTGTTTTAATTCCTTACAGCACCTCCTTCTCTCTCTCTTTCCTCCTTTGTTTTCTTCCCGTACATTTTGATTGCCGATCTCTCTTTACATTTCCACGTTCTGCTTCTTTCTGCTCGCTCTTTCTGACGTTCTGGGCAGTACCGCTAGAAAGAAAGAAAAAAAAAAAAAGGGAAAAAACCAGCCAAAGCCTGGCCCTGCTACTGTTATCTGGTGCCAATGATGCCGTAAAGAGCAAATGCCTCGAGTTCCTGTTATTGCAAACAGCCCGGCTGCTGCAAAACCCAGCAAGCCTGGCCCTGCTACTGTTATCTGGTGCCAATGATGCCGTAAAGAGCAAATGCCTCGAGTTCCTGTTATTGCAAACAGCCCGGCTGCTGCCAGACAGCTTCGTGGAAGAGGCTGATAGGAGCAGGCCCTCTTCTGATGCTTATTATAGCTGAATCGCGAGAAAGGGTACCCGAGTGGTAAAGCCAATAAAGCTGCTACCAGTGACAGCGAGAGGCCAAAAATGCGTCGGTACAGGCAAACCTTGAGTGACAGTCTGTAAGCATGGTTACCATCGTTAATACATGGTAAATAATGCATGGCAGGTACTCGCATGTTTCGCTCGACAGCCGGCGCAGGCTGCGTTTGTTAACCCTCACGTCACACCGCTGACCTCCTTTTTCTTAAGTGTCTGCAGGAGGAGCAGATAGCTGGATGTACGGTAATTAGATGCTGCATTACCACTAACGTCGTTATTCTGGTCCGGTTTACTGTGACACGTGTTGGGGTAGTTACTCAATGCGTTTTTAGCAGATTATTTTTATTTGTAGTCCATGTAGATTTATAAAGGCACATACAGCAGAGACAATCATTTTCGTGAAAATAAGCTGGTTCGTCAGGTAGGAATATCGTTGTTTTCCCTGATCGGAAACAAAAATTCCCAGAAAGCCTCATATCTCCTTATCAGCACCAGAGGAAAATAGCAGCATTGTTATTCTATGGATTGCACCTTTTCAGTGGCTGAATTGCCAGCCCGAGGCTGTGTCTGGGTGCGCAGCGGCGGAGGGGGGGGGGGGGGGGGGGCAAGGAGCGGGGTGTGTTGCTTGCCTGTGCCATTTGTTTTCCTAGAAGATGGTAGTGTTTTGGCAGGCTGGTGCAGCTCTCGTCTGGGCAGCGGTATCTCTGTATATAGAGCCCCGTATAGCCGCTGCACGTTGAGCTCTCAGCGAGCTGGGTTTGTTTATGTGCAAAAAAGTCTGAGAAAAATCTGAGAAATTGCTTCATAAGTTCACATGGTCAACATGCTGTTCCAGTGATATCTCTTGAATATTTTATTTTCATTCTGTTCTTCTTCTCCACCAAGCTGTTAGTTAGTAGCCTTTTCGGTCTAGTGGGTTTTGTTGTGTTTTTCTTTTTTTTCTTTTTTTTTTTTTTTGTCTGAACCGTGCACAATGAAATGTGATTCAGAGTTCATTTTGCTAACCATTCCTCCTTTGACCAAAAAGTGCTTTACGGAGGCTACATCTAGCTTGGTGGTATCAGATTTCAGTGTGAAAGTGCTACATTCCTGACTGCCCTGCATTCTCTTTGTGTTTGATTTTGCCTGGTAAAATAAATGGAATACTTAGAAAGACTAATCCCATTCAGAAGAAGAGAAACAAAAAAAGACCAGGGGGGGAAAAAAAAAACAAAATTCAGCTAATGTTTTTTTTTTTCCACTTTTCCATCCATTGTATTAATTTTCATTCTTTTTTTGTTGCTGCCCTACACTCATTTTTTTCTACCTTTTATTTACTTCAGGTTTGATTCTACTTCTTGACTTCTGGTCTTAGCTGAGGAAAGCACTTCTCTAGATCTCTAAAATTCACAAAAACCATTTTTTTGTATTTAAAAAAAGTTACTTTGGAAGACAGCAATAACTTTCACCTTTTGCTTCTTGCTGTAGCTCATGACAGAAGTAGCTCATGCTGGCAACGCTGCTTGAGTCATTTCAGAATCTTAAAAGCACTCTGGATTTTTATATATAATTATTTATTTTTGTTTCTTTTATAATGTATAGCTAAGGCCTGCATTTTTAGATACATCTTTTATTTTAAATGTTGCTTTTTTCCTGCCTTTGGTCTTGTCTGTAATTGTCTTGTCTGGAAGGTACTGTTTGAACGTAGGCACTTCAGGAGGGGGAGGAAGCGCATTTGCATCACTGTAGCTTTTTGTGTGAATGCAGTTACACTGGCACAAAATGGTGTAATTAGAGTGCCACTATAAAGTGACAAAAATGTTGACTAATACTTAGAAGAAAACGGACTTTAAAACAATATTCGCTGTGAACTCCTAACATATATTTGAAAATCTGAATGGCCTTTTTTGTAGACAGTGAATTCCTAATGTAAAGAAACCGGCATATTTAAAAAAAAAAAAATCCTTTCTGCTCATGTTAATGATGATAGTAACAACAAAAAATCATTACAGCATCTCCCTTTGTTTTGAAAGTTACATTTACAAATTAAGCAGCATCACAGTTTGATTCATATATCAGAGAATCGCTTTGTTTTGTTTTACATGCAATGGAATATTTGTGTGAGCTGTTTTGTTTTTTTTCTTGGAAGGTTGGGCTTCTTTTACATTTTTAAAGCCTATCTTTTTTTTATTATCTTTTTGAACAATATCTTTTTCTCTCCTTCTGTATTTTATTTTTTCCTTAAATAGCCTCACTCACTTCAGTGACACAGTTAAGAACCTGAAGACCTTCAGAAAAGGAGCTCTTCAAATGAATTATGCTGAATATTATCATATTTTTGTAAAAAAGGTTTGCATATCTAAGCATCCCTCCTGGTCTTTAAAAACTGAAGCTGGCATCTGTGTTGGCTTGAATTTAAATGGTCCCTGCAGGCTCTTTAACTCAAGGAGCTATTTTATTCATTTGGTTGTTTCTTATTTCTTCCCGTAGGGTAAATACAAACCTAGCTCTTATATTTGTTTACTTGCCTCACTTTGTTAAAAGATTATGTCTTCACCAGCGCTTATGAATTTATTAGTGCTTAAAATGCACTTGAATTGTTGAACTCGGTCCAGTTTGCCTTTATCACCCTATTTTACCTGAAGCACTTTTTGTTGTGATTATTCCCTGTGTATCCTTAACAATAAGCTCTCTGAATGCAGAAACGTACTGAGTTAGCTGAGCAGAGGATGTAGGGAAGTGTCAAACATTATTTGTCTAGCTTTATTTGCTCCTGTTAATACATTCCTCATTTGTATCGCCTGCGGTCAACATTTTCAAATACCAGCGATTATAACTGGGTACCTTACCTCCACACCTATTAAAAAATGTCACTGACACTTTCTTTAACGGGGACAAACCCGCCTCCCAGGCTGCGTCTCCTCCTCTCCTCTTTCTAGTTTCTCCCGTGCTCAGGCCAGCGTGCTCTTCCTTCGGTGCCACTGAAGGATACGCTATGTTCCCCAGCCGAGCCCTAAGAAGCTCCTCATTCATCTGCCCCCTCCCCTCTTGCTGTTTGCTTCTCCCGGCCGTCCTGCAGCTCCCTGCCACCGCGGTGGTGCTGAGGCAAATTTTTGAGGGGTTGTTTTGTAACAGAATTGCCTGAAAAGACACGAGCTGAAGGAGAGGGGGACGTGGTGTAGGTGTAAGACCAGAGGGGCTGGGAGCGTTTGTTCAGCATTACTGAACTGCACCTTCCCCGTCAAACGTCAATAGCCTAACCCCCAGAGAGTGAAGTCTGTCTCTTCTAAAATACCTTCTTGAATCCTGCGCCTGTAGTTATCGTGGCCGGAGAGGGAGAATGGGTGGGATAACCATCATCGGGTACGCTGGAAATCCCGGACGAGCCTTTGCTCTGAGTCAGCAGCGTTCATCAGCCTGCCCTCTCCCGGAGCGGTCCTCAGCTGGTGGCACAACTGCTACATGGGCAGCTCTTTCCATCCGGGGAAGTTTCACAGGGCCACAGTGTGCTTCCAATGCATTTAAAACAAGTGTCAAAATCTCCTGATCCCTGTTCCCAACCTGATCAGCCTTTGACGTTTGTAACGTGGCTGTGTTCTGCTCAGCTCTAAGGCACTGGATCATTTTATAACCGTTAATGAGCATGAGAGACAACAAATATAAGACATAAGCAGTGGAAACATGAAGATCAGCATCTGGCTCAACCTTTTTTCTCTCTGGCAAGAAAGAATAGCATTTGAGGGGTTTTATTTGGTTTGTTTTTTTAGTGAATATATATCTCAGCTGTGATACTGAAGAAAGAACGAACTGAAAAGAATGAGGTTTAGATTTGTGCCAACATGGGGAGGTTTGAAGTATTTCTGGCAGAATGAGTCTTGGACTAGGTCCTGAGAAAAATCTTTCTTCTGCATGAAGGTAACAGTCCCTGTGCCAGCAACAGATTGTTACCGGTGGCAGTGGAGGTCCTGAAGGTTGGTGAGAGTAACTGCTGTGCGCTGGGAAATACACAGATGCTGTGATATTCATAATAGGCCTCCCAGTTCACATTTGTCTGTGAGCAAGGAGAGAGCAGAACATGATAGGGGCAAAGATACCTGAATAGTAATCGGTGAGGGGAAGACTGTGTGGTCTTCACTTTAAATCCATGAAGCAAAATGTAAGCCCATCAAAACACCAGGATTGTTTTGACTATCTGAAGAGATACTAGCCACTTCTAAAATGCTCTAAAAGATATACACCTACAGAGAAAGGCAATAGATTTTATTAGAAGAAAGCATAAGTCATCTGGAAAGGATCTGACGAGGCAGAGGTGGCACAAAGCCTTATCCTGGTCCTGAGGGCACCACAGGAGTCTTCGTACGAAGACTTGAGGCTCAGTTTATTCTCCGTTTTCAACTAGTGGCAAATTGTATCTGCATTATAAGTGATTGCTGTGCAACTTCATGGGAAGCTTTTCTTAAATTACAAAGTGTTTGCTTCTTATGTTATAGCAGGGTCATGTAGATAAGCTGCTGCCATCGCTTTTCCCCCAGTTTAGCAGATACAATCTTGTTTTCTAAATTCTAGTATAAACACATCTTTCTTCCAGGCTCATCACTTTGACCACACCACCTCTGCTTTTGTGTCTCTGCCTTATTTCCTTCATTCCACCATGTCACAAATACCACTTGATTTGGTCCTGTGTTGGCTGAGATCTACTCTATCTGTATTTTCTTACATCCTTTCAATCTGTTCACCTTTCTGGCCTCTGCTTTGTCCGGTGGCATCATCTTTATTGCCCACACCACCTTTCTGCTTTCTCTTTTGATCCTCAGTGGCATCAAAGGACCTCCCCCCCCCCCCAAAAAAAAGAAAAAAAAAAAAGTAAGGCCACTAATTTAATTTATTCCACATCCTTGCTTAAAGCCTCTCTCTCCCAGGAAACATGAATAGTTTTCTAGTAAGTAAGCAGTTAGGTGTTATTACTTGCATCATAACCATCTCCTTCTGTCCATTTCATACTTACCTTAGAGGCACTTAATATTTTTCCTCACTAGATGTCTTTTAACTTTTTGCATACATTGACTAAGTTGCAAGTCTATGTTATACCTTGGGTTGTTTTTTTTGTCGGTGGTTTGTTTGTTTCTTTTTACAAAAACGGTCAGTTAATTTACGGTATTAAGTATATCTGTAGGGAAAAGTGTACTCTCCATAGTTTTGGTCAAGACTATAAATACTTGGTTTTAGTTCTGATTTGTCTGCACTGCTAAGGGGTGCCATGTATAAAATACTTAGCTTCAGGCCAGCTAAAGCAAATGATAAACATTTGCTTAAAAAGAAAAGGATAGTTTATAGAGTGTCCTGCCCCACTACTCCCTCCAAGATACCCCCACCAGCCTCCAGACGCCAAAAGTTACGTCAGGCAGCAACAGCAGGAACAAAAAGAAGGGTCGTTCTCCTTCCTTCCCTTTTCTGGTCACTGCAGTTCATCCTGAAGCTGATGAACTGAAAGCTCTTTGATTTGATGGATTTCTAAACAGTAAACTGGAGAAGCTGAGGTGTGGATACACTTGCTGTTTTGCTGCTTCTGCTACTGGAGTAGTAATCGCCGACAGAGGGAAAAGAAAAACATTCGGAATAGTACCATCTTAAATGACTGCAAAAAAAAAAATGCTAGGAGGCTACAGCCATAGGAAGAAGGGCCTATTATGAAATAAAATCACACTGAAAACCAATCATATTTGACCTGGCATGAGGTTACAATGCCAGGTCAATTATCATCCGAGTAATATTACTTTGTGGTAAAATTAAAGTGCCTTATCTTCACTGAGAAAGCATCTTGAAATAGCTGGGTTCATTATGACAGTTTAATTGCGCACCTTTAGGAGCACTAAAAAGAAACGCTAGCTTCAGAGAATAGAGTAGACACATTACTTAGGACATGGATCAGCATTTTGTTACGCATACTTAGTGAAATAGAGCCACGATTCGTAACTGGAGCCTTTAGACACTGCTGTAGCACAAACAAACAGTAGTATACATAGTTTTGACAGTCTTTTAATAGCAGATTTAGCTAAAATGACAATCACTTTAGCTGATGTAATAATCCCAGCCACATGGTCATCCTTGTCTTTTTGCAAAAATGATCATCCTGCGATGATGCCATGAACGCATATGTTGATCACAGAATCAGAGAATCATTTATGTTGGAAAAGACCCTTAAGATCATCGAGTCCAACTGCTAACCTAGCACTGCCAAGTCCACCACTAAACCATGTCCCTAAGCGCCACATCTACATGTCTTTTAAATACCTCCAGGGATGGG
>NW_008795695.1:712241-721666 GCF_000699145.1 Aptenodytes forsteri
AGTTACCTGGGAGAAGAGACCGACACCCACCTGGCTACAACCTCCTTTCAGGCGGTTGTAGAGCGCGGTAAGATCCTCATATGCATACCCCTAACCAGCAGTGAGTGATTCAGGGACTGATTCAGCAAGCGGGTAAAAAGACGGACGCTGCCGCCGGCTCGGTGCTTCTCTCCCTCCTCCCAAATGGTGAGGTTCGCCTGGTGCCGCCTCCCCAGCGGCCGCAAGGCAGTTAACGCCGCCCAAGCACAAAGGAGCAGCAGGGAGCGGTGAGAGCGTGGGGGAAGGGAAGGGCCAGGACTGCTGCTTCTGATGTCGCTGCAGACCGAGCATCAGCCTTTGCCACCCGGTACTGTAAACAGATCTCTGAACTTCCAGTGCGAGGTCATAAAATGCATTAAATTGTCCTATGAAATGGACGCTGTAGCACCTGTAACATTTCTTGCACTTCCAGTATTTCCCGTACGAAGGGGTAGGACAAAGTGTTTTGCCGAGTATCAGTTATTGATTTCGGTTTTTCATACTGTCCCTTTCAGACAAGCAAATATTTAATTGTACAGTTATTCAGATTAAACAACTGAGGAACAGGCAGATGAAGAAAATTGGCCAGAGATTTCAACAAACAGCAAAGCTAAGACTCTGGCTGTCCTGCCTCCCCACTCTCCTCTCCATATCGTGCCGTTTGGCTTTGAACTTCTGAATACATTTTGCTCATCCTCCTGGAGCATTTCACTAATTGACGAGAGATTAAAATATAACTCAGGATGACATTCACCACTGAAATCTGCCTTAACAAGAGGCAATAAGCTGAAACCACGGGAGAAAGGGGAAAAATGCTTCTAGAAAAAACGAAGTACGGAATTTAAAAAGTAGTTTCATTTCTTTGTAGAGGACCACTTGCAGAATGTCCCCAAGCACACCACAATTCTGCAATAAGCGCCGCTTTCAATAAGCAATGGCATTATTATTGTTTGCCATTAGGTTAACAGTGCTAGTCCTTCCAGTTAGGGGCTACTTCTACCGGGCAAATGCTTTTCACCGGCTCTCTAGGAGGCCATTTAAAACAGGTTTCACTGTAAATAGTTACGCAAGACATTACAAAGGTTGTTATCACTAAAAATGTGTATTGCTTACACTGTCAGCATTTTTTCCTGAGCTAATGTAATTACAAAGCACTATTGAAACCAACCCAACCTGTTTATACAGTAGGAAGGAAAATTACATGACCCTACCTACTAAAAAAAGAAACAACTCACAAAAAACCCCCTTCACCAAGTGAAATTTTTACAGATTTTACAGCAGTGTGATGTTAAATGATCCAGCAACATAGAAACGCATCCAAGTCAACCTGGAACACAAGCTGGAACTCTCCCTTACAACAGACGCTGTTTAAATGCACTGGGCAGGTAAGAAAAATCTCAACGAAGGACACCTGCACCTTTGAGAGGGCTTCTCTTCGGGTCAGTGAGCAACGTCCGTTGCTATCTCAAGCAGCCAAGTCATACGTTCCCTTCCAGAAATTGGTAAAGTTAGACCTTTATTTTTGCCTCCATGGGGGAAGGCCATGGAGAACTTCCAACTTGGACAATCGGAAACTTTTCTCTGGAAAAAAAATGTGGATTTCCTGGGCCAAAGGCCCTGCCGTACCCAGCGGGTGTGGCTGGGGGGGGGGGGGGAAGAAAAGGGGAAATGTAATGAGGGACGCAATGAAGGGCAAAGGGTGGTTTATGCTGCACTTGCCAATGTATCAGTCAGCTGGACCTACTCTGAGGGTACATGATCGATACCCAAGGTAAGAGAAATGGAGGACAACATAATGGAAGTGGAAGAAACACGGGGCCAAGAGTATCACTGTTTTACTCACAGTTTGCTATTTAGGCAGTCACATCTGTTCTGCTGCTTGTGCAGAACTCCCTTGATACACGGCATAATTTAGAGCAGGGACATTATAAGTGACTCGCAACAGCAATTTCAGCATTCTCAAGCTCCTAGGCACTGCTAGACAAAATTTCGGGATTTTAGGGATTGCCATAGTTAAATGTATCCTGGATACATGTCCACCTGAGAAAAAATGGAATTTAAGGAAGGGAACCTGAAGAGGCAAGGTTGGGGGTTAACCAGAAAAGGCAGGAGTTTGTGGAAATGATGATGATGATGAGGAGGAGGTAGCATCCATCTCAGAAAGGGCTAGGAAACTCTATTATATAGTACTGCCAACCAAAAAGTCCCTTCTCCCCACAGCCCCAAACACTGAGACTGCATTAAAAAAAAAAAAAAGTTCTTCAAAAAAGTAAAGAGTATTTTTATTTCTTTGTTTGGGTTTTTTTTTGTGATTTCTGCAGGTCTTCCCAGTCTATCAGCTGCAAACAGGTTCTGCTATTTGTTCATTTTTAATGAAAGTTCTGTTTTTCATGACAGTAGAAGCTGATGCCTTAAAAGACCAAGCAGCACAAGGCTTCAAACAAGTTGGAGGTAATTGTCATTCTCTCTTCAATGATATCACATATAGTGACAGCAGGTATTAGATGGAGGTACCGTCAAAATCTTCATAACTGTGGGCCCCAACACACAGATCCGCAGCGTTATTTAACTATTCTGTTGGTAACAACGGCAGTTAACATTGAGATATGTTTGAGGAGCTTGGCTGTAAGAACTATTGCAGTTACCCTGAAACACCAAAACTCCTGTGACAAGCAGATTTTACAGCCCTGAGCTAACCAACCAGGCTTCCCTGGGGAAGGGGAATATCAGACACCTACGCAAGAAATATTTCAGAAAGCAGCCAGCTGAGCAGAGAGTGTCTCACATGGGTCAAGAGTGAAAGGTGAAGTGTGGGCATGAGTAAAGTGTGCAGCATCTAAGCAACTGACTGTATAACTAGCTGACGGACCTGAAATGGCACCTACCTACCTACCTACCTGTTCTTGAGATCTTCAGCTACGAACACCTCCCTTACATCAGCATCAAAGGTTGGTTTGCCAGTACAAGATGAAAACACTTTGCTTTCCCATCTCTTATTTTTGCCCTGTTGTTTTATTCCTCCCGCTGTCTTTTGTGCTGACACTCTGTTCTTCCATCCACCATTGGCTTGTACCCAGACCTTCAGGCATGTGAGCTGGCAGGCCACAGACGTTAGGAGTGATCTGGGCATGCCTGTGGGATCTGGTCTCATTGGCAGAATAAGCAAGTGAATGTCAGATGAAGTGAGTGTTACTTGCAGTTGGCTCCTGCCTTAATGCACCTTCTTGCTTCTTCCACTGGCTAATGGTTGTATCACAACACAGTTGTTAAGGCAGTCACTAGAAATACTGCATAGCAGGCTTGTGCACTCCAGGTCACCCTCATACCACTTAACACGTATGCCTCAAGCTTGGTGTGAAAGGTAATTTCCCCTGATTATGGAGGATCTTGCCTCAGGGGTTCGGGGATTTCATCTCAGGAGAGGGCTTTGAGCAGCTTGCTAGTGACTGGGCAATGTCAGCAGTGACAACCAGGAGAAACTGGGCTGCTTAGTAGGACAGTGGCAGCAGCAAATGTCACTGGTGCCTTAGGTGGTAGATACAGACACTAAAGAGGCTAGTAAGTGCTAAAGCACCATTTATAAAAGCCTTGCACAAACATAATCTGAAAGTTCATGATGCAGTCCAAGCCACCATCAGCTACAAGTTCTGCACTATTAAAACTGACCTGAGTTAATTTTGGGATTAGGTATGAAATGCCATTGCCTCTGGCATATCTGTGATTATCTTCCTGTTCAACTGTATGCCCTGAAGGATTGGAGAAACCCCTTCCCACTACTCTTTGCTGATGAATGCTCTTGGTTTTCAGATATTGTTTCTCCTCTCTCTCCTTTGCAAGTGTAGATCCTGTCCCTAGTCTTGCCTGTTTGATTCTCCCAAGACGATCCCTTTTTTCTGGGCACTGGAAAAACATACTACAGACACCCTCCTTCTATCCACAGACGCCAGCTTCTTCAGTGTACCTTTCAGCCTGTTTATGGGTGGTTTCCGTATTTCCCTTGGCCTTTTAGCTCTGTAATGATCACTTCCAGCCTGGCCATGCAAGAATCTCCCCCCAGTGCTGAGCAGCTCCAGTTGGAGAATACAACCCAAACCAAGCATAACCCATGCTAACCCTGCGAGGAAGTACCTAACTGCTCCCTTTCTCTGGCTGTAATTTTAAAAATCCACGTTAGGGGTACAACCCCTGGATGGATGCTGGCTGCCCATGCCGAGTTCCCTCCGCAAGGAGCCACCTGTAGGAGCGGGAATGCAGCACTTCTTCGCAAGTGTAGTTGTGCTTCAATACACCTGCGCCGTGATACAGCTCATTTCACTCTAAAGGCCAAATTTCATGAGGCAGCTGAGAAGATCTAGTTATCGCTACAACCAGTAAGCATGGGCCTGTTCTTCCAATCCTTTCTCACAACTTCACCTCCTCCTAGCTTGTGCTTGTGCTGCTTTTGTGGCACCAGCAATGGTCCGTAATCTACTCCGCAGGTAAACCAAGCTGATAAAAAAGTGGAGGGGAGTAATTATTTGCTACTCTGGTGAGCTAAATTAGCTCACTAAGTTGTCAGATGACTATCAAAGCTGGCACAAGGGAAAGTCTGGTGACTGCAAAGCTGAAACTGGGGAGAGGGGACTGGGGTTGCGTGTCTGTGAAATGCTGTTGCTGGGTCATACAGGCATTGGCAAATGTCACAGCTGAAATTCAATGCAAAGAGAGAGACAGAGAGAAAAGAGGAGAGAGGAGTGTGAATGTCACCTCTTTTGGAGACAGCAAATCTTCAGATCAGCTGCTAAAGAAACACTTCCTCATCACTTCAGGAAATCGCATCTATTTTTCCTCTTAAGGGAAGTTTTCTTCAATCAAGGTGTCACTGTGGTGAATATTAGCTCAGAAAGATACTTTGCTACAGGACAGATCTGTATTGTCAATTTTATTAATGTTCCAGACAACAGACATTGCACTTTTACTGCCATGTAATACATGCATATACAATGAAAGTTTGAATACAAATAAACCTCCAATATATGACTAATAAAAGATGTGTAGCACTAATATTTTTGTAAAGACAAATCACACAATGCACTCCTCTTCTGGACTTTAAACAAACCAAATCTATCTTATATTACACGGATTTCGCTTCCCTTTTACAACGTAAATATGTAGCTTTAAGTTTGGGTCAACTCTCACTGCCATCGGTAGGGAACTAGTGTTCTTTCTTCTTTCTGCTGTTTTTGTGTCTAAATGATGCAAACATTCAAGTAACCTCTGAGAGAAAATTATTTGAGGCAAATTCTATTTCTAAACTTTAATATCACAGGGACACAAAGGTGTAAGTTGCTGCCCTCTTAAAACGTCTTTGCTAAAAATTGTCTCTCCAAAAGAGGAGCACAGCAAGGTGTGAATTTAACCTGATAGCAACTGTCACTTGATTGAAGTGCTAAATGTGAAAGCTGTTATTTTAACTCTGAACAAGACAGTCTGTGAAAAACATTAACCCAAATTAAGAATAATTAAACCCCAGCTATTGTTGGCTAATTTTTCCTTTATTTCTTCTTATATTCCTCAGTAATGGATTGCATTTAGTTATCATTATAAAGAGGTAGCAAACACATGAAAGCTTAATTGGAAACAGCCCAAGGTTGCTAAAGAAAAAGGCAGAACCCAGTCACCTGGTCACCCCACGTGTGCAGATCAGTGACTCTGCCGAGGCATCGCCGGGGTGCTCTCCCTGTGGAAGCTGAGGTGAGGAAGGGGGTGGTGATACCTCGCTGGACCCGTCCCAGCGGGGAAGCTGGAAGGCTGCACACCCCGGCCTCAGGAATATGACACTGCTCCGGGCTCTGCCAGTTGGGACGTAACCTGAGAGCCTGTGCTCAAAGCTTTATTAAGAAATACTCAGCGCTCTGTAACTTTGCCTTCTAAAATCCTTTGCTGCAATCTTCCCATGTTGGTGAGACCTTAATGTAGACTATCTCTTGACTCTGGCAGCTATTTTCAGCATATCAGCCTGATCTGCCCTGGGCTGGTTTAACTAATGCCGATAAGGACAGCTAGCGCCAAAAAGCTTAGCAGTACGGAAGTGCCCATTCCTCGCATCGGGGCACGGACACCAGTATAAGCAATGCCAAAAATTATTTTGGAAAAAATGGTTGCGCAAGCTAGACCTTCCCCTTCTCACAGCTCTAGATGTGGTGCCACAGCAGCCTAAACCGATCTCAGCTGCTTCGCGATCCTGCCCTTTCCCTGCCTGCCACCCAGACCCCCTTTTTTTATGCCAGCTGGCACTCGGGCAAATAAGCAGGAAAACAGTTCAGGGAGCTCAGCTGGCTGAAAACAAAAGGTATTCATCTTGGGCCAGCCTGGCTTCCCAAACTAATTTATCAGCTAGTGCCATGAGCTCCTGTGCCAGCACAAGAGCACAGGTGGGAATACTGGGGCTGGGGGGAGAGCCGGACTGTGGCACCTCCAATTTAAATGACCAACCTCCCGATAGATTCACACCTAACAGCAGCAGCCTGCAACTGCTGAACAGAAATGGTCCCGTCCTCCTACCCCATCTCCCCTCTCCTGGCCAAATACCCTTGCGTCCTCCCTCATGCTGGCTCTGGCCTGAATTATAGAGTAAGCCGATGGGAGTCTGCTGATCCAGAAGAAAATGTGTCCCAGAAAAAAATGCAACGGCTCCCTCCTACAAGTAGAAATCCAGACCCAAAGTCCCAAGGGCACTGTTTGCTCCTTCTCTTTATCTTTCTTCCCCATTTCTTTCTCTTACCCTTTTTGAGACATGTTGTTATCCGTGTTAGGAAATGTACAGCCCTATGGGGAATTCTCCCTCAAGAACGGCGGGGGGGGGGGGGGGGGGGGGCTCCTCCAGCGCAGGATGGAAACTGCATGGATGACTTCCATTTCATTGCTTCTGTGGGTCAAGCCTATGGGTAACTTCAGGTGATATTCTTCCACCCTTCCCCTCAAAAACCCAAACCAATAGTAATTTCACTTTGTGGGAGGTCAGGCAGATAAGGAAGCATTTCCAAAGCACGGAACACAAATTATTCACAATGTGAAGTTGAAACTGGTGGATAATTTCCTTTCAAAAAGTAAAGGGAAGCTGCAGAAATAGGCAAACCATTTCATTCAAGTTCTGAAAAGTTTAGTTTTGAATATACTGAACAGTGCCACCACACCATTTTGTAAACTCATTTTAAAATTACTTCTGAATTTGTGCTTTTCGTGTAAAAACCTATTTAAAAAAAAATACTATTTTTTTGTTTCAAGAGAGCTATAAATTTAGGCTGACAGTGATGTAGGGGTTCTCATACTGAAGTTCTTCTTAACTTAAAACACATGAAATTAATTTTTTGTATTTAACGTAATTCTTAAGATCCCTGAGCATGAGACAGCATTCTCCGTAAAGGAAATACTAAACAGTAATCCATTTTCAAAATGTGGGTCTAGACTGTAGGCCTCTGCTCCAGTGGATATCCCTTCCTTGTTGACTGCCTTCACCCTGGAGCCTTTTTTGGGCTTGATCCAAAATGCTGGCATTAGTAGAAATCTGTTCAAAAAGTTTTGAAGCCGACCTTTTCCTTTGTGAGTGGAATAGCTTTGGTCATTTTCAGAGTCATCTTTTTCCCTCATTGTGTTTAGTGTTCCAGGAAGTACAGGCCACTCAAAATCTACAGAATGTCACATCCTCTAATAAATCTGGTAGCTCTACGCCTTATTAGCCCGACCAACATTTGCAGTGGGGAAGCGGGGATTTTTTGCTTTTTAAAGAGAATTATTATTTAAACATTGTGTTCTGATGTACTCTTAATTTGCAGGAATGTGAAAAATTTTCAGGAGCGCGAACAATTTTCAGGAGCGTGAACGTGACTGCAGCAGCGTTGCTTTTGATTTAAATGAGACCAGGAATGGGTCTGTCTAGGCTAGACGAAGTGTGGACCCCATGTATCCTAAACGCAGTACAGTACTTATTTTAATTACTAGCTAGGACTTATTTCACAGAACGGTGAGTATCTCCATTCTAACGACGAATCTTTCTGTAATGACGGCGATTGCCTCATTATACTTTCCGTGGTGTATAATTTCTGTGTTGCCACAAGTGGATGTAGAGCAAAAAACCTCGCTCATCCAGTCAGCCGAGGATACTCGAGGCAGATTACCCTTTAAAGCACATATAAACCAACAGGAGAAACCAAAAGCTGAATATCCCCACTTTGAGGTGCTGGTTCCTTTAGCTTAGCATGACATGAATGATATTTTCTTTCCTTCATAGAAGGGAAAGACAATTCTGTTCTGCCATTAAATAAAATGCTTGAAATCTCCTAGTTTAAAATTCTATGCTTTACATATAGTATCCAGCATCTTACTGGGTAGATTTGTCGTTAAAAGGAGGTCTAACAGACACTGTGAATTGTCACGTCCTTACCAGATGTAAGCGGTACTTATCTGTGCCTTCATGGAAAAGGACAATGCGTTTACCCTACTTACCGAAAAACTCGTTCTGAGCTGGCAGGTAAAAGCTGCTGCTTTACTTACGAGTAACCAACCATTTTGAAAGACGTCAGTGCGCGTTCATATATTCGTTATTCCAGCAGAACTGGAGACACCGCTGATTTGATCGCTAGGAAGCCTTTATTGAATGAAAGGCGTAACACCTCCTTTTTAGCTAAGTATTTGGGAAAATACCCTTATGAGTAGTTACCCAGCTGATGTAGTTTTCAACAAGGGCGGAAAGAGCTTTGCTTTTTAAACTCCCGTCTCATACATACGGAACATAATCATATAAAAATGTATTTGAACTTTATTTATTACAGACATCAAAGAAAAATAACGAACAGTATACGACCCCTTTCGAAATCTCTTTGGACCGCAAAATCTGGCCTACATAGCTTTTGCATTTGTGTAAATGCTTGGTTATGGGGACGCTTTCGTAATGTCGACAGAGCTGCGGACGTGACAAAGGAGACGGTACCAATACAACTGAGCCCTTTACTCGAATAAACCCATAGCGACAGAAACACCTTTATGTCAGGTCACAGCTTTGCTGTGGCAGTATACAGTAATATATGCATAGCAACAAATTCACAGAACGCACTCAGTTACGGGGAATAAACCTCGTCAAGTCTGCTTTATCTTCCGACAAACGTAACCGGCGGCTTCGCTGTAGGTGGAGCGCAAACCGCGTTCTTCTGGAATCAGCCGGGGCTGCCATTTTGGGCGTCGCGCAGCCGCGTGGCGTTACAGCAGGAAGTCCGGCCGTACCCTTTCCCGGGGGCTCTTACCGCCTTTTGCCTCCTCTGCGGGTGTTCCTCAGGTGCAGATCTTCCAGTCAGAATACGTGTGCGCGCTGGACGAGGAAAGCACGAGCCATTACAATGGCGTTGCTATGGGGACTGATGGGGACAAGTCTT
>NW_008795695.1:723266-728172 GCF_000699145.1 Aptenodytes forsteri
CCAAGACCAACCCTGCACGTGTATACCTCCTTAGTATCTGGATCTAACTTCAAGGTTGGTCCTGTTTCGAGAGGGTGGAAGGGGCGGGGTGGCTTCCAGAGAGCCCTCGCGACCCGGTTGTCCCAGACTCGACGGCTGTGATTGAACTCTGTGGAGAAAACACGAGAGAATTTGAGGATGGGGGGAAAGGAGTTGAATTGGATGGATCTGAACTCGTTTGTTTTTCTTGCTGAGAGAAAACAAAGGAGTAGATACTCTCAAGCCAAAAACAAACCAAAGGTGCCTGGGCTACTAAAAAGTAGGCAAACGTTTTTCATCTCAAACACGAGGTGTTACTAGGTTCCTGTAACGAACTCAGTCGAAGCGCCATGTTAACGTTTCCTAAAAATATCTTTAAAAAAATTAGTTTCCGCTACAGTTGACCCAAACTTACATGAAACTACAAAAGATGACAAAACACCTACGGAGGTTCAGGTTCACAAAAATGTGTATCAGCAGTGTCAGGACGCCAGTTTTTGTTCCTGTTGAAATGTTAATGTCTTTGTTGATGTCACTGCTTTTCTGGGAAATTACTCATGGGATCAAAATTCTGCCTCTATAATGGAATGAACAACTCTGATCTCCTGCGTGAAAGGTTGTCACTAGTTCTGCATTAACTCTGTTTCTCTAAGCAGAGTTAGAAACAAGAGAGATGCTGTGTAAGAACTATGAGTTACTAGTATTTAGTTGACCTGGTTAGCGATTAAGATTTATATTGAAACGCTTCATGTAACTAAAGCTGCGAAAAAAGCTTGTTGTGAGTAGAGTTATTATATGTACTGTGAATGAGCTGGACCACTGCTAGGATATCAAAGGCCATGATACTATAAAGCTAGGAATAATTAATATATGACGCAATGTAAAACCAGAACAGAATTATATGCTTTAGCTTTACTGAAGTATACAAGTGTCTTCAGACTTCACTGTGAAATTGGATGACTTCGTAAAGGAAGTAATGTATTTGTGTTTTGATTAAGAATATCTTTTGCGTGGTTATTTGGATGACTGTACCCTGAAAGACACACACATTTCACAGTCCTCTGAAGGAAATAATTTAATAATCTATATATCGTGGGAGTTGATACATCATCTGAGCTTGCTTGTGTTTTTTTTCTCCGTCAGGTTGGGTTAATAATATTTCTGGGTCTGTGTTCCAGGTAGACATTAGTTCCTTCACTGAGGGAGTGGATGTCAGTAAGTTGCTGCTGTTCTCTGTGTGGACCAAACTTAGAAGGAGGGAAGCTAATTTGTGTGCAATTGAGTGAAAGCTGTTGGCAGTGGAGGATTGTCGAGGTGCTGAAGACTTTACTTGGGTTTGTGGTACTGGAATAATTTGTCATGGTATTTTGGGGCTTGCACTATGTGCTATTTTCACAGCTCTTTTTTTCCCCTGTAAGCCCCACTTTCCTTGTTTCACTATCACTGAAAGTAGAGGATTGAAAATAAGCATCCTTATTTATACAATGTCAGTTATCTTGACTGTACAAAATACACCTTCAGCAGGCAACGGGCCTATACCGTTACGTGTTGAATAGGAAAGTGTTTGGATTTAAACTGTCCCTGAACCCTGCTCAGGGGTTTAATCCCTCCGTTAACATCAATTTCACAGCCATAAATAACTGAATTGGGAACTTCTTTCCCTTGCAGGAAGGGAAGAGTTCATCCTTGAGCATTTCAGGGTGCTAGGGGAGAACAGTCCTTTTCTGCTCTATCTTTGTAATTAGTAATTAATTAATTCTAGTGACTGCCTCAGTATTACATGGCTGTGGAATTTGTGGTAGTTTCTCTTTGCATTGGTGCTTCTGGAAGATGACCACAAAACAGGCTGGTGTAGTGAAATTTAGTCTTCTGCTGTCTTGCAGACTTCTGGTATGAATTTACATTTGGATGGCTATTTCTGCACTCATAACAGCTTTTCTAATTGTACTAATTCTTCTCTATCTAAAAAATGCACTCGAGGTCTGTGGTGAGTGAGAACTTGATGGCCATTTGGTGTGTATTGTAGTTAAGTATGATCAGTCATTTCAGGTAGTTGGGAATTCCCAAAAGGTGCAAATTCTGTTTAACTTACGTGAACATTGTATAGCTGTCATCAACAAATCCTGGAATAGGGCAATAGAAATGATGTACCTCTTCAGATCTTGAAATATTTTACTGAGAATAATTGATATTAAACTGTGTTCCAAAGGGCAATACACAATTCTGATTTGAAGAGGAAAGCTCAGTCGTGATGTTAAGTGCTGCCGGATCATTTTGTTAGGTCTTATGGATGTGTAAACTGGTGTATGGGGTTTGGTGTTTTTTTTTTTTTTTTAATTAATTCTAAGCTTTCCAGAATGCATGGTCATCTCGAGAGCTAATGTAAAGAAAGTCTATTGTTTCTCATTGCCAGTGGCACTGAGCACATGTTTGCCTATGCTGTGACTTCAGGGGGACTGTGTACATACTGGTAACCTTTTCCTGCCTATACAGTGTTGGGGAAATCATCTCATTCCATTTGGAGCAAATTCAAGTTTGTGTAGGGTTTTAGAAGGCTGAGAATAAATATCGGTGCCTAACTTGTGATCCTGATCTGACAAATTAGATACTGACCTATGGCTGTTAAACTTTTAATGTGTAATGGCAGAACGCAAATTTTCAATAACTATGAAATGTTAACATAGCCAGATTAGTATCTATCTTTGTATAGCTATAAAAAAAGTGATTACATCTGTGGTGATCCATTTAGCCTTCAGAAGACGTTACACAAAATAGTAATGCTGTGCACATAAATGCTCAAATTGGGAATAAGAGTTTGAGTAGAGTTTTAAGGTAAATAACTAGGCAGGAATTTCTTTAGTCTGTAGTGATATCTTATCGCTGCTCTTGGTGGTTTTTTTGTTGTTTTTTTTTTAACAATGCAGAATTTCAATATAGTACAAAATTACTAATGTGTGATGCTTTGTTAATAGAATATTAAGCTTTTAAATAAAAATAAAGTTCAGGTAAGCTTTGAGAAAAGTCTGTGGTTATTGCCCTATCATTGTGGTATTCATAAAACTTGGAAAAGTATTTCCAATAACATGCATGCAGGAGCAGAACCTAATGCAGACATGGTAAGTCAGCATTCGGTGGCTAGTAAACTTTGTCAGATATGTAAAATAAGGAACTTAAGCCTGTTCATGTTTTTATGCATGCAACAGGATCACACAGAAGCTTAAATTAGGAGAAATTTGACTACCACAGGAGTTAAGTGACCATTCCTATCCCAGTCTCTTAATTGCTAAACCTGGTACGCTTCACCCGTTGCAGAGTAATTGTAACAATTTGCAGGGTTCAAATTCTTCTTAAGACATTAAAAGTTATCTGAAGTTCAGGACTCCTTTCCTAGGTTCCCTGGATCTTAGTGTTTCAAGAAGTATGAGAAACTTTAACTAGAGATGACTTCATCAGCTAGTTACTGCTGTGACATCGACCATGAGATTTGAATTACAGGCATTTTGCCTTAACTAATCTTGTGTTTATCAGAAGGTATTTTATGCAATCAGAATGCTGCTGCAAAGATTATTATAGCTCATCACTTTGCTCTCCTCTGACTGCCCACTTCCCCCACCCCCACCCCCAGCGCTGGCTTCTGTGTTGCATCAAACTTCAGCTGCCTGTCTGTCTTCACTTCCAGTGCTTGTCACAACCTCTTCCAAAGCTGAGTCTGCTTAATATAGAGATGAAACTACCGCTCCTAAATGCCTGGTTTAGCTTCTGTTGCTGCTTTACAAAGAATATATTTACATATGAGTACTAGTATGCTTTGCTACTGGTTCCATTCATGCTTCAAGAAATTCCTTGTAAATATCTTTGAATCTGCCTCAGTATCGGAGCGTTTTAAAACTCATTTGCCACAGTGCCCACAGAGATTTGTACAGACTAGAGAACTTGTTTTTGGGGCCAGTATTGTTTCATCATACTTCCTAACTAATTTAATCATTTGTTGCTTGCATGCATTTATAAGCTTTTAATGGCAGGGGTTCTTTTTTTGTTCTTGTTGCTCTTTTTTTGCTCTTGTTGCAACCTCTGTTTCATTTCATGGAGCTTTTAGATGCTATGTGAAACATTATAAATAAGGAGAAGTTTCAACAGTTGTGTGGCTACCAGCTTGTAAGAATGCCTCCCCCTCCCCCTTACATCAATTTAGTTACTGCTAGCTAAATACACAGTTAGCTTATGCTGGCTCTTCCCTTTTTTTCTTTTTTCTTTCTTTCTTTTTAGGGAATTCCTCTTTTTACTAGTTTGCATCTTTCAGGGGATAGTTATAAGAAGAGCCACTTCAGCCTGTTGCCATGGGACTAAGTAGCAGTGAAGCTATAGTTCTGTGGAAACCTGTTTCGGTAGCAGCTTGAACATAAGCAGCCCCTGCATCCTTGCTGGTCATTTCCTTTACCGCACAGCTGCCTTGATTGTGTGAGTGTGTGGTGAAGGGGTCTGAGTTGAGGCTGCTTGAAACTTTGATTCATTTTTTTAACTGGTTAGATTGCAGGATATGAAACAAGAAAAAGTTTTGCCAACAACTTGTCTTGGTACAGGGCAGGAATGAGTGACAGGAAGGATGGCAGAAGAGCATTAGGAGGAAAACCCATTGTGCTTGATCAATATTCTCCCATAGGAGAGAAATGTCTGTATAACCTTTGACTGGGGGGAGCTTAGCTGGGGAGTCTGACTGTATCGCTAAAGAAATCATAGAATCATTGAGGTTGGAAAAGACCTCTAAGATCATCGAGTCCAACCGTCGACCCAACACCACCGTGCCCACTAAACCATGTCCCTAAGTGCCTCATCTACTCGTCTTTTAAATACCTCCAGGGATGGTGACTCAACCACTTCCCTGGGCAGC
>NW_008795695.1:728196-747520 GCF_000699145.1 Aptenodytes forsteri
AGACCGACACCCACCTCGCTACAACCTCCTTTCAGGTAGTTGTAGAGAGCAATGAGGTCTCCCCTCAGCCTCCTTTTCTCCAGGCTAAACAACTCCCATTCCCTCAGCCGCTCCTCATAAGACTTGTTCTCCAGACCCCTCACCAGCCTCGTTGCCCTTCTCTGGAAACGCTCCAGCACCTCGACGTCCTTCTTGTAGTGAGGGGCTCAAAACTGAACACAGTATTCGAGGTGCGGCCTCAATCAGGCAGTCAGTTGAATGGCTAGGTGTTACCTCAAAGATTATTTTGGCATCCCATTTCATGTTGTACCTGGCATTCATCTGGCTTCATGGCAAGCCAGTTCAGGGAGTTTCAAAGTCAGAAAAATAGTAAATTTTTGTAAGGTCAGTTTTCTACCTGTTCCTTTTCCTGATCTCAATGAGATGGAGTCTGAGTTGTAACAAAAGAGAGTCAGCTGGAACCTCAAAACCACATTGGTGGAGTATATTACTATTGATTTTTTTTATGTCACCTACTTATTGGATCATATAGTCAAAACTTGTGATGTGATAGAGAGGCAAGATTTGGAGCTTTTTTAGCAGTAGGCTGGAGCCATTCACCGGTGCTGTGATGTCCTTTAGCTACTGTTAAGTATCTGAGGTACTTGATGGTCACAAGTTTTGCAGTTCTACTTGCTGCTACATTTTTTGAATAGATTTTTTTTTTTCATGCCCTATAGCTGAAACCTACGCTTAGTATGTTGAAAGATGATTAATCAACAAGAAATACTTGGTGTGCATGGAAGGAAGCATAAGAATTTCATAAATTCACAACTGTTTTAACTTGTGCAGAGTAAGTTTGTATAGGGAATTGAAATTTCATATATTCACTGATCCTGCATTTTTAGTTCTTCCTTTTAGATGTATTAACAGCATAAGCTACAAGGAATGTTTCATCTCAGTTGTTTTAAGGCATGTAAAAATAAGGGGTGTGTGTGTGTGTATATATTTTAAAGCCTCCATAAATGTTTTAAATGACTAGTTGAACTTTGTGGCTATTTAGGGTGGATATGCTAATTCTTTGAACTTATTCCTTTCTGGCTGTTTCTTACATGGCAGGGAGGCGGGCAGGGAGGGAAGCAAAAACAGGCAGACAGCCACTTCTTTCTGTCATTGTGATGCTTCACCTTTTTATTTAAAAAATCAGCAACAACAAAACAACCCAAAACCAAAAAATCCAACCCTGTACTACTGGATGAAATAATTTTCAGTCTTAATGCAAAACTTGCATGTGCTAGGAAAAAGCATTGCTTGTTCAGTAGCTCAGAAGAGCCAAAACCCCTTTACTCAAGTGAAAATAATATGGCTGCTCAGTTAAGTGTTTGATTGTACTTAACTCCGTGATGCATTGACTGACAGATGTGCCTAACACATTCACACTGCAAAAGGGCTGCTTCATTCAGTTTCCTTTTACATGCCATCAAATTGGCAGGGAAAAAAATGGAATCATGTGACTTGATTGCTTAGTGACTGTATAAGCCTTCAGTATCAGTTTATAATTGGAAAATAAGTGACTTGCAGGGCTAAAAGCAAAACCAACTCATGCAGTTGATGTAGACTTGGTAGAGGAGAGACAGGCTTTTGTGTGAATAAGTCGTGTCAGGATTTGGGTTCTGATTCCCCCCCCCCCCCCCTGGGGTGAAAAAAGTCTTTGTAATGGTTGGCCCTCATTTCATTTTGCACTTCTTAATACTCTTCTGGATGGTTCCTTAATGGCTCATAAGTGCAGTCTGAAGGTACAGTTTCACATTACACCTAGCCACATTACAGGTGTGATGTGGTTGCATCTGGTATAACTTCATATGTCCGCTGAGGTTGTTGCTACTTCCAGAGATGGTGTTGGGTTCCTTCTTCCCTCCCTTGGGTCAGAGCAGCGTCGCGCAGCTGCTCCGTGAGTCCGTCCAGCTGATACAAAAGAAAACTTTTTTTTTGGTGTATGTTGTTTTCCTGTTGGGTGAGTTCACGGATTCAGACCACTTGGTGGCTGCACGGCGCGGGGCTGCACAGCGCCGCTGGCTCTGAGCTGGCAGCGGCGTAGCTGGTGTAGGTGTAATGTGAAATTGCTCTCTGCGGGTGGGGCTCCCTGGCAGCGTAGGCAAACCCTGACCAAGGCCGGGGCAGCCTCGCAGCTTTTCTGCCTCTGGCTTTGTGCTCCCGCCACGTACCCTGTGCTTGGGGGACTCTCGTTCAGAGAACCCCACCAGGAGAGAAAAAGCAAAACTTCCTGTGCAGTGTCAGTTTTTAGCGGAGTCAACTCTTTATTCTGGCTTTCTGCTGCTTTGCATAAAGTGTTACTGGCATAAAGGGAGGTGACGGGATCAAACCCGAGGATGAGAGGGCAGGACCTCAGCAGATCCAAAGTATTCCAGTTGTCATTCCCTTAACACTGCAGGTTGAATTAGGTCATGCTGGATCATTTAAACGTGACCAAGCATTATAACTCGGAACTCATAGTGATCTTCTGTAGATGTTGAGCTAAACAGTACTCCTGTGCTTAAAATTACGACTAATCCCAATTTTTGTTACAATATCCCCTCCCCCTTTATGTTGCCCTCCCCCGAAAGCGTATCCTTTCTTTCAGTAATGAGATACAAATGCTCCCTCTCTCAACTTGATAAGCATGTCCCTCTCGAGTAAGGTCATCAACTGCTGCAGTTGCTAGGATACTTGGCCTGGTGACTTTGGGTTTAGCAACAAAAAAGCTTCAAGAATGTGCTGAACAAGTAAGGAGCACAAGGACAGTTGTAAAAGGAGAGGGATGTTGGATAGAATCTGAAGGCAAAGGAGATGTCAGGGAGGAAGCGAAAGTTGGGGGGGGAGTAAAAGATCAGTAAAGCTTTAGGGTTTTTTAGGGGTTTAGGTTTTCTTAGTTGCATAACTATTCCAGCTGATCTCAAGTGAATTGTGGTTGGGAATGAAATTAAGTTCATGCTATGTGTTCGTAAGGTTGCGGTTATTTGTAGTTCTGTTTATATGAGTCTTAAAGTTAAGAATTTTTTGTTAGATTGGGAGGATGAGTAACTTCTAACTTAATTGTGCAGTACATTTTAAACTGGGGTATGGGTATGCGACACTACATGAATTAGAGCTAGTTATTCAGTTAATGCTGTCTGAGGACATCCAGACTGAAAGAGCGCTTTTTTTTTCTGTTTTTGAAGAAGTATGCTTAGCCTGTTTCCTGTTGTTTTAGTTTTTTTTTTTCCTTGCATGATTTGACAGAGGATTTGAGGATTCAGGTGAACTCTGGTAGATACTCAGTAACTGAACAGTTATTGTTGAATTGTTGTATTTTGTCAAATTTTTCAGGCTAGACCAATGCAGGATTGCTTCAACTTTGGCTTCCATTCAAAGCAGATCACCTTAAGGTGGTGTTTGTGGTATTCTGAAGGAGAATAGGTCTCTTTGAGCTGTTCTGCAGAAATTGTGAGCTTAGAGTGGCAAAACTTCAATTTTTGGAACTGGTCAGATTTCAGTGGTTGCTGAAAACCATGTTTGTTCTGTGAGTCTGGGGATCAGACAGTAGAAAGGAATATAAGACATAGTAGTGGAGTCCTCTTTAATTGCGGAAGCAGGTGAAAGGGGAAAAGTAGAAATAGGCAGGGAGAAAGTAAATCCATGATTTGAAGAAGTAATGTCACACTGGTTACTTTAAGGGTAAGTACAACTGGGAGACTTTGCCCAGTAAATGTGCCTCAGAAAAGTGGTGCTTCCCACCCACCCCGCCCCCGGTTGCTCAGAGGAAGTGAAGTTTGGAAATACAAACCCACTGTTTTGAGACCCAGCAGCAGCAGAGTTGACTATCCAGGTGGTAGAACTTTGCCAGGCTTATTCTGACATGCAGGTTTTTTCCTGTATTTTGCTTTAAGTGCTCCTGCTGTTTCATCAGCCTTCTCTTTGTAGCTTATGGCAGAACCTTCCTCCATGTACACAAGCCTTTCAGCTGCATCACCTGTGGAAAAAGTGTCCTGAAGACTTAACCAGACCAGAGCTCTGGGAGTTCGGTCACTCAGCTTCATTCTGCTATCAGTAAGGCAGCTGAGATGAAATGTGAAAGAGAGGGATTTAAAATCTTGCCTCTACTTACACTAAGTGTCCATATAAAACTCAAGCTCTTTTCTCCAGAAATTGCTTTGTGGATTTAGTTTCCTAAACTATTTTTATATTTAGTCTGGGACTAAATGGACTAGGAAGGAGGAGACAGTGTTTGGAGCAAGGCCTGGGAGCCAAATCTCTTCTTTTCTAGGTGAGTGCTTTTATTCCTGCATTGTCTTTACTTTCTCTGGCTTCATAAAATGTATCTTTTCTGCATAGTAGAAAGGCTTCACTAAGATGTGTGACTCTGCTTAGCTTAGAGAGCACTGTCCTAGGAGGTATGAAATGCAGGTGTGAACATCTTTTGTCTGAATGTTAAATCTCTGTCTTCGGGGATTAATCAGTGTTCTGCCTAGTGGACTTAGGCTAGTAGAGAGAGGCAAATTTTTATCTTCTCTCTAACCTTTTTGGATTGGGCCTTTTTGAGGTTTAGGTAGAGAGATATGTAGCATGTTAATGTCAATAGCTTTGGAAATGTTAGATTTAGAACTGCTTGATGCTTTTGCTAAGGTGGTGTGGGTTTTTGTTTTACTACTTACTGTGAACTGTGCTTTTTTATGAAATTTGTATTGTAGCATTGTATGATAACCACAGTTAGTGTCAAGCATGGGAAAAATGTGGTCTGTGGAGCATATTAAACATTAACTGTTTAATACTTTTGATACTAGCAGGACAGTACTTTGTTAGAAAAAGCTTTGTGATTTGCCTTTATCAGCGATGGATTATCCTAAAAAATTGAATTCTCTGCAGAGTTCTGCAATTATTACATACTAAAACCAAACCTGCTCTTTGGATACATATCCACTATAGTTTCAGGTGCAATAATGCTGTGCCATTTTTCTTTTCTTGTTTTATTCACTGCTACATGATTATCTCGCTTTTGGTAGTTCATTGCCTGTTGCTTGCTTGTTCCTTTCCCTCATCTCTTGCTTATTCTTACCTCAGGTGAGGTTGCTGTGAAGGTTAAGTGTTCTTCGGTACCTATGTTCCCGACTAAATTAATAGGACGTGTATTGAGCTAATACGTATTTCATACTCTGTTCTGAAACATTTGATGAGAATATCTGTGTACTTTGGCTGTAAAAGAGAATTTTAGAGTTTCGTTCTGACATCAGAAGTCCCCAAATCTGTTGAATTTGCTTTCTAAAGGGAAGACAACTAATTTTTTTGTCATCCTATGAAACTTTGGTTTTTATTCTTTCTTGCCATTGTTCCTTTAACGTTTACTAAGTTAAAGAAGACTCGCTAGCGACCTTTCTTTGTGTTGTTCCATGTCATGTGCCCCATGGAGAAACAGTGAAGTTGAGAAAATAAGTATGACCAGAGCTGGCTGAAAAACTGGAATTGACTCTTTTCCGTTCAATCCCTGTTCCCCCAAGTTGCTTAGCCTGATATAACTTCTACAGAAACTGAAGTGGGGTTAACCCTGCCTTAATCTGTGTCAGACCTCATCAGGACCAGGGACACGATGTTTTCAGGATTTTTTGCAGTATGGTGATGCTTGCCAGAAGTTGTAGGGTTTATGACACATGGAAAGTTAGATGCACCAAAGCT
Organism: Aptenodytes forsteri; assembly: GCF_000699145.1. Lineage (NCBI taxonomy): Eukaryota > Metazoa > Chordata > Aves > Sphenisciformes > Spheniscidae > Aptenodytes > Aptenodytes forsteri. The sequence goes on from NW_008795695.1 coordinate 733,882, forward strand.
TCATAGCATTTTTGGCCCAAGTTCCAGAAAGCTATGACTGTAATGGGGCCTCGCTCTTGCTGTGGAAGGTAGGATGCTGGAAACTCTGAGCACCCAAATCTGAAGCTAGGCTTTCTGGCCTTTGAGGGTCATAGAATCATTAGGGTTGGAAAAGACCTCTAAGATCATTGAGTCCAACCGTCAACCCCCCACCACCATGCCCACTAAACCATGTCCCTAAGCGCCTCATCTACATGTCTTTTAAATACCTCCAGGGATGGGGACTCAACCACTTCCCTGGGCAGCCTGTTCCAATGTTTCACCACTCTTTCAGTAAAGAAATTTTTCTTAATATCCAATCTAAACCTCCCCTGGCGCAACTTGAGGCCATTTCCTCTTGTCCTATCGCTTGTTACTTGGGAGAAGAGACCGACACCCACCTCGCTACAACCTCCTTTCAGGTAGTTGTAGAGAGCGATGAGGTCTCCCCTCAGCCTCCTTTTCTCCCGGCTAAACAACCCCCGTTCCCTCAGCTGCTCCTCATAAGACTTGTTCTCCAGACCCCTCACCAGCCTCGTTGCCCTTCTCTGGACACGCTCCAGCACCTCGACGTCCTTCTTGTAGTGAGGGGCCCAAAACTGAACACAGTATTCGAGGTGCGGCCTCACCAGTGCCGAGTACAGGGGCGCGATCACTTCCCTACTCCTGCTGGCCACACTGTTTCTGATACAGGCCAAGATGCCATTGGCCTTCTTGGCCGCCTGGGCACACTGCTGGCTCATGTTCAGCCGGCTGTCGACCAACACCCCCAGGTCCTTTTCCGACAGGCAGCTTTCCAGCCACTCTTCCCCAAGCCTGTAGCGCTGCATGGGGTTGTTGTGACCCAAGTGCAGGACCCGGCACTTGGCCTTGTTGAACCTCACACAGTTGGCCTGGGCCCATCGATCCAGCCTGTCCAGGTCCCTCTGCAGAGCCTTCCTACCCTCGAGCAGATCAACACTCCCGCCCAACTTGGTGTCGTCTGCAAACTTACTGAGGGTGCACTCGATCCCCTCATCCGGATCATTGATAAAGATATTGAACAAGACCGGCCCCAAAACTGAGCCCTGGGGAACACCGCTCATGACCGGCCGCCAACTGGATTGAACTCCATTCACCACAACTCTCTGAGCCCGGCCGGTCCCACTGGTAAGGCTGGGATTCATTTTGTGGTGCAGTCAGTTACGATAAACTGTGGCAAAACAGCATAAGCAAACTCTGCAGCTTGTGGCTGTCTTGGCTGTGGTGATGTGACTCAGCCCCTGGGTGCTATAAAAATCACTAAAATGAGTAATGTGAAATACTCTTTTCCCTTTACTTTTGCAAAGGCAACTTTTAATCCGCTTACATCATTAGGAGCACGCTGCCTTGCAGAGGCTTGTTTTGGCATGACTTGAGGATACTGAAGTTTTGTGTAGTGAGGAAACAGGAGAAGATTGTGAGATGGTGGCTTCTTGTGGGGATTTCAGCCATGAAGGAGACTTAACGTTTGTGCCAGTAAACACTGGGAAGTCTCCCTCAGCTAGGCACTCCTCAGTGTGCTCCTGTCTTGGTGTGTACTCCCTATTTGCCAAGGGTGTAAATTTAAGTTGACTCCCTTAGTTCTGCAGGGCCTTATTTCAGAAATGCAGTTTTGAAATAAGACGTGGAACTTAAGTCTGAGTGGAGGTGGGGAAGGGGAGAGTTGGGTAACTTTGCTTTATAATATCATTAGAGCTAGCTGAAAAAAGTAGGAGATTAACTGTGGATGAGAAGTAAAATGAGGATGGTGGGGAGTTGGTTCTTGAGACTGAAGTCTGTCAAGTGAACAGATTTGATCACAGCTACATCTATAATCTGTATTTGAAAGAAGAGTCTAAGCTGAAGCATCTCTTAAGTGAATTTTATAGCTTGTATCTCTCAAAGCACTAACACGCCTTTCTGGTTGTCATTGTTACTTACTTCTTAAGGCCTCATTCTGTGAAGAAAAGCATTTATGTATTTACAGCCATTCCTTGTCTACAAGCAGGTACTGGCAAACAAGATGTTTTTTTGGAGAGCTTGCTAGTGAAGTTGAAGTACTGTGCAAATGCAGATTGCAGATGAGTCACATATGGCTTTAAGTACAGCAACATCTCTGAACTCAACTCTTACCCCACGTAGAAGCAGTCTGTGCATCTTTGCAGTTGTATTCCTTAGTGATTGCCATTTCAGGCATCAGTTTGAACCTGGCGGCAGTCCTGCCTTCGTGGTGCATCTCACCTACTCCTGCCCCCTCAGTGTATGTCAGCTGCCATACCTTCTGCTGTTCCAGCTGATTGTGTTCCTCTCCTGTTACCCATTTAGGGAGGGACTGTGTCTATCGGGTTAGTAACACTTCTGTAATGCAGCCCTATCTGATGCCAGAAACAGTCGTGCCAAGTTTAAATTTACACTTAAATATATGTAAGCCAGCAATCCAGAATTTCAGTGTATCCTGAATTTTTAACTTTTTAAACTTTAAATAAGAAAATACTAAATGCCTAAGTGATTAATCTGATGAAAATTTGCTTTCTGTTATTTGTTAGTATATCTCACAGCTCTGTTTGTATCTGTTGGAATGGAGAAAACTTTGCTCCATTTTACTTTTTTGTCTGCTTTCTGTGTTGCAGATTCTTTTATGCTAGAAAACAGTTTCCATCAAATTCTATCAAACATTTCATTTTCCCTAGATTAGTCTTAAAAATATTAATAATGTAGTTTGCTAAGCTGTGTTCTACTTGAGTGGTGTTTGAAGGTATGTCCAGATATTCAGAAGGAAATACAGTTTCTCTAAAGATGGTATACTGGTTTGCACCCCTTCAGAAATCATGTGAAAAACTTGTTTAGTCATGCAGATACAGTTTGCAATGCAATGCTCTTTAGGGTCAATTTCCCAGAGAAAGAGTATTTTATTCCACATTAAGAAACTTAAATCTGAATGCTCAGAATCCAAAATGTGTATTGACCTCTTATCTTCTTCTGATGCAAACTTTTACAAGGGGTAATATTTACTATTCTGCATCGAGGAATGGTACTTGTCTCTTCTCACCCAGTCATAAAGGTTCATTCTTATGTTTGCCCCAACTGAAAATGGCATGTGTTCTCCTTCCAAAATATTTGGAGAACAATATACATGCGTTTGGACCAATTGCACTTCTATGTTGATAGTTTTCAGTTGTTTTTTGAGAATCTGTTGCATGCTTCTGAGTCTAAGCTTTGCAGTAATTTGTCTGCTGCAGTTAAAAATTAGGGTTTTTAATGCTAAGCATCTTTGAATAAGTGGGATAACTGACTTGAGGAACCCTCATCTTTCTGGTGTGTTAAAACAAGTCTGAAAAAGGTCTGAAATTTTATCCATGAAACCCTGCTAACCAAAACAAATACAGATCTTCACTCAGCTTGATAAAATGTCTGCCTGTCACGTACTAGCAGTTAGATGCCACAGTTGATCCACTCCTGTTTTGAGGAGCGTACTAGGGTAGTAAAAAGAAATTGAATCTTCCTGATTTGAGTGGAAACTGAAGGAGGTGAGGCTTGGGAAAGCTTGGAGAAAATGTCATCTTGTCACCATGTGCATTGGCTTCATATAGATCTTTAATGCAGTTACAGAATTGTTTGTGTTGGATGTGACCTCAGTCATCCAACCTTCTGCTCCAAACAGAGTCGACACTGAGTACTTTGGTCTCTTAACTTGAATTACTGAACACTTTCTGAAATCCTCAGCAGGTCCCCTCCAGGGAGGGGAAAGCAAATGTATGTTCTGTGGTCATCTGCTGTGGAACTTCAAATGACAAAGTAACTGTTACTGGAGATGCTGTCGCAGAGCAGAAATACTGCTTCAGTGAATAGGTTACTTCAGAATGAAAGCTTTTAATTTCCAGGGTTACAGATTTGAGGCTTTTAAGGAAGTAACATCGTAATGTATTTCATCATCAGTCACTAAACTGTACTTGACATCCCATCTCACTCCTTTAATACAGTAAAATGAAAATGCAGAAATGCAATTTGGAGATGAGATATTTGAGAATATTGTATTACAGTTCCCTAATGAGGCAGTGGGGGAGAGAGGAGCAGAAGAGTATGGAAGTCACTGAAAAACAGATCAGGAATTTGCATTCTTTGCTGCTGTGTTTTATGGAAACACAAATGTACTCTGAATCTACCCATTTCTAGAGATGATGGCTAGTAGTAATACTGTCTGTGTTTATGCAAAGCTGACCAAACTTAAGGATTATACTGTAATATATTTCACTTGTCAAATGACCTTTTTAAAAGATTTAGAATGGCTAGTTTTTACGTGGAAATCTGGAAGGATCCTTTAGAAGGGGATAGCATCTCTGGCAAGTCAACCAGCATTCATAGAGATCAGTATCATTAGGAAATAATATTAATTCAACATAGTAGCAGAGAATTGGTTGCTCACATATGTTTACTGTGGTCAAAAAAGAGGTGATACAAACCTGTTAGAATTACCTTTGAAAACAGGTACATGGGTTGGTAAGAAACATTGCACCTAAATCTCTTTTGTACCTCAGATTGATGTTTCTTGCTTTTTTCTTGGAATGAAGGTATCGCCATGCAAAGTAATACCGTGAATGGCAGGAAATGATATAATCCTACGTAATTTGTAACTGTGTGTTATTAAAAATTGTGAAGGTCTTTTCTTGGAGGCTTTTGTCTGGAATTTAGTATGTCAGGTGCTTTCTCTTTCTGAATGATTTTTTTTTTTTTTTAAATACTTGTTAAAGATCCCTTTGTTTTGACATCAGGAAAAGAATCCAAAGACTTGATACAGAGGAAAATTCTAGTAAGGTAGAAGGATAGCTGTTGCAGTCTGATCTACTGCAGAAATGCACTAGAGCTTCTCTACTATACGGAGAAGTGCAAGTTAGATAATAACTTAAGCTAGCGTAGAAGTGCAAGTTAGAGTTTAAATGCACTGTTTATAATAATTCTTAATATTATTTCATCTGAGGCTACGATTCTACAGATGCACCAAAATGATCTGTCGTCTTCACACTGGCCACTCTTGTGGCCTTGCATCTGTTGTGGCTGTGGTAACATCTGTGTGACTGTCTAACTATGATGGGCAGCAACCTACACATGTAAAATGACTGTGAAAATCTGAGCTTGGTACCCAGCAAGGTGGACAAAACAGTGGATGTACAAATGCCAAGCCTGTTTCTGTAATGAGCAAATGGAGCTTTCCACTTTCTGATTGCGATGTATGGGTCTATACACTTGAGGGAAGCCTATGTTTGTTGTAAAAAAACGGGGAATCTTGCTTCAGGCCTTTTGAGCAAGTCTGTCTTGAGTTGCTACCTAGATTCTTTTTCAGGGTTGAATTGAGGAAAATTTGTTGTTTGGAAACATGTTTTGCTTAGAGGCACGCAGATAGGGATTACGCAGTCTTTTTTTGAGGAGTAAGACAAGCAGAAAGGGCGAACAAATCTAAAAACTCATTGAGATTTTTGGAAAGGATTCATTTGTTTACTCCCTGTAGATAGAACAGCCCTTATACCACAAGACAGAGTAACTTAACTTGATCTAACCCAAGACTTCACAATTCTGTCCATCCTGGCAGACTTCATCACTGTTCCATGCCCTCATTTTACCAATGAGGGAGTAGTTGTAGGGTGATTTTTCTAATAACTTGAAAAACCTGCTGCTGAAAATTTTGATTTATTTAGCTTCATATGGGACTTGAATTGTACAAAAAAAATTGTATGGTTTGAAAGATATCACTGCCTGTTGGATATGATTCCAAATGAACAGTACATGACTTTGCATTGTGTTCAGTAACATACTGCACAGGATCTCTTAAGTGGTGACAAGTCTGACTAAGGACACGATTTCTATACAGGAAAAGTATATGGTGGATTTGACTATATACCAATATATAATAGAACACTTACAGTGAAAACTACATGTGAAGTGTTTTTAAAACAAAAATATATTTTTATAGGTCTAACAAGAAGCCTAAGCATAACTTCAGTTGACCAATCAATGTTTGAAAAAGCACAAGGAGAGAAAGTTACGTTGCCATGTACTTTTGTACTCTCAGAAGAAGATGAAGGCCCACTAGATATTGAGTGGGTATTGATACCAGCAGATAATCAAAAGAAGGAACAAATAGTAAGTAGAGACTTATTTGGACAGTGTTAATTCACTTGTTTGAGTAGGTCAATGCATGAACTTTGTTACTGACTTTTTAAACTTCCACCTTTTCAGGTTGGGATTGCTTGTGATCTTAAATTATTTTGAAGCACCAGTCATACGAAATATAGTGAAAGTTTTGGAATAGCAGATTGTGTGAAATGTGAAGAAATTTCTCACTATAAACTTGTCTTCTAAAGGAGAACTGTAAATTTAAAAATGCTTCAGTTACAGAAAATAAATTATGCTTTTGTACCTGCAATATTTTCCTGATTGAAAACTGATTCATGGGAATTTGATTTTAAATATATTAACTTTTTTCATTAGTTATTAACTCTCTCCTTTCTTCTAAAGCCTTATCAGAAAAATGACTCCTTTTAGTAGAGAGGTTTGACAGAATGAAGATTAGAGGAATTTTAGACAGTTTTCTTTCAGTTAGAAGTCAATGCTGGCATGCTGCTACTTGGACAGGTGTTTGGTTGGAGTGTTCATTAGAGTACTGTGTGTGATATTTTGAGATATTGGCTATGTCATGCCTCTGGGATTATTTGAAATAGTAGAAAGAAACTGTCAAGAATCTGAAGATACAAAATTATTTTGAACGTTTAAATGCCAAGTGGATTTCTGAATCATATTTCTTTTTTGATAGATAATTATGTATGCTGTAGACAGGATTTATAATCATTATTATGCTGCTATGACTGGGCGGATGCAGTTTACTAATCCTGATCCTAGATCTGGTGATGGTTCGTTGGATATCCTGAATTTAAAGTCAGCAGACACTGGCACATACCAGTGCAAAGTGAAGAAGGCTCCTGGAGTTCAAAGCCAAAAAATACAGTTGACTGTACTTGGTAAGATAATGTTTTTCTTGAATTTTCAGTGACACTTTTTATGTGTTTATTCTATCCTATATTTGATATATAAAATTAAAACTTCTGTCAGGGAAAGTCGTAATGAATCTATGATGATGCACCCATTATTGAGACTTTGTGGGGGGTGGACATCATTCTCTTCTGGGGGATGAAGGGAATAATATTCAGAATGATGAGCATTTAAAAAAATTCTACATGTGGCTTGTATTTCATAGAAAATCTTCCCATGCATAGAAATGGTTTGTTGCACAAGCTTTGCCTTTAGCAAAATGGACTGGCCTACTAGAACACAACTAGTAAGCATTTTTATTGTGGCTATTATTAATTCAATAATACTTTGTTTATTAGTAAAGCCAGCAAGAACTAAATGTTCCATTGAAGGATCACAGGAGATCGGAAAAGACGTTATCTTGAAATGTGAATCACAAGAAGGATCCCCACTTTTGTCTTATGACTGGAGAAGAGTATCTGGCACACAGGAACTTCCTGCCACTTCCATACCGAGTACTGTCAAACTTTATTTATTCTGAAATACTTAAGAAAGATTGCATTTGTATTTTTGGCTTATCTTGACTTGCGAGCATCTCATCCTTAATTTTAGTATAGAGCAGTCAAGATAAGGGTCACTTCTACCCTCTCACTTGATAGTAAAACTGACTTTGAAACAAGTTGGGGTGTTTTTGTTTGGTTTTTTTTTTATTCATAGTGGGAAATGTTTCAAGCTTTAAGTTGAGATTCTTACCATTAGGCTGCAGAATCATGCTCATCTGTGCATGAGTGTTGTGAGTTCTTTTTCTTCGTGATGTTGGCTGCTTTTGTGTGCAGGTGGACAGTGGGGAAGAGTCAGAACAGAGACTAGACCAGTCGTTAGAGCTGCCTGCCTTCAGGGAAGTGGAGATAAAAAGCTTGAATTTTATTAGAGATTGAATTGAGGCCTTTACTTTCTGATCAAGTGACAGAACTTCTTCCTTAAAAAGGGGTGCAAGTCTTTAGAAGAAAAGCTATCCAGAGTAAAGGAGAAGAGAAGGCTTACCTCTTCTTACAAGAGCTAACATCCAGGAAGGGGTTATACGTTATGAATTTTGACTGATGGATCCCGAAGTATTATAGTGGTGGTATTGGATTTTTACTGTGAGAACTTAATTGTAGAAGGTTAATTTGTGAGTTTTGGCTTTGTGAAAGTTACTCCAGAATATTTTTTTGGAAAAGTACTGCTCAGTACCAGTTCATTTTGATCATCTTTGTAGTTATGAAAACCTTAAACCTTGAGATAGTGCGTTTTCCTTGCAGATGAAGCAGTTTAAGAATCTGCTTAGAAATAGACATTTTAACTCAGGCTGTGCAGGACATAAAGGACAAAGTGGTCTCGTGTCTAAAAGTAGCCAAAGTGAATGTCTAGGGGAGAGGGAGTTAAGAACTTGTGTGGTTCTTCCTCATAGGGGAAATACTCTTCTTGTTTTCACTGATTCATGTCTCCTACTCTGTCAGCATAGCTAGTCTTAATTGGTCACCCATTGGAGTGCAGTGTTTAGGTTAGATCCACCTCATGTCGAACATAGGTTCTGCAGGCATCTGAGCTGGTTGTGTAGAATTGGTTTAGACAGACAGAAGCGGAGGAGGTATTTCTGGGATGCAGTTAATCTTGTATTTTAGAATTCTATGTTAGGATGAGAGAATTTGCCCCTTTAAGCGTCTGTTCCTTTCCATCTGTAGGCTTAATATTAAAATCAAATGCCGAGGAATAAATTTCTAACAAGGTAAAAGGCTTTTACAAATAATAGTATTTTGCAGTGCGATAGACTTTTGTTTTTATTTGGGTATTTTTAATATGACATTTTTTAGTTAAGATTTCATTTATGTGCTGGACTAATAATTATGTAGTATTGAATATGGAATTAAACTTTGGAAAATGGTAAACCTTTATCTTTTGTTGTTTGTAGATAAAAATACAGGGGAACTTCTCTTGAAAAATGCCTCTCAAGACTATTCTGGTACATACAATTGTGTTGCCTCAAACAGAGTTGGCACGGATGAATGTTCTGTTGAGCTGAATGTCACCCCACGTAAGTGTTTTCTGTGTAATGGTCACATAGTGTTTTGTGTATTAAAACTGAATAATCTTGTTTCTCTAAACTCCTAAAAGGTTAAAAAACCCAACTCTGTTGCGTAACTGATGGTTGCCACTTCCAAGTCTTTACTTCCCAAAATAGTGCTTTTTATGCAGAAATCTGTAACTCTTATTATTGTGTTAAATGCATGTGATTGAAGCATTATCTCTGTGATTCAGTGATATACTGTTAACCTGGATCATGTGGAAACATGCTGTTTTTAATGTTGAGTTGAGAGAAAAGAAGTCGGTTGTATAAATTTGACACTTAAACAGGATTGTTATTTATCTATTCTAGCTATAAATACAGCTGGTATAATTGCTGGAGCTATTATAGGAACTCTGCTGGGTGTTTCTGTACTGGTTATGCTTGTCTTCTTTTGCTGTAAGAAACATAGAGAGAAGAAGAAACATGCTGTTTTTAATGTTGAGTTGAGAGAAAAGAAGTCGGTTGTATAAATTTGACACTTAAACAGGCTTGTTATTTATCTATTCTAGCTATAAATACAGCTGGTATAATTGCTGGAGCTATTATAGGAACTCTGCTGGGTGTTTCTGTACTGGTTATGCTTGTCTTCTTTTGCTGTAAGAAACATAGAGAGAAGAAATATGAGAAAGAAGTACATCATGATATCAGGTAACGACATATCTCTAATTTCTGAGCAGTATTATTTGCAGATTAACTTTTAAATGTGTATTTCTGCAAGTAAGATTCTTAACAGTTGAGATTTCTGTCTTAATCTGGAAAGCTTATTAACATGCTAACAGCTTGTCAGAGAACTTTTTGTTTTTAATATGGTGTAGTCATGTCTAATTTCAGTAAAGATTTTAAAGGCAATGAATACTTGAAATTTTTTTTAACTTAAAGTAATATGTGAGCCTCTTTTGGCTACTGTGTCAGAATAGAAAGAAACAAACTGAAAATTTGTTTTGTAAGCTCCCACGTAGTAACAGTGACTGAATTCTTGTTCTGCAACTGTTTTTTTTGTTTGTCAGGGAAGATGTTCCACCTCCAAAAAGTCGCAGTTCAACAGCCCGCAGCTACATAGGCAGCAATCGTTCTTCTCTGGGTTCAATGTCTCCCTCAAATATGGAAGGATATACCAAAACTTCATATAGCCAAGTCCCAAGTGAAGACTTTGAACGTACTCCTGGTCAAAACCCAACCTTTGCACCTTCAAAGGTAGCTGCACCTAATTTAAGTAGAATGGGAGCTGTTCCTGTGATGATTCCAGCACAAAGCAAAGATGGGTCCATAGTATAAAATATTATTAATTTAAATGCTGTTTTTTAAGTGTTCGTTGTAAGTATTAGAGAAAACTACTGTGTTCCATCCCTCATTTAAACAATGGCATGCAATTTTCCTTGAAGAAAATGAACAAGTTAGTTTGAAAAGCCACCAATTCTTATTTTTAATTTTAAACTTAGTAGTATATGACAGTCGAACTATTTGCTAAAAGCATTGAAGTTCCTAAAATAAATATCGGACACTGCAGGTATTTGGACCTCTGGTAGGTTGCTGAAGAGACACTGTCAGCTGATGTGCAGTTCTGAATATGTAACAGCGAGACACAAGTGAGAAGTAACAAAAGCATTCATATGTAGACCATGAAGTTTCTCAGAGTTCCTGAAATTTTATCCTCAATTTTGGAATACCAGAAATATTTTAATTTGGCCACTGTCTGATGTAGTTGCACAGGGGGCTGAAATACTGAGGACGACTTTGAATTCTGTTCAAACTCTGAGTATTTATGCAGTTCTTTAACTTGGTAATGTTTGTTTGGAGCACTTCTTGAGCTCTTATTTCAGGGGCTACCAGTTGTTTGATTGGTTCAATTAATTTAATGAATCTATTCTGAATTTAAAATTTCAGTGAGTGGAAATGTGACAGGAGACCTTGCAAGCTCTTTGAAACATGAATTTTTCTGTAATAACTAGTTCTAGTCATGTCAGATAACTTTAATACTTACGTTATCTGATGCAAGAGGTCCTATTGTGTTGTTGGTAGTGGTATCTAAGCTTTAAAAACTATAGGTCAACTGTTACTGTCACAGTAAGAATAACTATGTATCCTATACAGGTCTTAAGTTAATTGTACCTTGCATTTTCCAAAGCCTATTTAGATTCTAAGGCAGTACTCTTACTTCTTTCCAAACCAATTACCTAGAAGCTCTGTGGGGTTTTAATGAAAGCTGTTAAGTAACTGGTATTTGGTATCTGTCCTCTTGCTCTAACATCACTTTGGAAACATCTTTTCCCATATACATGTAGGCACTAGTTAGCTTTTACTTAAGATGCTAATATCTTTCTGTATGAATTTGCAAGGAGTTTAAAGCTCATTTCTCCTTGTTTCTTTAACAGCCCTAAATATTCTTATTAACAGACATTTAGACTTCTAAGAGCAAGTTTCATGCAAACAGAATCTGAGAGGAAATAGTTACCCAGAATTGTTGATACAAATCTCATGTTTCAAAATTAAAACCCCTTCTTCCCAGTTTTGCAAACTTAAAGCATTACAGGACGAACAGAACAATTCCTTATCTTACTTTCACACATACTTAAGGACTTTTGATAGCTTCTGATGACTGATATTATATACCTGTGGAAGCTGGATTTAAAGCTTAGTGCAGTTTGAATCTTTGTGGATTTTTTTCTTTCTTCCTGTTTTCTACTTTATTCCTCATCCTGTGCGGGAGGGGGAGTCCCTTCGGCTTGTTCTAGCTGTAGGTGTTAAACTGCAAGGTATTTTTGAAAACTCTAAAGGCATATAGTATGTGGCACTGATGTTGATGAAGGAAATACCTGAATAGCCTGTTGAAAGACGTTAGGATTATTTGTATGTAGCAACAGTGTGAGAAAAAACATTTCCCCAAACTTCTAGGTTTAGCGTCTGCTTTTTTGTAGCTGCTTATAGATCTGTGATAAATTCTTCGGCTTACTACTAAATGTTTGTCCTATCTGTAGTTTAGGTGCACAATTTTTGACTGGCACTATTCATGTAAAGAACATACCCTTCATACTGAATTTAGAAACTTGAATGGATATTAAGTATTCTAGACTTAGTTTTACACATTTGGGACTTTTTTAGATTGTAAACTGATACTGTTAGAGATCAGGTTTTTTATCTTTCATGTGTGCCTTTTCAATAAACTTTGCCTGATTGTAACTTCAGTTTTTATGAAATTTTCGGTGCCTAAATTTACTGTTTGAACAGGTGCTGAGGTGATGGTACAGTTCTTAAAACATGACACTGTGATCTTGATTTCTTGATTCCTATGTACAATAGTACATATACCTCTTCATGCCTATTTTTGGATGTGACCTCAGTGGCTCTCTCTGTATTGTTCTGTATTTCAAAATATCAGTTACTCCTTCAATTGCTAATTATGATCTAAGTGTTTATATTCCTGAAAACTGTTCAGTTGTTGTACCAGTGAGATGGACAATTGACTTTTACTTGTGTGGTAAATAATAGGTTTAGTAACTGTGCCAAACATATGCTTATGAAGAACAATAGATGAGGAGACATCTTCTTGCATCCAATTATTGTGATAGAAGAGACTTCCGAGATTTTAATCATACACTGATTGTTTACCTTGAAACTAAGGCCTTCCTTAATTAAAAGGATATAGTTGTTATAAATACAAGTTGAATACAAAACTAAACTGAATCACAGACTGAGAGATAGCTATAAACCTAAGCAACCAGGCAACAAACTTACTGAATTTGGTTCTTAGCCAGCTGTGGACATATGTGAGATTAGATGTGCGTTTTGGTCTTTGTTTGTTAGCTTTTGGTGTGTTTTTTCATGTGGTTGGTTGGTTGGTTTTGGGTGGTGTTTGTGTGTGGGTGGGGTTTTTTTTTTTGTTTGTTTGTTTGTTTGGCCTGAGACCCTGTGCTTTCAGTCAGGTAAGCCCTAGGACACTCAAGAACAGAAACTTATCTCACTAAGGCGTACAGAGCAGAGTTTACACATGCTTAATGCTCTGTCAGCTTGTACAAAATAATAAATGGACAGAACAGAAGGACAGCGTGATGTGCCCTCAGAGCCTAGCTGTTAGGCTTAGCAGCCTTGACAGTGTCTGTCTATTTATGTAATTGCATGGAAAATAGAAGAAATAGAATCTGACATAGTCCTTATCTGAAATAAAGAACCGCTGACTTGGGGTAAACTTTGCCTCAAGTTGGTATCATCATGCCTTTTTGAATGGATACAACATTACTATGAAAACACAATACTGCTATTATAAATTATTTATTTAGTCAGTAGATTGTTCGCTTACACTGGATTATGATTCTCAAAAGCAGTTACTATAGTTTAGCAATGATTTCTAGCTGTGTAGGAGATGAACTGGTTAAACATGTGAGGTGTCCGATCTTACAGATAACTCTGCTAACAGAACTCTTCTAGGCAGTAATGGCAGCTGATATACCAGTTAGAAGGTGGCATTTTTAATGTCTCATTTTAATAAAAAAAAAAAAA